>NC_047663.1:60580266-61180266 GCF_011762505.2 Arvicanthis niloticus | reverse complement strand
GCCAAGATCTCAACCCTGGACATAACAGAGAACTGGATCCTTCTCTTGTAAAGACAATTGCCCCTCTGAAAATCTAAGACTGATAGGTGGCTCAGGACCAGAGATAGCTTGTCTTACAAAAAAACAGTTGCTATGCTGAGAGAAGACATGAATGTTTCCTGACTCCACCTGTCATTTCCAAGGTCCAGCCATACCCTGGCCAAGGTGACTAGGGCTTCTGGGAGGTCCTGCTTTGTCAAGACAAACTCTCTTCTTTAGCTAGGCAAGCAGAGTTGGCTTTAATTTGTAGACAAGAAGTCTTGGTTAATATACCCTAAACCCCGCCTGCCACAGTGCCAGCTCCTGTCTAGGACCCCTGGGCAGCCTAGGCCAGACTGCTGAAAACAAAACATATGCTCACAACAGTAATCTCCCCTGAATAAGCGTCAGATGCCAACAGAGGGACAAACACAGGAAGGAGGGCGGAAGAAGGAGGGAAGAGAGAGGAGGGAAGAGGGAAGGAAGACTTATTTTAAAGAACAGTGTATGTGAGGACATGGAGATGGGACAAATTATAGCTGTCACATGTTCTAGCATCTTCTAAGGACATGCCTAGATAACTTCTCTTGTCTCCCCAACCAGGTCAGGCATCTTTAAAGGTACACACAGGTCTCTTACCGTTGTACAGGGAAGGCAGTCAGTCAATAACTGTCAGACTAAATTTAATTAAGTTCTTAGTTACTAAGCATCTTTATTTTCCTACTTCAGAGAATAGAGATGGCCATGGAGGCTGTCAGCAACTAATATGAGCATAATAAAGTAGGGTGCCTGCTGCAGGCTGAGCCAGAGAAGAATCCTCCTTGGGGAGCTGAGGCAAGTTCTGGGAGGTGTTGGTCACCCCGAGTCCTGAACTGAGGCCCAGGATCAGTAGAGTGGGTAGAGGCAGGATGTTTCCCTAGTAACCGCCTTGTCAGAACGCAGGCTCCAGGCAGTACAGTGCTGGCATTCTCCTAGCTTCTCTGCCACCATGCTGTTTGGCAAATGACATGGTGGCCACCTCATTAGGAGCCAAGATCTCTATGTAATTCCCTCTTTTCCTATTTGTGGCCTCAGTATTTGGTGACTGAAGGACCCAAGGGCAGGACTAACATGAGGACAAAGGTCAATTTGTGCTTTGCTTTGTGTGCAAAACTGCAGACACAACATGACCACACTTTGTCTATTTCTATCGTCCTCAAGGTTTTTTAGCAGCAAGGTTCAGAGTAAGAGATAAGTGCTCATTTGAACTACGGGTCCTAGGATACTTCTGGGCAAAAGGAGGCTCTGTCCTCTTCTGCTCATGCTCCAGCATAGGCTCTCTGCTCCTAGAGGACAATGTACCCAGAAATTAATAGAGGCTTTCACCTGAAGCTATGTAGTTAGCTTGCTTCCCAGTGATGAGGCTCAGGTGCCACCAGGCATCAGATACTATCAAAGAACAGTCTCTCAGACCTTTCCAGCCTTCCTCTCCAGCCCAACCTTCATCCAATGGGGACAAGCATATGCCCTGACATCTGTCCTATGTACATGTGATCAAGCACATCCTGTGCAGTTGGGGCAACCAAACTTGTTTACAGAAGTGAAAACACGTGGCTTGATATCTTACATGAATAATAGCTCCCTCCCAGCATTCCAGAAAGTTATCTGTCCTTGGGCAAGTAGTGTTCACAGGTTAGAGGCATTTTATTATATAGATTTTTTTTCTCCCTCAGGCACTGGGAACAGCAATCACCAGCTGCTGGTGAACCAAAAGATTATTTCCAAAATCTCTTGATTGTTTTATAGATCTCTTAAAGCACAGTAATTTAAACTTAAAACATAACTTCAGCCTTCACATTAGAAGGCAGAGAAAGCCTCACTTTTCTGAGGGGCAGAATGGAGCACAGGAGGAAGACAGCAGAGTGTGCGTGCTTGGGTCTGTGTGCATCTTGCTAGATGGAACCCAGGGTCTTCCCTATGCCTAGCAAGTGATCTACACTAAGCTGGACCCAACTGGTAGATTCTGTTCACAGTTGGCTCAGAGGGCTGCAGATGGCAAACATATGCAATTGAAAATGCGACTTCTATGGCCAATTCTAAGCCGATCACGCCTGTGACTCAAAGTCAATGAAGGGTTGGAGCAGGCAGACATAAGAGAACAAGCTCTCTCGCCTACACCACCACAGGAACTACAGACTTCAGAAAAGCTGCCCCATCCCTCTGTATAGCAGTAACTGTGCTTCCATCTTTGAGGCAAAATAAGAGGCAGTTGGCTCAGGCTGGGAATGAGAGCCATGATGTCCCCTCTCTGCCCCATCCCCACCCCAAAAGCCTGAAGCATGTTTCATGGTAGGAAGCTGGTGGGGCTTGTCTGTGTAGCTTCTTACTTCAAAGCTTTTCAAGTACTTATATATTCAGGCGGCTTCTCTGGAATGGGAAAATTAGGGCAAGGCGCACTCCATCATTCCCAATAGTCAAAGGCCAGCTCCAGTCCTTCCTAGCTAGGCTTCAGCTCCAGCTGACAGCAAACCCCAGTCTCTCTTTTTAACTTGCTGTCTCCCTGAGGGCAAGGGCAGGACTAAGCTGACCCTACTTCCCAAGCACTGCTAGTAAGCTAGTGCTTACTCTAGTAAGCACTAAGGAAGAGCTTGGATTATACTGGCAGCTGCATCATTAGCAAAACCACTTTCCCATCCTGCAGGATTTGCCTTAAAGGCCACTACCTACTCACAGCTGTAAAGAAAAAACAATGATTGTTACCACTCTAATTCATTCTTTTTTTTTTTTTTTTTTTTTTAGGCAGGGTCTCATGTAGTTCAGGCTAGCCTCAAACTTAAAATGATGTAGCCAAGGTTGGCCTTGACCTTGGATGCCTCCTCCCAATTGAGATTACAGAGGTGTATCATCACCCCTGGCTTGTTGGTTCAGTTTTTAAGAGGATAGTTGTTCCTAGTATCCATGAGGGGAATGGTTCTAGGATCTGTTAGGATACCAAAGTCTGTGGCTAATCTGGTCATTGTATGAGCTAGCTCAGTGTTGTCTCTTGATTTTTAGTTTAGGGATTTATTCAGACTACCAGTGAAGTGTCAATGTTATATAAATAGCTTGAGGAGTAACGACAAGAATCTGTGTGTGCTCAGTACAGACGCTATCTTTTCTTCCATAGTTTCTAGCTATGGTTGGTTGAGTACAGCTGCCAAGCCCATGAACACTGACGATCACTTATATAGTCAATAAAGTGGTTAAATATGACATGGTGAAGCACTTTCCCAAGTGCATCAAACAGGCTGCAATGACAGAAAGTGGCATCTTGGTGAGGGTGTGGAACAGCTACAAATCCTGGCACCTCCTGACCCAGTACCTTCTCTCACGGTACTGAAGTGAAACTGCCAGCTTCATGTACTCAATACATGCCTAGTTAAAAACAATGCATGTGCTCCCCAAGAACATACACTGGAGGCTTGTGGCAGCAACTCCAAACATAAAGCACCCATGTCCATTAGGAAGGCTGATAAGCTATAGCTCACTCCCACCATCAGACCTTAGGCTAGTGTACACAGCTGCTGCTCAGCCAGTGGGAGGAGGACTGAGGAGGGGTGGAGGTAGATCCCTGTGCTACATGGCCAAGAGCAGGAAGGCAGAAACCCAGCCTTCATGGTATAGAGAAGGAAGATGGCCAGAAGTTACTGCATCAGCCCAAGGTAAGAAGTGTTGAGGCGGGGCCTGGGATGAGCTAGGATTAGGGAAGTAGTGACCAGATGAGAAAGTTATAAGGTCAGAGCAGGCAAGAAACAGGCACTTCTGGGGCAGAGAACTGTGGGACCCAGCTAGTGAAGGGGTCCTGTCTTCCCTCAGCAGATCACTCTGTCAAGTTAGCTGTATTTACCCAGCAGCTTGGGTAGTCCTCAGGTGAGCTAGCCCTCAATGGATGTCTCCTTCCAGTTCTGTAGCTAGTGTGGACCTTGTAGAGACCTGACCCAGAATTCAAAGTTTAAGCTTGATGTCCCACCTTTTGTAAGAGAAAGCTACCATTCATGTCCCTGGAAGTCTGTAATCTCAGGAGAGGCTATAGGAGTAGGTGGAACTGGGGAAGTACACTCCAGGATTGAGGGTGGGGTGCAAAATCACAGCAGAGCATGAGCGAGGGCTCTGTCACCCTGCCCTTTCTCTCAGCCTCATGAGCTACATTCATCCCCTAATTTAAAAAAAAAAAAAAATACTATTCAATAGTGACAACCAAGTGCTCAAGACCCTAGGGACATAGCATTCTAGGGCTCCCAGGGAACCGAGTTGAATAGAAAAGACAGCAAAACTGCACTTGAAGATCATAAGAAGGAGATGTGATTAAGAAAGCCAGACTCGTGCTTCAGGGTAGGAGTTCTCTGCGGCAGGCACATCTGGAGATATCCAACTAGGAGATAAGTGCTCCAGGAGCTGGGACGGCTCCCTAGACAGAGCAGCAGGCTCCTCTTCACTCTCACATACAATGATCCCTGCTCACTCTGTGTGCCTGCCAGTCTTTTAAGCCAGGCTACCAGCCACTGCCCCGCTGGAGTCATGCTCACATCTGACTTGGTCTCCCTCTCATCCCGGCTCCCGCACATGCCTTACTCATCCATATTGGATGTGCTTATGGAGTCAGATGTCATACCAGTAGGGTGCTCTCTCTAAGATCTGTCTAAAATCTATAACCCCGATTTGAAATGTTTAATGGTTCCCCCATTACCTCTTCAGGACCAACTCCAAGGCCCTCAGCACACACAATCCATAAACTCTACCCATCTTTGCTTCACCTTCTGCCCATCCCACCCCCAACCCCAAGCACAGCCCTGGACAGACATTCTATACTATACTCTGCTCTCCAAAAGACAATTTTCAAAACATGCACACATATTCAACTCATCTCTTAATTCCAAATTCTTGAAGCTTAACTTAGTGATTCCTATCTAACAAACAGAATGACAGAAAAGGTGTGACGTGTGACTTCCTTGATGTCTTCGTGTTGGGAAACACAGGGCTCTGGTCACATTATCAAGGAACTGTAGCTTTCCCCACCAGCCATGTCTGGGCACCATCTTGCAAGTGGAGTACTCAGCCCCAGTAGTGCCTGCTGGGTACTCTTCTAATCTTCCAATCACATTGCCTGAGTGTCTGCTCTATAGATACTAGGGAAAAGGTAGCTGTTGCTGTAGGGCTGGGCTTGGGGTTATCTGTTGTTACTGAATAGCAGGTATGTCTCAAGTATGGAAAACTGTTCTCTGACACCTCTGAGCCTTTGCACAGGGGCTTTCTTCCTGAGATGCCCCCTACATTTGGCCTTTCTACTGAACTCATCTCCACTTTTCAGTGTCCAACTGAAATGTAACCTCTTCAGTAAAACACCCCTTGACATCATTTCCATTCCAGAGCTGGCCCTTGCCACCTGGTACACGACTCTAACACGGTCTTTTCTACTCTGTTGATCTTCACTATACTCTGTTATCTCAGAGGCCAGTTGAAGCCCCTTCTGTTGCCTGCTTGTCTGGGCAGCAGAAGGCTGGACACTGAGAAGCTTCCTGGAGGCTCTGGCAACCAGCAAGAGAGCCAGCACTTAGGACTTCCACTGAGGTGAGTATACAGAAAGTAAGTATTCTGTAACAAATATTTAACCCCCCAAATCTGTATCTTTTTCTCTGAAATAATGGGAAAGCATGAGCGTGTCCCCATCTTACAGACCCAACAAACTGGGTGAGGGAAGCCAGCTCACCTGAATTAGAGCAAGTACTTTGTCCTGGACAATGGTGGGAGGGTTATTCTTGGGAGAGATAATTTTGACCAGAACGCTGTCGATGAAGTCTCGGTTAGCCACGAGGAGGTGAAAGCGATGGCCACAGTTCTTCACACAAGTCTCCAGCACCTGAAGTTGTGGGGGGATTGGGGGGAGGTCGTTACACTGGGAACAGGAGGGGAGGGAGCTGAGTTCCTCAGCTGTTCAGTCATACTTCCAGATCGTCCTCCTGTTATATCCCCTCCAAAGCCAACCCTCACACATCCCCACACTAATTCAGTCATCTCTCTTCCTTGGGAATGACAATCCTGTGTTGACTGAAGGTCCTGGCCCTGCACAGTAACCAGGCAATTAGGTTGGTAATCGAGACATAGGTTTTGCGTGGTTGTAATTATGTCAAAATGACTGAGAGGTTCCTGGAAATGAACATTTTAATTCTTCTCTCTAGGCCTGAGTGTGAGATCTTAGCCAATGGGACACAGGCTCTGTCGCAAGAGGAGGCTGCTGGGTGAATTACTGACCCTTGTGTGTGAGAAAGCAAATATATATCCCCAAAATACCCCTGCTGTACAAATAAAATACCCCTGCTATACAAATAAAATACCCCTGCTATACAAATAAAATACCCCTGCTGTACAAATAAAATCAGCAACAACCATGTGCTGTAGCCTTTGACAAATGGTGTGTGGACCCCAGCAGCCAGCCAGGTTCAGGTTCCACCCTTCTTCAGTGAGACCCTTCTCACTCCTGTCTAGGGGAGGTCCCTAGGCCTCAGTAACTTTGAAAGGATGGCTGATAGGTTCTGATCAGGTGACAGTGGGAGACAGACATAAATTTTGCTACTCCCTCCTTGATGGCCCAAGAAAAGTTTCATACAGCCTCTGTGTCTTCATCTGGAAAGTGGGAGCAAGGAGCTCTCCCTTGCAGGGAGAATTAGAGAGGACATATGTCAACTATTTCTGCAGCCTGCACAGGGTAGACAACTATTAGGACTACTTCAAAAGGCTGCTGCATCCATGGCTTCCTGCATTTTCCCAGGTGAGGTACTGGGAGTAGTGGGAGGGCCTCTCCAGCCTCAAACACAGTTTTCTGACTCTGTTCCTCCTGAAAATAGCCCACAGGATCACTCAACCCTTCCCAAGCCACCTCTCATAGGGTCTGCTAACAAATGCCCATACAAGAACAATGCCAGCAGCAGAGGACACTTCTAACCACCTCATTGTTCCTGTGTGACCATGAACTAGCTGATAAAGGAAAGTCACCCTTCTTTCTCTTGCTGTATTTCTGGAGGCTCCACACGTTACTTGGCACACCCAGAAAATGGTATAAACTCATTATCTTTAGGGCTTCTGCATAACTGCAATCTTTTTAAAAAGATTTATTTATTTTTATTTCATGTGTTTGGTTGTTTGCCTGCATGTGTGTCCCTAAGTGGTTCCTGTCAAGGCTTTTGCCTTGACAATGTGCAGAGAAAAAAGGCTCACAATTATGACATACACTGAATGCCAGCTACATACCAGGTACAGAGAGATCCCTCCATATTATATATACTTTCATTCTATTCTCATAGCTACTATGGTCCCTTCAAGTATACCTTGGCACCTTATTTTTTCAAAGCTAAGAGGCTCAGGAAGGAAAACCTGACCCAGGGAAGAATGGAAACTCTTTTGTCCTTTTCTCAGTGCTAGAGATTGATCACATACCTTGTGCATGGTAGGCAAGAACTCTACCACTGAGTTACTTCCCCAGCCTCAGTCAGGAACTCTGATTCACATCCTCAGGAATCCTGACCTCCTGACCCACCTGAGGACCAAGTCACCCACCCCTCTCTGAGTTCTCTTCCAAGCAGACGCATCAGCTGTGAGGCTTCAGAAGCAACAACCGTGTCATGGACTATTTTCTTTTTCTTGCTCTTTGAGCTAGCACTGAAGGAAGGCACTGAGCTGTTTCAGACGTTCAAGCTGATGATCAGCAGTGCCATGGAACTTCCCCTAGGAGACCCTGCAGCTCGGAAGCCCCCCAAGCACCCTTTCCTTCTTTCTCTTGCTGTGCTTCTGGAGGCTCCACACGTCACTTGGCGCACCCAGGAAGTGTTGTAAACTCTTTACCATTAGGGCTTCTCCACAACTGCAGTTATTTTTAAAAAGATTTATTTATTTTTATTTTGTGTGTTTGGGTGTTTGCCTGCATGTGTGTCTGTGTACCAAGTGTGTACAGTGCTTGTGAAGGCTGGAAGAAGGCACTGGATTCTCTGCAATCGGGTGTGAGCTGGGAACCAAATCCAGGTCCTCTCCAAGAGCAGCCAGTGCTCTTAACTACTGAGACCTCTGGATGACCTCAAGATAAACGTTCTCACCATGGGGCTGCCAGGAGGAACCAGAGCAGTTCTTTCTGTTCTCAGTGTGCTGCAGGTACCTTCTCCTCTAGGGTTCTCTACTCATTCTCTAGACTCTGGCCACTGCAGCGGAGCTGCTGAACCCTTTCCTGAGGGGCAGGTGAGGATCAGCAGTAGGAGGCTCCGGAAGCTGGCCTGGGTGAAAATAACTAGAAACAGGGGAGCAGGCTGGGTCAATGCCCATCTCTGCTTCTATTTCTAGGGAGATCATGGACAGGATGCTATGCTTTCTTTCAGTTTTCCTGCACAGCAGACTTTAAGGTCAGTGTGTCACATCCTGGCCTTGGAAGATACCCTGTGCACACGTGCTTGCAGCAGCCCAAAGCCTCTACATGTAGGAGGTACAGGAAGTCTTCTCTATCAAAGCCACTTTAGAACATCCTTACAAAAAGGATCTTGGCAAACCTGACTCTGTGGGTTTTAGGGAATGCAGCACAGTGGCAATTTTCTGAGATACAGCCAAAACCCATGGAATAAACAAAGGGGGCCTCTAGGCAACGAGAAGCAGATGTTAGGAGCACACATGTGAAGGCTCAGGCAGAGAGGCCCTCAGGATCTCTAGCTCCACTGGATAAATACTAACAGCCTAGGCGGGGACAGATGTGCAGCTGGGAAAGGACCACCAGCAAGGAACAGGGCTGACAGAAACTAACAAGTGAAGCCATCATGGAAGACATAGACCATGCCAACCATGCCAGGCAAGGAGCTAGCTGCAAGGACAACAGGTCTGAATGTCCACAGACCTCCCAAGGTTTGCAGAAAAGCCTTGTCCATGAGGAAGGTCAAATGAAGGCTTCCAATCGATGCTGTAGGCAGGCAAGGAAATGCAGTCAACTTAAAAAGCTTCCTATATATAGTAGTCACCATGAAGCTGGCATGAAGAGGGACAAATGTCAGAGCTGGCTCCCCAGTGATGTGGGTCACTAAACATGACAATTGGTACTTCATCCTGGGCTCTACCAATGTTGAGGTAAAAAAAAAAAATTAAAGCTTTCACTATTTCTCAACTAACTTTTCTCCTCTGCTGTGCAAATCCCAAGCCCCTGGCTGAGAGAGTTCTCCTATTAAGTTTTGGACTTTATTCTGGGTTGGGGGGCATGGGAGATCACAGCAGCTCCTCTGCTTTACAAGAAAATATGTTGCAGCATTTGAGATAAATAACCCACTTTCCCCACCTACAGAAGTTGACATGGTGACTTGTTACAGTTTCTATTAAAAAGCTACTGTGGCCCAGATTTTACAGCATCTGAGAAACTGTTAGCTTTTAAGTCAGAAATAGCACCTGAAATACCCTTTTTAGTTCTCTGTGTCTTAAGGAAGGGCACAATTCTTATCTATTGGCCCTGAAAGGAGTCATTTAGCTGACTTTTTCAATAACCTTTGTATTATTTTCATTTTCATCTCAAACAAAAGACCATTCTCTGGTGGCATACCACAGCTTGGTACTTCCCTAGCTGTGAAGGTAAAACTCCAAGGCCTCTCAGAGCCCAAAAGAAGAACAATTGGCCCACTTTAGAAGGTGGTTGTAAACATCTCATCAACATCTGAAATTCTCCATCCTGGGAAGGCACTGGACAGATAAAGAGGAACACCTGTATAAACAGGAAACTGACTCCCAGTATCTCAGATAGGCTGGAAGCAGACGAGATCTGTCCTGGCCTCTGGATCTTCAGTCCTGAGCGTCCACCCACTGCTGCAGGGTTCAACAGTGTCATCCACATCTTACATTCTCCTGGTATAGATCTATCCATTTAAGCTCACCTCCTGCATCAGAGGTAGGCAGGGGACCCTCAGTGTCCCCTGGAAGCTGCTGCTGAACCATGACAACACAGGCTACATGCTGAGGCCCATTCAAGTGGGCAGAGGGGTTCCTTGGAAGAGGTGTGTAGGTGTCCTAGGCTTTCCCTCCCAGGAAACAACACTCACCGTCAGGGCCAACATCACTTCTCTGTAGTTCCGGTTTCCGCTGAGCCGTTTCTTTAGAGCTCTAATGGCATCCTTTGGCCTGGCAAAAGGACAGATAAACAATGATCCTCACAAGCCTCATAGGGCACTAGCCCAATGTCAACTAGTGTAGGATCAAGGTTATTCACTGCAGCATGTCTGTAAATGTAAAAGACTTGGGGGTGGGGATGTCTACAAGAGGAAACAGGGATAATTACATCATGGCCTTTATGCAGCTGCAAAAAGAGAATAAAGAAACTTTTTGTACATTTTTATGGGCCAAACTCAAAAGCATATGCATAAGAATAAATAGAATCAAGTATAAAAATCACATGATTGTCTCAATAGATGAAAAAAAGCCTTTGACAGAATTCAACATCTTTTCATGAAAAAGCCCTAAATAAACAAGGAATAGAGGGATTGTAGCTCAACAAAATAAAGGCTGTATATGTGATAAATCTATATATAATATCATACTGAACCAGAAAGCATTTCCTCTAAAGTCAGTATTGAGACAGGATGCCTACCCTCACTGGAGCCACTCAGTATGTTACTTGGATTCTCTAAAAGAAACGAACTAGATACAATGGGAACGGGAGACTCAGGCTGGTATCTGCAGATGATATGATCTTACATATAAAATCCTGGTCCAGCACTCGGGAAGCAGAGGCAGGTGGATCTCTATGAGTGAGATGGAGGCTAGCCCGTTCTACAGTGAGTTCTAAGCCAGCCAGGGCTACAAAGAAAGACCCTGAAGACTGCCAGAAAGCCCTTATATCTGATCATATTTAGCAAAGTATATCAAACCAAATCAATATCTAGGAAGCTGTGATAAGACAATGATGATGAGCATGCAAAGAGAGAAAGGAGCAATCCTACTCACAGGAGCCTGAAAACAGAATCGTTCCTAACAGTGAGGCAGAAGATGTCTACAATAAAAAGTCCGAGGGAAAATTTTAACAAAGACACTAGAAGATGAAAAGAACTCCCATGTTCATGTATTGTCAGAATTAATATTGTGGAAAAGGTTATTTTGTGTAGTATGAGCTATACACTCAATGCAATCCTGATCAAAACCCCAATAATATTATTCACAGAAATAGGAAAAATAATCCTTGTTGCGGCCTGAGCTGCCCCACGCTTGGGGGCCAAAAATGTTGCAGACCGCTCTGTCAGTGTTGGAACCTGCACTGCCAAAAGCTTTGGGGGCTAAGTTGTTAGAGCCTGCACTGCCCTAAGCTGCTCAGGTCTGTGGGTCAGGGTTCAGCAAGAGAGAGAGTGAGGACGAATGCGAAGAATGGAGACCAGACAGAATGTGATTCAATTCCGGTTATTTCTCAGTCTCTCTTCCTAGTCCAAGTCCCAAGTCCCAAGTCTTGAGTTCCTAATCCCTAGTTCCTAGTCCCTAGTGCCTCCAAGTTCCAAGTTACTTCTTCCAAGTACCTAATTCCTACTGACTCCAAGTTGTACTCAACTCTTCTGTCTGCCTCTCACCCTTTATATGTCTCACTTCTAAGCCTTTAAGTCATGCCCTTAGGCCTTGTCTCTAAATCTGATCTCTAAGTCACGCCCTTAAGTCACACATCTTTAAGTCTCACACACCCAAGGGAAAATCCTGGGTATCTAAAACAAGATGTTATCAGAGTGTGCTCAGCTGTTGTAGGCTATTGTAATCAAGTCTTTTGTCAGGGTATATGGCTCAAGATGGCTGCAAGGATGATAGCCGCCTTCTGTCGGCTCCCCACAAATCCTAAAATTCATAGGAAGCTTAATAGCCCCCGAGTAGTGAAGGAAAACAAGCAAACAAACCAATGTTAGACATATCCGAATTCTTAAGTCCAGACAATATTGCAAAGCCTTAATAATAAAAGCAGCACAGACCCAGCCTAAATCCGCAGATAGAGTACTGCACACCCGGAAATAAGCCCACCAAATGCAGCACCCTATTATTTTTTTAATTTTCTTTCAAGGCAGGGCTTCTCTGTGTAGCTGGCCTTGAACTCAGAGATCCACCTGCCTCAGCTTCCCAAGTGCTGGGACAAAAGGTGTGCCTGCCAAGACTCAAGGGTTCTAAGATAGTTAATTTCCAATAGGGATGCAGATTTTATAAAAAGAGCATTTTAGCAACTATGTGCTTGGATGGGCTGGGCTAAAGAAAGTAGGCAACTTACTGGTTAGAGAGGACTGACTTCCTGTCTGCAGGCTCGCCTCACCACTGTCACCCTAGACTGACAGGCTGCACCGTCTCTCTACGTGCTCTCTTTCATCTCCTCTTGGATTTCCATGATGAGAAAAACAGGCACTACCCTGGAGGACTGTGTATTTCTGGCTGACAGTATGTCAGCATGCCCAGATTGTGGGTGGAGGCCAATCAGATAGAGGGCAGACTCTGGTTACGTTTAAGCTGAAAATCCCTTCCCAAGTGCTATGCTTCAGGAAGTGCTACCTGGGAGCAAAAGGAGAAGCATTTCTTTCTGTTGATCTAAGGGAGAAGTGTCAGAGCAGAGCATCACAGTCAGGTTGGAGGAACCATAACATTTAAAATGATACCGAAGGCTGAAGGAACAACTGCTGACTAAGGCCACTGTCAGGCAGGCAGGCGGGATCAAGGGAGAATGGACTGTGTGAGAGGGCCAAGCCCAGGAGCACTCAGTAGAGAGCTCTCTCAGGTGGGGGTCCCATAGGACAGTCCTTCGGGGCCTCAAGACCAGTCTCTGGCCACCCACACCCTTCTCATACTCCTCCAAGCCCTCCGGTCCAGCAGTGGGGAGCTCGGCAGTGGCTCGTAAACAGCTGCAAGTTATGTCTCCGCTCACAGCTTTTCTCCTGAACAGACCCCCATCCCCACCCAGCAGCCATCCTCTCTGCTGCAGTTACTGGATCTCCCATTCACCCTAGGAGAAAGGCTGCAGGATTAAGGTCTCAGTGAGTTAGGAACAGTCAGAAATAGTCATAAATGACCCAGATCATTGGCTCCTCATCAGAGCCTGACTAGTATCTGATTGCTCTACACCACACCCAGTGTTTGTGTGTGTGTGTGTGTGTGTGTGTGTGTACATGTGTGTGTGTTTATTCCTTTAATCTTTACTATATCTCTATGTGTGCACTACTGGTAAATAATTTTTTATCTGGGATGAAACCGAGGCACAGGAAGATGGGTTGCAGTCAGTGGTAACATGAGCTTCTAGCCCAGGTAGATGGCTCAAGGTTCCACATCCCTTAATCCACGCTACCACGATTCCTATGCACCTGATATACACACTTCTTTCCACCTAGAGGGTCCACCTCTCTCTTTGTCATCCATTTGCCTTGTCCTGTTAATATCCTGTAAGAGTCTACTGAGGTGTCATATACTTCAGAAAGGCTTTGCTGCTGACAGCCCCCAGGCTGGCTGAGAGTCACGGCACATGTCTGTCTCCGTAGCTATACACAGCTTTTCTTGCTCTGTTTCTTTGTTTCTGTCTCAGTCCTTGTCATGCTGTGATATGATGTATTAACATGCTTGCATTCCTCATCAGGCTACCTTAGGGACATTATTAATTCTTTACACACTTTAAAATATTTAAAATATTTAATAATATTAAAATATTTTGGAGCTGAGCTGTGGCTCCATACACTGCCCTGGGTTTGATCCCTAACACGAAATAAACCAGGTGTGACGGTGCACACCCGTAATCCCAGCAGTTAGGAGGTAATACAGGAGGCTCAGAAATTCAAGGTCATCCTTCTCTATATAGCAAGTTTGAGGTCAGCCTCTGATATATGAAACATGCCCCCCCAACACACACACACACACACACACACACACACAGAGAGAGAGAGAGAGAGAGAGAGAGAAAGAGAGAGAGAGAGAGAGAGAGAGAGAGAGAGAGAGAGAGAGAGAGAGACAAGCTGATTATGTGTCAGCTGCATTGTGGCAGATAAAATACTGAGTGTAACAGAGGGAATTCTTGCTCTCACGAAGTGCACAGAATAGTAGCTTCGGGACAGGACAGACACTAAGAGACATCACGAAGATTTGAAGCCCCAGTATAATAATACCACATAATATGACAAGAGGGAAGGGGCCAGAGGAGGGAGATTTATGTTGAGATCCAATAGCTGATGGGAACCACTTAGTGACAGGGAGATGGTCTAGGAGAAAGATGAGGAACAACATTCAGAAGCCCTCAGCCAGGAGCAGGGGAGGGGAATGAATGTGTGTGTGTTTGTGTGTGTGTTGTTTTCTCTTTCCCCATGTGAGAGGGATTTCAGCAGACAAATTAAAATAGAGGTAAACACAGAAACTCTTCAAGAATCAGTATGCTGTCATTCCAACACACGTGAACAAGAGGTTAGGGCGCTGGGAAACACACAAGCAGCCCTTTTTAGAGCAGTGACTGAGAAAGCAGGTCCTAGTTACTCACACTTGGAAAGGGACTTAAATCATTTAGAAGGAAGAAGATCCCAGGGTTCTTGGACTTTCTGCCCTCAATGCTTAGATATCTGACTGGAGACAAAAGTCTGGAGAATTCAAGGAGCTAAAAGAAATAGTAGTGAGGCTGAAGGGCCTGAAGAAGGGCTGCAGAGGTGTGTGATTAAGTGTTTTATGGTAAAAACTCAAGAATGCTCTGGAAGGCTTGCTTGCTAGTGAACAAGTCACTGGCTAGAAGCTGCATCAGGAACTGATGGAAGCTGGGGGAAGAAGCAAGTGCATTCTTCAGAGAACAGAGCAGATGAGAAGCTGATCTGAGCCACACGTCTAGCCTGCTTCCTATTACTCCCTTGTCATGTGACACCAGGCCACCTATACCCACTTCTTATGCTACCTTGAGGACAAGTCACACTGTCCCAGAAGTCACACTGTCCCCAAGCTCAAAGCCCCTCTAGAAGGCATCTCAGCACTTCTCCCACGGAGACAGCCATACTGGGCACAGGCTGGGGATGTGGCCCCAAGCACCCTTAGGCAAGCCCTAATGGGTGGGCCACACATTGACTTAGCTCAGATCTAGATCTGTTCTCTGCCTGCTCCACCTCAGCACCAGCAGCTCCATCCTGTTGTTTGTAGGTCTCAAACTTTGGTGTTATCCTCGACATTTTCCTCATATTCCACCCCAGCAAACTCTATTAGCATTAATTTCTGAATCCCATCAGAATCGAATGGTGCCTCCTGCATCCTTACCACCATTGCAGTCCAGCTTACCATCATCAAGTCACACAGCGTGACTGCAATAAACCCCTACTGGTTCGCCTGCCCTGTCTCTGTCCTGCCCTGGTGAGCATTCTGAATATGGGATGACCATTCAAAATTAAAGCCAGACCATACCAACTCATCTGCCCAGATCCTCCCAAGAGTTCCCTATAGGACTCAGCCCACCTGACCAGCCTATGTGGGTTGTCTTCTTCATAGTTTGCCTCCCTGCTCCACTCTGGCAGCTCCCCAAGAGGTGAAATTGTGTCTTGCTCACTGCTGCACCCTTCATGTTTACAGCAGTGTCTGCAAATGGCAGGCACTTTGTAAGTCTCTGTCCAATGAATGTAGGACCGACTTGAGAAGACTAGCAAGAAGATAATACCACCAATCTGGGCCGGGCGGTGGTGGCGCACGCCTTTAATCCCAGCACTTGGGAGGCAGAGGCAGGTGGATTTCTGAGTTCGAGGCCAGCCTGGTCTACCGAGTGAGTTCCAGGACAGCCAAGGCTATACAGAGAAACCCTGTCTCGAAAAAACAAACAAAAACAAAAACAAAAACAAAACAAAAACAAACAAAAAAAAACCCAAAACAAAACAAAAAAAATACCACCAATCTGGAGGCCCAGGCTGCCTGAGTCCCAACTGTTCTCCTTGGCATGCTGGAGTTGAAAAGAACATAGTAAAGGTAAATGGGGTGTCTATGGACAAAACCCTAAATCAGACCAGTCTGTAAGAAGTATGGACAGAGTGGAGATACAGAAAAGGAGAGGGCACAGTGCTCATTAACACCAAGAACCGACTCAGGAGTTCAGAAAGGCCAGAGGGCAAGCTGTACGTTCAGTCTATCCATGCCAGACATGCTCAGCTGCTCTGAGCCACGGGTACCCCTCTGTCACTTCTTTATCTGATTATACTCTGGGTCTACTTCCAGGGTATCAGAGAAAGCAATCCATGGCACAGACAGCCCCCGTGTCTGCAACATGGAAGCAGGGTCTGAGGAGGAATGGGGAGAGGCAAATGATTAGTATAGGAAGCCAAGCAGCTCCATTCCCACTCATGATTCAAAGCAGATGATGGAGAGGCCTCACTTCTCTAACTGAGGCACTGCCATGGGGACATGGGCAGGGTAGGGTGGGAAAAGACAGATTACTGAATTTTAGCTTATTAATGCCAAAACACACAGATTGAAAATAATAATAATAAAAAAAAACCAAACAAACACCAGAGTTGAACCCACCACACTGAGCCCTGAAAAGCTATGTATGATATTCATTCCACCCAAACCAAGACAAGGCATTTCCCAAAAAAACATACCCTTCCTCTGTCTCATTGATGATGTCACAGATCTCCATGTTCAGTGTCCAGTCCTCGCTCTGCAGGGAGCCATCCGTTGCCTTCTCTGTGAAATCAGAAAGAAACTGCTTATATTTCTCCTGGAATATGGGGCCCCTGTAAGAAATGGAAAGAGACTAGAACCACTACTTCTGAGGCTACTGCTTTCACAGGAGAACATCAAGGAATACTCAGCCTAAGGGTCAAGTTTGTCTAGTCTCTGAATCTCATATCTAGGAGGCCTGAGCCACTACAGACCACAGATTTCAGAGCCAAACAACCAAGCTAGAACACAGGCTCCACTACTTACAAATACCAAACCTAGTTAAAAGTATAGCATACATCCCATCAGAAAAGTTAAATGGCCTAATGGGTGTAACCCCTTAGGAAACCAACTGGCACACAGCCAGTCCTCTATAGACATCTGCTATCATAATCATGAAGAAGCATCTGTGGTGGTTAAAACCACACCTCAGGAGAGAAGGAAGAAGGGAAAACTTCGTGAGCTGCAGCAGGTATGACATTACAGTTTAGATCTTAATCCCCAACCCATGCGCCCTGCCCCCACCCTGCCCCAAAACATCTGAGGCTAAGAGCTTAGTTGCCAATCTCTGGTGCCACTGGAAGGTGGTGGAGCCTCCTAGAGAGGGTCTGGAAAACTCTTTGCTTCCTAGATGCTGGATGGAGCCGTTTTGCTCACCCACATATTTCCCACCAACAGAGCCAACTGACCTTGAACTGACACCATTTGTCACAATGACGTAAGCTCACTAAATGAAACATATGGTGTTGAGTCCCTGACATATAACAACCTGCTGAGCATTTAATGGAGGAGAAAGGACAATCCTGGCATTGAAAAAAAAAGTGGGGCTGGAGGAATGGTGGTTAAGAACGCTGGCTGCTCTTCCAGAGAACCCAGGTTCCATGCCCAACACCCACAGGGTAGATCGCAACCGTCTATAATTCTAATTGCAGAGAATCATGCCTGGGCATGAGGCATGAATGTAGTGCACAGACATATTTGCAGCAAAGCATAATAAAATAATTGTTTTAAAAATAACTTTCCATATGCAAAAAGATAGTTGTACATCTTTCTTACACTATATTAACTCAACTTATTGAGGATGTGAGCACAGTGTTGAAAATTGTAAAACTCTTAGAAGAAAGCAGGGAGAAAGCTCCATGACACATGATTTGACAAGAATTTCATGGATCTAACACTAACGCATAAGCAGTCATTATGGAGAAATACAGACACTAGACTTATCAAACTTAAAACTTCCGGGGCTCAGTGGCAGGTAATACATATGTATGTATACATAACTTTGGAGTAGAGATATAGTTCAGTGGTAAAATTTTGTGAAGCTCTGGGTCTAGTTCTTAACATTACAACAACAACAACCTCACAATAGATATCATCTCATACTCACTGTATGTATGTATGTATGTATGTATGTACACACATATACATATATATTTAATTTTATTTTTTGTTTCTGAGTGTTTTTCCTGTATGTATGTCTGTGTACCATATGTATGCAATGGCTGTGGAGGGCAGAAGAAGGCATCGGATCCCTGAAACTATAGTTACAGATAGTTAACTGCCATATGGGTGCTGGAAACTCAACTCTGACCCTTTGGAAGGGCAGCCAGTGCTCTTAACAACCATTGGGTCCTCTCTCCATTAGCTATTATTTTTAAAACATAAGATAATCAGTGTTAGTAAAGATGTGGAAAAACCGGAACCCTTCTTCTCTATTGAGAATGCAAAACATTACAGATATTACAGAAACAGTATTGTGTATCCTCAAGAAACTAAACACAGAACCCATAACTTATGTTTTGAGTATTTCCTTTCATAGAGGCAAGTGTTTACTCATGCTCACAGCAGAGTTGTCCACAGTGTTCTAAGGGTGAAAGCTGATACCCATAGGTTAACGGATATATACACAATGGACTCGTCAGCCTCATGGAGGAAGGAAATTCTGGTACCTGCTATATCAGTGAACCCTGAAGACAGTGTTCTGAGTGGAAGCAGCCAGGTTCAAGGACAAATTCTGTATGGTCCCACTCCTGTGAGGCATGTAAGGTAGTCACAGGCGTCAGAAAGCAGAATGGGGATTTCTAGGGACTGAGGAAGAATAGGGAGCTGTGCTCAGGAAATACAGAGCTGTTCTGAGATGGACGGGGTGATGGTCGCACAACAAAAGAAACGTACTTAATGCTAAAGAACTGTATGCTCAAAAACGGCTAGAATAAGCTAGACAGTAGTGGCATGTGACTTTAGTCATAGCACTCAGGAGCCAGAAACAGGTGGATCTCTGAGTTCAAGACCAGCCTGGTCTATAGAGAGAGTTCTAGGACAGCCAGGGCTACATGGAGAAACCCTGTCTTGAAAAAACAAAAAATCAAAACACACCAAAAAATGGCTAGAATGCTAACTTTTATCGCACACACAGAAAATAACTTTAAAAACCATCTAAGTGGGGCAGTGGTGGCATACACCTTTTGTCCCAGCACTTGGAGGCAGAGGCAAGTGGATCTCTGAGTTTGAGGCCAGCCTGGTTTATAGAACAAGTTCCAGAACAGCCAGGGTTATACAGAAAAACATTGTCTCAAAAAAAAAAAAAAAAAAAAAAAAATCATCCAAAGGCTGGAGAAAGGGTTCAGGGGTTAAAAGCATATGGTACTTTGAATGAGAACAGTCCCCATAGGCTCATATATTCAAATGCTTAGTCACTGGGGTGGCACCATTTGAGAAGAATCAGAAGGATTAGGATCTTGTTGGAGGAAGTGTGTCACTGGGAGTAGGCTTTTAGGTTTCAAAAGCCCATGCCAGCCAGGATCTCTGCCTTGGCCTGTGGATCAGAATGAAGATCTTAGCAGCTGCTCCAGCAACATGTGAATCACCATGCTCTACACCACTGATAACAGACGAAACCTCTGAAGCTATAAGCAAGCCTCTAGCTAAATGTTTTCTTTAGTAAGAGTTGCCTTGGTCATGGTGTCTATACAGCAACAGAACAGTGATGAAGACAGAGAATTTGTTGTTCTTCTAGAGGACCCAAGTTTGGTTCCCAATACCCAGGTCAGGCAGCTCACAACTCCCACTTCAGGAGATCCAACATCCTTTTCTGTCCTCCATGGGCATTTATACACATAAATACAGATACACATAGTCTCTCTCTTCTCTTCTCTTCTCTTCTCTTCTCTTCTCTTCTCTTCTCTTCTCTTCTCTTCTCTTCTCTTTCTTCTTCCTCTCTCTCTCTCTCTCTCTCTCTCTCTCTCTCTCTCTCTCTCTTCCCTTTCCCCCCCACACACACTTTAAATGACCCAGAAAGGATGAAAAAGTACAGACAGATCAATGGACTTGCTAGTTGGAGCAAACAGAGAAGTGAAGCCCACTGTTGACAGGGAACATAAGACTAGAAGCAGGCTCAGGATCAGAACTAGACCTCTCTGGGCTGTGAGCCCCATGATGGAAAGGACTACATCTCTTTCACCTTTTCCTAATGAAAGACCAGGAGTTAAACAGACTCCCTGGTAGGCAGACAGACAGAGGTGGGCCGTGGGTAGGTAACAAAGGTGAATTTCCAAGATGGCCGGCTTCACATCCTTCTGTCTGGACATAAAAACCTGGCAGCTTTTATGTCTCACTAGCAGGCCCCCTGTTGACAGAGTGGCTCAGCAAGTTCAAGGCCATATCAGGACATGCCACACAACAGTTGCAGACCAATCCACCATCCTATTTGTCTTCAAACTGACCAACCCTAAAGTAGGAAAGGAAAACTCTTCAGAAGCTTTAAAACAAAATACCAGCCCTCAAGAAGAAATTGGATTTTGGCTTTCTGAGTTCCCGTCTGCTTTGTGGCTGTCTTTTCTCTGGGTCCCGAATGTCTGTTTCCTCATCAACAATAAACGCCTTTCTTTAAATGCTGATTCTGTTTATAGTGCTGGAGATTTCTCTGCTGCTACCTGTTGCATTTCAGAGTTTTCCTGCTTCTTAACTTTCTGGCAGAGGAAACAAACCCCATGAAGATGCCTAGACTGTACCATTTCAAGACCCATAGCCTGTAACATCAGCATATCACTTGGGAGCTATGCAACACATTTATGTCTGATAAAGGTCTAGATTCAAGCTTGTAGTCCCCCCATTGTTTAAACACATAGCCTTTCGAGGAGTATTTAGAGCACACATACCCAAAGATTCTGATCTGATTAAAGGAGGTACTCAGCCAGCATTCTAGGAAGCCTCCTGGTAATGCAGATGTGTGGCCAAGGTGAAGGACTGCACCTTGTATGGTGGACTGCACCCTCTGTTCATGCGCTATAGATGGACAGTGAGAGGCAGACCGGGCACTTTCCTCTAAGAGTCCAGTCCTATTACCCTGTATGCAGAGTCTGTCTCTGTGTGCTACGGGTATACACATTCTCCTCCGATGCTCCTTAGCACTAGAGCACAGATACCAACAACCCACAGTATGAGGTATCCCGTTAGCACGCAGGCTGGACAGTCAATGTGAGTGTCTTAATCATCTCTTTCTCCTCAGCTTCCAAAATGGTGTGCGGTATATCTCAGGCTCTTGTCAATCTTGAGAACATGGCGTTTGGACCACATGGCTTTACTTTGCCTTCAAGCTGTAGACAGAACTGCACTGAAGTCTACAGCCTGGTCAGAGGGTACTGTGTGAACCTTCTGATTCTGTTATCTTCCTTTTAAGGAAGGGTATAGACAGGGGCTGTACAAAAGGATAGCCCATAAAGCAGGGATAAGAATTTAAAGTTTGTCCTCTTGACTCTCCAATGGAAATGGAGCTTCTACTTTGAACATTCACAAAGGATGCTGGGAAGCTGAAGCAGTAGGCAACAATGATTGTGTGAAACACCTGCTTCATAGGAGCTATGCCTGCCTCACCGATAGCAACAGTAATCCAGAAACTTCATTGCATATTATTGACCCATTACCCAATGAGCTTTCTACCCATCAAAACCCCATTTTCTTCTTTCTCCAGCTTGGCCTGAAGTACCCTGAATGCTACTTCTTTGTTCTGATAACTCTGGGCTACTGCCCACACTTGCTGACTGGGGAGATAATTTGGCTGTTTTCTTCTCCAGACTCACCAAAAGAATGTCGCTGAATGCAAAATGCTAAACCAGTGCTCTTTTGCCTTCTAGTGCTGGCGCCTCTGAAGTCTGTATATTTAGCATCCAAGTGTAGATATGGCAGCCAAGAAACCAATCCACTGAGAGCTCCTCTCAGCAGGCTGCCTTAGGACTGATGCATGGGAGGGGTGGGTAGGCAAGAAAACCATGCACCAGAGAGTATGAGCACTTCTGTCAGGGTCAAGGCTTGAGGGATTTCTGGCCCAGGTCCAACACCAGGCTGGGGGTAGTCTTTTCTGAATGAAGCAAATGCTGTGGCAACGATATTACGATGCTATGGTGGGATGTATATCTGAGTGCTTTATTCTGCTCATTCCAGCTCCTGGCCATTAGCACAGCCTCAGGAAGTTCAACATTTTGCAACCATGGTCACTGCTGTATTAGTATTAGTTTATCTGTCCCAGCTCATGGCTGGCAGGATTTGCCTAGTGCTCCCTGGAGCACTGTATTTCTACCACTACACCAAGTTTTATTTTAGGATTTGACAATTTATGTGTCAAAAGAAATGAACTTTGCTCTCTTCTAGCCTGGAGACCAGACTAAATAAGGGAGGCCACACTGAGTGGCCTCAATCCCAGAATCAATCAGACACAACTTTGTTCCCATCTGATGGAAATTCTTTTATGAAAAGAAAAATAAGAATTGATTGAGCTGCTCTGATGGCCTTGATTCCCTCCTCTGGCTTCAGCAGGCATGGCTTTCCAATGAAGCAGGAATAAAGAAGTACTCATTTTGGGTTGGTTCTTTATAATCAAAGTGAGTATCATTTAGCTGGAAAATTCAAAACCTCAGTAATTGAAATAAACGTGCTGACCCTAAGAATAAGTTGCCATGCCTTTGAACCAGCCATTGCTGGTACTATTAGAGAAAGGAAGGGGTGAATATAAGGTTAATGGATTCTGCTGCTAAACCAAACTTAGAAATAAGGCTTCATTGATTTAGTATTTCCTCTATAAAGCCTCCCAAGTCTATGTCCCTGGTGGCTTTACCAAAGAGCAGCCTTAGTGAGTATAGCCCAAGTTCTGTGAAGGACTGAAGCACACTGCCCAGGTAGCCTCTCTCCTGGCTGGGCTGCCTTGAAAAGTCAGAAGTATAATAGGCTCACAGTCAGGCCCCCTTGCTTCCAGATGAGCCTCCTGCTGAGACAGCTGCTGGAGCGAAGCCACAGATGAGCCTACTCTGTGTGTGATAAGAGTAAGGTACTGAGACACCTCTTCTGGGAAAGGACACCTTCAAGGAAGGAATGTTTAGAGTCAGCCAGTGTGTCAGGAAAGGCAGGGACTGGACGGTCAGATCATTTCGTGGTGAGGCTTTGTGAACTGACCTTATGTACCTCTCGGGAGCCCTGGGCTGCAGACTACTCTGTTGCCCAAGAGCTACATGGGGACTGAGGCCTCCACCTCGTCAGAGCTTCTGCCCTCACTATCTTCTTCCCTTGCCCAAATGATGGGAGCCTTGTGCCACTCTTTCTGGTGCTGTCTTTGCCCTTTACCAGCTTGCTACTCATTACTCCTTCCTACAATGTTCTTATTTCCTTGATAGTCCCAAAGCTACTGGTTCCTGGCCCTGAACTGTCCTTCTTACATACATGACATGGTAGAGCAGAGCAGACAAGGCACCACAGTGGCCCGTCTGGCTCTTAATCTTTTTTTTTTTTTTTTTTTTTTTTTTTTTTTTTTTTTTTTTTGGTTTTTCGAGACAGGGTTTCTCTGTGTAGCCCTGGCTGTCCTGGAACTCACTCTGTAGACCAGGCTGGCCTCGAACTCAGAAATCCACCTGCCTCTGCCTCCCAAGTGCTGGGATTAAAGGCGTGCGCCACCACTGCCCGGCTACTGGCTCTTAATCTTACTGATGCTAAAAATACTTTTTGATTCCATTCCTCATCTCATATACAAGGATCCAACATTGTCTGCCTCTGTGCCCACCACACTTGTGCCTTCTGTAGCCCCTGGTTAAGATTACCTCAAGCTTCTATGTGGTTCTGCACTCCTCATAAGGGCAGAGCCCCACTATTTGTGAGTGACTCTGCTTTGTCTGGTGGTGGTCTATTAATACCACATGCATAATATAAAAAGAGGGTAAAAAGCTGGAGTTTTTTTTTTTTTTTTTTTTTTAAAGAGCGATAACTAAAATAATTGCTCTTGGTAGCCCAATGAATGCAGCTGTGCAATTGTTTTAGAAACCAGCTATATATCCTTGCAGTGTGCTTTCACTGCTTGTAAGCACAGCTTCGATTTGGATGTGCAAACTCTAATGCTAGGTAAAAAATAAGTGTCACTATGTAAGAAATAAGGACATGTCCCACAGAGACCATTTACCTATCATTTGCTGTAATAAAACACAGTATCCAAAAGCACCTTGGGGAGCAAAAGGTTTATTCCAGCTTACATCTTCTAGACCACACTCTATCACCGAGGGAAGTCAGGACAGGAACTCAAGGCAGGAATCTGGAGGAAGAAATGGATTCAGAAGCCATGAAAGAACACTGGTTATTAGTTTGCTCCCCATGGCTTGCTCAGCCTTGCTCAGCTAGGATGGCCTGCCCAGGAGTAGAACCATTCGCAGTGAACTGGCAGGCCCTCATCAATTTTCAGTCAGGCCGGGCGGTGGTGGTGCACGCCTTTAATCTCAGCACTTGGGAGGCAGAGGCAGGCGGATTTCTGAGTTCGAGGCCAGCCTGGTCTACAGAGTGAGTTCCAGGACAGCCCGGGCTATACAGAGAAACCCTGTCTCGAAAAACCAAAAAAAAAAAAAAAAAAAAAGTCAGGAAGATGCCTGATCCTATGGGTTCCCTCCCCTCAGATGACTCTAGCTTGTGGCAAGCACAGTAGATGTATGGATTGTAGGAGACTTTTATATAAAAGGTGGTGATGGACCCTCTTTTATAACTAAGGTAGAATACAGCAACTTCAGAATCCGTTTTAGATGAAAAACACCACATCCCAACTTGGGTTTTGTTACCAGATGGGACAACATAGAGTAAATACCCAGGCCTTTGAGGCAGAACTGAGATCAATCATGTAATCCTAGCCTAGCAAATGTAAGGTAGAATCTTATGTTAGATATGTGTTTCCCTGGTGACTGTGATGCTGAACATCTGTTCATGTAAATACATGGTTACCAGACATTTGAGCATCTTCTTTGGGGATGTGTCTATTAACATTCTTGCCCATTTTTTTTTTAAGTTGGATAGTTTTTTTTTTTTTTTTTTCTGTGGTTCAGTTTTGGAATTTCTTTACATATTCTAAATGTTAATTCATTATCTGTTATATTCCTTGCAAATATTTCCTCTAATTTTGTAAGTTGGCTTTTCATTCTCTTGAAAATATTCTTTAACACATAAAAGGGGTTGTTTTTATCTTCTGAGAGAAGACCTCACTGGACAGTACAGGTTGGCTTAGAACTCAGGATCCCTCAACTCTTATTTGAGTGCTAGGATTATAAAACTGCACACCACCAAACTCAACCAAACAAGTTTTCATTTCGATAGAGTCACATTTATTATTTTTTCTTTTGTTGTTTTTATTTTTGGTGTCACACCAAAGAAATTGTTAAATCAATATGACTTTTCTCCTGTTTTCTTCTAAGACTTACAGTTTAGGGTCTTTTCCTTAGGAATTTGATCAATCTGGAGTTAATTTCTGTATATGGTATAAGATAAAGGCCTAACTGTATCATTATGGGTGTGTATTTATTTCTCCCAGCACCCCTAGTAAAAACCATGATTCTTCCTCTACTAAAAGATCTTGGTGGGGCTGGAGAGGTAGCTCAGTGGTTAAGAGCACTGACTGCTATTCCAGAGGTCCTGAGTTCAATTCCCAGCAACCACATGGTAGCTCACAACCATCTGTAATGGGGTCTGATGCCCTCTTCTGGTGTGTCTGAAGACATTGACAGTGTATTCACATATATAAAATAAATAAATTTAAAAAAAAAATTAAGGGATCCTGGCACCTTGTTGGTGAGCATACATGAGAGGTTATTCCTGGCCCCACCTTTACTCTGCTATTGGTCTCTAGATCAGCCTTCATGTCGGAACTACGCTGTTTTGATTATCTAGTTTTACAGTAATTTGAAGCCAGGAAATATGCATCTTCCAACTTTGTTCTTTTCCAGGTTGTGTTGGCTATTTGCAGGTTCCCTCAGAGTTCATGGGAATTCTACAACAGAATTTTTTTTTAACTTTTACAAAAACTGTGAGTGGCATTTTGATAGATTTGCCCAAACCTATAGATTATTTTGGGCAGCACTAACATATTTTTTAAAATTTAATTTTTTTGGCATTGGTGTTTTGCCTACATGTATGTCTGTATCAGGGTGTCAGATACTCTGAAACTGGATTTATAGACAGTTGTGAGATGCCATGTGGGTGCTGAGAAGTGAAGCCAGGTCCTCTGGGAGAGCAGCCAGTGCTCTTAACCATTGAGCCATCTCTTTAGATACCCTCCCCTATTAGTATTAAAGATATTAGTATTAATATCTTAATACTGTCTTCCCTTCCATTTAATAAAAATTGTCTTTCCAGTTACTTGTCTTTAATTTCTTTCAGCAGCGTGTGCCTATGTTTACGTATATATTGTTGGCATGTTTGTCTGGCATTCTAAGACAGTCTCGATATGCTGTCCAGGCATATTCATGCAACTCCACAACGAGCTCCGTTAGCAGAAAAACCCTTAAACTTGGCTTGGTTCATCTTTAAGGTAAAGAGCAGCAACGACACAGTTTTTCTTATGAATCCAAATATTTAAACCCTAGAGTATTTAGAACCAGCTAGGAAAAGGAGCTGTACTTCCTGCCCTCGGAAAGGGGGCAGGAGATGGGGAGGTACGGTGCTATTGCTGATCACACAGCAGCCTCTTGCCCACAAAGCTACTGGTCTAAATCTTCAAGGAATGCACACTCATCCCTTTAAATAGAAAAACAAGAGAATAAAAATTACTGCTTACCAAGCACACAGCCTCCAACTCCAACAATCCTCCATAGCCTCTTGAGTATTTGTACAAACAACCGTACCTAGCTTCTTGCAGCAATATTCTACAGTGCACAGAATGCAACCCCACAGCCCTCCACAAAGTACTGCAGGGCTGGCATTCCTGCAGCAGGACAGGGTAGAGACAAAACTGCCTGAAACCCATAAGCCTACAGACCTGCTAGTCACTATTCATCATGACAGAAACAAGAGAAACTAGGCCTCCACAAGACTGCAGGAGAAAAACAACCCCTGAGCTCTATATGCACAGTGTAGCATCTGCATGCCCATGTTTACACACACACACACACACACAGAGGAACACATGATTGTTTTATACTTCACTGGTAGAAACACTAATGTTCAAATAAATCACATTTCAAAAACTCTATTTATAAGAAATAGCCCCCAAGAATACTGAAGCTGCTATTGGGGGAAGGGAAAATATTTAACACTGTAATTTTCTTAAATATGTGTGACGAGGGCTGGCAAGATGATTCATTGAGTAAAAGTACTTGATACCAAGATTTTAGACCAAAATTTGATCCACAGGACCCACATGCTAAGAAAAAAACAGACTCCTGCAAGTTATCCTGCCCCTTCCCACAAATGAATAAACATAATAAAAGTAAATTTTAAAAAAAATATGTGACAGAATAAAAATACAATTTATTTTCTATAACAATTCAAAAATTTTTCAGTATTTTCTTGAGATATAAAAGTTCTCTGCTGAGGTGTTTTCAAATGACCAATCAAGCACTACTTGTCCACATGTAGAACCCCCATTGCTAGAAAAATTCCATTCTCTCCCAAGAAAAGAAATTTGAAGGCTAGGCTGCAGCTCTTCATAATTCATCTTCCTCCAATTGTCAACCTCCACAGTAATCTGCTGTCCCTGCCATCCTCAGGCTCTCTGACAGAGATGACAGGAAAGGCCCCATCTCCCATGTGTGCTATGGACCACTCTGAAGGATGTGGAAACTCATTAATGCCTTGCTCACAGAAAGACCCTTTGAGAAGAGCAGTTTGGCCTTTTGTGCTTTGATGGCTGCCGTGGCAGGGTTTCTGAGCCTCAACATCTGTTACCCTAGCATTTACTGCTCTCTTTCCCATTGGATGCCTTCTGTTTCCTTCTCTTCCTTAACTAGCCTGGCTACCATTTCCAGTTCTTTGTTGAATAGAAGTAGTAAGAATAAGCACCTTTTGCCTACACAGACCCATCAAAGCACAACCACACCACAGGCACACACACCAGAAGGCTCAGCTCAGCTTTCTCCCACAGAACAGCAGTCTCTGCTGGAGGCGAAAGCAGTAACTACATGAGAATCCCAGGCTCACCTCTGACCTAGGGCCTTGCTCCAGCCCAGTCACTACAGAGTCAACACCTCACTAGATGCCTTCTGATGGACCACAGTACCTCAAGGGATAGCCATGGAGATTTCCAGGCAATTCTGTGTTCTGAGAAATTCTACCTTTTTTAGTGGCTCATGAGCCAAAAGTACATTTTGCCCCTTACCTAGATTTGAAGTTGAGTATCTTTAAGTCACTGACCCTGTTGGACATGGTGGCACATACCTATAATCTTGCACTGGGAGGCTGAGGCAGGAGGGTCACAAGTTCAAGATCAGCTTAGACTACATTAGAGAGCCTGTTTCACATTCCCATTCCACCTCTCTCCTGCATAAAAAAGAAGCTGGCCTTGTACTGCCAGGGCCCTTGAAAGTGACTGGAATGTTTGCAGAGGCCCCTGGGTGGCAGGCAGTAGATAAACTTCAGGGCACATGAAATGCACTTCATTTGTGCATCGCAGTGGCAGCTTTGGAGAGCAGTGAACTCAGACTTCTGTAGTCTTGGTCCTTCTGGTGACTGGGGTACCCCAGAGTACCAGACCTTTCCCACATTTGTAATAGAGAGTAACAACAGATTTCTTTTACACAGTTGCCTGAAGGGAAACTAAATACTATAGAGAAAACACCTGCTGGAGCCTCCCCTCCCAGAGAACCCCTCCTCCACAGGCATATGAGGACCTGATGCTTGTTACTATTGTTGTCTGCAGGGCTCTCCCTGCCAGCGCCATTCCCTCCAGACCTCTGTGAGCGCTCACGTATCACCACTGCCACCTACAGGAAAACAGTTCACCAGATTCAAGATCCAGGAGATCCAAATGTCCTTTAGCCCTTTCATATTTCTGGGTTTCTGAGCCAGAAGGTTCATGATGGAAGGCATACAGAGGTGCCTTAGCAAGAAGAAGCCTCAAAACTTGGCTTGTTTCATCTTTAGGGTGAAGGAGCAACAACAGCACACTTTTTAAAAAAATGATGTAAATATTTAAGCTTTTAGGGGATTTAGATCCAGCTAGTAAAGAGGTGTACTTCATCATGGCTCTTGGAAGCGGGCAGGAGGCAGGAGAGGACTACAGTGTTGTTGCTGGTCCCCCAGTAGCCCCTTGCTCTCAAAGCTACTGATCAGAATCTTCAAGGAATGCACACTCATCCCTTTAAATAGAAAAACAGAAAAGAGGATGAAACTTGCTGTTTACCAAGCACACAACCTTCAGTCTGGGCCACAAGGATGGAACCTGGTACCTGACTGTGCTGAGCAACTCTCTGACCACTGGGCACATCCTCAGCTCCCATCAGCTTCCCACATACATCAGGTCCTTCGCCCTCCCTTTCCTTTCCAGTCAGGTTTTCAGTTTCTAAGAAGTAAAGAAAGCCTGAGAAGTCACCAGTCCCTTGATGCAGGGCAGGAGGAAGGAGCTTCCTGTAACCACATGACCCCCATCCTCCAGCTGGACCTGGTCTTGTAACCTAACCTGTTCCCAAACAAAGAACAGCAGGGACAAAGGAGCAGACTGCCTGGAGCAGCCTTCCTGACTGCAGGTGAGGGCTCCAAGGCCAAGGTAAGAGGGGCAGAGGCTGGGGACTGACCTTGTCCTTTCTTCCCTCTTTATGAACGCCCTTTCTGTTGTGAAGCAATTTTAGATTTACTGAGAAGCTGCACCAACAGTCCAGAATCCCCATCTCAGTTTCCTCCCACGTTGGCATGTTATATAACTAGTGTGCATCTGTCAAGACTTAAACATGGAACACAGTGTAGTACTATTAGCTAAACTCCAGACACTACTCACACTCCTTCAGCCTTTGCTCTGTATTTTTGTGCTGAATCCAACCTAGAATACAATACTCCAGTTAGTTTTCACCCCTTTAACACTGTTCTGTGTTCTTTAAAATCTGACAAACCCACAAACTCACCAACTTGCTTTCCTGCCTGGAGAGTTCCACCCCGCAGGCTGCTGTGTGCAAGCCAGGATTCCACAGGGCCTCATTAGGGCATCACATCCACCCCTACCCCAAACAAAGAAGCCCTTCAGGCCAGCCCAACAACAGAGAAAACAGGAGCTTGTTAGCCACACAGGCCCAAGGCTGCTGACCCAAGTTCTATTTTAACTGGAATTCCCTTAAGGGGAATCTGCAGATTTAAAATGCATGTGGGGTATGTTCTCCAGGTGCAGAGTCACTAGTCTGATGTGTTCCTTTCTTTGTACTCAATGGAATACACTGTGTGTGGAGTATGTGAGTACAGAAAGGGGCTAGGGAGGGCTGGGATGCAAACATATTGTGGCCATCATCATAGCCACCAGCTACCACAAGGAGAAGGGGCCCTGAAGAAGCCAGTAGGCTGGGAGAAGGTTGATGGTTTGTCCCAGCCAAGCAGGCTGCTCTCTCCTGTTCACTGAGAAAATAAAAGTCTCCTGAGACTCAGTGTTCAGGTAGCGCTCTGGCTGATGCCTAGCAGGTACTGTGGCGTGGGAGTGGGGACATCCCTCTGTGGGTTATATGTTAGGCTGTGATGGGAATATCGAGAGCCTTTGCCTCAGGGAGTTTAGCCAGATCACAGACCTACAAGCAGAGAGCCAGGACACTAGGGACAAACGTTAGCATGGGGTGTGTGCTTGGCCTGACAGTCCAAAGGGTGAAGAATGATTAGCAATGGTGATAGAGGGAGAGGTGGTACAAACAATGTGGGAGAGCAGGAACTCGGAGGATGAGGGGGGGTGGAGGAGTGGGGGTGGGGTGAGGGGAGCAGAGCTGTTAGAGAGCAGAAGAGTGAAGGCCAACTTGTAAGAGTCCTCTCGACTTCTGCAGTCTGGGGCTTTTCAAATAGGAGCCCCTGTGACAAATCACCTGGGAATAGCTTGGAGCTGTACTAAAATACAGACTGTAAGCACAAATCGCTCTGGGAACAGCTGGTGTGTGTGCATGTGCTAAAATACAGACTGTGAAGTCTTGTTGTTGAAGTGTTGTTACTGGAGTTAGGGTCAGAGCTGGGCCTCAGTAGCTCTGTCAAGCCAGGCTCATCTAGAGACTCTCAATAGGCCAATTACAGAGATAAATACTGGGGAGAAGCAGAGAGGGGAGATTTATACCTCGTGGCCACACTGGCAAGAAGAACCATGAGAAGTCCAGTGCTGCCCCTCAAGCCCATCTGCACAGTCCGACCACAAGTTTAGGCTCAAATAGAGAGCAGAAGGTATGTCTAGCTAAGCAGTTCTTACCAAGGTGTGAGCTTGCCCGTTGTGTCTTGGTTTATGTTCTGCAGAATGGTCTGAAGTTATCAGAGCTGTGTGAAATCTCTTCCTGAGTGTCAAGTTCTGCTTCTAACTGGCAAAGGAGGCCTTTTCTTTCTCCAGCTTGACATTCCTGATAGTCAAAGGGGAAGGGGTACAAGTGCCTCTTGACAATACTTTTGTCCCTTTTAGGACAGGTATAGAAGCAAGGACAGGTCATGATAACAACTGCTTAGTGAAGTAAGGACCCAGGACAGCACACTGGTTGAAGGCATGGTTTTTAATCTGATAGACACAGAAGCAGCTAGGCTCAGTGTGATGCAGGGAACATTTCATACACTCACTACTAACTCAGTTTAATTGTGGAAAGGTGGGCATACAGGAAAAACCTTCTCAGAATACACTGAGGGAACTAGTGATAACTATGGTAGGGTGAATAATAATAATAATAATAAATGGGGTGAGCAGCATGGTGTGTGTGTGTGTGTGTGTGTGTGTGTGTGTGTGTGTGTGTGTTTGTCAGTGCTGGGGATTCACACAAGCAGTCAAGCACACTATCATTGAGCCTTTACCCCAAATACTCCATCCTATGGAGATATATCAACTTTTGGGCTATTATAGATGTTATGAACACAAGTTCATCTGGGGGTGGGAGGATTAAAGCCAAGGCATTGAGTGTCTTAGACAAGTACCCTGCATCTGGGCACCTATGAACCTCATATTATGTATACTTAGGGACTGGATTTGAGGAAAGATGAATTCAAGAGAAAAGGGCCTTGATGTCTCCAAGGCTTTCAGTGCAGCTCCAGTGGAAAAGCACGGTAGCTGCCTAGACTCCCACCTAGGGAGCCAGCAAAGAAGCCTTAACTGTGCTCTACTGGCCAGGGACCAACCAACTCTGTGAGGGAGCCAGGGACCACAAGCATCACCATGAACAAAACTGAAAAGGAAGATTTACTTTCTGCCTCAAAGAATCATTATGAAATTCCAAGCCAGGAGAAGCTTTCCCGAACTTATGGGGGCTCATGCCTGCTGTGCTCACTTGTGGCAGAGTGCTTTAACTAACTCCTACAAAGGGCTGTTCTTCAGAACTGGGTGCAGAAAAGCTCCTTGCTACTACCTCAGCATCTGCAGTACTCAAAGGCACCCATGGCATCATCAAAAGCAACTCACCTGGGAAAAACTCAGATAGTAGTTCAAATGTTATTCATTCACAGGCCTCATCTATAGGGCAAGATAGCAATAATAAAGATATCCAAGTCAAAACAGTGAAATTAAACATGTATCTGGAACAGAATACTGCCCACTTCTGGGAAGTGAACCATGTCCTGCTTTGTCAAGGTAACATGCATTTCATAACTCTGGAAAAGTAGTCTGAGCAACAGATATCAAAGGATATCCCAGAAACGGAGGTGAGTTTTTAAAAAATTAATACATAAAAATATTTCTGAGGCCACAAAAGGCTCTTATTCTCTGACCTAATAATATTTTTAAGACTCAAAACAGAAACAAATACACTAAAGAAAAAAGCAATGCATAATTCTGCAATCCTATTCGTTATAGTGTGCCCAAGGGAAATGAAATCATTTTCTATACATAACCATGCTCATCAGAGTTCAGGGTGGCTGATTTTATGTCATCTTAACACAGGCTAGAATCATCTGAGAGAAAGAAACTCAACTGAGAAAATGCTTCCATATGATACTGCTGTGGGGCATTTTCTTAATTAGTGATTGATGGGGGAGGGCACAGTGCTTTGTGGGTGGGGCCATCCCTAGACAGGTGATCCTGGGTTCTATTAGAAAGCAGGCTGAGGAAGCCAAGGGGAGCAAGCCAGTAAACAGCACCCCTCCATGACTTCTACATCAGCTCCTGCTTTTAGGTTCCTGCCCTGCTTGAATTCCTGCCCTGACTTCCTTTGATTATGAACAGTGATGTGGAAGCATAAGTTATAAATAAACTCTTTCCCCCCATCTAGCTTTTGGTCATAGTGTTTCATCACTGCAATAGTAAGTCTAACTATGTTGCATTGTCACAATTGACAGAAAGTATAAACCCAGATGGTCATAACCCAAGAGACAAATATGGTACATCCATGCAGAAGAACCTCATTCATCACTAAAAAGACATGGAAGTCAGGTGTGATGGTGCACATCTGTAATCCCAGCATTCAGAGGTTGGCACAGGAAGACTAAGAGCTTCAGACCATGTTGGGCTACATAAGAGACTCTGACCCCCAGAGGAATAATATTCTGATTTGTGCTCAACATGCGGAACCTTGAGGACATTGCGCTAAGTGACATGAACCAGTCACAAAGAGACAGATATTGTGTGAATGCAATTATGAGGAGTAGGTAGGGTTGTCAGACACAGAGGAACAAGGGATGCTGGTTACCAGGGCCCTGGAGTGGATGGAGGAGACAGTAAATTCAGAAAGGAATTATGAAGTTGTATGGTGGTAGTGGCTACACAAGAACATAAATTTGCTTAATGCCACAAAATGGCTAAAGTGGGGTTCAGCAGTTAAGATCATCTTTGCTCTGGCAGAGGACTCAGATTTAGTGTCTCCCCCCCACCCCAGTACCCACAGCAGGGGGTTCACCACCACTTATAGCTCTAGTTCCAGGGGCCCTTAGCTTCAGTTCCTCTTCTGGCCCCCACAAGCACTTTTATCCTCCTGAGTGCTAGGATTGAAGGCATGTGTCACTACACCCAGCCTCAGTTTTAATTTCATAATGACAGGTAGAGAGCAGTCACCAGTTGCCTAGGACTATGAGTTGGGAAGAGTGGGGAGTGGGTGCTAATGGCTGTGGAATAATGGAATTGTCCTCACTGGGTATAGTAATGACTGAACAACTCAGGGGATACAGAAACTCACTGAACTCTATACTTTGAGTAAGTGAATAAGAATTATATTTTAATATAATGCTATTGAAAAGAAAACAAAAATTACCAGGAACATAATTAAAGTATTGTTAGTTAAAATTCTCAAAATTCCTCAGAGGTCCTTGGTTTGGTTCCCAGCACCCATATTGGGTGGCTCACAACCATGTCCAACTCCAGGTCCAGAGAATCCAACCCCCTCTTCTGACCTCCGTGGGTACTGCACTCATGAGTTCACACACATACACATACAATAATAAATATATTTTTAAAAACATCCCCACAGAAAACTGATGGTTACATAAACTATGTATGGGGCCTCAGGTGGATATTATACAGCCATTATAAGTAGCTATAAAAAACAGAGAGAAATATTATGTAATAACGCAAAGAAACATAGTCTAAACTAATTTTTTAAAGGATGTATATGGAGAACGTCTGGCTGGTACCATTGGGGGAGTGAGAGGTGCACAATTTACATACTTGTTAGTGACCTAGGGCCTCATGTAAAAACAGTCATTTAATTTTTCTATCAGAAATAGCAAGGCAGATGAAAGAACAAAAACCTAACTGATACCAGTTATTTAGAATGGTAGTAGCAGTACCTTCTTATATTTGTGATATTCCTAGAAGCTGAATTGTTTTATTGATTTTATGCACTGAAAGAATATAAAGTCCTTGAAGAAAAAGAGAAAGAAAGAAAGAAAGAAAGAAAGAAAGAAGAAAGAAAGACAAGACAAGACAAGACAAGACAGCAAGGCACAGGCTCTAGGCTGTCCCGACCACAAGCAATTTTACTGAATGTATTGACTCTTCTCTAAGTAGAGCTGCCAGCCCCAGTCTCTCAAAGGCACATCATCCTGACCAGCCTCCCTGTTAACACTCCTAGTCCCAGAGGAGGCCACCCAGGACCCTGGCTAATTACTGGATAATCCAAGAGGCCAGACTGAGAATCGGTCTGAGATGGCAAATACAACAGGGTTGTGAATCGTTTAGGAAGCGGCTCCTATCCGTTATCACTAAAAAGTCAGAAATGCCACCATAGAACCAATAGAAGAGATTATAACATGACCACCTTAAAATATTAAGAGACTTCCTGCACTTCCTAGTATAATATGCAGAGCTAGAAGACTTAGTCCCACACATGCTGTATAACTTACTGAGGCCAGCATGACTTTAAACAGTAGTTTAAATGGGTCATCTTGAACAATACAGAACAAAGCCTGACAAGGGAAACATGCAAACAGAATGATCAAATACAGTAGGGAGTAGGCATTTTCCTAGCTTTCTGAAGTTTTTACTGTAGAAAAATAAATTTAATGCCATGTAGCTTTTCTCAGTGCTGGAAATGACAGCATGACCCTACTTGCTTTAACAGGGTGGGCTCAAGGGGGAGTCTGACACTGCGTCACCCCCACACACTGTCAGGTCAAGTATGTGAGAGAAGGGTGGTACAGCCAAGTTTCCCATGGGAGTAAAAAGCAGTACCCCCCTTTCTCCTTCCTCTCTCTCTCTCTCTCTCTCTCTCTCTCTCTCTCTCTCTCTCTCTCTCTCTCTTCCTCTTCCCTTCCACTCCTTTGGAGGTGAAAGATCTGCAGGCAGACAGATCCTTTCTTGATTAAAATATTCCCAACCACTAACTGACAAGTCAAGCAAAACTTCCCTGGAGAATACACTGAAACAAAAAGCAATTCGGCCTCATGAGCCTCATGACCAAAGAAACACTGGGAAACCGTCAGCTTTCATTTGGATGACCAGGTATTTCCACTTAGGAATCAATTATAATAGACTGGAGATACAGCTTAGTAGGGATGAGGACCCTGGTTCCATTTTTAATACCATAGGAAATGAAGAGTCATGACTAATTTATTTTTGTGTGATAATAACAATGAACTGATTATTACTGAAGCTCTGTGATTAATATATGGGAATTGTTATAATCATCATTTCTTTTGTGTGTGTGTTTGGAATTTTCTATAATAAAAAGAAAAAAAATCAAGGAGAAAGCATATGGCCATTCATAACTTTAGCCCAGCCATAGATTCCTAAGGAAGAAAGGAAGGAAGCAGGACGAGGAAGAGCCAACTGCAAGCATGCATCATTGAGAAAAACTGCTTTTCCCAACAAATGAGAGGATGGCTATGCAATGAGGGTACATCAACGAGGCAAAGATGCTATGTAGCTTTTAAAAATGATAAATACTTTGGCCTAGTTGCTAAGTGGAAATCAGCAGTGGAATGCTAAGCAGGAAGGCGGCAGCACGAAATATTATGTGCATACTAATAACAAGGTAGAAATGCATGCTTCCATAATGGAAAGGCTCACGAGAGACTGCAGAAGCCACATCCTCCTATTAACACTCAGCTCAGTGGCCTCCTATTAGCGAGGGAGGCCACCCCCGCATGTGCACTTGCCGAATTAATTGTGCCCCTCTGGGATCCCTGTGATGGGCTTGCTTACTCTCTAAGGCTTAAATAATGTCTTCCCATAGACCCGCCTTCCCTGATAGACAGTGAATTCTACCTGCACACAGCAGGTATTCAGTGATGTCTGACCCAGAGAGTGGAACATAAATAGTACTGTCTGAAATGTCTCAGGGAATTCTTCCTTCAGAGCTACTCACACCCACAGGAACCATTCAGGAAAAGCATGCCTTGGTGGTAATCAGAGAACAATGCTTCCAGTTCTGATTCACAAAGTGCTCCCTGCACTGTGGGAAGCCAGTAAGGCAACATAAAGCCAGGCAGACTTCCTGTCCAGACCCTAGCTGGGCCAATGGAGAAAAATCTCATTTGTTTTGCAAGCAAATGAGTCTCACTGCTATGGCTCCCAATACTTGCTCCCCAAGTACATCTGGAGACCAGGCCTTTCCTCAGCTGACACCGTGGTGAAAAGTAAGGGCAGGGGGGCAGCCAGGACCGTGGCCACTCTTAGCTCTGTGCAGGGAGGGTGTTAGATCTCACTGGAGCTTAAGGGGCTCCTGTGGGCAACAGCAGGGACAGTCCAGGGCCTTCCAGTGGTGTATCACCTGGTTCTTAGCTATCCAAATGCCTCTCTATCCCTTCTGTTTTACAGGCTTTAAGTAACAGGTTTGGGGAGAGGGCTCATAGATATTTTAGAATGCCAGAAAGAAATTCAGATAGTCACTGTTCAGAGCAGTAGTGTGTGGGGCAGTGGACTGTGCCCCAATGACTAGATAGAAAGCCTAGTAAGGTCAAGTGGATTCAGGAACCCCAGCAATTCTCATAATTGAGAACAGTAGACATTTAAATCTACTCTCAACCAGGTTCCTGTCCTGGAATATGTGACCATGACACCCCATTGAGAGGACTGTTATCCTGAAGACCTTCCACATGCAGTTGAGGCATCCCTAATATCTCAGACCAAGCCAATAGAAAGCCATCTGTCTTTAGATCCCACCTCAAAATGTTTATAAGGTCCTATCCACAAGGAATAAGGTACATGAGTTATTTCACCAAGGATTGTCTGAGAGTGCCTGTCTTATTGAACTGTAACACTCCAGGGAAGAATTCTCTCCTGAAGCTTTCATCTGGATCTCGACCTGGCCCAACCAGCTGAGTGCTCAACCCTACCACAGCCCTGCTCTGTGTCCTCCATCTTTGCCCCTAGTCGCCTGCTGCATCCTGACTGCCGTCAACTCCAGGACAGCAGCAGCCATGGAAGAGGCCTGGCAGCCTACCTTACTCAGACTTCTCCTCAGAGAGCTGCAACTCTTTGGCTACTCTGGCAGGGCCAGAGCTCCTCAGATCCCCATGGACAGCACCCTGTATGCAGACCAGAAATTTACTTAACTCTTCTTAAATAAGATGTTTGAGAAGCTGGTAGACTTTTCCAGAAAAGCTCTCACACACAGTTCTATAGATCTTCTCAACAGGTTCTTCACCCAAACCAAATTACACCACTGTAGCTACTAACACAAATGTTAAAAATAACGTGGAGCTCACAAACAGCAAGACAGCAGCCAGGCATAAGGTAAAGTTTCTACCTTGATGTGCAGCAGCTCGCAAGGGAAAGCTCAGTTCCATGCATTTGTGAAGACCTCCAGCACAGACAGCTGCCCAGACTCCATGCCTGGATGCCAGGAAGGCAGGAGGGTGGGTCTCACTGGGATGCTCTGATCTGAGCCCATGCTGTTCTTCTCAAGGCCCTAACAGACAAGGATGTTACAGCTACCCATCAGGCAGTCATTCTGCTGAGCTACCTCCAATGCACCAGACCTGTGAACACACACACTTTATTTAGCTCATTTTTCTAACAACTCCTACCCAAAATTGGTTGAGGTGGTTCTAGGGAACCACCAAATCAAAGACTTGCAAGAGTGATCAAAAGGGGAGTCCAGGGATATACAGTAACACAACTTCAAACTTGGCAGGGGGAAGAAAATCATAGGAGCACCCCCTCCTGCCAACCTATACTCACCATACCCTTCCAACAATACTCAAAGACTCGTGGGGGGGGGGGGGGCTGGACCAATTGATTCTATCACTTGTCCAAGATAACATACCCTTCTCAATATCCTCTTGCAAGGAGCTACTCAATGTGCCAGGAAAATGTTCTAAGGCAAGTGTTGCTGCCTCACTGCCCTGGTCCCACCCTTCCTGCAGCTCTCTGTGATGGTACATGGATGCATCTTACCGTCAACAAAAGGGACTTCAGATTGTTTTTTTAATAATCATTTATTTCCAATTAAAATAAAGATGACCGTAAGCCTGGAATTACGGTTATTCTGTTTTGTTTTTGAGACAGAGTTTTACTATGTAGCCTTGTCTGACCTGGAACTCACTATATAGACCAGGCTGGCCTCAAATGCAAACAGATCTACCTGAACCTAATATGAATTGTGCTGTTCATTTATTAATCCATGATATATGAATGACTATAAGCCAGGTGTCATGGCACACACCTTTAACCCCAACACTGGGGAGGCAGAGGCAGAGGGAAATTCAAGGCCAGTTTGGTCTACAGAGTGAGTTCCAGGACAGCCACAACTACAGAAAGAAACCACATTTTAAGTAATTAATTAATTAAAAATCTATCAGTTCTCAATGGCCAGTCTGGTATAATATGAGTATTGTGAGTACTAACTACTCACAGGAGACAACTCCAGAACTTACCGGCTATACACCTTCTACACTCGTAAAACTACAATTACCTTATTTACCTGGGTAAGACTTATATCATTTCTAAGTCATTTCTAATCTGAGAAAACCTATGGAGAAAATGAAATTTCAATACATTTTTGTTTCAAAAGTAGAAAAGGGAACCAAGAACTTATGAGAACAGGCAGTGATGTGGCCCTTGGACAGCGCTATCAGCCTACTGTACAGAGACAGGCCCTTCCATTTTACAGGATCCCTTCAGAAATTGTTTGGCTATGCTGAGCAGAAAGCCAGCTTTCCTTGGGTAAGGATGTGAGGAAGTATATACTTTGGAATAAGATAGGTCCAGAGTCAAACCTCACTTAAAATTACTGGGACACTGGGCACAAAGAGTATGCCTCAGTAGTAGCATGCATATCTAGCATGCCCAAGACCCTGGGTTTCACCCTAAGCCCTTCACTCCAAACATACACACATATGTGTGTATTGACATGGATACAGACATGGAGCTTTTATTACCATGATTCAATATCTCATTTGTAAAATGAGACTCATACTATTAACAAGGATGAAAATGACTCTCCCATTTCCATGTATACCAGAATTGCCTGTAGAGTTTGTTAAAATGTAGATATGTGCATCCTGAGCCCAAAGATTCTATTTCAGTGCATCTGATGTGGGGCACAGAAATCTGTGGGGATTTAAATTATTTTTCATTTTTAATTACACAATATGTAAATATATTTCTCCCTTGTAAAATATTAAAACATTACCTTATCAGTTATGATTGCATTCAGCTGCAAGCAATTAAAAAACAACATTTGCTTAAGCAGATGGGGGTTTATTTTTCTTGTGGAACAAGAAGAAATCTTGGAGCAGGTAGCATGAAGATACAGTGACTTGAGAACCATGTGACTGTCATCATCTACCTGAAAGCCCATGAACCGGGTAGGGAGAGGGTACAAAGGCTGGGGCACTGTCCGCCTGTGAAGGAGTGCTCCCCTAGGAGCCTTCAACTTAGAGGCCAGAGCTTACAGGTGGCCACCCTAGCTACAAGGGAGCCCAGAGAAGGGAGTATCTTAGCTGGGCAACGCCACTACAAACCAAATCAAGGTTCTATCGGTGTACTGCTTAGGGCTTGACACAGACTAGAGTCACCTGGGTCGAAGGAGCTTTGACTGAGGAGTTGCTTCCATCATGATTGACCCATGGGCATTCTGTGGGACATGTCTCTAGGACATTTTCTTGATTGCTAATTAATATGAGAAGGCCCACACCTTCTCAGTGCTATCCCTGGGCAGACGGGCCTGGGCTACATATACAAAGAACAGCAGGGCAAGGCAGAGGAAGCAAGCTAGTAAGAAGCCTTCCTCTGTGTCTCTGCAATAGACAGAAAACTAGGGCGGTATGGAATAAATGAGGATCAGTAACTGGGGACCTGCTGAGCAGTTTCACTTCGATTACAGAGAAAGGCTACATTCTCTGTGGTGCACCCCCTCCATCAGTCCTGGCTTCATGCACATTTTAAAGAAACTCCTCAGGAGATTCTGATGGCCCCTTAAGCAGCTTTTTGAGAATTACTGCCAAACTTAAACAGAGGTTTCTACATGGCCTGAGAATTCAGCTTAGTGTGGCTGCGATTCAAAGTAACTCATGAATATTTACTCTCATCTTCTGTCCTTTCCCTAGAAAACCTAACCTGTTGTTACAGCCGCACCTCACATTGGGCTGAAGATGGAAGACAACAATGGGATGTGGAAAATTATCAGCTCGTTTTAGAAATCAAAACCCATCCTTCAAACAACAATGATCCATGACTTAAGGAATTGTCACCTGGGCCCAAAGCACGAGGCTCATGGAGACAACAGCATCACCCACAAGGTGACCCCTGCCTAGAGTGTGGGGTCATTCTAGACAGGATGTGCTGATGGCTACTGAGTCGGGGATAGGGGAAAGGTATGCCTGTGCAGAGGAAAAGCCTGGAAGGCAACCCCCACAACTGCTAAAATCTTAGTGGTATGAGCAACTTATGCCCGATTCTGCCTTGTTTTTTTTACTTAAGAAAAAAAGATTCATTTATTTTATTTTTATGTGTATGTATATATACCTGCTGTATGTATGTGCACAATGTGCGTGCCTGGTGCCCATGGAGGTCAGAAAAAAAATATTGTATTCTCTGGAACTGTGTTTACAGATGGTTGTGAGCTGCCATGTAAGTGCGGGAAACAGAGCCCGGGTCCCCTGGAAGAGCAACGAGCACTCTTAACCCTTAACCATTTCTCCAGCCATCTGTTTTGGTTTTGGTTTGTGGGGAGGAACAACTTCTAACAAAAAGAGTATTTCTTTGACTGGCACACAGGCATCTCATATCTGTAAGCTTAGCTATTCAGGGATCTGAGGCAGGAAGATTATTTGAGGAAGGAACTAGAGATCAACTAGGAAAGGTAATAAAACTTCATCCCAAAAGAGAAAAAATTTCTTTTTAAGATATGTCTATAATTTTTAAAATTTATTTTATTATTTTATGTGTATGAATTTTTTTTCCTACACAGATGTCTGTGTAGCATATGCATGTAGTACCCAAGGAGGCCAGGAGAGGGTATTAAATCCCCTGGAACTGGAGTTACAGATAGCTGTTCTGTTGATTCTGGGAACCAGACCCAGGACCTCTGGGAACCATCTCTCCAGCCCCCATAACTAATATATATCTGATATATATATAGAACAGTTTTTAGAAAGCCTTTGGTGGGTCAACTCATCCAACTCTCTGCCATAGCTCACATCTGGCCTTTGTGTAAAATTATATAGCAAAAAAGGGCTGCAGCCAAAGCAAGTGTGTGATTATGTATGTAGGACACCATGGCAAGACTGCTGACTATGACAGCAATGTTTTGACAACTGAAACAACGGTGATTTAACAAGGAGAAACAATCCAGAATAAAACACAGGCTCGAGGTCCCTGTGGTTTGCTGATGGACATGCTGTAAAGGCCAGTGGATTTATTACTCAGCCACTGTATTGCACTCAGCTGCCAAAACTACCCTGCACACAGCAATTAGGGTGGAACTCAGGACACTCTATGCACTACATATAAAGCCTCTGAGACTAACCAAAGTGCACAAAACCCTGCAGCATGGCAAGCAGCCAACTTAAGAAAAGTTTTCTAGGGGCAGGAGAGATGGCTGCCTGGTGCCTGTTAGGAGTATCGGCTGCTCTTGCAAGAGGGGCTGGGATTCAAATCCCAGTGCCACCATGGCAGCTAACAAACAACTGTTATAGAGGATCCAGTGCCCTCTTCTGGCCTGTGTGGGCACTGCACACATGTGGTGTACAAACAAACATTCAGGCAAAACACCCACATTCATAAAATAAAAATAAGTAAATCTCAACACCAAGAAAAGGTTTCCAATTAGTACAGTCTCAGCAAGCCCCTGTCTGAAATGACCCCAGGAAGCCATGGAGGCTTTCTGACTAGTAAATGCCTAAGCATATTGATAAGCAAGATCCACAAGTGGATGCTGTTAACCGTGGAGTGGCAGCTGAGCAGGGAGTCAGGTGTGGGAGATGCTTGCAAACTACAGAGGTACACCCTTAACTGACCTTCATCTGTAACAAAACTGCCCCTTGTCGGTAAGGTTCTCCCAAGTTAACTGAGTTTGACACACCCTGAATGACACATTCCAAACCTGAATGACAGAAAAGTGACCTGCTCTATGTTCCCCTCTTACAAGCTCTTTCTGGTTAGCAACAAGCTTGTTGAGCTGTAGTTTCCAAGGCCAGAAAGGGCAGAGGATGATGTGCCCGGGGGCCTCAGGACCAGTCGCCTGCTCCTCCTGTAAGTCCGTGAGCTCTGACATGAAACTGAATTACACATAGGGCACCACCATGTCTACAGCCTGGGATGACAGAGTCCTTCTGTATGAAGAGTGTTTAGGTCATAGGAGGCCAGGCCCACAAAAGAAAACAGTATGGCAGATCGACATGAGACTATCCAACCTCAGCAGAAGTCCAAGAAATAGAAATTGAAACATACAATGAGACAAGTCGGAAGCACTGGATTCACTGCTAGCGCAGCCTGTCTGTGCAACAGTCCTAACTGGCCTCTCAGGAGGAAAGACTCTTCCCATCGTGCCCTGTCTGTGCAACAGCCCTAACTGGCCTCTCAGGAGGAAAGACCCTTCCAGTCGTGCCCTGTCTGTGCAACAGCCCTAACTGGCCTCTCAGGAGGAAAGACCCTTCCAGTCGTGCCCTGTCTACCTTCTTTACTGCTAGAGTGACCTTTCCAGAGCACAAATCTGGCCACATTACTGGCCTGCACAGATTTCTCTGATTCCCCGTTATTAGTGTGAGCCTGCTCCATCCGCAGGCCCTCTGCTCCCTGCTGCCCTTCTGTCTGCATATCTACACAATTCCTCATCTGCTTCCAGCCTGGCTAACATTTAACATCTTTGGGATGTGTCCTCTGAACTCTGTGGGAAGTCTTTCCCAGCCTTCTCTATATACTACTGTCCCACTCCAGCCTAGGGCAGACTAGGCTGGGTGCCAGTAAAGGCTGAGCAAATATTAAAGCAACCCTGCCCCTGGAGAGCAAAACCTTACCAGTTAGTAGACCACATACAGTGGCCAGGCTGCCACTTGGGAAGCTGAGACAGGAAGGTTGCAAGTTCAAGGACTGCCTAAACAACATGTCGACATCCTGTTTTCAAAAAGGCAGCATCCTGTTTCCAAATTTAAATAATCAAGTTTTAATAAAACTGGGTTTATTTAGCTGAGAGTGGTGGTGCACACTAGTAATGCCAGTACTAAAGAGGCTCAGGCCAGCCTGAGTTACACAGAGACCCTATCTGTAAGTAAATAGTAAGAAAATAAACAAATGCTATGTCTCTCAACCTGGTAATTCCATTTGAAAGAAGAACCCAGATGTCCTTCAACAGAGAAATGGATACAAAAAAAGTGGTACATTTACACAATGGAGTATTACTCAGCTATTAAAAATAATGAATTCGAGAAATTCTTAGGTAAATGGATGGAACTAGAAATTATCATCCTGAGTGAGTTAACCCAACCACAAAAGAACACACATGGTATTTACTCACTGATAAGCGGATGTTAGCCCAAAAGCTTGGACTAGCCAAGACTCAACTCACAGACCACATGAAGCTCATGAAGAAGGGAGACCAAGTGTGGATGCCTTGGTCCTACTTAGAAGGAGTAACAAAAATACTCAAGGGAGCAAATATGGAGACAAAGTGTGGGACAGAAACTGAAGGAGGGGCCATCTGGAGACCATTCCAACTGGGTATTCATCCCATGTACAGTCACCAAGGTAGACACTGATGTGGATGGCAGGAAGTGCATGCTGACAAGAGCCTGATATAGCTGTCTCCTTAGAGGTCTACCAGAGGCTGACACATTCAGAGACCGATGCTCACAGCTAACCACTGATCTGATCAAGGGTTTCCCAATGGAGAAGTTAGAGAGAAGACTGAAGGAGCAAAAAGGGTTTGTGGCCCCATGAGGAAAGCAACAATACCAGCCAATCAGAGCTCCCCAGGGTCTAAACCACCAGCCTGGGAGCACATAGGGAGGGACCCATGACTCCATCTGTACATGAAGGGGAGGATGGCCTTGTCAGGCATAGGTGGGAGAGGAGATCCTTGGTCCCATGAAGGCTGGACACTAAGTGTGAGGGAATTCGAGGGTGGGGAGGTGGGAGTGGGGGAGTGGGGAGGTAGGTGGGGGCATATCCTCATAGAAGCATGAGGAAGGGGGTTGAGGTTCCTGGGTGGTGGGGGAAAGAGGAGTAAGGGGATAAAATCTGAAATGTAAATATAATATCCAATAAAAATGAATAAAAAAAAAATAATCTAAAACTAAGAAAAAGGTTTAGGACCTGAGATGCTGATTACTGCATCAGTTGTCATAGCAACATGGAAAAAAGAAACAAAACAATCTAGATGTATAACACTAAGGCAACAGTAATGACTGCACCTTATGAAGTCATGTTAAATGATATTTAGTACAAGAGATATATCTCAACAAGGTATTTGCCTAGCAGCTGCACTCACAAACTCACAGTAGGTGCAGTTGCTTGCAGAAGACCTGCACAACATTTCACCACAGGGGTGCTCTTGATAAGCCCCCACCTCTGGCTGAAGAGCTACTGACAGAGAATGGCAGTGAGAGGGAGAGTCAGTTTTTCTAAGGGTGTGGCCCCTCAGTGTTCCAGTGGCCCCACACCCATGACAATATGGGATTACAAACTGGACTCGGTAGGTTGTGAAAAAAATACCATGAAGTTGGCAAGGAGGTTGCTAAGGCTGCAGTGCATCTTGGAAGAGTTAGGGGAGACATAAGGATTAATGTGATCAGAATACAGGAATGTATGAAATTCCCAAAGAAAGCATATATATTCAAAACAACATATATTCTCTATCTCTATATATGAAATTCCCAAAGAATGAAACATATACATTCAATCATATATATTCTCTCTCTATATATATATAGAGAGAGACTTCACCTATATATAGATATCTATATATCTATATCTATATCTCTATCTCTATCTCTATATCTATCTATATATATCTATATCTATAGATATAGAGATAGAGATAGAGATAGAGATAGAGATAGAGATAGAGATAGAGATATCTATATATAGATATCTATATATATATATAGAGAGAGAAAGCACACCTAGGTTCATGGGCTGGGGTGTAGCTCAGTGTTAGAGTACTTACTTAGCACACATGAAGCTGTAGATTTGATAACCAGCAGCATTACACTTACACACACACACACACACACACACACACACACACACACACAAGTAGTGCACATCTTTACTCCTAGTACTTGTGATTTGAGGCAGACCAGCCTGTCTATATAGGCTGTCAGGGCTACAAGGCTACACAGTAAAACCTTGTCTCAAAAAAGAGAGTCCATGCAGGTAGTAGTGGCGTACACCTTTCATTCCAACAGTGGGGAGGCAGAGGCAGGCAAATCTCGGAGTTTGAGCCAGTTTGGTCTACAGAGCAAGTTCCAAGACAGTCAAAACTACACAGGGAAACCCTGTTTTAAAAAACATACATACATACATACATACATACATACATACATACATGTATGTCAGGTCTGGGGGGGGGGGGTCTCAACTCCTCAATTCTTCCATCTTGTCTAAAGCTGCTCACTACTGTGAGGAGTCAGAACTGCCCTGACCTCTTGTGTCCCTCAGTGCTGACCTCCCATGATGTCCTAGTCAGCTCCCTGCCCTACATCACTTGTAACAAAAGCCAAGGGGCAAAAAGGAAAGCAGAGACTATTTGTCCCTAGAACTTTAAAGAATAAGAAAGAGAGCTGCTTCCAGAGTAATCAGGCTGCTCCAACACAGGTCATTCAACATGACCTCTCATCCCAAAGCAAATGCATTTCCCCGTACCAACCGCTTTACTATAATTCCATGCAGAACAGTAAGAGATGGAAACAGAAGCCCAGTGTGTCAATATCCACCCTGATGAATATACTGCTGCATTCAGTGCTTCACAGATCACCCTGTGCTCAGATCGGGGGGGGGGGGGGTGTCCAGTAAGTATGGATGAGTGCAAGTACACCCAGTCAGATGAAGCAAAGGTTCTTTCCTGCTTGTCTGTGTCATTCTGGGGGAATCTTTCCTGGTGATTAAGAACTCTGTGTCTTAAGGCTCTGAACTACCCGTTGACATGAGCAGCCCTCGGCTCCCTAACAGCTTTCTCAGGCTGACAGACTACCCAGCACTGACACACAGCCCGTATGTTACAATCTCTTCCTGCAGACTGTAGGAATGAGAAAGCACCAGGACAAATGGCACTAAATAATGCAGTGTTCCCATGCAGGGCCCTAACAAAGGACATCAGAGAGAGCTATATGGAGAGGGGCATGTAGAAAGGTTGCAGAGCTCCTGCAATGGCCTCCTGCATGTCACTCCAGCCTGCCTGAATCTGATGCTGCTTAATAGATAACTGTACTCCCTCTCTGTCACGCTCAGAAATATCTCTGCTGCTGACTTCACACAAAGGCAGTGAGTGCCACATGGCTGGCTAGGCTTCACTACACTGCAGGTCGGCTCTGGGAGGCTTGCTCCAGCTACACTGTCAAGAGCACTCCCCTCTGCTGTCCTTCATGCTCACAGTACAAAGGAAAGAGCACCAACTGCTGGCAGAGTGAAATGAGGAGACAGGCTTCAGATAAAATAACGAAAGCCCCTCTCTTGAGAAGAGAGCAATAGGGGGTGTGCTGTGGGCAGTGAGCGGCTCTCATCCCTGGAATACACAAAGCTGGGCTAGAAGCCACCTGGCAGAATGCCCTAAAAAGGATGATGCTGCCCTTGGCAACCCATAGCGCTTCTACCTCTGAGACACTGGGGTCTTTGATTTCACTGGAGCAGCCCGAAGCTGCATTCCTCATTGGACTGACAACAATCCTGTCCCTGACTAGCATGCTCTATGCAATAAATGACTAACAGGAGAAACAACAAAGAAGGCTAAGACAGGCATTCAAAATGTGACAGTGTACTCCAGAAGAGACCATGAGACTCAAGACACTGCAGACCTCTCCAGACTCCACTGTCATGCCCACACACATAAACACACAGGGATGAATTTCAGTAGTCATAAGTCAACATCAACAGATCCCGATTGGGTTCTTTTTAAACAATCCTTATTTTTATTTATGCATATTGAATGTGTCTGGGTGTATAGGTGACACATGTCTCTGTAGAGCCAAAAGTAACAGCTAAGACATCTCTCTAGCCTCCTTTACTTAAATTCTTAAAATATCCTACATGTCTCACCTCTTACTTTATGTAGTCTTTACTGGAATACTAAGGTAGAAACTTTTTACTATCACTTTTCTCACACAGAAGGATGAGATCCAGAGAAATGATTACTCCTAGCACGTGAGTGTGCGTGCACACACACACACACACGTGTACACAGACATACACACACACAAGCATGCACACTTATCTGCCTGGCTTCCTAGCCAGAGCCCTTTGCTTATGAGTTATAACACAGCTGTTCAGTAACAGGATGAAAACAGTCACATTAAAGCCTTGGTATGCAGATAGCCTTCTGGTATGCAGCTTCCATCTGAGCTAGCCCTTTCCCAGGACTTGCAATGAGGCAACCTTCTCTGGTCTGAAAGTCTCTCTCTAGCAGTGCTTATTTTGGTGCTGAGACTAATTCTAGACAAAAAGCTGGCAGTTTGTTTGGATAGTTGGAGAGAATTTTCAAGCTCAAGGCCTCTCCTCCTCACCTTCCTGCACAGTGGTAGCTACACGATGCACCCAGGCTGCCTGACATCCTTCAGTGCTCCACATATCAGGGCACAAGCCAAGTGGCAAATCTACAACTTAAGGCTGGACTTCTGAATAACAGATAGGGCACAGAGCCTAAGGCATGACTTCAGTCCTTTTCTGAGAGAACCATTCACAGTAGCCAATCAGTGAACAAGTCTATTGAAGGACAGCATTCTCTAATTATTGTTTGGGATTTGTTGTTCTTGTCATTATTATTTTCTTCCTCCTTCTCCTTTTCCTCTTCCTCCTCCTTCTGTTCTTCTCCTTCATCATCATCATCATCATCATCATCATCATCATCATCATCATATCATCTTGTGCTGTGTGAGATAGAAGCTGGGGCCTGGCCCACTAGACAAGTGCTCTACTTGTCAGATGTACTGCTGGCTGGATAACATTCTTAATTACCAGTACTTACTGAGACTTTCTGGTCCTTAGCCCAGGGACAGGTACCATGAGAAACAGGCCCTCAAAATAATGAAGTTCAATTTAGAAACTGTGGTGGTTTGACTGAGAATAGCCCCCATAGGCTCGTATGTTTGAATGTTTTGTCCCTAGTTGATGAAATGTCTGGGAAGGATCAGGAGACGTGGCCATGTTGGCACTGTGGTAGACTTTGAGGTTTCAAAAATCCACTCCAGGCCCAGTGTCTCTTTCTCTCTGCCTGTGGCCTACAGATCTGGATGTAAAAGCTCTAAGTTACTTCTTCAGTACCAGGCCAGCATGCCACCACATTTCCTGCCAAGATGATAATGGACTAGCCCCTGAAACTGTAAGTAAGCCTCCAATTAAATGCTTTCTCTCAGAAGTTGCCTTGGTCAAGGTGTCTTTTCACAGAAGCAGAACAGTAACTAAGACAAAAGCCATTTTACAATCCCTATCAAATGAGTGTATATAGACACTGACCACCAATGGCTGGCTGCTGACACTTCAAATGGAAAGACAATCCAACATTAAGAGCCTCCTGAGAGAAAATGATTCAACCTCTGAAATAGTTTTGCCAAACACTAGACCCAAAGCCAGACCTGGTAGCCTTGCCCTATAATCCCAGTACTCAGAATGCTAAGACAAGATGATCCAGAGTTCAAGGCCACCCTTGATTCAGGCCAGTCTGGGCCATGGGAGACCCTATTTTAAACCAAACCCCTGAACCTAAATCTGATCAACCTCTCCATTCAACTTCCAACTTGCACAAACTATGGAGGACAGAGGGAAATGTGAGCATACTAAATGACACCCTGGAGATATGATCAACAAAGTCTGGAGTTAGCTTTTATAAAAAGGTCTGATGAGTTGGTAAAGCACTTGCCACCTAGCCTGACTGACCCCTGAACCCAAGTAAAGAGGAAGGAGAAATTTATTCCACAAACTCATCCTGTGACCTCCACCACTGTGTACTGCCAACCCCACCAGAGGAGAGATAGTAACAGAGACAGAGAGACATAGAGAGATAGAGAGATAGAGAGACAGAGAGGCAAAGAGAGAGAGAGAGACAGAGGCAGAGAGAGACAGAGAGACAGAGAGAGGCAAAGAGAAACAGAGAGAGAGAAAGAGAGAGAGAGAATAAAACAAACACCAGACTGTGGCAAACACTACGGGACAAATGTCCTAGTTTCTATAGTAAGTAAATTATAATGAAAACCATTTAGACAAAGGGCCCATAAATCAAGAGCGAGGAGACACATCAATAAACTAATATTGAACCTCAGTACACCTTAGTCAAACAGACAGAATCTTAAAATAGGTGACATTATAAGGCAACTAGAACTCTGAACCGAACTGAATATACAATACTAGAAAACTTCTGTTAAACTTTTAAAATATTTTATTTTTATAGTCAGGTGTGGTTGCATTGAGAGGCAGAGGCAGTGGGATTACTATAAGTTTCAGGCAAGTCTGGTCTACATAGTGAGTTCTAGGACAACCAGAGCTAGACAGAGAGACCCTGTCTCAAAAAACAAATAAAAGACTTTCTTTTTATTTGTGTGTGTGTGTGTGCGTGTGTGTGTGTGTGTGTGTGTGTGTGTGAGCACGCATGCACGTGTGCATGTGTCTGTGTATGCAGTGAATTTGAGACCAGCTGAAGGTAAAAAGGAAAATAATGCATAAAAAATGAAGACTTTCCTGTGTGAGAGAAGGCTCCGCAGTTAAGAGCACACACTGCTCTCACAGATGGCTGGGGTTCATTCCTAGCATCTACCTGGTGGCTCAGGCTACAGCTCCAGAGGATCCAACACCCACTTCAGATCCCCAAGGACACCAAGGACACATGTGGTGCATACATATACATTCAGGAAAAACACTCACATAATAAAATAAACAAAAACAAATTTTAAACCAGGGAATTTCATTTGAGGCAGTTATTACTTAGATGAGGTAAGCTTATATGTGTTCTACAAAGTAACTGACACACAATAAAAGCTTTCAGCAAATAGCTTTATGACTCCACTCAAGTAAATATTAGACCCATTTTATAAATGAGGAAACAAAATCCAGGAAAAAGAGGTAACTTCTCCAAAAATTCACACTCCTAGTAAGAGACAGAGCTTGGATTTCAGAGCAGTCCCAACACCCAGGGAAGGGAGAACTCTATGATTACCGAACAGGGAAGAAAAATTCATGAAGAGAAATGAGCTATGACTTGGAACAAGGAGCAGGAATAAGGTAAGGCCAAAAGACCTCCAGGAGAAAGGCACTCAGGACACTGAGAAATGCCATCCTTGTGAAGTTCAAGGCAGCTTCTCCTAATTACAGACTGGTCTCCACGGTTGTCATTGGAGTAACCTCACTAATTCAAATAAATAGCCAGAGGGTTTCAAAGGGAACAATTTTAACAGTATTCCATAATGATTTTGGATTACAGCCCAAGGAATTAGCTAGTTAAGTGTGGGGTCATCTCAAATTGTTTGCTTGGCTGGATCCCAAGAAAGCCAGGCTGTCATCTTGCAGTGAGGTACTGGTTTTGTTCTTCTACCCAAAAGGGAGGCTCTGCCATGAAACTTGTAAGTTACACTTGTGAGAGCTGCACTGTTGGGATTCACAGTCTTTAAGTCTGTTCCCCTGCCTTATTTGGGGAAAGCTGTACCATTGACAGTGGCTGTGCAGCATGACATCAAAGGCACAGAGAAGGCCATCTCTGCAATTAGCAGTCAGATGAAAGCCATTTCAGAAGCAAGCCTACTGTGCCTGGGTACCTTGGGGAGAGTCTCCCAGCCCCATTCCAACTTGGCTATTCTGTTCTTCACATGATGGTCAGGATGCCACCGAAGAACAAGTTCCAGAAGCTCCTGTGAGGCACAGGAAGAGAACTGGCTACAACTCTCCTAGCTGCTTAGCAGCATCCTTGTTTATGTAACTAGGAACCTCACAGCTCTGTGAGAATGAGCACACAGGAAAAGGCAGCAGAATGGTCCACAGTGAGCCAGACCTTCCAGGACGGGGTGTCTAAGGCAGCAGGTTTCAGCCACAGCTAGTTCTTACACCTCCCTACGGGTCCCTAAGCTGCCCACTACAAGAGGCATCGCAGTAGAAAGAGAAATCTGGCACAGCAGGTGGGGCCTGGGCTTCTGTGGAACCATCTTCAAGTTTTCCATCCCTAGCAGTTTTATAATGTGAATGGAAAATCACTGGCACTCCCTCACAATCTAGACTGAATAGAAAGCAGAATTCCATTAGTTCTGCCCTCTTTCCTTAAAAACAGCAAAGAAAAACTGATGTAAAGTTTTTGCATTTGGTTTTTCTTCCACATTCTGCTCTCTTTACTTCTCTCCACTTCAGGTGCTAATGAATCCGACAAGCTCCTAAAATGAAAGACAGGATGAAGGAAGGAGATAAGGAGGGGGGAGTCATAAGGAAAATTTGTCCCTGGAATCCCAGGCTTGTAACAAATTAGCACAAACTTAAACAGCAGATCTAGGCAAGGGCTGGACCATCCTGTTTGCCTGACCCAAGATCAGCATGTTCTTTCTAACAAGACCAAGCAACAAGGTTCAATAAATAACAGCAGTAATAAAGGCCTGGGACCTTCAGGTCAGTCAGACCTAGGCTCAAATGCCTGGCTTTGCAATTTATTAGCCCCAAGACCTCAGGCGTGTTCATTCACCTTGGCTTTATGCTTCAGTCATTTCACATATAAATTATGTGTAGCAACAGCTGTGTAGGGCTGCTAAGAGACTCCGAAATGACATACAGGCGTTCAGAGCTTATCATGTGCCACTGTATACACTGTTCATTGGAATCTTACCACGACACTGTCATGGAGTAGTTATGTGCCCAGGTTTACAGACTAAGATACCATATTCCAAAAGACTGAGTGAGAGTTGGTAGTGTTGCTAAATGTCAGGGTTGAAAACGAGACTTGACCTCATCTCCTCTGAAGATTTAGTTTGGCTTCTTGCTACATCAACAAGGCACATCCCATCCTAGGCTGTGAGTAGAACTGGCCCCGCCTCTGGGATTCTGATGGCCATCTTGTTGCCTCAGTTTGCCACAGGCTCTGTCGTGGCCAAAACCAAAGCACAGCGGTGGAGCGGTGGAGATGTGCCTCAGTGGGAGAGAGTGTGTAACACATGTGAGACTCTAGGCTCATTCCATGTGAGGTGACAGTTGGTCACTTACCCGCCAAGTCCTCCCTCCTTCCTCAGTCTGAGAACCCAGCCCACAGGATGGTGCTGCCAACATTCAGGGAGTGCCCTCCCCCTGAATTAAACCTCAAAAGGTTTAATGCTCTCAAAGCCCAGAGGTGTCTCCTGAAAACTCCAAATCTAGTCAGTTGACAGTTAAAATAACCATCACAGGTGAGAACCTGGGGCTCGGAGAGAAAGACTTCAGATGAAAAGCCCATACTTTGAAACATAGGTGAGCATCTGTGGGTAAAATTACATGATGCCTGAAATTTGCCTCAAAATAATGTAGGTGGGAGGAAGGATGAGGGAGCAGGCTTGCTACATGAGAGCAGCTGGATCAGACACTCGGTCACACCACATCCTGTCTTCCCTGCTCATGTTGATGCCTGAAACGTTCCGTAACAAGAGCATAAAAAGCAGAAACAACAACAAAAAATCATCTTAAGAATAAGAAAAGCAGGGGCTGGTGAGATGGCTCAGCGGTTAAGAGCACTGACTGCTCTTCCAAAGGTCCAGAGTTCAAATCCCAGCAACCACATGGTGGCTTACAACCATCTGTAATGAGATCTGATGCCCTCTTCTGGGGTCTCTGAAGACAGGAACACTGTGCTTACATATAATAAATAAATAAACCTTAAAAAAAAAATTAAAAAAAAAAAAAAAAAAGAATAAGAAAAGCAGCCGGGCAGTGGTGGCACAGGCCTTTAATCCCAGCACTTGGGAGGCAGAAGCAGGCAGATTTCTGAGTTCAAGGCCAGCCTGGTCTACAGAATGAGTTCCAGGACAGCCAGGGCTACACAGAGAAACCCTGTCTCAATAAATAAATAAATAAATAAATAAATAAATAAATAAATAAATAAATAAAATAAAGAAGAGTAAGAAAAGCAAAAACTTTTCAAACTTTTCTTATTCTTAGGAGCTTCAAACTGGGTAAGTTCTGCCTGAAACCCCAAGTCCCCTCTGAGCTACTTTAAGAGTCACTTTAAGGTGCTCTTCCTTCTTTCTTGCCTTCCTGAATGGTCAATCCAGTGTGACTAAGCTGAGCCAGGTAGCTGAGAGCACCAAGCAGTCTCCACTGAGAGCCAAACAGAGGTGGCACAGCTTGATGAGCAGGGTGCAGCGGGAGGCTGAGCCCTGCTGCCTGGAGAGCCAGGGAGGCCTCAGGAGGATATGGGGATCTAGGCAGGTTATAAGGCTGAGAAGAAATGGGGAAGGCATAAACATGAATGTGCAGACAAGCAGGCTGAGCTGCCTCCAGGCCTCCCACTATCCATTGCCAAAAAGAGAGGTGACGTCAGTTTTGCTCATCTCTCTCCTTTTAGACTACCTTCTATATCATTCCTGAATGGTCACTCTTAAATAGAAATTCTGGGCTGTGGAAGTGAACAGCACTTGCTTAAAGTCCTAAGGACATTAAAAAAGAAAGAAGAGGAGGGAATGGGGGAGGAGCTATGTGAGGGTGGCTACAAGGAGGCAGACTGTAATCAGGGTGTAAAGTGAATAAATAAATCAATTAATGGAAGGGATAAAAAGAGAGAAAGAAAGAAAATGGAAGAAGAAATGCTTAAAAAACAAAAACAAAAAACCTTCCTAGGGAGGCCAGATGAATAGCTCAACAGTTAAGAGCACTGGCTACTATTGAAAGAACCTGGGTTTGGTTTCCAGCATCTCCATGGTTCCAGAAGATCTGCTGCCCTCTATTGGCCTCTGTGGACATGAGGCCCACATGTGGTACACAGACATACATGCAAGCAAAACATAATACACATATATAAAAAATTTTTTTAAACTGGGCATAGTAGCTTAGTCCTTAAGGAGACTAGCTCAGATCACCCCATGTGTAGGCATCCTCCCTCTGTCCAGCTCAGCTCAGTGCACACCTGTTCTCAGAGCACTCCACACCGCACGTGTGGGTCTGTCTCCTGATGAAAACGCTGGTGCTCAGGAGCGGAGAGGCAGCAGACAAGGTGACTAACACCAGGTGGCTTTATCACTATTGAAGACATTAATAATGAGACCCCCTGGGCAGGCAAAAACGGTCTGTGCCCATCATCATGGTGTCTAGAAGCAGCTGCTTGGAAAGCTGCCAGATAACTGCCCAGGTGAGTCTGCAGAGCTGAGCAGAGGGCTCCTTCTTGACCTTGCCCAAGGCAGCCTTGCTATGGTGTCCTTCAGGTGTTCATAAAGTCTACTGTTACACGAGTCTGATTTAGTGCTGGAAAGTGTCCTAACAAGTGGGGAATGACACCCACGGCTTGCTGCTCTCTGCATCGCTATGGCTGCAAACTTAAAGAATATTTATGATCCCTGGGATCTGAAATTTGGTGTCTGAGAAGCAAAGAAAGGTCAGAAGATAAATGAACATGGACCATCTGCTCTTGGGTGGGAAGCAAGTCCCCTGTTATTCAGAGATATTCTCCCCAGTGCACAAAGCACCTGCTCTCTCTGAAATCTCCATGCCAACACAGCAATTTTTATTTAAGTTGAAAAAGACCTACATCTACAAGGAGGATAAGAAGCTAAATACAAAGACGCCGACTCACAGGGAACTTAGGAAGACTCGGGGAATCAGAAGTCTGACCGACAGCCCACAGTCCTCTTAGGGAAAGGGCAACTTGTACTTTCCACATTAAATTCCTAGCAACATGGCTTTATGGAGGAGAACAAACACTCCTGGAGCAGACTGCATGGCTGTGGACGAGGAAAACTCATGGGCTAGCATCAGAGGAGCAGCACCTCCTTATGCTTCATAGGCCTGCTGCTCATCCAATTCCCAACACTGTGCTCTGACATTCCAGCAGATGCTGCCTGCCACCACCAAACCAATCCTTCATCCTTGGGGACCAATGAGAATGCAAGATTTCCCATTAATCAGGGCCATGGACACCGAAATAGCTCATCTGACCTTTGCAAATACCAAAGGGTGGACTGAAAGCACAAACTGGCAAAGGTAACATGAAAGTCTTCAGCTTTCCTTTCTGAGATGACTTTATGTGGTCATTAGCCAGGAAACAGATTGCTATAAGGCTCGGCAAGGTTACACATTAGCCAGGAAACAGACTGCTATAAGGCTCGGCGAGGTTAAAAATGAGGTAGAAACAGGCACACTGGAAGTGAGGTAAGCATGAACAACCTTAATGAATTATTTAGTACACATTAAAAATATATAGAGCTCGGAAATCTCCTGGCATTGGACTGAAAACAAGTCACACACGGAACCAGCAATTCTCTAAATGAACACTCACATGGATTTCAAGGCATCTGTGGACTCCGTCAGTAACAAAGCTGTATCACTGCAGAGCGCAGATCAGCCACTGACAGGAGACAGACTCTCTCAGGAGGAACAACCTGATTATGACAACAGACGCGTGCTTGTTGCCTATTGATGGCCTGTGCATTTTCGTCATTTCCTCTAGTCAAGCAATTTTAAGAGCCAAAGTGACCTCTTGGTATTTCAAGGATATTTCTTTGCATTCAAAACTGAATTCTAAGTAATCTTAGTGAAATGTAGAGCTCTGGTTTTTCCCCATTACAATAATTACTGAAAATCTGAGGAACACAAAAGGGTCTTGAGTTGGCAATATCCTGGGCTACAAGGAGTACTAGGCTAGCCTGGGCTATGTATCAAGACACTACGTCAACATTCTAAAAATGAAAACAAGCTAGGAAAGGAAACCTGAGAACAAAGTTCAAAAACAGTTACATAGGCTCACTGTGCCACAGCCAGTCTCATAACTGCTTGATTGAGATAGAATTCATACACTGTAAAGTTCACCCTCGTGAAGGGCACGAGTCCAAGAGATTTAGTGCATTTATATACTTGCACAAGTAGCTCTCCTGCTAACTCCAGGATATTTGTTTTGTTCCACAGTGCTAGGGCATTTCAAGCACACCCTAGCAGAACTGTAAAAGCAACAGCAACTGAGAGGCACCCTAATCTCAAACTCCAGGATGTTTTTATCACCCCAGGAGGAAGGCTGGACCCCAGCAGTGGTCACTTTGCAGTTCCCATTCTTCTCAGGCTCCTAAGACTAAACCCGCTATTTCTCTATAGTTGTCTGTTCTGAACTGTTATATAACTGCAGTCAGACAACGTGTGGCCTTTTGTGTCTGGCCTCTTTTATTGAACATATGTTACTTGTGTAATTTTGTTGTTTTGTTTTTTGATACAGGGTCCCACTATGTAGCTCTGACTGTCCTGGAACTTGTCTAACTGCCTCTGCCTCTTGAGTGCTGGGATTAAAAGTGTGTACTACCATGCACGGCTCATCTGTGCAATCTTTAATCAGTCCTTTTGACTGCTTTCCCTCCTATCTTGAGCCTTACAAATTTAAAATATAATCCTGGGGCTAAAAATGTAGCTCAGTGGTAACGTGCATGCTTAGCATGTACAAGGCCCTGGGCTCAACCCTTAGGACCATAGTGAAAAACAAAAAAGAAGCATTATCCCTTGCAAAAACCAAGTCAAGCCTGGCCTTTGCAGCTGATGAATTATTGACCCTAAGCTGGAATTGTAGGCAGCAGCAGGCTGGTTTTGCTCTCTAAATGTCACCCTCCATGCTGGTCTAATTTTAACAGAAGTGCTTAGAAATGAGGAGTATACTTAATAATGAATACTACTCCACCTCCATATAATCCCAAACACTAAATCAGTCTTCAACAAGAAACAGAAAGAACTCAACACAGATCTAGCTATGAAGAACTCCCTCTGTAGAGATCTCTATCTAGCTGATGTGAAGAGTTAATTGAACTCCTACCCATTTGTAAGCATAACTCCTAGAACCTCACAATCTGGTTATACTTGGAGATAAGCAGTTAAGTTTAAAAGAACTGTTAAAAGCTGGGCAGTGGTGGAGCACACCCTTATTCCCAGCACTCAGGAGTCAGAGATAGGTGGATCTCTATGAGTTCAAGGCCAGCCTGGTCTACAGAGGGAGTTCCAGGACAGCCAAGGATACACCAAGAAACTCTGTCTCCAAAAAAACAAGAACAGAATAAAAGAGCTGTTAGAGCAGAGTCCTCTTCAAACCTCGGAGGCCTAGAGGACAGGCTGTGTGAGGACAGAGCAAGAAGGGTGGCCTTCTGCAAGAGCCAGGGCATGAGGACCTTACACTCCAGGCCTCCAGAACTGTGAGAGAATGTGGGCTGCCAAAGCCGGCCAGTGTGTAGTACTGTTCTGGCACTGTTAGCAGACATCTCATTTCATGTTACTTTAAAGGATGTGTGTGGACATCAGATCTCCTGTAGCTGAGGTATATGTGGTTTAGAATAACCTGAAGGGAACTAGGAGCTGAATTCCAGTCCTCTGCAGGAACAGCAAGTGCTCTTCACCACTGACTTATTTCTCCAGCCTCTCAACGCTATTCTTAAAAAATAGACTTTTATTTTCTTTTGTGAAACAGGATATCATGGAGCTCAGGCTAGCTTTGAACTTGTGAAGTAGCAGAGGATGGCCTTAAATGTTGTTCCTTCTACCTCTACCCTCTGAATGCCAGAAGTACAGGCTTGTGTACACAACAGGTTTTCTGCAGTGATGGGGATGGAACCAATGGGTTTGTGCAAGGGAAAACCTCTATCAACTGAGTTACATCCCCAGTCCCAAAGAAGGACTTTTCATCCCCATTTTACAGTTGGGGAATCTTAGGCTCAAACAGATTATTAGATCTAGGACTCAAAGAGCATTTTTCTGAACTGGGATAGAGCTTAATGAGAAAGTGCCACCCAGGATTTGCAAGGCCATACACTAAAGGGAAAAAATGTCTAATTTCAAAGCTTTTCTCCTTTCTAGAAAGTATAACTTACTGCAATGTACCTTTCTTTTTAGTTTTTTTTTTTAAATCATTCTATATGTATCTGTATTCTGCCTGCATGTATATCTGTGTACTACATGCATGCCTGGTGTCCACACAGACCAAAAGAGGGTGTCAGCTGCCTTATGAGTCACCATGTGGATGCTTGAAATTGAACCAAGGTCCTCTGGAAGGGTGGTCAGTGCTCTTAACTGCTGAGCTGTCTCTTTAACCCTGTAATTTATCTCTCACTAGTTCAGAGTCTCCTAGAAACACCCCACCCTCTCCTACTTTAATCTGATAGGCTATGAAACAGAAGTGCACAGGGAGTAATTGTGGCAGGGGAAGGCAGGGGGACAGGAAGGAGAGGCACGAGATAACAAAACTGGGCCAGTGGCTCTATTATAAGATGGCATTCTCTCTACATGCAGCCATGAACCTCGCTTCCTGGGAAGAGCAGATCTCCTCACATGAACATCAGAGAGAAAGAGAGCCATCCTGGACAGGAAGGAAGCAAAGGCCCAAAGCCTGGTGATATGCCCCTAAATGATGCCCACTCCAAGGTTATCAGAAGCTAGAAGAGGGTTCCCTCACAGTGGCTACAGACCCTCAGCAGGTAAGGTTGGATGGGCCAGGGTAGCAGTGATGAAGAACTCTGGACCTGTCCTTTTGCTTCTCCCCTTAGTGCTGGGACACCAAGAAAACCACTTTTCTATCACTCAGCAAGCTTTCTCCTAGTTGGGAATGAGCCTCAATTGGGGCCTCAGGAAGCAATGGGACCCAGCAAAAATCACCCTTGTATGGTTTTACTTGTATGGTTTAACTTTTATTTATTATTATTGTGTATGAATAGTAATGAACCAAGCCTAGGGCCTTGAACTGGACATGTGAACACTAACACTTATCAGTACCTTCCTCTCCCCTTTTACATTTTCAAAAATTAATTTATTTATTACTATTAGTATGTATGTATGCATGCACAGGCACAGGCATGCATGGGCATGTGCATGTGTGTGTTAGCACGCATGTGCCATAGCATGCATGTGAAGGTCAGAAAACAACCCTAGAGAATCAGTTCTCCTGCCATGGGATCCAGAGATCGAACTCAGGTTGTGTGGTAGGAGCTCTGAGCCTGCCTTTTTGCCTTTTTATTATATTAATATTACTTTGCATTAATGCCAAGTGAAGAGGGAAAAACTCTTTTGTAAATAAATTTTCCCAAACTGAAAAATAAAATGAGTCCAGGCATAGTGGTGCATCTTTTAATCCCAGCACTTGGGAAGCAAAAGCAGATCTCTATGAGTTCAGGACTAGCCTGGTCTACATAGGGAGTCCCAGGCCAGTCCGAGATACAAAGTGAGAACCTGTCTCAAAAAAACAAAACAAAAAATCAATGTAGGAAAAACATACTCAGAGGTAGCTCAGAAACAAGGGAAGCTCTGAAGATGGTCCTAAGGATGAAGAGAAACTCTCAGCCAGCACCTTGGAGTACAGGGGGAAAAACAGATGTCTATCTGGGGCCCAGTGGGCTGGAAGGACCTAGCAAAGAGAAGCCATTTCATCTTCACTTCTATGGTGAAAGTCCTAGAGCATGTTATAGGAGTCCAGTTTCTGATGCCAATATCATGATATTATAGACTGGTTGCAGTATAAATAAGTTAGTTATAGCTCATAATTCTAGAGGTCAAAGGTTACAGCATTTTGCAGGCAGAGGTCCCAGAGAAACACAAGATAATCTCATGGCAAAAACTAGGAAAGGATGTCTATCGATGTGCATCTCTTCTAGTCTTTTTCTACTAAATACCTCATTTCTTATTAATACCCCAGGGTTCAGTCATGACGCTCCCCCACCTTACCTAAGCCTAAATACCTCCCAAAGGCACCTCTTCTAAACAACAATTAGAATAAGTTTTCACCAGCTTAATACCTCATAATAGGGACTGGCTATTAACCCATGAAGCCTTGGGAGACATGTAACAACTGTATGCAAACCATAGCAGATGGAGTCTCTAAATCCTGGAGCCCTACTGAAGCCCTACTGAGCAAGGTACTGTCTTTAGCATGGGCCAGACGTAGATTCATGTCTGCTCCCTGACTGTCACCTGCTTTCTGGGAGGCCTATACACATAACTCAGACCCATGCGTAAATCTGCCTTGGGACCTTGGGGCACTACAAGTAAATGATCAGCACCCCTCAACAGAAGGCAGTCACCTCACATACCCAGCTTTTATTTTTAACTGTCATGAAGCCAAATCTGAAGTTTCAGACTCTGAGGTATTCCTCAGGGTTAGAGAAACAGCATCCTGCCTCTTTGTTCTGACACTAATTAAAGAATGCACGAGGCATTTGATTTCTTTTTATGTTACTACTTAGTAATGAAGAGGAGCAACATTTACTTGGAAAGACCCCATGGTTCATCCATTCTAAGCAGAATAGATGTGTCACAGTAAAGTAAAGGAAACTGGAGTCGGTATATAAAAGGTTGTAACCATGGGGCAGCAACAGAAATTCAGTTTCCTCCTGACTAGCAGGACAGCACCAAGAATCGATACCCATTTGATACACTTCATATGAAAGCCAGTGGGAAATGGCAAGTGAAGGGTTCTTTCTTATTGTATGTGTATGAATGTTTTGCCTGCATGTATCCTTGTGCACTATGGGTATGCCTAGTCCTTGAAGAGGTGGGAAAAGGCTGATGGATTTCTGGAGCTGGAGTTAGAGGTAGTTAGGAGCTGCCATGTGAGTGCTGGGAATTGAACCTAGGTCCTCTGTAAGAATGGCCAGTGACAGTCTTTACTCCTGTGCCATCTCTCCAGCCCCAATTAAAAGTGTTCTTAGGAGAAAGTTTTCAAGAAAATAAAGACTTGCTCAGAGGAAAGGCCAGGACTACACTAGGACAGAGTCTCTACAACCTCCCTTCTTGCATGTCCCACCTCTACATTTCCAGGAAGAACCTGGAACTCAGGGAGAGATGTCCAGGCTTTAATAGAGGTGTCAGAGATAGTCTTCCATTAGATAGTATGACCCCAGAACCACTACACGCCACAGTGGTCCTCAGACCAGTGGTACCCACACTGAAGAGGATATAAAGTGAATAGGCATTCTGGGGTTCAGTGGCTCACAGGCTAATTCACAATAGCTTTCTCAGGGGGTCATGTAGCCATGTCTGTATGAAATGCTCCCAGAGTCTCACACAGAATCTAAATAAGAGAAATGTTAAAAGGTACAAAGGCATGTTACTTCAGGACCGAAAGCAACTGGCCAGTAAGAGAACGTCTGTGTGCCTGAATATCTAGTCTGTGGATTGCCATGCACATGGCAGATGGAAACATGCTGCTATGACAAGCACAGGCTACACAGGACCCCATTTATATAAAAGAAACAGGAGAAACAACCAGTTGATAAGAAGTTTCCAGGCATTACCTCCTGGAGTCCAGTGAAGGTGGTAATGGACTCACTCATGAAGAACAGAGGCTCCTATATTACCTAATATTTTAAAAACAAGAATGGGTCTATATCATATGGTATTTGTATATTATACAAATTGAATGAAGGACAAAGTGCTTTGGGGTGTCTGGCTGGCATAAAAGTCCAGAGACAGAGCCCTTGCATAGAAAATTTCCATGGGAAGACCTCCTCAAGTCATCTAAGACATATCACATTCCTTCCTCTTGTCAACTCAACAGGAAGTTTGATATGCACGCATTCCCCCAAAGCAGCCTTATAGCCCCTACAACAGAGCTGATGGTTATACCCAACAGACCAATCCCTCCCCACTGCAGCCTCTGTCCTTTTCCTTGAAAGAGCCCTGAGCCAGGGATCATATCACAGCTAGTACCCCAAGGCTATCAAGATTTAAAGCAGAAGACTCTTAGAAATATTCTCCCACAAAAGAACCTCAGTCAGTGATTTCAGTAAAAACTGAGGGGCATCTTTTTCTGCCTCCAAACTCTTTTCCCTCTCTGGTCAACAACCCCTGCTTATGCCATGCACATGGCAGATGGAAACATGCTGCTATGACAAGCACAGGCTACACAGGACCCCATTTATATAAAAGAAACAGGAGAAACAACCAGTTTATCCTTCAAAACTAGGTCCAGGCACCTCAGGAATGTTCTTCTCTCCACACCACACAGTAAATGAACCATCTCTCCTGAACCTCCCATTGGTTTTGTCTCTCTTCCATCACACAGGCTCATCCTGGATACTTGAAATAATGTGCTTCTGCATATCTCTCAGTACAAGCTCCTAAACTCAACAAAGTACTCAGGGCCCTGGGGCAAAGGCTTATCCCTCATCCTGTTTCCCAGGATAATACTGGCCAGACTGAGTATCCAGGGCAGGGAGCTGCCCTGCTAGGAGGCATGAAATCACTGAAAGACAGAACAATGCTACCACTCTAGCTAAGTGTTATAATTCTGTCACATAACCATGCGTGATCTCACAGACTCTTGGTTCTGCCTTGACTCTAAACCTACAGCACCAGCTGACTAGAATCTACTTCAAGAAAAGACATTTTTTTTTTTGGTCACAATCACCATACAGTACCATCCCAGGAAATATGGAATGCTGCAAAACAAAATATTTTACCCGTAGCTCTTATGCCCCGCCCTCTTCTAGAAACACATCCTTAATTTTGGTTCTATGTAGGTACTTCATAAAATACCCCTAAAGATATGGAAACAGCCTTTACACTCATTAACACGGCTATCATTAACAAAACCTGAAAAAATAGTGTCAGGGAAGGTATAGAGAACTATGACCCCTGGTGCACTTTTAGTACAAATGGAAAATGGAACGGCTGCTGTGGAAAACAGTATGGGTACCAAAAGAAATCACAAGTTGGCTGGCAACCTGGGCATGGTGGTGCATGCCTTTAATCCCAGCACGTTGGGAGCAGAGGCAGCCTGGTCTAAAGAGCCTGTTCCAGGCCAGCCAGGGTTATGTAGAGAGACCCTGTCTCGAAAACAAAACAAAACAAAACAAAACAAACAAACAAAGGGCAAAAAAGTCGGCTGGCTAGGGCTCACTGTATAAAATAGCTTGTATGTTTAATATCTGAAAAGTTCATTCTACTTTTAAATGCATGGATCTTAAATGTAGGTGCCCGGAGGACCCTACAGGGGAGCACAGCTACGATGGAAGGAAGAAGAGTCTGAAGAACTCCTCCGAGGGAAATACTTCGAGGGTTACTGCAGATGTGACATTCTCAGTTCTTCACTACTTAGAGACAAAGCTACTTACTGGGAACATCACACAAAGCCTGTGCTGAGGTAGGAAAGAAGCTGTTCTTCACCACGAGACTAAGAAGGCCTGTGTTCTTACATGCTGACTTGAAACCCAAGTGCTTCAGTGCTAGGACATTCAGTTACTTTTTGTAATTAGCAATAGCATTAATATTTTTCATTATATTTGGTCTTAACCTCATGCACTTAAAAAATAAGTTCTATTGAGCTCTTTCCTGTTCCATTTAGAGACTGTTGAGATGCGGACATATTTATCATCTCATGATAATATGGTGTACCTTCTCCTATTTCCAAAACGTGGTCTGTGTCTAAGATATTGATAATTCCTGGGAGGAAAAAATGCTAATTTCTTTGTTAAAAAATTACACATGCATGTGGTGCTCATGCAGACTAGCAGGCATGCACACACATACACATACATTTTTTAAAATAAAGAAGAAATTAAAAGTTGGTTTACCATATTACCCAGCAATTCTATTTCTGGCTATGTGCCCAAATGCATAAAAAGCAAGAATTCCAACAGATGTGTGCTAGATGGTTTTATGTCAACTTGACACAAGCCAAAGTCATGTGAGAAGAGGGAGGCTCAACTAAGAAAATGCCTCCCTAAGATCGGGCTGCAGGTGAGCATGTAGGGAATTTTTTAAATTAGTGATTAATGGAGGAGTACCCAGCGCATCGTGGGTGGTGCCATCCCTGGACTGGTAGTTGTGGGTTCTGTAAGACAACAGGCCAAGTAAACTAGAGGAAGCAATCCGGTAGGCAGCACCCTCCATGGCCTCTGCATCAGATCCTGCCTCCAGGTTCCTGCCTCGTTTGAGTTCCCGTCCTAACTTCCTTCAGTGATGAAATGCAATGTGGAAGGGTGACCAGCATAAGCCCTTCCCGCCACAGCCTGCTTTGGGTCACGCTGCTTCATTACAGCAACAGTAGTCCTAAATAGGAAAAGATGTTATGCATCCCTTTGCATATGGTATTATTCAAAATAGTCAAAAGGCAGAATTAGCCCAAGTGTCCATCAGTAATGAATGTATTACAGGACATAGTCTGGCCATAAAATGAAATACTATTCAGCATTTAAAAAGAAGAAAAGGTGGGTGTGGTGGCACATGATTTTAATTCCTGCACTCAGAGGCAGAGGCAGGTGGATTTCTGAGTTCAAGGTCAGCCTGGTCTACAGAGTGAGTCCAGGACTACTCAGAGAAACCCTGTCTCAAAAAAAAGAAGGAGGAGGAGGAGGAGGAGGAGGAGGAGGAGGAGGAGGAGGAGGAGGAAGAGGAGGAGGAGGAGGAGGAGGAAGAAGAAGAGGAAGAGGAAGAGGAAGAGGAAGAGGAGGGAGAGGAGGAGGAGGGAGGAGGGGAAGGGGGAGGGGGAGGAGGAGGAAAAGGAGAAGGAGAAGGAGAAGGAAAAGGAGAAGAAGAAGGGGAAGAAAAGGTGGGTGTGGTGGCACATGATTTTAATTCCTGCACTCAGAGGCAGAGGCAGAGGCAGGAGGATCTCTGTGAGTTTGAGGCCAGTCTGGTCTACAAAGAGGCCCATGTTAGCCAAGGATACATAGTGAAACTCTGTCTCAAAAAAAATCTGATATGTACTCTAACATGGATGAGCCCTGAAGATAAAGCAAGTGAGTCAAGCTGGCTTTTAAAAGATATATACTAGTTTCATTTATACGAAGCTTTTGAGCAGTCAGATTCATAGATAGACTACAGAATGACAGTTGCTTGGTAACATGAGGGAATGGAGAGTTAGAGTTTAATGGACATATAGTTTCTTTTAAAGATTTTAAACCATTCTGGAAATGATGGTTGTGGTGGGTACACAAGGACATTAAATGTGAATGTACTTACTACCATTGAATTCTATATTTAGCATGGTTGTGGTGACAAATACTGTATTATTTGCATGTACACTTTACCAAAATAAAACCACAAGTCTAGAGAGTTGCTCTGTGCACTGGAGTGTGACTCAATCAGGAAGACACAGTTGATTTTTAATGATCTTTCTAAAAGATTCTGGAGACAAGTCTCCCTTGTCACTTTCTCAGGACTACAGTTCCATAAAGCAACTGACTACTTTTTTGGAAGGGAGGCTTTCATTCACTTGGGTCCTGAGCCAAGACAAAACCTGTGCTAGGTAGCATGCATATAGATGGGGCAGAACAGTCCACACCGGATCTCACTGATGTGCCCCATACACAACTCCACAGGAAGCCTGGTGAGGGAGATGACACCAGCAGGCTGTGGTGTGGGCCACACTGGGCTTCAATCCTGCTGGGTTTTTATTCTAAGAAAGTCATATAAGAGAGGTAAAATTACACATCCCACTTTTTGGACCACGACCTTAAAATTTCCAAAGAAAAAGCTGCAGAACAAGAAATAGACTTGGTTCCAAACACATAAGCTATGTGCTGGAGCCTACAGCCCACTGAGCACTGCAATGAGAGCCAGCTTCCTCCAATACCAGAGGGATAAACATGATTCCTCTCTTCCTCCCACCAGTACACTGTCAGGGTAAGTCCTTATTACTCCTCTCTGACGTATTTTCACATAGAAGATAGGAAGCCTGTAAGTATACTGACAGCTAGAGAGGCCACTCAACCCTATTCCAGAACCAAAGGCTAATGACCACACTCAAGTAGTCAAATATTTATCAAATATGTATAAAATGCCATACCACTACAGATTAGGAATTTTTGTCAGCATAAGGCCCTAACCTCGACCTGGAAGGAGTTATGTATGGATCTAAACCACAAGCAAGTGAGACTACACTGGAGCCATAACATGCTACACACAACCAGGGAGAGCACAAGAACAGCAGAGCACTTGCATAAGGCCTGCAAGGGAAGAGGCAGGAAGGAGCCCAGCCAGTGAGGGCTCCTACACCAGCAGCCTTTATAAGCAGTTCAGGAGATGCAGAGTCCCGGGAGGTTCCCAACAGGTTTGTCCCACATATAGGGTATACAATATAGAAAGGGAAGAAGGCCAGCTAAGAGAAATTGGTCAGGCAGATCAGGGTTAGACCAAGTCAGAGAAGGCAAAAACCAAGATGAAACAAATGTTATGGGTCTGTGAAGACAAACAAAAGAAGCAAACACCAGCAGTGAAGCCCATAGATAAAGATTCTCTGCCTCCTAACCTCCCTTCTTCTGACACTGCTCACCCCTGGAGCCATCCATCCTATGTACATATGAAACTGAAAGGAATGTCTCCCATGGACACCTTTTTAGAAACATGCCATTGCATGACATTTTCGGGTGTCAGAGTTAGTTTTCTCTGCTGGCGGATTGAATGTGCCCAGCTGACAAGAGAGACTGCGACACCAACAATTATAGAAACAAACTCAACCTAGAATCTGAAAATCAAACTGTTCTTTCCATCTCCTCCAGCACATTCAGCAGACAATATGGTGGGGCCCTGGCAGAAGGCCCTCACTTCTCAACCATAGCAGCTCAGGGAAGACTGGAAGGAAGCCAAACTTCATGACCTTTCAGAGTAGCAAGTGGTAAAAATACCATACAGGTCTAGGATTTCTCAGGGCAAGAAGACAGTACAAAACAACACATGCCATGTAACTCCACCTAGCTACACCTCCAGACAGGCAACAGTCACCTACAGAGACAGACAAGATCAGTGGCTGCCTCTGCAGGTATGCTGTCAGGAAGCCTGCCTGAGGAGGGGCATCAAAACAAAACACAACCTGTCTTGTGTGAGGTTGACTGTTCATGTTTTGGCAGGGTGTAGACTACAAACGGACACGTTTGTCAAGAATGTATCAACTAAGATTTGTACATTGTATTTCCTATAGGAAAACCATAAGACCCCATTTCAAAAAAACAAAATAGAAAAACCATATCTCAATGAAAATCAGAAAGCAAATATACAATATTTATTATACATATAACATACACAAATAAATTTACTATATTCACAACTATAAATAAATGTATGAAGTGTATGAATATGTGTATACACACATATAAGTTGGATTCTTAAGACTACTCCTATGGAGGGGTAACAGTTTCGAGACAAACTAAAAGTCACCTTTTGTCTTATAAAAGTTGTCCTTACATTGCAGGGCTGGGAATGAATCTGAAGAACCTGTAATTCAAATACATAAACAAGTAGGACCGACCTGAAGTCACACAGCAAAGCAGTTTCAGCGTGCTGACCAATCCCAGGCATCCCGGGTCCTTGCCTGAGACATATTTCTCTGTTTGAAATGAGTGCCAGAAAAAGCCAAGAAAACAGAAGCTAAAGGTGGTTTTAGGGACCAGTTTCATTAAGCCATCAAACCCGGAGCTAAGCCAAACTGTTCTTCCTACCAAGCAGTCTGAATCAGGAGATTAACTTTCAAACAATAAAAGTATTTACCTCTATGAGTGAGTCAAGTGCCCCTCTACTAATGGCATCTGGATACTGCCTCATTGAGCCTCTCTACCATAACAAAGAGCCAAAAGGAATGACTGGCAAGAAACTGGGTAAATAGAAAGCCCTGTGGGTGTCATGAAACTGACTCACTGTGGGACCTTGGGAAAGCTCCTACGGTGGCAGGAGAAGTACATGAGGCCTTTGTGCAGATTCCTGGCACAAAGCGGAGTGGTGTCTTTTGTTTTGCATTTTCTCTGTGGGAGGGTGTTTTGTCTTGTTTTCTGAGACAGGGTTTTTCTGTGTAGCCCCAGTTGTCTGGAACTCACTAAGTAGACCAGGCTGACCCCTAACTCATAGAAATCTGACTGCCTCTGCCTTCCAAGTGCTGGAATTAAAGGTATGTGCCACCATGCCCAACCTAGATGAGATACTGGCAATGGGAGACCCTGAGATAGCTTCAGCAGGAGAGCTAATTGCCACAAAGACCAAGGCAGGTTCAAAAGGTTGAAACTTTCAATCCATAACAACTCCACCCCACTAAAGGGTGTGGCTCTGAAGGCGAGCAAGCCACGGGACAATGATGTGTAATCAACCATGGCTACCCTGCTGATGCCTCCATAGACCCTAACAGATGGGCTGTAAGAGCTCAGCCTGGAGCATGCAGAAGTGCTGGGAGACGGTGCACATAGTAAGACGCAGAAGCCTTGTATACATCCTCCTTTTCTCGTCCTATGCACCATTCCACTTGGCTGTTCATGGGCTGAATCCTTTACATCAGCCAGAGTAGAGCGTGCTGAATTTTGTAAGCTGCTGTGGCAAACTAACAAGCAGGAGAAAAGTGTCATAAGAGTTCCTACCTCGGAGCTGGCTACTCAGAAGCACAGAGGTAGTAACCAAGGGTCACTGATGCATGAAGTGGGATAGTTGTATAGGAGTCAACTCCTACTCAATGGGGTCTGCACCCACTCCAAGCAGTAGTAGAACTGAACAGTATTATAGGACTCTCAGTTGGTATCACAGTTTTCACATTTTGGTGTCAAAAGTGTTTGTGAGGGTAAAAATAGCATAGGCCTACCCTCCCTGGGCCTGTTTCTTCTACACAAATGAGAGAGGCCAAAGGAAGCTAGGGCTCTCTTATCTGGAAGTCTGTGATTCTTCCAGTTGTTGGTTTAGGAATTTACAAAGTTGGGGCTGGAGGGGTAGTTCAGTGGTTAAGATCACTTGCTCTCAAAGGACACACATGGTGGCTCAACCACCTGTAACTCCAGGTCCAAGGGATTGAAACCCTCATCTAACCTTGGCGGGCTTCAGGTATGCCTGTAGTGCATATACACACATGCAGGCAAAATACTCATACACATGAAGTAGGAAGAGGAGGAAGAAGAGGAAGAGGAGGAGGAGGAAGATAGGTGGAAGAGGAACTGTTTCAGAAGTTAACCTAAGAATCTGATTCTCTCTCTGGAAGGCACTAGCAAATTCAGCTTTCAAATCCCCCCAGCAACACAATTTCCCAGGCCACATGTCCTTACTCTGACTAGTGATCTGCCAGAACTATATGATTTATCCCTTGAGTAGCAGCAAAAGTAAAGGGGGATGCTCAACAGTATTTCTTTTAAGGGCCCCTGTTCTCGTCAGCAGTTCTCAAAGATTCACAGCCCGATTTTCTGAGATGAAATCTGTCTCTGAAGCTGGATGTGGTGGCCCATGGAATATGGGGCTGCTTCAGACTGTCCACAGCAGATAACTATGATTGTCCTGTTCTCTGTGTCTCTCTGTGTCTCTGTGTCTGTCTCTGTCTCTGTGTGTGTGTGTGTGTGTGTGTGTGTGTGTGAGAGAGAGAGAGAGAGAGAGAGAGAGAGAGAGAGAGAGAGAGAGAGAGAGATATTTTTGCCAGGTGCAGATAGTTTACCTCTGGGACTCTTGGAAGAGTATAAATAGGAGAACCCCAGAGGGCCTGGGGCAGCGGCTGCTCCCCCTGCTGCCAGTTCCTGCTATTGCATTTGTTATTGCTGGTTGCTGGGTTGCTGGGCTGCTGGGCTGCTGGGTTGATGGATTGATGGATTGATGGATTGATGGATTGCCGGATTGCTGGATTGCGGGATTGCCAGATTGCTGGTTGGAGATATTCTGACAACAAAGATGTTGGATGTGTCCCAGGGAACTCAACACACCAAGTCAACAGAAAGTAGTCTAAAGAGGTCTATGCCCCCTTTCCCCTCTAACCTTCTTTCTCTCTAACCTAGTGTTGGGAGATTAGAGGGGATTAGGGTGGAATAAAGGATAGAAAGGTGGCAGATATAAGAGCCCAATAAAGTAGCACAAAAAAAGGTGTCCCTACAGTCAAGTAGGTCAAGTCCCCACTCTGGCACTTACAAACAATGAACCTTGAGGATGGTTGTTCAGTTTCTAAGCATCTCAGCCCAATTTTATGAGATGAAATCTGTCTCTGAAGCTGGATATGGTGGCTCACATTTATAATCTCAGCACTCAGGAGTTTTAGGCAAAGATTATTGCAGTAGTTGAAGGCCAGCCTGGGCTATAGTGAGTTCCAGACAGTTCAGGATAGAGTGAGTTGTTCTTTATTGCACTTAATTTAAAATATAAAACCCCAAAGAAAAATTTTGACATGCCTCCCAGATTACCAAGACAGCACTTCAGCAATGGTTAAAACAGCAGCTGGCAGCCAGGCGTGGTGGCTCAGGCCTTTAATTCCAGCACTTTGGAGGCAGAGGCAATAAAATATGAGTCATGCACCCATGCACATGAGTGATGTGCACTGCAGTCTCTGCTGTGTGGGTGACCGGGTTAAAAGGATCACTTGAGCCAGGGGTTGAAGGTCACTTGAGTAACATATCAAGTCCATGTCTCTTTAAGACAAACAATATCTATGTATATGAATGACATTACCTACCTGGAATTTTTGAGAATTAAAGAAAATTAAGTTTGCAAGATATTTGGCCAAGAAGATCTGGGGACATAGCTCAGTGATTCAGTGCCTAGCATGTGCAAGGCCCTGGATTTGAACTCCAGCACCATAAAAACAAACAAACCAACAAAAACCAAGGTACTTCTCTGGGGACAGGAGGGTACTAGGGGTGGAAAAGTTAGCTGAGAAGCAGAGCAGGGAGACTGGTGGAAAGGGAGGTATAGCAGAGTCAACCTACTAAATACTATCAAAGGCCACAAGAAACCCTGCTAATTAAAAAATACATTTTGAAGCCTGGTGTGACAGTTCATATTTATAACCCAGCACTGGGAGACAGAGACGGGCAAGTCTTGGGGGATCACCCAGCCAGGGTAGCCAAAATAGAGAATACCAAGTTCAGTGAGATTCTGTGTAGATGGACTAGCAAGGTGGCTCAATAGGTAAGGGTGTTTCCTGCTCCCAAGCCTGATGACCTGAGTTCAATCCCCAGGACCCACCTGGTAGAAAAACAGAACCAACTCCCACAATCTATCTCTTAACCTTCCCATGTGTACAATGGTAGGTGCACTCACACTCTTCCACACATAATAAATAAATCTAATAATAAAATAAGGTGAAAAGTGGTAGAGAAAAGCACCAGATGTTGACCCCTGGCCGCCACATGGACGAGTGTGAGCAAACATTCCCCCCCCCCCTTTCTCTCTCAGCCCTCAGTGGGATATCTATATCTCCCTCTCCAAGTCTCAGAGAACACCAAGGAAAAAGGAACAGCAAGAACATAAGAGATGAAGAACGAGGTAGAGTACTGTCTACTATTGTCTTCTAGGTGTGATATACTATTGCACTTTTAAAATTTTTATATTTCATGAGTGCATGTGTGTGCATGTTGTTTCTGAACATGCATACAAGTGCCATGGCATGTCTGTGGAGATTAAAGGACAATTTGTGGTAGTTAGTTCTGTATTTTCATCCTGTGAGTTCTGAAGATTGAATTCAGGTTCTCAGATTTGATATCAATTGCCTTCACCTTCTCTTAAACGCACAGAAGTTGTAATTTCATTTAGGCAAATGACTGGGCGCAGCACCATTGTGCCATGAAGATGGAGGGTCTCAAGAGGGCTTGCCCATCGCGGAGGGTTCATTTTAACAGTTAACAGTTGTTATGGGGGAGGAGTTCACCAGGTACCATCCTTCTTTGAGTATTTATAGGCAGGGAATGGTTGCTGGAGGAGAGAAGAGACTGTTTTTGTGGTGTGACGCAAGTTACCTGTGCTTTAAAGTAACCCTAATTAAACTCACTGGTTCACAGAAACAAAAAACTCAGGAAAGTTAGAGGAGGCCCTAACTGAGAAGAGCAAGGCAAGGAGTGGGAGGAAAACAGGAGCCTCAAAATACAGCACATGCTGTAAGAAACATCGTAGTGGAACCTGTTGATATGTATGACCTGTACATGCTAGGAGAAAACTTTAGAGAGCTGGGCAGGGTGGCCTACACCTGTAATCCCAGCCCTTGAGAGGCAGAAGCCAGTGAGTCTCTGTGAGTTCCAGGCCAGCCTGGTCTACACAGTTCTATGCTAGCCAGGGGTACACAGTGAGACCTTGTCCAGCCCTTCAAAGGGAAAAAAAAGTACTTTTTAAAAAAGGTATTTAACCTGGGATCTGGAGAGGAGTAAGGCTAATTAATCCTCATAACACCAAGTGTTTTATCCTTAGGCTCTACTAAAAAAGAAATAAAAGCATGACACCAAAGGCAAAAGCAGCAAAAGACTGAAAACTGCTCACTGAAGGACACTAGCAACAAAGTAAAAAAGTGTCCTACAGAGTGGGGTGGACATTTGCTGTGGGATTGATACCCAGACTACACAGGAAACTCCTAAAACTGAACAAAATTAGCATCTCAAAAACTAGGTAAAGAACTTGAGCAGATCTTTCTCCAAGAAGATAATCAATAATAACAACATGGAAAGATGTTCAACATCATCAATCATTTGAGAAATACAAATCAAAACCACAATCAGAGGCCAACAACGTAGTTCAGTGTCAGAGCACCTAGCTTGTCAGTGATGGATGGTGGTGATGCGCTGCACAAAAATGAGCACCAGTCTTATGGTATGATGTGTTTTAAATGGTTAAACAGGGCCCGAGGAGCAGCTCAGTCATGCAAGGACCTAAACCTGATCCCCAAAACCCATATAAAAGTTCACTAGGAACACCCTTTAACCCCAGCACTCAGGAGGCAGAGGCAGACAGGTCTCTAAGCTCCAAGCCAGCCTTGTCTACATAGTAAAACTGTCTAAAACAAACAAACAAACAAAAATATGGCTCTCTGCTCCTCCATATTCCAGAGACAGCCTCATCTCTCACACATGATGGTGAGGTCAGAGTGAACATATGTGGCCATATTGGGTGCCTTGGTTACCAGGGCTGCCTTCTGCTCTGCAGTTGGCAAAGTGGAGATTGGTTGCCATCAATGACCCCTTTATTGACCTCAACTACATGGTCTACATGTTCCAGAATGACTCCGCCCACGCACAGCAAGTTCAACAGCACAGTCAAGGCTGAGATGAGAAGCTCATAATCAACAAGAAGGCCACCACCATCTTCTAGGAGCAATATCCCGCTCAAATCAAATGGGGTGATGCTGGTGCTGAGTATGTCCTGGAGTCTACTGGTGTCTTCGCCACCATGGAGAAGGGACCCACTTAAAGGATAGGGACAAAAGGGTCATCATCTCTACCCCTTCTGCAGATGTCCCCATGTTTGTGATGGATGTGAACTATGAGAAGTATGACAACTAGCTCAAAATTGTCAGAAACGCTTCCTGCACCACCAGCTGGCTAAGGTCATCCATGACAAGTCTGTCATTGTGGAAGGACTCGTATCCACAGTCCATGCCATCACTGCCACTCAGAAGACTGTGGATGGCCCCTTTGGAAAGCAGTGGTGTAACGGTTGTGGGGCTGCCCAGAACATAATCCCTGCATCCACAGGTGCTGCCAAGGCCGTGGGCAAGGTCACCTCAGAGCTGAATGGGAAGCTCACTGGCATGGCCTTCCATGTTCATACTCCCAATGTGTCCACTGTGGATCTGTCATGCTGCCTGGAAAAAACTGCCAAGTATGATGACATCAAGAAAGTGGTGAAGCAGGCATCTGAGGGCCCACTAAACGGTATCCTGAGCTACACTAAGGACCAGGTTATCTCCTGCAACTTTAACAATGATGCCCATTCTTCCACCTTTGATGATAGTGCTGGCATTGCTCTCAATGACAACTCTGTAAAGCTCATTTCCTGGTAAGAGAATGAATACAGTTACAGCTAAAGGGTGATGGACCTCATGGCCTACATGGCCTCCAAGGAGTAAGAAGCCCTAGACCACCCATCCCAGCAAGAACATGAGAACAATAGAGATGCCCCCAGCTGCTGAGGAGTCCCTGTCCCTGTCCCAACTCAGCCCCCAACACTAAGCATCTCCTTCATAGGTTCCATCCCAGATCCAAACAATAACAGGAAGGGCCTAGGAAATCCTACTCCCTTGAATACCATCAATAAAATTTACTGTTTAAACACACACACACACACACACACACACACACACACACACACACACACACACTACAAAAAGGAGCACTGGGAAAGCAAAGACAGGAAGCTCTTTGGGGCTCACTAGCCAGCTAGTCTAGCCTAACTTATAGGCCTCAAACCAATGAGAAACCTTGCCAGTTCTTAAGGAGGACACATGAGGTTGTCCTCTGGTCTCCATATACACAGGCATAAAAATTGTGCTGCATACACATACATGGTGTTATATGCATTCTACTAAGATGTTTTAGAGAGAAAATGACTGGACACAGGTGCCCTCATGGAACAATCCATACAGTGCATGGGTAAAACTAGGCGACAGTAGCACATTTTGTTTTCCATTGGCAATAACCAATGTGTGAGTTGGAAGGTAGACTATGCCACAAACAGGAGGAGGCTCTCAGAGGGCAGCTTGAAGAATGGCGGTAGCAGGCTTGATGTTCAGATGGAGAAAATCAAAGAGAATCTTGTCAGGAGAAAGGGGCACATACATAGGGGCAAAGTCTGAAACTAGGTTACATAATCCTCTTTCTAAACATAGTAAGGGCCAGAGAGATGGCCCAGTAGTGAGTAAAGGCACTCCCACACAAGTCTGAATTTCACAAGATGACAGGAGATCACTGACTCCCTAGCAGTGTCCTCTGCCTTCTACAGGGCACTGTGGTACTAAGCACACCACACTTGTACACACACACACACACACACACACAACTGAGCACACCACACTTGTACACACACACACAAAGATAACTGAGCACACCACACTTGTACACACACACACACAAGATAACTGAGCACACCACACTTGTACACACACACACACGATAACTGAGCACACCACACTTGTACACATACACACAAGATAACTGAGCACACCACACTTGTACACACACACACACAAGATAACTGAGCACACTACACTTATACACACACACAAGATAACTGAGCACACCACACTTGTACACACACACACAAGATAACTGAGCACACCACACTTGTACACACACACACACACAACTGAGCACACCACACTTGTACACACACACACAAGATAACTGAGCACACCACACTTGTACACATACACACAAGATAACTGAGCACACCACACTTGTACACACACATAAGGTAAGTTAAAGAGTTAAACCCAACTGGGGAGCTAGGGAAGAGGCTCAGCAGTAAAGACCACTAGGATTCCAGACGACCTGTGTTCGGTTCCCAGCACCCTCACAGCAGCTCACAGCCATCTAAAACTCCAGGTCAAGGGGATCTGATGACCCCTTCTGACTTCCCTGGATACTGCAGGCACGTGATGCACAGATATATATACAGGCAACACACATGCGTGCATGCACACACGCACACAAATAATAAAATTTTAAAAAGGAAAAACAAGCTGGCCCAGCCCCCAAAACTCGAATGTTCTATCTTTCCAGACTTCTGGGTCAGTCAAAACATTCTGGCTGACTTATCTGCCGGCCAAGAGCAACATCCCTATTGTGAGTCTCCTCAAAGCACAGTATTTGCCACCCCTTCCCTCTGAGAATCTCAAATCTAAGTCAGAAAGTATATACTGAGAGGGTAGAGGATATTGCTTTCCATGAAATAAAACATAGACAAAAACAAGAAAAATCTCAAGGAACTTGTAAGGAAGTTTATGATGAGAATTTTATTCTCCTTTGAATTTTTCTGTTTTTTTTTTTTTTTTTTTTTTTTTTTCTGTTCTCTTTGTGGTTGTCACTGACTTTTTATATGAGAATGTGAAGTATTCCAAATAGTGCCCTGGGTTGTGGCACTCCCAGAGGCCCTTTGCTTGCAGATGTTAAGCAGCGGAAGAAAAAAGACAGCTGAGCCCTCCTGTGTCCTTCTAGTCTGGTGTTTTATAACCTGTCCAGGCAATGGTCTGCCCCTTTCATCTCTGATGGAGGTTCTTAGGAAGTGTCCCTATCCCTGACCTTGGAGCAAGTGTCACTGTCTGTAGCTAATTTCCGAGTAGGACCTAGCTTTTCCATTCTGCACGAGTGGAGTGTTGATGCTAAGAGAGAATGATGTTTCTGTAACTGCCATGGGCAGCCCAGTACACCTCGAGGAGTAGGGTGCTCTCTCTCTACTCACGAGACCACAGTAGGTCAGCCCATCTTTGTGCTGTCTTGATGGTTCCCATCTGCAAATCACAGATGGTAACAGTATCTCTTGACTCAGTGAAAACTAAATGATTTTAAGAGCATCTTATTCTTTTTAATATTTTCTTATTAAACGTCCTCCTCTCCTTTATTATCTTATTTCATTAACCTGTCCAATCTTACCACATCATGTTCTGTCTTATATGGTCTATGGACCTTCCAAGTCCTTTGTTTGACTGAACAACCTGGGAAGTGCTTAGCTAGGCATGTACAGATGGGCATATAAAGCCACTGAATGTCTGAGGAAATGAATTTGAAATAATCACCCTTTAGAGATAGTCTCCAAAAGTCCGTATGTAATGTTTGAAGAAGGATAAAGAAAAGATACAAAGAAGTGAAACATTCTGTCTATAGCAATGGTTCTCAAAGCGTACCAGCGAGGGCAGCAGCACGGTTAGGAAGCCGATTAGAAATGCAAACTTCTAGAGCTTGCCTCAGAAACCCTGAGTGGGGCCTTAGCAGGCCTTCTGGGTTCTGATGCTGATGAATTATGCATTCTGAGTCCAAGAAGTGACACACGGGACAATGCCAAGTGGGCACTAACCAGGAGCAAATTCCAAGCTTCACTCTGTCACTGGCCTGCACAAGTCTCTTAGTTTCCCAAAGCTGAGATTTCTTTAAGTCAGCAGAAATTATAAGTCTCAAATAACTCAGTGTTCTGAGGATTCAGTGATATTCTGTGCACAGAGTCTACATGTTATTGTTGCTTAGTAATGTTAAGTTCCAAAGTGAGACACTGTAAGTTCCTTTTAGTCTCTTTATATGTATCTTACACAGTTGTACTGAAAGAGAAAATGACAAGGCCAAAGGGCTTTGCACAACTGCCAACCATTACAGCACTCAGAGGGACAACTAATTATTCTTGATATAAATAGTCAGGCTAGAGTTCTTCCTTTCCCATTCATAGGACACTGGGAAGTACTTCATGTCCAACACCACAAACACTGTGCCTGATTATCTGCCTCCTGTCTGTGGCTGAAATACTTTGAAGAAAAGAGATAATCTTTGAAGTGAAATGAATATCTGAAAGCATGTCTGGCCAATGCAAGGGAAATGGCGTGCATATGCAGAGCACCAGGGACCTGACCTGGGGAACTCCTGATACATGGCACTCAACTTCATCCAACCTTGAAGGTTGGCATTAAACAGTCATACCTCGAATTTGTTTAATTTTTTTTTCTTCCACACTTCTTAGCCTCAAACTACACAGTCTAGTCATGAGCAACTTCCAGAACAAAGGTCAGGATCCATGTGTGAAATGCCAAATAGCTATGTCAGACTGCGTTCTTGGCTGCCCGTACGACATGAGCAGACTAAGTACTGAACCAAACACCACATTACAAGTCTACAATTATTTCTCCACCAGCCACTCCAGCCCAGGAGATGTTTAGTGAGGATGTTTTCTCTCCTAAAGGCTCCTTGATGGTAGCTTTTCAATATCTGAATACCCACACTTGCCTAGCACTCCAAGCATAACTCCACAAATGTCTGTATTCCCAAGGCCTAGGACCTTACAGGCCCTCAGAAGACCAAGATACAAGGTACAAGGTATGTGCAGCTAATAAGTACTTTATGGGTGGGAAAATAAAGTCTAGAAACTAAAAGTTGAAGGCAGGGCTAGAGAAGTGGCTCAGCAGCTAAGAATACTGACTACTCTTCTAGAGGTCCTGAGTTCAATTCCTCACAACCACCTATAATGAGATCTGATGCCCTCTTCTGGTGTGTCTGAAGGCAGTGACAGTGTATTCACACACAGAAAATAAATAAATCTTTAAAAAAAAAAAAAAGTTGAAGCCAATTAGTGAAAGCTGCATTTAGCACTGGCTTTGAATCCTAACACAGAAAAAAAAAAAAAAAAAGTCATCTTGGATATTGCCCACCCAGAGTAGGGCTTCATCTTGTCATTGAACCTTACCTACCTCATTCCCCACAGCCACCTCTCTCCTCACCATACCCTCCTCTTGGCCTGCAGAGTACCTCAGAGGACATACCTGCCCCTTCCTTTATTCTCTTCTGACATCAAATGCCTACATCTGGTCACCAGCCCAGGCAGCTCTGTGCTTTCTCCCAAAGCCCTAAATCCCAAGTCCAAAGATCCTGGCTCTCACCCCTGCTGGTGAAACAGTTGTTTCTCTCCTCAGAACCACAGTTTCCTCATCTCTAAAGTGGGAAGGACAACCAATCACAAAACAGCTAGATGGAGCAAATGATCCTTGGAGAACTACTTTTAGCTACTGTCTTAAATATCTACTTATGTTTATTTTATGTGCATGTGTATGCGCCTGAGTGCATGTATGTGTGCAACAAGCATGTAGGAGCCCATGGAGATCAGAAAAGGATGTTGGGGCCCCTGGAATTAGAGTCATAGGCAATTGTGAGCCACCACGTGGCCACTGGCGGCTGATCCTGGGTCATTTACAAGAGCAATTGGTGCTGTTAACCTCTGAGCTACCTCCCCAGCCCTGTAGTTACTATTACATTTTTTTTTTTTAGAGATTTATCTACTTATTATTTTTAAGTGTATGGGTGTTTTGCCTACACATGTGTCTGTGTATCGCATGCATACTTGATGCAGTCCACAGAGCCAGAAGAGTCTCAGAGTTCTTGAAACTGGAGTTAACAAATGGTTGTGAGCTGTCATGTGGGTGCTGAAAATCAAACCTGGGTCTTCAGGAAGGGCAGCCAGTGTTTTTAACTGATGAACCATCTCTTCAGTCCCTCGGCCACTATTTTAAGCATTAGCTTTGTAGTTGCTATTTCTGTATACTCTTTCCCCATCCCCAGAGCATACCATTTGTTGCTAATAACGGTTTCTTGGAAAAGGGTCTCATATAACCCATGACAACCTCAAACTCTCAATGTAGCTGAGGCTGGCTTTGAACTCATAATCCTACTGGCTCCACCTCCTTCCCAGATTAAGTGCATACTTTTAAAAAATTACAATACCCCAAATCACCTTTACTCTTTTCCATAGTCCTACAGAACATCTATTAAGATTTCAATCCATCAATTTATCATTTTTATAAACTAAAATGACTAAGGCCTAGCTGCTGACTAGTAGCTGCCTGTCAACAGGGTCTCTTCATCATCTTCATGATCAAATTTCTTTTTCTTATTATTTATTTTATGTGTGTTTGCCTGTATGTATGCATATGTATCACGTACATATCACAAAGGCCAAAAAAGAGTGTCAAATCCCCTGTAACTCCAGTTAATAGATGGTTGTGAGCTGCCATGTGGATACTGGGAACTGAACTTGTGACCTCTGCAAGTGGAACAAATGCTCATAATAAAAACCACCTAATTCTGGGAAAATGGCTCAGCAGTTAAGAGCACTGACTGCTCTTCCAGAGGTCCTGAGTTCAATTCCCAGCAACCACATGGTGGCTCACAACCATCTGTAATGGGATCCAATGCTCTCTTCTGCCATGCAGGTGTACATGCAGATAGAGCACTCATATACATAAAATAAATAAATAAAAATGTAAAAACCTATCCAGCCCTTCTAATGTCTTTTATAAGCAACAATGAATCTAAGGCCAGGGAGGGTACTTTCCTTCAAAGATCATAAACCAGTCAGAACACATAGCCTCTTCTGATAGAAAACCCAACCTTGACTTAACTGTCCTGCTGTGAACAGAAAGATGGCCCAATTCACTGAATCTCTAGAATGTTCCAGATAAGAGACATGAGCCCTTCAAAGCAAGCGCACAAACACAGGTGTCTCCCCACCTTTCCCTCCTTTTGCTCAGCAGGCAGTCACTCTCAGGCTTGGAAGGTCAACACAACCTCTGAGGTTCCATAGCCAAGGCTATTTGACTCCGGTCACATCTAACACATTTACTTATTTACATCCATTCAAATGGCCCTACAGCCCTTACTTCTCTCTACATTCCACCCTTCATACGCCGCAGCTTCCCTCCCCTAACCCTCCTACCCCTCAAGTTCCCTGGCTTGAGCTCAACGCTGGGTTGAGAAGTGAGTTTGGACTGCAGTGAAAGGACCCTTGAAGATGAGGGCAAACAGAAAGGGAAATGAGTAAGGAGAGAGGGAGACCCAGTCAGGGCTGCAGAGCTGACTAGGTGATGAAGAGCGCTTGCTGCCCAATCACGAGAGCTCGGGTTTGGATCCCAGCACCCATATCAGCCAGATCGCAAATGCCTGTAACTCTGCTCCATGGACTCAATGCCATCTTCTTCCTCCATACGGACCCTATACACAGGTGTCTGCATACTCCCACAGACGCACGCACACACATATATAAATAAAATAAAATCTTTTCAAAAAGAGAGGGGAGGCTGGAGAGATGACTCGGTGGTTAAGAGCGCTGGTGTTCTCCTAGAGGACCCAGGTTTGCCTCTCAGTACTCACATGGCAGCTCACAGCTGTCCATAACTCCAGTTCCAGGGTTAACACCCTCTTCTAGCCTCTGTGTGCACAAGGAATGCAAGCGGTGTATAGACATACATGAGGGCAAAACAAACACATAAAATTGAAATATTTACATCTATACACGCACATATATATGTTTATATATATAAACAGATAAAACTGAAATATCTACACAAACATACAGAGAAAGAGAGACACCTGAGTGAACATCAGAGAAAGAAGTGTTATAGAAGTGGGAAAAGACTTTCAGGTCCCAGCATCCATGATCACTTACAAAGACACTTTATCAAAAAGGAACAGAATGCTCCTAAATGCCAATTATCCAACAGAAGAAGCCTCAGTAAGTTTGCAGGCCTCTCTAACAACAGAAAAGTAGGCTATAAATTCATATACAAAGTAGAAAATAAGCAGGTCTCTACTGCCTGAACTAGTCAGACCCATAAGGATAGTACAGATCCCAGTTCATAAAAGATGATTTCAACCAACCTGCAGACCCAACTTTAATTTTTAAAAATGTTACGTATGTGGGTGTTTTGTTTGCCTGTCTGTGCACCATTTACACACCATATATATAAAAGACGCCAGAAGAGGGCAACCAATCCCCTGGAACTTAAGTTACAGCCCAGTTGTGAGCCACTATGCAGGTGCCGGGACTTGAATCTAGATCAACAGCCAATGCCTTTAACTGGTAAGCCAGTTTTCCAGCCCCAAGACACAGTTTTTCTTAAAAAGCTAGTCAGCACTTTTGACTGATCTGTTGGCATAAGCCTTGGGTGAAAGGCCAAATTGCTTTATTATTTATTACTTGCAGTGTCAAAGATCAAATCTAGGATTCTGTGTCTGCTAAGCTAACGCGCTACCACTGAACCATTCCCCGGTCTGCAAGTGGCTTTTTCGGTAAGGAAACTTCACAGTGGCCACGTGACTGTACCTTTGTCTGTGCTGCTCCTTGGGCGGCATGCTGCCCATCTCTAACTCCTTATGCTATTGACAGATGCTCCGATTACTCTACTACCATTTAACTATAGTGGGAGAACAAGAGTTAACGTAAGGAGACAATATCAACAAGGAAGATTAAAACTTTAGAACGTATGGAGTCCCACCACATCTTGTCTCCAAATATCTCGTGTGGCAGACGAGAGAACTTCAACTCATAAAGAGCACAAGGTCAAGAGGAGAGTCCCTGGCAAAGTCACCACTGGAGTCCCCGTTTCCGGGTTCCAGTGGAATGCTTATCAAAAAACAGCATTGCCTCCCTTCTTTTCTAGGAGGCCTAGAAGACTCTACGGCCATGCCATTCTCCTGCCAAGCCAGTCACTTTCCCGGAGTGCCTCCCCCATCCCTGTCCCTCCCACAGCCTGGCTGAGTTGCAGCTCAAATTAGAAGTCGTGCAGCATGGGTCATTTTCTGGGCAAGTGCCCAGCCTCAGAGCCATTGGTACCAATGAGCAGGGACAAGGATGGAAGGAGTTACATTCCACAAAGGATCTGGGAGACAGAGGCCCTGGGAGCAGATGCAGCGAGATGCCTGGAGAAGAGTACTCGCAGGGACATCTCCCAATACACAAGAGTGAGCAGACTAGCATGAACACTACTTCTGGAGAGAGACTTGAAAGGCTGGGCCCTGATGGGTAGGGATGCAGGGGGCCTCTCTAAGTCCAATCTGCACCACAGGGGAGCCTCCTTGTAGGGTGAGGTGGCACCAGCGTCAGACAGAGGCCTCGTGACAAGGATGCCCAGTCCACCTTTGAGATGACACCACTTATTGGCAGAGGCCCAACCCACACGTGAGGTGATATCAGTGCCGGGAGGAGGCCCGCAGACCTCACCAGCCCGATCAGCCGCTGTGGCTCAATCGACGCCTGCCCCACGCGCGGCCTTACCAAGACACTGCCCTACAGGGGTGCTGAACGGATTCCCCAGCAGGAACTCCATCTCGGCGGGCCTCGTTCCAGCCCGGACGCCTGTGTGCCACGGGTCTCCGCTGCCCGCGCCGCGTTCTGCCCTGACTGACACTTGCCCCCGCCCCACCCTCGGGAACGCCAAGCGCCGGCCTGACCTCGCCCTCTGGGTGCATTTCTATTGGGCAGCGTCTACCCAGCCCACCTCCGATTGGACGACACTCCACTCTCAGTGAAGTCCCACCCACCCCGCGGCGCCCGATTGGGCACCAAGCAAGCTAAGTCACTGGGGTCTCCGTCAGCCGTAGCGGCACAACCCCCGGACCCGCCTCCAATGGAGTGGTTGTTCTTTTTGATTCATTAGCACGTTGGTCAGTCCATAGAATCTTTACTATTATTGGATAAAAGGTGTGTCAATCATCTAAATAGGCGGGCAGAAAGAAAGCGTAACTAGAAGTTAAAGCACTTTGACTGTGCTGATTGGAGAAACGTTTGTTTTCTTCAAGTCTGGTTGGTGTTAGAAACGTTTCCCCACCCAGAAATGTGGCCACGTGACAAATCAACTTTCACCCAGGATATTTATTGCCTGACTTCCCCTTAGCAACCAAGTGGCGGTGCTTGGTTCCCCAGCAACCAAGCCAAGCGTCTACAGCGAGCCGAGTCCTTAGGAAGGTAAGAAGGAAGAGCTTAGGCTCCAGAATGACCCCATGATCAGAGGTTGCATGACTGAAGTCTCTCTTGTAACTCTTCTGTGAGGACTCCGACGTGGTCCTTCTCATCTGTAAAATGAGCACACATGTCATTTTACACTTGTATTAAGACTTAACCAGGCTTTTGAAAAAGAAAATTGCTACAGCAGAAGCAACTAGGAAGAAGGTCCATCAGCCAGTTTCCTGGCCTGATCCGTTTCCTGAAAGAGAGGTACCCCATCCACTGATAACTCCGTCTAGAATTTGGCTACTATATCCATCCTCTTGATCTACAATAAGTTATTTCATTTGGTGCTGTATGAAGTGTTTGGGATGAGAATATAGATATTAAGGTTCCATCTCAGTCTCTGTAGTAATTCACTCTATGATTTTGGACACATCCCCCCTCCCACCCCTCAAGCCTCAGTTTCCCTATCTGGGAAGTAGGGACACTAAGATGTCCCTTTTAAATAGCTCCCAGAGCTGACATGTAATTAAATAAGTTTTGTGCACTGAGAGTAAGGCAAGGACTTGCTCTCATCAGGTGCTTTTATTCTCATTATTTTGAGGCCCATAGGGTCTATACAATGTTTCCAGTCCAGCTGACCCAGGCTGTTGTTTCTCAGGAAAACCCGTGAAAAAGCTACCTGGTTGATTTGTTTGTAAAGCTTTCTGCTGCTTCTCCATATCCTATCTCTGGTCTTCACCAAGGACACTATCATCAGGCAAGTCAACTGGACCCCCATTTGGATAAATTATTGATATCCTTCCCATAGGGGAGGATTCTTTGGGCCTTGTCCTGAGGGCGGGGAACATGTGACAATGTCTGTTTCTAGTATGCTGGTTACAATAGAGTTGTGAGTAAGAAAGTGTATTCTACGTTAGACAAGAGGTCATGCCTCTTGGTAAATCTTCATATTAGTCAATCTAGAAAAGTCTTTCTGTTACAAAGATTCCTACTATATGCTTTTATAGTTCCATACACCCACTAACTTGTCAATGTTTGTAAGTAAATATTGGGATAATTTATTTAGTTCAAGTATGGTTCAGAAGTCAGGTCATGCCTCTTCAGTATCCTTCCTCAAGGTTGGCTATAGAGAGCCGTTCTGACCTTGTATCCCTCACAGAGTTCTCTCTTTCCCTCCTTACAGATGTGAGCAAACCCTGCTCCCTCTGATACCTGGGCCAAGACAAACTTGAATTGCAACTTTACTCTCTAAGCCTGCCACCATGCCAGGAGTCATACAGACTAGGTCAGGCCAGGTCACATGGTATAGAACTAAAAGCCACCACTGCTCCTCCCAAGCCCCCAAAACTGTATGGGTCAGAAACGTCCTTTGTTCTCTGGGTCTCAGGGAGCTAATGGAACTGGAAGGTTTGTCTTTCCCTTCTGGGTGCCTCGGGGCTGCCTCAATCATGACACTGTCTCCTCTGGTGCTCTCTCACTTCAGGGCTCCTCATAGCTGTCTATGGCCATGAACCTTTTGACTCTCCTAGCAAAGTTCTTCTGGAGGGCAATTGATTTCAGCATCCACTTCTATTAAACTCTCCTACTATGCCTCTTTTGAACACTATTATCAGGTCAATCAATCACTTTAGCTTAGATATAACCTTCCAAACTGGATTCTGTCTCAGACTGGGGATGATCAGTCCTACATAGAAACTAAGTTCCTAGTGATGTTCCAGACCCCTGTGTTACAGCCACTCTGGTCTGGTCACTTACTCTCTTTCCTTCCTTCCTTCCTTCCTTTCTTTTTTTCCTTTTTCTCTTTTTTCTTTTTCTTTCTTTCTTTCTTTCTTCTTCTTTTTTTTTTTTTTTGACACAGGGTCTCTCTGTGAAGCTTTAGCTGGCCTGGAACATACTCTGTAGACCAGGCTAGCCTCAAAGTCATAGAGATTGGCATCTGCTTGCATATACCTCTCAAGTGCGAGGACTAAAGGCATGCACCACCACTCCTGGCTCACTCCTTTTGTAATTGTTGCCACAACAGCTATAATGAGTTTCTAAAAACTAAAATCTGATCCATCTCTGCCTAACAAGCCCTGGGAGCTTGCCAGCCATCATGGAACACAAATGCAGTGCAGGCCCTATATCCCTATATCACTTCTGTTTTCCAGCTTGGGGTCCTCACTGTGTTATCACCTCTTTCTGCTTTCTTTTCTTTTTATTACACATATTGTGTCTGCCCTGCCAAGCCAACTGTCCCTACTTTGTGCTTTCACTGTTCCCCACACCTACTAACTTGTTTGTAAATAAATATTGGTATGACAATTTAATTCAGCTCTGAAACAGAAGACCTGTCCAAGGCTCACAGTATGTGGTAGTTATGGATGTGTGGACTAAATACAAGCTCTTACTTAGACAGATGCAGGAATGGGAAGTTATCTACCTAACAGGAAAAAGACTTAAGCTAATAAAGTTACTTTTCAAAAGAAATACAATCAGAATCAAAGTCCTCTCTGGGTGTGGGCATTTAGCATAGTTCTTGCACCAGTCTTACACTGCATGAAACCTGCTGTGCTTGACTGGAAGCTAGTTTGCTTGACTGAAAGCTAGCTTGACCTGTCACAGTTAATGGGCTTTGATGAAACAGAGATCAAAGTTTTGACACCAGAATTGAGTCATTTCCCAAAGCACAACACCAAAAAAAAAAAAAAAAAAAAAAAGTCCATGTACTTTTCAGATAACATCTGACAAATGAAACTCTTTAGAAAAATTTCCCCAGAGGTGAATCTTGAGGTTGGTGGTAAATTATGAGAAACTTTAAGGGAAACTGTTTAGGAAGAATAGGAAGCTGATGAGCAGAAAGAGTGCCTTGGGAGATTGAGTCTGTCAGTTGGTCACCCTGAGGAGGAACAGTCAGTCAGTCAGTCACCCTGAGGAGGAACAGTCAGTCAGTCAGTCACCCTGAGGAGGAACAGTCAGTCAGTCAGTCAGTCACCCTGAGGAGGAAGAGTTATATAGGAGAGAGTAGGAAGACAAGGCTGAGGTTTTGAAGGATCAGGGCACAGATGGAAAAAGAGCAGGAACTATGGAAGATACTAACATCTGTTCACCCTAGATAAGACATCAATGACAGGTCAAAGAAACCAGTCCATCCAAGTATAGCTTGTGAGCCAGCAAGCTCATTGCAGTGACTTACAGGATGAGTGGCTCAAAGGCACTGTCATCACTGAAAAGCCAACCCCAGCACAGGTGACAAATCATGACAGTTTGGCCCTAGAGCTCTAAGCCTAACTTACAGGCCTCTCTTATCAAAGATACTCTTTTCTTCCTCAGAAATTGTTTACTCCTCATATATAATCTTTGTTGTTGTCTGATTTATTTTTCTTTGTGTGGTTGATTTGGTTTGGTTTGATACAGGGTGTCTCTACATAGCTTTGGCTATCCTGGAACTTACTATGTAGACTAGGTTGGCCTGAAACTCACAGAGATCCTCCTGCCTCTGTCCCTCCCAGGTGCTCGGATTAAAGGCATGCACCACCATGTGTGGCCTTATATCAACTCTTCAGCAACCTCCTAGTGTTGTAACTTTGTGAGCTTCCTGCATCCTATGAGTCACTCTCTCTCTCTCGGGAGGAACATTTTAATTCAGAGGAACTGGCTCTACAACATGGGGTAGGGAGTGGAAGGAAAGAGCAAGGTGAGAGTTGTTGACATCAGAATCCTTGATCAGGGATAGTGAAGGATTAGAAATGAACACTTATATTTGCTTCATTCAAATGGATGGTACCAGAGGAAAAGAGAGAGGCAATCTTAGAAGGAAGACAGATTGTCGGGATTCAGAGCGGAGCAGTCTCGGGAGTTGCTCCAGCACTGTGGAGTAAAAGGCAGAGGGAAAGGGGCAGCTGGAATCAAGATGAGGAGGACCAGGAGTTCAGGGAGACCAATGGTCAAAGGTCGGAGGTCAGAGAGAGATGAGAGGCAAGTGGGAGCAGAGAGGAGGATGGACTCCCAGAGTTTTCACAAGGCGGAATTCCAGTGGACTCATGGAAACATAAGGCCCCGCCTTTCTGGGGTTGGAAATGATCACAGTGGGGTCTGAGCATCTAGTCCTCTGGGGCTGCGATCTACCCAGCCGAGCATGGCAGCCAGGTACAACTAACCCAACACACAGACCCTGCCCTTGCCATAGTGCCTCAGCAGATCCCTTCGGGCTGTTAGAACCTGGCTTAGCTCTAAGTAACAGAGAAATTAATGTAAGAAATCCAAAATTACAGAAAGGGACACAAACGTGTACAGGGCTGGACTTGGGGAAGCCAATAAGGAGACAGTGGCTCTAGGTGTTTGTCTTTGTCTTCCTCCTGCTCTCTGCCTAACCATGTGCCTGGCAAGCAGGAGCCTCACAGGTCCTCCCCAGTCAAGCAGCTAGCTCATATGGTCGCTCTCATTCTGAGACCCCAAGGTTCCCATTTCTCAAGGGAGAATATGAATGGCCACCTTGAGTCAGTGTCTTCTCCATGCTGGCATGTCCAAGGATCACTGTCATTGACTTGTACCAAGAGACTTAGGTAAAAACAGAAACAGAAGGACAGAAACAGACTAGCCTTGAGGGCATTTGAGAACTGTAGGCTAAGGAAACCACTGTGGCACCAGCCCTGTCGACCCATATAGAGACCAGCTGGGGCTGTGATGAGGGCTTAGGTGGCTGCTGGGAAGGCCCAGGGTAGCCTTCCAGCAGTGCATTTGCCTCAAGGTACAGCAGGCAGGGGATGGGAGCCTGTGGCCTCCTGGCAGGCCATAACACCATGTCAAACACAGCCAAATTCTGTTCTGTATGTGAAGGAGGAACCAAATTTCTCAGCGAAGATGAGCCGGCCATATGACTCGATGGAGCCAAAAGTAATGGACGATGACATGCTCAAGGCAGCTGTTGGGGAGCAAGGGCCCCAGGAAGAGGCTGGGCAGCTAGCCAAGCAGGAGGGCATCCTCTTCAAAGATGTCCTGTCCCTGCAGCTGGATTTCCAGAGTATGTATCCTGGGTGTCAGAAATGTGGTCTGGGTGGAGCAGGGCCTCCCTGACTTTCTCTGCTCTATTTCAAGTCCACAAATTCCACACAGAGTCAGGGTCAGTGCACACTGGTGTGAGAGCCCACCAGGCACAGGAACAGAGGCATGTTGTATCATCAGCTTCATCCAGTAGCTCCATCATTTGTCCACAATATTCCTGATTCTGAATAACAGCAACAAACAACAACAACAACAAAAGATAGCATCTCCCTAGACCATGCTTTCCCCAGTATATGACTCCACACTGACTTGGAATGGAATCCTTCATATAGAGAAGTCCTTGGAATGGAAGGGTTCGTGGTGAACAACACCAAGGAGATCCCCACATTACTGGAGCCAGGGTAGCGGTGCAGGGAGACATAGGAGGAGCCAGCACTGGAGGGAGTGGCTTTAGGGGTAGTGTGTCCACAGAGAAAGAGCACAGAGATCCCTGAAGCAGTGATGCACTTTGGGTGGGATGCAGCAGCCCAGTGGAAGATAATGGCTCAAGATATGCAGAGACTTACTGTCTCAATGTCCACATCTGTGAAATAGGAAGAAGTTCCTATCACAAGTTCTGGTTGGGAAGAAGAGCGAGACAACTTGTATGCAGTGCTTGGATCATGCTGGGAAACCGAGTGTGACCCGGTGAGCCAGGACAGACAGCATGAGAGGGAGGAGGAGCTTAGCTTAGTACATATCTCGGAACTTGGGAGGCAGAGGTAGTAAGACCTCTAGTTCGAGGCCAGCCTGGGCTACACAGTAGACTCTATCCCTAAAACACAAGGAGTGAGTAGGAGGTGATTGGAGAGATAGCTCATTGGTTAAGAGGAATGGCTGCTTTTCCCAGAGGACCCAGGTTCAATTCCCAGCACCCACATGGCAGCTCATAACTATCTATAACTTCAGTTCCAGGGATTTGATGCCCTCTCCTGGCCTCCACAGGCACAGTATACATGTAATATACAGACATATGCACAGGCAAAACACCCATGCATATCAAGTAAGAACAAAAGAAAGAAAAATACATAAACTGAGAAAATAGATGAGTGGTAGAGGGCTTATTATACATGGTGCTCCTACCTTAATCCCAGAACTGTCCAGAAAAGGAGCAGGAGAAAGAAGAAGGAGGTGGTGAGAACTCTGAGCCCTCTGCTTTCTGAGTAGTGAGGTCTCAGAAGGTGACCTGTTGTCTTGGTCCCCAGCTGTCTGGGCATTTGGTCAAGAACAAAGAAGCAGGGCCCCATACCAAACACTGGAAGCAGCCATAAGCAGGCAGCCTGGCCTTATGTAAGTCCACAGACCACCCCTCCCCCAGATGTGGCCTCCAGGAATGACCCAGAGCTGCAGCTTCCCTGAGAGGAGGGATGGATGAGGATCTGTGTCCTTCCCACCTCCCCCACCTAATGGGCATTCCGCCAGTACTGAGCAAGTACCTAAGAGATGCCAGATGCTCTTCCAGGCATTCAGATTCAGCACAGTCCAAAAGACAAAGAGCCTTACCTTCACAGAGTTGACGTGAGGAAGACAAATAAGACAGAAGATTAGATTGTTGAGGCAGTATGTGCTGTGGGGGGAGGGAGATAAAGCAAAATAAGGAGAAATGGGAGATTAGAGTTGGGGAAGGTGTTTTCTACAGTGGCCAGAGCCTTGCCAAGAAGGTGAGATGTGAAGAAGCACTTAAAGGAGATGAGGGAGGGAACCATGTGGAGATCTGGGTCCCGGGGTGGGGTGTGGGGGGTATGTGAGATACAGAGGACAACCAGTGAAAGACCACGAGGAGCCTGAGAAGGCCTGCTGAGGAAGCCAGTGTGGGGACAGCAGGTGCTTGCCTCGGACAACAAAATATATTTGGCTTTTGTAGTGAGTTGGGATCCCTGAGTAGACACAGGATAGGGTGGGACTTCAGTTCTCACAGAGCCCTGCTGGCTATGTGTGGGGAGAGGGAGGGGGACAGGAATCCAGTGAGATGGCTGCTGCTGTGTTCCAGGCAATAATGATGATGCCTTTGCCAAGGTGGTGGTCACAGAAGTGGACTTGGTGGCTGTGTGAAAGATTAAACCAGCTTTTTGGCAGGAAGTTTATTTGGAGCTAACTCGCATATCCATCCTTGTTTGTTGGCAGAGTTTGGCTTTTTCACATTGTCTGCTGTTGCCTGAGGTAAAGCCTGGTACAGGTGCTTTAGAGCCACTTACTTAAGGTGGCTCAGCTGGAAGCCACCGTAGCCAAGGGTGAATCAGGGCTGGGTTTCAGCCTGTCAGACAGCAGGGACACAGTAGGTGCCAGAAAAATCCAGACCAGAAGTAGGAGGTGGCTAGGAGCCTTGGGCAGAACTGAGTACCACCCCAGAAACACGTAGAGACAGACAAAATCAGGCTGGGAAATCTGGCAGCAAACAGAGCCGTAAACAACAGATTCTTGTGCTGTCTGGCTCTGACTACAGGGAGGAAATAGGTACCACTCCCTCCCCAAGGGGGAGCAATGGATAGATCAGAGAATCCTGCTTCCCTAAGACCCATGAGGGGGTCAGAGCACCTTTACACACTGAATCTCAGAACCTCAACAACAGGCCCTATCTTGTGGATAAATGTAAGCTGTCGGTAGAATTTTGTTTTGTACTGGGGATTGAAGCTAGGGCCTTGGACAAACTACACGGGTGTTCTACCACTGAGCTACATCCCCGGGCTTGTAGCACTTTCACGCCTGGTACCTGCTACCTGCAGAGGTTAGAAGGTGGTGTTGATCTCCTGCAACTGGAGTTACAGATGGCTGTAAACTACCAGGCGGGTGCTGGGAGCCAAGTCTGGGTCCTCTGTCAGAACAAGTGCAAGCCTGGGGCCCCTGTCAGAACAAGTGCAAGCCTGGGGCCCCTGTCAGAACAAGTGCAAGCCTGGGGCCCCTGTCAGAACAAGTGCAAGCCTGGGGCCCCTGTCAGAACAAGTGCAAGCCTGGGGCCCCTGTCAGAACAAGTGCAAGCCTGGGGCCCCTGTCAGAACAAGTGCAAGCCTGGGGCCCCTGTCAGAACAAGTGCAAGCCTGGGGCCCCTGTCAGAACAAGTGCTCTTCACTAGAGTCGCCTCCCCACCACCACACCTGCCCCACGTCCTTTTTTTCCTGTTCATCTTGAAACAGGCTCCCACTAAGCTAGCTGGTATTGACCTCGTTAGCCTCCTGACAGCCTCTTGAGCAGTTAGGATTGTAACTAGTAGCACTAGTCTCCACTTGAGCTCACTACATATCCCAGGCTAGACTTACAGTCTCGCTGCTTCAGTCTCCTGACACAGGTGTGTACCCATGCCAGGCTCTTACTAGTGATTTTTTTAAAAAACCTCTCACTTCTATTTTATTTCTTTTCTTTAAGTGGATATAGTCTAAGATTAAAGTTTCTGGAACTGGTTGTGTAGATCAGACTGGCTTCAAACTCACAGGGATCCATCAGCCTCTCTTGAGTGTGACAGCCATTGTTGGACTAGCTGGACCACAGCCTGTAAGCTATTCTAATAAATCATGTACACACACACACACACATACACACACACACACACACACACGAGCCAGTGTCCTATTTCTAGGCCATACACAAAATACCCCAAGTGGACATTTGAATATATAGACTTTGTGTGTGTATATTGCATGTATGCAGGTGCGCATGTATGCACATGTGTTTAGTCCAAAACATGTATGTATGTATGTATGTATGTATGTTCTGATGTTCTGTTTCTCTCCATGACTAATACAGTGGGCTAGAGCAATAGCTCAGCAGTCAAGGGCACTGGCTGCTCTTCCAGAGGATCTGGGTTTAATTCCTAGGTGGCTCACAACTGTCTGTAACTCTAGTTCCAGGGGATCTGATACCCTCCTCTGTCTGCAGAAGTTCACACGGTATACACACATACATACAGGCAAACATTTATACCTATAAAATACAAATAAAGGGAGATTTTTTTCAGTTTTGGAATAAGTATAACACAAATAAATATATTTTAAAGGAGCACATAACAGCAGAGCTATGCAGTGCGCATGGGGAAAGCTGGGAGGCACTGAACTGGTTCCACTGACCTCGAAGTTTCACATTCTCAATGTGAGTTTATTTATACTTAAGTACTACTCAGAGGTTTCTTGCTTCTAGTGACAGAAACCAAACTCTAGCCACACAACACACCCAGGGAACAAGAGCTACACAGCCAGGACGGGTCCTTATGACTGCAGGGTCTCTGCTGCCAAGCTGTCTGGGCCCCACCTTCCTGTTTGGAGAATGACTGTCCCAGTGGCTGCTCTTTTCTGCTCTTATACACCTATGGATATTTTTAGGATGTGTCTAGAGACAAATTAAAAAAAAAAACTGCAGGTCTAACTGGTGTGGTGATGCACGATGTTAGTCTCAGCACCTGAAAGGTAAATACTGTGAAATTTGAAGCCAGCCTAGTCTACAGAGTCAGAGAGTCAGAGCTCCAGGACAGTCAGGACTACATAGTGAGACCCTAACTCAAGAAAAGGGGGTGGGGGAGGGGGAGAGAAAGAGAGAGAGAGAGAGAGAGAGAGAGAGAGAGAGAGAGAGAGAGAGAGAGAATGAATAAACTGCAGGTCAAAAGGCACAGATGATAAATATTCCAATAAATGTTACCCAATACCCTCCAAAGTAAAACCAGTTGAGTGACCCTCCCCCCCATGCTGGCCTCTGCTTGTAGTCTGTGTTCCAAGGTAGACCTGTTTCCTTAAGAGCTCCAGCCCTGCCTCTGGGGCAGTGTGAGTGAGTCTCCTGCCCTGAGAAGGCCCAACTCACCTCCACAGATACCTGCTTAGCAAGCAACCCCCTGCCACACCAGACCTCTTTGGTCCTTCCCAGTGGCCCTGGGTAACAGTGCTGGTGGTCTCACACTCAGGTGCTCCTCCCCTGGGTACTCTGGGGAAGGCAGAGAGTTGTGGAGCCCTGCATGAGTACACTTCAGACTTCCAGCCTCGGTCACATCTGGGCGCTCTGGTTGTTTCAGATATCCTCCGCATAGATAACCTCTGGCAGTTTGAGAACCTGCAGAAGCTGCAGCTGAACAACAACATCATTGAGCGGATCGAGGGCCTGGAAAACCTCACACACCTGGTCTGGCTGGGTAAGGCCTGCCTGTGTCTGCCTTTGTTAAAGGTGGCCCACTGCCAAGGACATCCATCGCCTCCCTGCAGAATAATTGCGGTGACAGTCGGCCACCAGCCTGTTGTTAGCCCAGGCACAGCAGAAATGTTCTGTCGGTTAGGAGCAAGAAAGTGACAGTCTGTTAAAAGCCTGGGGCTTATGCTGGGCAAAGCATAACAAGGATGTGCTTTTGCATACCAGACAGACTATTCCATTCCACCTGCCAGCCTCTCAGGCTCGTGGGCACAGGGGCAGCCCTGGTCCAGCATTTTACACAGGCACAGGTGGACAGCTGGCCATTACAACGAGCACAGACCATAGCCATGTGCTGACTGTGGTCTGCCCGTGCTTCACATGAGTTTTCTGGTTTCATGCACCATTCCCACCATAGCAATGAACAAGCCAAGGTGGTGACAAGTTAAGTAAGGGCCACAGACTCCCTTATTAATCTCTGTCTGATTCTAGAACTTTGACCTCTCTGCCAAGGTCACTGGGAGCTTGGCCTCTTAGGTGCTTCTCTGTCTAGTGAGGGACAAGAGAACATCTAAAGGACAAAAGGGGAAAGGCTGAGTGCTCCTCTGAGATGTCTTATTTGGCCTCCACAGAGTTGTTCAGTGGCTGCTGTTATCCAAGTCGATGGGAAGGGAGGTAAGGCTGAGAGAAGCACGGCAAGCAGCAGCACTAGGCTAACCCCACCCCTGCCTCAATCCCAAAGCACATGCTCCTTCATTTTCCCAGACTTCCAGGAGCCATCATCAATATAGCTCTCAGTCTTCAAAGCACTCTCAGATGTGTTTGCACTGTTATCAGGAGCCACAGTAATCCCACTAATGGGTTAAGGGGCCACTTCACAGGGGCAGCCCCTGAGGCTCCAAGAGGCAGACTGGCCTATGGGTGGCAGAAGCAGACTGAGCCAAGTCTAAGTGTGGGGACCAAGGCTCCTGCTCAGGCACCCTTTGTTGTACTTCTAGTAGTCATTACCACTGGTTCCTGGTCCATCTGCATGGTTAGGAGTCACCTGTCACTATAGGAAGTGAAACCAGTTGCTCATCATCAGGATGGTTGCCCATGCCAGCCCAGGTTCTGAGCAATACCCAATACTCAGAATCCAGCAGGCCAGCTTGTCTCTTGGAGTAAAGCCATGGGTCCTACAAGGGCACCTGTTTGCCTATTCACCTAGAGGGAGATTTGAATACCAGCCAAACTACCCTCCTAACTTAAAGCTTCTATTTCCTGACTGATTGAAAAGAAAGATTCCAAACTACCACCTGGAGGCATTGTCAGAGAACATGCCGGGGAACACTTACTTGGAAGAGGGAAATGCTAAACAGATGGGAAACAGTCTTGTCAGGATGTTCACAAACATAAAGGAAAGACCATCTCACAACTCTGCCCCGACCCCCCCCCCCCCCAAGAACACCACTTTAGATCCACTCCTTGGTCTTTTCATCCCAGAACCGACAGGGCTGAGAAGCCTTCCCAGTCATAGGGGAGCTGGCAAAACTGGATAGATGGCAGACAGGGGACTTCAGGAAAGAGATCATCTCATGCTCCTAGAATCCCCAGTGAGCCAGCTCCTCAGCTACGTGTCACTCCCAAGAGCTCTAAGAAGCCCAATATGGCTTTGTTTCAGGACCATCCCTCCTCTAACCAAGCAGTGCATCTTCAGACCCCTCAGAGTCCTTCTCTTTTGCAGATTTGTCCTTTAACAACATCGAGGCCATTGAGGGCCTGGATACCTTGGTCAACCTAGAGGACCTGAGCTTGTCCAATAACCGAATCTCCAAGATGGACTCTCTAGATGCCCTAGTGAAGCTGCAGGTGCTGTCACTGGGCAACAACCAGATTAGCAACATGATGAATGTGAGTACCAGGCCTGGAGACCATGCCACAAATACCACAGGACCTCGGGCTGTGCCAAAACCAAGGTCTGTGGTGGTAGATACACAGTATACCCTTTCCCTAGAAAGATCAAACATCCAAATTAGTCCACAAGGGCTTTGAATATATTGAAAGACCATGCTTAGTCCAACAAAACCATCTCTGGGTCCAGGCTGCATGGCCTCAGCCGGGTCCTATACTTGCTCTGAGTCTCATGCTCAGGTGACAAACCTACTTTGGATGTAGGGCATTTGTTCCATGCTCAGTGAGACAGAGATGGCAACATATGGTCCTTTTTGGAGTAACCAGCCATACCCTCATCATCTAGACGAATGTGACAGCAAGTTAGGGTCTCAAAAACAGTAAAGCAATCCCTGTGGATGGTAGAAGGGTAGTCTAGGTACCAAAATGTGTCTTATGACAGCAGACATTGTTGGGAGGCAGGCTGCCCCCTTCACGTATCACAGTGGGCTCACAGTAGGGAGATGCAGCTGATTCTCTGCTAATAATTACTGAGTGCTATGGTAGAGGTGACCCTGTAGCTTCTCCAGCTTAGCCACCAGCCCAGGGCTAGCTAATACATTCCCAGACTCCATTTCCACATATATTAATCAGTTGGCCTGGCTTCAGTCCTAACTATGCACCCAAATGGCTTTACATGAACAGGAGTGAGTCAAGGCACCAAGTTATTGCCCACATTTAAGTCTGCTCATCAAAGCTAAACCCTAGAGGCAACACAATCTTCACTTTGCATGTCAGACATGAGTCCAAGTGAGGTGCAAGCTTTCCATTTCCATGTCTCAGTTTTCTCACCTGTCAAATAGAGAGGTGGCAGTAACCAACCGGCCCAGGCTCTCTAGGGGAAGTGATAAACAAAAGCATGCTCTCTCTCTCTCTCTTGCGCTCTCTCTCTCTTGTGCGCTCTCTCTCTCTCTCTCTCTCTCTCTCTCTCTCTCTCTCTCTCTCTCTCTCTCTCCCTCCCTCCCCTCCTTCTCTCCCTCCCCTCCTTCTGCTCCTCCTCCTTCTCCCTTGTTTGGTACCCCACTGTAAACCTGAAAGTCATAACCACACAGCCTCTGCCACCCAAATACTGGATTACAGGTGTGTGCTCAGTTTAGAATCAGGTTGTTAATATGCAGAGGCCTGTTGTGGCCGATATCTTTGCTGAGAGAAGGTCAGGGATGATAGTCAACCTGATTCCAGAGCCTTTAAAGATATGAGAACCAGCTGGGCAGTGGTGCTTCAATCAAGCACTCAGGAAGCAGAGGGGAGGGGAGGCTTCAATCTGGCATGAGGAGGATACTTCTTAGTATGTGAGCAGAAGCTAGAGAGGCACCAGGAAAGCCACATGGAAGCCAAGGGCAGCCTGGGAACTGAGGTTAAGTTGCAGACAGTAGCATCTAGAGAAGCGCCAGCATGGAGACTCTGTGCTCTTCCTGTACAGGAAGGAAATGCACCACAGTCGGGGTAGACTTGAGGGGTCACATGAATGGTTAACTGGGGTGGGGGTGGGAGTAACTGGAAGCAAAGCTCAGCCAGGGCCTTGGGTGCAAGTGATTTGCCTGGGAGGTGACTTCTAGAAACTAAAGTGATCTAGTGGGGAGAGGGAAAGCCAGCATTGGGTGCTGGGGAGATTGCTGCTATGGGTGGTGGGGACTGGATTCTACTGGGCCTCAACAATATCCAGAACGCCCTCCAAATGTGACTCCCTAATTGCTGGAGCCTGCCTAAGGCACTGACCTTCAATTCTGTCCCTGAGCAGCTAGGGTCACTCCACGAAGATTAGCTCCTTTGCAGCCTGTGGGTGGGCCTCTGGGGACATGGAGACCTTGCTGACACAGAAGATGACAAAGTGGAGTGCTGCCAGGAAAAGTCTGTCCCGGCTGAAGCATCTGCTGCAAACAAGGACACTTGTGGTATGATTTATGGCATGGCAGAGAAGAGAGCTTATCAATAAGACTTCAGGGGTATAAATTCCTTATACTTCTAGGCTCCCCCATTTTTAGCATTTCCTCATGGCTGTTAATCCCTTATAGCATCCTTGTTTATATATGATAGGAAAGAGAGAAGGAGAAGTCTCCTCTCCACTATCCATGTCCCTTTAGTCTGCAAGGTCATTGAAGGCTCTATTCCTACCCCCAGACATCTCATGTGTGAGCATGGCCAGCTGGGTAGCTTAAGTGAACAGCAAAGTCAATCAATCATTGACTTGTTATTAGTATGAAGTCTGCCTGGTAGGGCCAAACCCCAGAGGTCATACAGTCTCAGAGGTTTGCTAGCTACAACAGTTCAGAGCATTTCAACTCAACAGAACCCTTACCAAATTCAAGCCCCAATTATCCAGTCTGCCTTCTGCTCTGTGAGATAAGGAATCCTCATGCAGGCCAGCAGGGGGGCCAGGTAAGGCCTGGAAGGTGTGACTAGCAGAGTCAGCCTGTGTTAGCTGCCACCTACCAGCTGCCTGACATTGAACCAATGACTTAGAATTTTGTGTGTGTCACATTGATAAAATGTGATTAATAGTAGACCCCAGGGTTGTTGTGAAGACCAAATCAGTTACACTACTATATGCCTAATGCAGGACCTGACACATAGTAGGTACACAGAAAATGATAGTCACTCAAGAATTTTCAGGTTCTGAGTTAACCCCAAATAGCCCTTTTGGTTTTTGTTTGCTTTTCCTTTTCCTTTCTTTTTCTTCTTTTCTTTTCTTTTCTCTTTTCTTTTCTCTTCAGACAAGTTTTCTCTGTGTAGTCCTGGTTATCCCAAAACTCACACTATAGACCAGGCTGGCCTCAAATTCAGAGCTCCACCTGCCTTTTCCTCCTGAGTGCTGGGATTAAGGCGTGCACCACCACTGCCGGACTTCCTTTTGTTTTTGTTATCTTTATTTTTTATCCTGTCTTCTTTATTTTCTTCTTCTCTTTTTAAAAACTCATTTCTGTTTTAGCACTGTTAAGGACATAACCCAGGAACTTGTACACAGAAAGTCCATGCTACCCCGCGGACCCAACACTTCCAGCTTCAAACTCTGCTGTTGAACATTTAGCATCACTTTCTGTCTTAGAATGCTCTGCACCCCAGATCTCATCCTTTGAACACTGGAAAATTTAACAGAGCTGAGGCCTTCCCCAGGCCTGGACAGAAGAGGCCAGAGAGGTTACAGAGGCTGTGTCAGGATGCCCACTCCCAACTAAATCCTTTAGTATTCCGCCATGCTGCCCTGCAGCACCTGGGCAGGATGAAACCTTCTTGCTCTCTCCAGTGGGGTGCTCTTTGCCAGTACTCCAGATGCACTCACACCCTATCTCCAAAGAAAGAGAAAGACAGACAGCCCATGGAAAGAGCCTGCAGGAGATTGAGGTATCTAGGCCAGGTGTCCCAAGGCTTGGCTGTATTCTGGAGACCTTAGGGACCGTGGATCCTCTTCACCTAGCCAGGCACTATTCCTCTTTGTGACTTGACCCAGAGAAGCCTTAGGCATCTTTGTGACAGACACCCCTTAGGCATTGGCTTCAAAGCTAAGTATCTGAGCACTTAGTCTTTCCCATTTATTTGGCATCTAACTGCCTGCTGTTTCGCGATTTATTTGTTATGTTTCTTTTAGTACCTGCTGATTGCATTAAAAACGCAGAACAGTAATCCTAACTCAGAGCACAGAAGCCTAAGTTTTGCTTTCTCTTCCCAAACCTTAGGCTTCTTCTAAGTTCCATGAGTATCCCTCCAAGCATCCAGTTTTTAAACATGTGTGACTGTCATGTTGGTCCAGCTGTCCTCCAGGCACCTGCCGGTGACTGAGCCCTCTCTTCTCCAGTCAGCACTTAGCATGATTATTGACATAGCAGAGAGGGGATCCACTCCTCTGCTGGATTCCTCCATCATGTGACCTAAGTCCTTTAAGGTAGCAGTCAAGATTGTTTCCAGATGGTGCACTGCATGCAGGGCGTTGCACGCATTGCATGCAGGGCGTAGCATGTGTCCATGAGCAGGATGCAGTAGAACAGGGCTCTCTACATCTGCACCAGCCCATCTGTAAGTAAACTCCCGAGGTGGGGATGCTAGATCACAGGGCATTGTGCACCTTTGTCAACTTCTCTTGTGAACTGAGACTCTTTACAGACCCACCTCACCCCACTCCACCCCCATGCAGTGAAGGGGTGCTCACTCTCACCTGCTATAACACATTTCGTCAGCAACATTTTCTCTCTATGGCTAAAAGAAGTAAAGGGGGTTCTTGAAAAAAATATTTTAGAAAATAAACCAAATACTGCTTTCCTCCATAAACAAGACTCTAGTGGCTTTTGCTGTTCTTAGAACACATTTAAATTCTTGCTGAAAGCCTATGTGGTCTTCCAAGAACCAGCCTCTCCCCATGTAGCTCATGTCCTTTCCCCTGTCCCCTCCACACTGCTCTGCAGCTACCTTGGCTGAGTCCTGTTGGTGGCTGTGCCAAGCCCTCTGCTGCCTCAGGGCCCCTGGGTTCTTGGACTGTGCGTCCTCCCTGCTCTCCCATGGATGCTGTCTTAGTGAGGGTTTCTATTGCTATAATAAAACACCATGACCAAAAACAACTTAGGGAGAAAGTTGCTTACACTTCCACATCATAGTCCATCATCAAAGGAAGTCTGGGCAGGAACTCAAGGCAGGAATCTGGAGGCAGGAGCTGATGCACAAGCCATAAGAAACCCTTCCTGTCTAGCGCACACTGCAGTGTCTGTGTTCCAATGATGCTGTCATGCAAGCGCTAGCCAAAAGGTTGATTTTCCCATTTTACTAAAGCCGAAGCATAGGAAGAATAAATGGCACCCAGTGAGATGCTCTGCTTGCTGTTGTCCAGTGCATGAAAGGTGAGCCAGCAATCCAGCTCCATTTAACAGGAGACTTGAGATCTTCATGGGGTTCTACTGCTGAAAACGGAGCCCTATTCTACGTGGCCACATATCCAGAGGCTGCTGTGCATGCTGCCGACTGCTTTTCATAGGTTATTTCATTTAGCCTTCATGACACTAATGACACACCATGTCATACTGCCCATTTTATAGAGGAGGAAGTCAAGGCTCATACGATAGACCGATCATCTAACCTAAATCCCACAACTAGGATTTGAGCACTCCAGATTCTTCTAAAAGCTTGTGGCTACTCTCAGGACTGAAGTCTGGCTCAGAAGCCACAAACTCTCACCTGTTTGTTTGGAAGGCGCCCTGGCCAGGCTGTGGACTCAGGAAGGGTGTAGAGGGGAGCAGCCGCTGTGTGTGGTTCCAGATCAGTGGCAGCAAGGAAAGCACCTCTGCTTCCCGCTTCCCAGATCATCTACCTTCGCCGGTTCCCGTGCCTTCGAACACTCAGTCTCTCTGGGAATCCCATTTCTGAGGCAGAGGAGTACAAGATGTTCATCTATGCCTATCTTCCTGACCTCGTGTACCTGGACTTCCGGCGCATTGATGAACAGGCGGTAAGCACCCCGGCTCTGTTCACAGTGGGAATCGTGAGACAGTGAGAAGTTCTCCCTATCCTTGGCTAAGAGAACACGTTCTCCTGGCTGTGCATTTCCCCTCCTGTGCACAGCCACTCCAGCGGTGGCTTCCCAAGGTGTATTTCCTATGGGTTTCCAGACCTAGGCCCCTTCTACAGCTATTGTCTGTTTTCCTGGTGAAGACTCTAAGAGAGAGTGAAAGAAGGTGAACAGTAAATTGTCATGATCATGAGCTGGTGGCAGGGCCTGACTCAACCTAAGCTTGTATGAGCCTAGGAGCAATTCCATAGCAATTCCCTGAGGGTTGTCACTCCAAGCTGGGAGGGCCCCTCTCTCATCCCCATCTTTCTGGAAGCACACATAAGCTGGCAACCAAGGGAAGCAACTCACCTAGAGTCTCCCAGTCAGTTACAGTTAATCTTGAGGTTGGCTCCTGGAAGTTGGTCTTTCAGTCCCATGCCGGGCCAGCTAATGTGTGTGTGTGTGTGTGTGTGTGTGTGTGTGTGTGTGTGTGTGTGTGTTTCTCTACTACTTCCTGCCTCTGTCCCCTCTCCCTTACCATAAGTGAGTCCCTATCTCCTGCTGCTCCCTCTGTGCACACAATGTATGAGGCCTTTAGTAGCAGGACTGTGTCAGGTGCCTGGAAACACAAAGGCCACAGAGCTGCCTGGCTCCTCTCACAGGAAGCTGGTGCCTTTGCTAATAAATAGGAACCTATATTTGGCACATTGATGGATCCAGGGGGTACCCAGGAAAGGCTATCTGGACAGTGGAAGGCCAGCCCTAGTGTCTACCCTGAGCCTCTGCAGCCTATACAGAGAGTCCTGCCCTGAGGGGCAAGCTGGTTTCCAAAGTCCCCACTGACAGTGGGCTTTCCTGTGACAGTATGAACCTGAGGAGATGGTTCAGTGGTTATGAGCACTGGCTGTTCTCCCAGAAGACCTGATTCAATTTGTAGCACCCATGGGGTGTTCCACAATCACCTGTGACTCTACCCTAGACAAATCCAAGTCCCTCTTCTGGCCTCAGTGTGCACTGCATGCAGGTGACACAGTGACACACAGACATCATTCAACCCAAACATTCATAAACATAAACTAAAAATAAATAAAATCATTTTAAAAGACAGGTGTGGTCCAGGAAGATGCCTGAGCCAGTAAAGGCATCTGAATCCAATTCCCAGGACACACATGGTGGATGGAGAGAACTGACTTCCATAAGTTGTCCTCTGATCACTCATATGTTGTGATGCTTGTATGTGTGATGCACACACATGCACACACAAACATACACAAACACACATGAGTAGGGGCACAGAAAATGAATAAATTATTATGGTAAAAAAATTGAAAATCCCAATGCCAGGGCAAAGGAGCCCTGGAAGTCAGCCAGTCTAGCCTACTTGACAAGCTCCAGACCAGTGAGAGACCCTGCCTCAAAAACCAAAGTGGATGGCTCCAGAGGAACAAAGCTAGATGTTATCCTCTGGCCTCTATACACACACGTGTACCACATATACACCCACTTCCCAACACACACACACCAAAAGCATATTTGCATACTAATAAGATGAAGGTAATTGTTTATTTTTACATAAAGATTTAATCTTGGTAAATCTAGAGAGATGGCTCAGAAGGTAAGAGCAGTGACTGCTCTTCTAGATGACTCAGGTTTGTCCTTGCATTGTGGTGGCTGACAACCCTCTGTAACTCAAGTTCCAGGGGATCCAACACCCTCTTCTGGCCTTCACAGCCATTGTGTGCATATGGTTTCACAGACATATATGCAGGCATCCATACACATAAAATAAAAATAAATACATATCAATTTTTTACATTAAATATTACTGGGGGCATGGCTAGAGGAATGGTTCAGTGGTTAAGTGCACATGCTCTTGCAAGGACCTGGATTTGGTTCACAGCACATACATGGCAGCTCAGAGCCATCTATACCTAGATTCCTTCCCAGTTCCAGGGGCTCTGACACTCCCTGCTGACCTCCACAGGCACCAGGTACACATATGGTACACATGTGTACATACAGGCAAAACATAAACATTCATACACACAATAAATGAAATGTAAAAAAAAAAAAAAGATGAAGAGCAGGTGCCTTTAATCCCAGCACTCAGGAGGCAGAAGCAGGCAGATTTCTGTGAGTCTGAGACCAGCCTGGTCTGTATCATGAGTCTGTATCATGAGGCCAGCCAGAGCTATGCAGAGAGATCCTGTCTTAAACATTAAATCTTGCCTAGATATCTAAACTTCAAGATGCAGAGAATCTTCAATGGTTTTAAGAGTTGATTAATATTTTGATTTTTCTAATTCTCAATGATAAGAACTATGTGAAATAAATACATAGTATAAAATAGCGGAATTATGTTTAGAGCCATTTCAGAAATTGTTGAGAACTCAGCAAAATAGTTCAGTGTGCCCAGTGCTATATAAGCCTGGAGACTTGAGCTCAAGCCTCAGAACCTGCATAAGGCTGGAAGGAGAGAAATCACCTATGTTTGCCCTTGTGCATGCTCTTACATATACATATACATATACATATACATATACATATACATATACATCATATATATACAAGAATAATAAAGCCTTAAGTTTGGGTAGATTCTGTCCCAATCCCAAGTCAAAATTCATTTAATGAAACTCTTTAGCAACTCAAATAGCATTTTAAAAACCAAAATCCTAACATAATACAATCAAAAATTACACCAATGGTACTTATATGCCAAAGAACAATGGTAGGAAAATATTTAAAGTCTTTGTTTTCTGAAATTAAACAATTATGTTTCTATAACAGCAGGAAACTTTGTATGTACAAAAAACAACACTATTTCAAGTCTGAGCAGGGGGTGGTGGGGGGGTATCTGGCAGCATGGTAGGTGACAGTTGTGTGCACAGAGGGTTTGGTAGATGACGTCATGTGCGTGTCTTCTACTCAGAACCAAGGCTAGAGTGAAGTCATACAGTACAGCATGATCAAGCAAAACCAGAAACACCTGGGGTTCATTATACATTTGATTTTAAATGAAATTTTGGTCATTGTATGTTCAGAAAGCTTTAATTGTCAAGTGTGTGTGTGTGTGTGTGTGTGTGTGTGTGTCCGCCACATCCAGTTACTCCATCCAATATGGGACTGCAACCCTTAGCTTAAGGAGCTGAGTTTAGGTGTTAATTTGAAACACAACATGGGCTCAAAAGCTTGGGTGTATTATGCCCTTTAAAAAGCACAGGGCAGAAGCTAGGGGTGTGGTTCAGAGCCCAGCACTCTCCCTAGCATATGTGAGGTCTTTCACTATATTCCCAACACTGAAAAAAAAAATCACAGATCAGCCTAGCATCTGCAGTGTCAAGACCAGTCCTATATGGTCTCCTGAATCTTCAGAAACTCCTGTCAATGACAGTAGCACACATGGCCTATGTGTCCTTCTGTGATTCAAAATGAAGAATGAGTAAAGCTTCAGGAAGGCTGGGCTCTGCCGAGCAACCCTGGGCCTCCCACAACTGCACTGCCTGATCTTACACTGGTGCTGTACAACTCAGGAAGGGGCAGCCCCACCGCTTCCTACAGCATGCAAGGGGCACTTTCGGGCTGCTTCAGAGCAGGCTCTTGGGCACCTCCAGTTCCATGATTCCCCTAGGCTTAGGTTGCCTGGGAATAATTAGGCATTCTCATCTCCAGGGCCTCTGCCTTTCCAAACTTTTACAAAACATACCCTCCAACACATCGGCCATACTTAGGGGGCCCAAGGATGTCTGGCTGGAGGGACCAGTTATCCTCTGGTAACCATACCATTCCTGTTCCTGGGTAAGAGAGAGATGGCGAAGTTGAAACATCAGTACAGCATTGACGAGCTGAAGCACCGGGAGGCACAGATGCAGACCAAACTGGAGGAGGAGAAGGCCAAGCTGCAGAAGCTGGCAGAACACAAGGTACCACACAGACAGCTGGCCTGGCCTGGCCACAAAAGTACCATGGAGTGCTCTGGTCACATTAAACGATGATCCACAAGGATCCTGGGATCCTAAAACTTACAAAGCAGACACAGGAGCTGACACCACTCCCCACCTTGCTCAGCCCCAGTCACAGTCTCCAGAAGCCACTCCATTTCAGCCCGGTCCCCATTCCCTACCCCTGTGCCTAGAGAGTGTCCTCAAAACACTTGGTTCCAGAGGCTCCTTTACTTAAGACCCTCAAGCTGTTTCCCATCCTGTGCAGTAATAGTTTGGCCTTCCGTTCTCTGTAGTCCTCAATTTGTGGCCATGCCTTGCTGGCCTCCCTACTACCAACCCTAGCCGGCTATGGAGCTACACAGAGCTGCAGGCCACTTCTTGGAAACAACCTGCATCTGTATCTTCTGTACCTCTCTGCACATCCCCTTTGTGCCTGGAGCACCCACACACTTGCATTCCTGGGAGAGAGGGTTGTAGCTCGGGTGCCAGGTCCCCCTGAGGAATTCATAGCGACCTCCACCCTCACAGAAGCCTGGCTCTGGGTCACCATATCTGGCTATTTGAATCCACAGATGGCGTTTGTTGAGCACCTGAATGGCCCCTTCCTGTTTGACAGCATGTATTCCGAGGATATCGAAGGCAATAAGCTGTCGTACCTGCCTGGTGTTGGTGAGCTCCTTGAAGCATATCCTTTCTGAGTCACACACTGTGTCTTTGGGGGCAGGCCTGGCACAATACCACCAGCTCATCTTGGGCAAGTTCTTCCTACTCTGTACCTCATCATTCATGTGAGATCTCAGAGTTAAATCTCTGCTGGCTGCATGTATGCAAAAGGCCTTTTCAGTCAGGCCAGTTGGGCTTTGTGGAAGGAACAGTGCTGTCTAGATTTCTGAAGGCACATTGAGTCATAGCTTCTGGCTCTGTCTACCATTCCTGGCTAGCTGGGTTTTCTGAGGTGGAAGTAGAAAATGTGTTTCTATATCAAGGATCTTCACTGGCTACATTACTGCTCTTGGTCCACATTCCTTTAAGCACCCCCACAAGGTAGCTGCCATTAGTAACCCCAGAGGTTAAGCAATTTGTATGGGATCATTCATCTGTGGGGCCTAAGAGCTTGCATTTGTCCCCTTGTTGGTCAGAGCCCGAGGAGGAAACACTAAGTACTTGTTATACATAGTGGCAGTGGTCATGACAACCAAACCATGTGCTTCAGTGGTAAGCAGGAGATGGGTGGGGATGGGGGGTGGGTTGTACCTGGGGTCTGAGAATTGAAACAGCCAGTCCCAGATTGGTCTGTGGGGCCGCCAACACCAGTGTCAGCCTCCAGAAAGAATACAAAGATGAATCTCTAATGAAGGAAGTGTGATTTGGGAATAAGCTGTGAAACTAGAAATGCAATTTGGGAAAGATGAGGATTCCCAGGAATGGAAGGTTACTGCAGTGTGTAAGATCACAGTGCCAGCAGCAGTCATGAGGTACAGCTGGTCCTTTTCCTGTCTCACAGGTCCTTTTCCTGACTGGCTGACCCTGTGATGGCTCCTGCCATACACAGCTCCTGTGTTAGAGCCTCCATCCATGGCCCTCCCAGCTCCTTGGCCAGCTTTGGTGAGCTCCTAAAGGCAGAGCCCAGACCTCAGAGGCTGCACTGAAGCCTTCTCAGTGGGTATCTACCCAGAACCCAAACACTGCGAGGAGAGTGAGACAGGACTTCTCCTTGCTGGCCACCCCTCTTCCTTAGGGACCTATGTTCTTGACAAAAGCACTGTGAAGTTGAGGTATTTGTGTGAAAGGCATTCCATCTCCTGAACACATTCCCACTAGATCCCCAAGATCCTATGGGTTTTGCCTGCCTGAGCCCTAGGACTCTTTCCAAGGACATGCTTTTGGTTTGGTTTTGTTTTGTTTGTTTGAGACAAGGTCTCACTGTTACAGCCCTAGCTAGCTTGGAACTTACAGAGTTCTGCCTCATGCCTCTGCCCCATGAATTCAGAAATTAAAAGTATATGTCATCACACCCTCCCTCCAAAGAACCCTTTGTGGTGGCTTCCTCAGTGCTCTTAGTTGAGGCAAGGACACTGAGGCCAGAGAGGTCAGTTGCTAAGGTGGGTCCCAGAAGCAGCATCAGAGCCATAATTTGAACCTAGACCACCTAGTTCCTCTCTCAGCTCAGATGAGCCACAAGCCAGGCCCCTCCCAGAAGGGCCCTTCTGGGTGCCACATCAGAGACAGAAAAAATAAAAGTACTCTAACTCATTGCCCTGGCCAGGCTGCTTCTAGCTCTTCCCTACACCCCAAGTCCTCTGGAAATCTCTTCTAGGGCCGTTACCCTGTTCCTGAGTTCCTTAGGATAGAGATGCCATGACCACCAAAGCTCCAAACTGCAAACCCTAGTTTTGTGGCTCCTCAGTTTCTTCTTCTGTCAAAAGGACCACCTGTAGCCTCCTCAGTGTTTCCATGGTGTGTTCTGCAAGCAATTGTCATAATGTTTGTCATCATCCTAGTAGCCTGACCTTGAGCCCCAAGCTTCCTTAACAGCCGCTTACCTACAAGGACAAATTTGTCATCATCTGCCTGAACATTTTCGAGTACGGCCTGAATCAGCAAGAAAAGCGAACGCTAGAGTTAGACACTTTCAATGAGTGTATACAGGAGGCCATCCAGGAAAACCAGGACCAGGGCAAGCTCAAGGTTGCCAAGTTTGAGGAAAAGCACTTGCTGGTAAGTTCCCTTGTCTTATGCCAGGGTACCAGGAGGGGCTGCAATGCCCATGTCCTATGGTGGCCCCTGAGGCCTAGAGTCTATGTCCATGTGCCAAGGATCACAACTTCACCAAATGGCACCACATACAGCTGCACTGAACCAGCAGAGTGGCTCTCCCTCACATCAGATACCCCTAAGATTCAAGGTTACCCCATCTCATCATCATCAGTGTTAGCAGTGGTATTATCTGTACCACTACTACAGTGGTGCTAATGATAACACCCTAGGCTTTCTTTGGGTCAGTCATTCACTCAGCAGGCATTTCTTAGAGCCACTCCACCTAGCTGATACACGTGCTTCCAGACCTTAGCAGCCCCCACCTTGTAAGGTACTCAGCCATGGGCTGAAACCTTTTTTACCTGAGTGAGCAAAGTGGTCAGGGATGACCTACAACTCTGGAAAGATACACTTCCAGAGAAGGGCCAGGAAGCTTTAGAGATTCCTGGGGCCCATATCCCAGCAGAGCAAGCAGCAAGCTTGAAGGCCCAGTGCTCAGGCTTCAGCCAAGTAGGAGTCATTTAAAAGAACTTTTGGCTATTATTTTGTTTGTTTGTTTTTCAAGCAATGTAGCCCTAGATGTTCTGGAACTCACCCTGTAGACCAGGCTGGCCTCGAACTCACAGAGATCCACCTGCTGTAATTAAGGCAAATTGTGCCACTATTGTTATTTTTAAATTAAGTTTTAAATTTTTAAGTAATAACAATAATGCTATTTTTAGAGATAAAGTCTCACACTATTGCCCAGGCTCACATCAAATTCCTGGATTTAAGCAATCCCACTTCCTCAGCCTCTCCAGTAACTGGGACCATAGATACAACTGTGCCTGGCCTAGGTGGAGTTATTTATAAAACAGGTGGTGTTCTTAGTATTAATGGTGTTTGTCACTAGAGCTAGAGCCTGGGACATTCCATTTACTAGACAAGTACTCCACCGCTGAACAACACCCTCAGCCCTTTTTCATTCTCTCATATTCTTTATTTAATGCTTAGGGCTAACTGATCACACTGAGAAATATGGCAGGTAACGTTAGATGTTGGCTAACATGCCAGGCAATGGTTAAACCCACTTTGGTAGCTGCCGTGGAACAGCGTTTAGGACTAACTCTGTGTCCTCCTGGGTAATTTAAGATGTATTTACTCAGTACCGCTCGATACTAAGGGAGGCACCAAGGCTACAATGATGGTGTCAAGATGAGGGTCAGCCCTCAGAGAGGTAACTATGTAATGGCAAGAAGCAGACAGTTCTGGCTGAGCCTGGTGGAGTAGGCATGTAATCCCAGGTACTTGGGAATCTGAGGAAGGAAGATTATAAATTCAAGGCCAGCCTGGGCAACTTAGTGAGACCCTGTCTCAAAATAAAAAGAAGAGCCAGGAGTAATGGACACCTTATATCTTTAATCTCAGCATTTGAGAGGCAGAAGCAAGTGGATCTCTGTTAGTTTCAGATTAGCCTGATCTATATATAACAAATTCTAGGGCACCTAGGGCTGCATAATGAGACCCGGTCTCAAAAATTAATTAATGAATGAAAGAAGACCAGGGATGTTGTAGAGTGCTTGCCTAGCACAAAGAGACTGGGGGGTTTGGCTCTCAATGAAATATTCACATACAGACACAGCCTGCATTGCAATTAGGTGTGATATGCCCTTTGGATAGCCACTTGTCATTTCTGATCTCATTAATATCTTCCCTGGACTGATCTCTCAATTTCTATTTCTTACTCTACTGTGTTATCACTGATGCTCAAGCCAGGAGAGTTATCAGGACACTGGGATCTTGGAAGAACCAAGGGAAAGGATGTTGAAGGACTTCGTCTATCATGTTCTTGAATGTATAGTCTTTAAGCAATATCCTCCCTACCACACTTGGAGAGTGCTTTCCCTGGGGTGGTGGGAAGCTAACTGAAGACAATGAGTACTAGGTCCTTCATGATTGTGCAGATGGTAATATGTGTGTGACAGTCAAAGGGTAGACTTTGCCATACTCATATGGCTTTGGTAAAGCTCAATTCAGACTCTTAGAGTGAGAATGGACATACTCATCCCAAAGACATACAATTTAGAGCATTCCCAAATCCATGTACAATATTAGGAGGAACTGGGCATGGTGGTGCATGCTGTGATCCCAACACTCGGGAGGCTGTAGCGAGAGGCCTGATGTGAGCTGAGGCCAGCATGGACTGCAGAGTGAATTCCAGGACAGCCTAGGACACAGGAAATTTCTGTCTCAAAACAACGAACACCAAAAAGAGACCGGGAATGAGATCTGGAACAGAAGCAGGGGGAGGGTATACTGAGAATCATCCTCAAGACCCTTTACGGTCTTGGAACGAGGGGCAATGGTCCAACTGTGGAGTTGGGATGCTGAACCTTTATAAAGACTTGCAGGCACTGGACTGAGCTCGGGGAAGGAAGATGTCCGGGTGTAATGGATTTGATGCATTGAGCGTTTCTTCTGATGCTCTGGGTAAGCAGAGGAAAACACATGTTCTGTTCCCCAAAAACTGGGCTGGGCATTTCCCCTGGAAGTGACGGTGAGGAAGCAGGACTCTTTGTCATTCACTTTGGGGATAAATATAGCCCATACTCTGCCTCTCTGGACCCTGCATTATTTCCTGGTGCCACTTTTGTGGAGGGACAAGGGAAATGGTACCAGGCTCCACTTGCTCATTAGACAAAGCAGAGCAGAAGTGGGGTGAGGTAGGCGGCTTGGAGACATCAGCTATGAGGTTCTGATAGAGAACAGTGTAGATGAGAAGCAGCTGGGGTCTAGCGGGGGAAGGAAGAGCCTCAAGGGGAGGGAGGCTCCTTGGTATTTATCTCAGAAGGTTGTTTGGCAGAGGGGAGCCTGTGAGTTAGAAGAATCGGGACGTGGTTGGCTATAGATCACTAAGGCCTAACAAAGCCATCATCCTGGAAATGAGACAGTTTTAGGTATCAGAAACTGATATATATATATATATCTTGATACTAGTCTTACTAAGTTGTCCAGGATAGCTTTGAGCTTGGGGTCCTCCTGCCTCCATCGGCAAGAAGCTGAGATTATAAGCCCTTGCCACCATGGCTGGGGTAAAGCAGAATTCTTTTTTAAAAATTTTATCTCTCTCTCTCTCTCTCTCTCTCTCTCTCTCTCTCTCTCTCTCTCTCTCTCTCTCTCTGTGTGTGTGTGTGTGTGTGTGTGTGTGTGTGTGTGTGTGTTTACATGTGTTACTAGTGCATGCATGCCACAGCATCAGAGGACAGCTTTCAGAAGTTGGTTTGCTCCTTGCACCATGGAATCCAGGGCTCAAACTCAAGTTGTCAGGTTTGGGCAGCAAATGCTTTTACCCTTTGAGCTGTCTTCCCAGCCCAGAACTCTTCATTCATTTTAAATTGCAGGTCTTTGTGAAAGCTAAGGAGAAAGCCTGCGTTTTCCTCAAAAACCTAGTCAAAGGGCAGGGGATGGTTCAGCAGGTAAAAGGCCCTGGCCTTGAAAGCCTGACAACCTGAGTTCAGTCCTTCAAACATGCATACCAAGTGAGATGTGGTGGTGGGCCTCTGTTATTTCAGCACTCCTGTTGACAATGGGAAGCAGAGAGAGACTCTTCCAGAAGCTTGTAGGCCAGCTAGCCTTCAGTGCATAGCAATATGCTGCAGCAGAAACAGGAGAGAAGCTGGGCGGTGGTGGCGCACGCCTTTAATCCCAGCACTTGGGAGGCAGAGACAGGCGGATTTCTGAGTTCGAGCCCAGCCTGGTCTACAGAGTGAGTTCCAGGACAGCCAGGACTACACAGAGAGACCCTGTCTCGAAAAACAAAAAAAAAAAAAAAATAAAATAAAAAAAAAAAGAAAGAAAGAAAGAAAGAAAGAAAGAAAGAAACAGGAGAGAACCTGCCTCAACAAGGTGCGAGGTTAACCACCTCATGAAGTTGTTTCCTGACCACAGCATGTACCTACATGATATGTGCGCTCTCTCTCTCTCTCTCTCTCTGTCTCTCTCTCTCTCTCTCTCTCTCTCTCTCACACACACACACACACACACACACACACACACACACACACACACAGTGGAAACAGAAAATTTCACAGAAAGACAATGTGTGATTTCCGGTTTATCTGGAGACACTTGTCATTAGGATTGACCTCTCTGGACTGGACAAGTCCCCAGTTCTTGTCCACCCACTTCTTTCCTGGCATTTCTTCCCTGGCTCCTAGATACATTAGGTTTGGGAGGCGTATATGCCATCCATTTGCACCTTCTGAGGACCAGGTTGGGGCCTGACTCACCCTAGAAACAAGTCCCTCTGGAGAGAGGCAGGTCATGGACCCTGCTAAGCCCAACTCAGAGCACCCCACCTGTATCTCAGTCCACCAGAAGCTGTCCTAGAAATAGCTCATCCTAGGTCCAGGTAAACACACTCAGGGTGCTGGGGTATGATCTAACTTTGGGAGTTTCCTGAGCTTCCCAGGTGCCTCCAATGCTCAGCCTAAGTTGAGGCCACATTGTAGAAGTTCCCAGGACACATGGCTCTGAGCGCTCCAAGTTTGTCCCCTCACAGCCGCCCTCCTACTGCTTGGTCCTGTGTTCTTCCTGTCCATCTACCCAATTAGGCCTTGTACACACCTGGTCTTCAAGCCCAGTGATGCGTGTGCAACTTTTATTTCACAAGTTTACCTGCCCTTATATGGGTACACTGCATAAAGCAGGTGTAGTAGTCCAGGCCTGTAATCCTAGAACTTGGGAGGCAGAGGCAGGAATATCAAAGTTTAAGGTCATCATTGACTACACAATAAGTTCAAGGCCTGCCTTGAATGCATGAGACCCTATCTCAAAAAAAAAACAAAAATAAGCAACAGCAAAAAGCAGGGCTGGAAGCTTCCTACATGATAATACATCACTTTGTGCTGGTGATACGTTCGGAGAAGTATGTCACTAGGTGATTGTCACTGTGGGAACACCATGATATTGCTAGGTAGTTGGAACTTTTGAGCATCCCTGTCTGATGGGGCCACTGTCATCCATGCAGCATGTCACTGACCGAGATATGATTGTGTGGCAATGATCATAGCAGACTGGACAAGTGTATAAAGCTCTGAGAACACGGCTGTGGTTAGTAGAGATATGATTTGCTGGTAAGGTTTAATTTTGCTTCTTTCTAGGGTTTTCTTTCTTTCTTTCTTTCTTTCTTTCTTTCTTTCTTTCTTTCTTTCTTTCTTCCTTTCTTTTGTATGGTTTCTGAGTTTTGGTTTGTGGGTTTTTGGCACAGGGTCTCATTTCAGCCCCAAACTACAAATCTTAGGCTGGCCTCAAACTCCTGATCCTCCTGCATTTGCTCTCTCTGCCTCACAAGTGCTGGGATTTCGCACATGTGCCATCATGCCTGGTATGAGTTAATTATTATTATTCTATTATTATTATTTCTATTTTATGCGTACAGGTTTTTGCCTGCATGTGTGTGTGTGTGTGTGTGTGTGTGTGTGTGTGTGTGTGTGTGTGTGTGTACTGCTTGCATGCCTGGTGCCCAGAGAGGCCAGAAGAGGGCATCAGAGTCTCAGGAACAGGATTTACAGTTACAAGTGCTGGGAATTGAACCCAGGTCCTTTGGAAGAGTAGCGAGTGTTTTTAACTGCTGAGCCGTCTATTCAGCCCTCTGAATCTGTTTTTAAAGCTTGATTTGCACAGACTGCCCCCAGCCTTGGCCCCCATGTCTCCTGATAAGAATGTCTTCCCTCCTCCTGGCACTGGGAAAGAACCTTGCCAGGAATCTCGTCTTCTTCCAGGGAGGTAAGGGTAGGTCTGAGGGCTTTTTTCGTGCTTGCCACATTCAGGTACCTTTGTATACAGTGTGCCAGAGCAGCAGGCAGCATCCCCAAAGCTTTCGGAGCTAGCACATGGCAGACTGATACTTGAACTTGGCACTTCCTCTCGAGACTCCAAGTTTTTACCCATAAAACCAAATCATCGCATACTACTACATGGTTAACTACTAAGTCCCCAAGTGTGGATTTCTGTTTGTAGAACTTAAATGCCATCCGGGAAGAGAATGATCTGCCCAACATTGAGAAGAAGCTGACGGAGTGTACTGAGAGCATCAATGAGCTGTTCAACACACTCATGACACTGGAGATGCAGCTGGTGGAGCAGCTGGAGGTAGAGCCAGACTGGCATATATCCGGGGGCCTCCACACTCAGCTTCAGAACACTGCAAGCATGCCCTCCACAGACTCCTCTCCCGTGTGTCCAGTGTGACCCAGTGGACACACAGGAGAGGACTGGACAGGAGGAGACTAGTGGATCACTAGCACTCACTGGCCAAACAGCTTAGCAAACATGGAAGAGTTCCAGGCCAGTGAGAGAAAAAAAGGCGAATGGTGCCTGAGGTTGGCCTTTGCCTTCATCCAGTGTGCACACAGGGCCACAGACACATGTGCACCCCACCATAGGATGAACATGAGCGTGTGAACATGCACATATGCAAATGCATGCACAAGTACACACACACAATTAGTTCTTACCAAAATTATTAAAATACATTAAAGTCAGGGGCTGATAGTGTAGCTCGGTGCTTGCTTAGCACAGACAAGTCCCTGGGTTCCATCCTCAGCAATGCAAGAGAGAGAGGGAGAGGGAAGGGGAGAGAGAGAAGAGACAGAGAAACAGAGAGAGAAAAAGAGAGGAAAAGGAACACACTGCTCTCTCTGCTGCCTGGGAAAAGATTCTTGTGGAGAATAAGAGGTGAACTTAGTCCTCCGAAAATCTCCCCTCCTCCATCCTAGAACAGTCTCAGCAGAGTACAGATTTCTTATTAGACCCAAGGGGAAGTTCAGGAGCTTACAAGACAGGTGGACCTGCGCTCGGGAGCCAAACAAAGACTCATCAGTGTTGCAGCCTGTGCCTGCTGTCTCAGGGTAGGCCATGTGCGGAGCCTGTCACTTGGCCCTGACTTGGGAAAATGAAAAGCACAGGCATCTCAAGAGCATCTGTGGCCAGGGTGACTTGTGTGTTTGCAGGCAGCCAGGCTGGGGTGGGGAGTGCTGTATGCGGTGTGATGAATTGGACCTCCTCAGATGTTGTCACAGCCGGTCCAAGAGACTAATCAATTCCTCACACATCAAATGGCACTTCCTACGCAGGATAGATCCACTGTCACACAGCACAGCAGCCGCTTATTTCCCATGGGGAATTGCTCTGCTCAAGTGCTGCAGAAGCAGTGCGTGCAGGGGAGGGCTGCTGCGGGCTCCCAGGCCTTTCACGCAGGGAGATTCTTTTCAGTAATCAAACACTGAAGGTCCATGCTCTTGTCCTGGCCATGTTGCCAGTCACCTGAGGCTGGAAGATGCTTGTCCCTGCTTCCAGCAACCTTACTTGTATTCACCAAAATGCTGTGTGTGCGTGCATACACACACACACACACACACACACACACACACACACACACACACAAGAATAAACTCGTTTTTGTAAGGCCTACAGACAGACTTTGGGCTCCTGTGATGCCCTGCATCTGTGCTGAGAGATCTATGAAGGGTCAGGAAAGCGTCTTCCAGGGGAGGAGGGTTCCTAATCACATTCTTATTATTCTCTTGACAACACTGAGATCTGTTTGGGCACCAAGTGCTTTGTTAAGTACTAGGGACAGCAGCTAGTTGTTGGAAGTCTAGGGTGACCGTCAGCACTTACCCAAGCTCCTGGATCTGCCACATACGTGGTAAATCATTTTGTATGATGTAGCTAATTTACCCCACTAGCCACCATAGTACCACATAGATTTATTGAGGAACTAGAGGCCAAAAGAGTAAATAAACTCCCTAGAGTAGAGTTGACTCTTGAAATCGCCCTCCGTTGCTTTTGTGGAGAGGATGGGCAGATGCTGCTGAGAGGCCTAGAAGGAAGGAGTTCATTCAGGGAGGAGGGAGTGAGGCCAGGATACATTGTCCTTGTGAAGGCAGTTACATAGGCAAAAGGCCCAGGACAGGGCTGGCAAGATGAGCTTGATCAGCAGTAAAGGTTCTTCCCACCAAGCCTGATGACCTGAGTTTGATTCCAGGGACCCATGTGGTAGAAGGAAAGAACTGACTCCTGCAAATTTCCCTCTGACCTATATATGTGCACACACACACACACACACACACACACACACACAAATGTAAATTAAAAAGACAAAACAAAACTAAAGCCCAATGGCAGTAGCTGGAGAGATGGCTCATTGTTCAAAAGCACTTGTTGCTCCTGCAGAGGACCTGAATTTGGTTCCTAGAACCCTCACGGCAGCTCTCAACAGTTTATGGCTCTAGTTCTAGAGGATCCAATGCCTCTTTCTAACTTCTGTAGGCACCAGACAGGCACATACAGCACATACATATGTGTAGGCAAAATATTCATATACATACAATAAGTAAATCTTAAAAAAAAAAAACAATCTAGTGACAGCATGAACATTCAAGGGGGTGGTGAGCTGACACTGAAAAGCAACAGAGCTCCGGAAGCCGGGGTGGCGGTAGGGGGAGAGTGTCAGTCCTTAGCCGTCTGCCCTACAAAGTCAAGGAGGGTGGTATTTGCCTTTAAGAGTCTTTGATTTGAGGTGTACAAAGGATGTTGGTACACACGTTGACTATCTTTTATATCATTTCCAGGAGACCATAAACGTATTTGAAAGAAACATCACTGACTTGGTGGGACTATTTATTGAAAATGTCCAGAGTCTATATCCTTTCTGTGACAACCCCTACCTTACCCCATGGGAAGGCACCATAGGCTCTTGAGTTTGTCTCGGCCTCTAGAGCAGCTAAGGCAGAGGTGCCTAGGCTTTTAATAAAAACCAAGGGATAGCTCAGTGGAGAACTTGCTTAGCATAACTGAGGCCCTGGGTTCAATCCCCAGGACTGAAAGAAAGAGCAAGTAGAGAGTAGTCTTGGGCAAATAAGTGGTGGCTGCAGGCCACACCCCCTTTTGCTCCTACTGCAGAGTAAACTGAGCACTTCAGATAATACTTCAGTTCTTACCCAAAATATCCACCCCCCATTGATTTGCAGAATCACCCCCAAGAAAGTGTTTACACTTTCCACAGGGCTCTAGTTCATAGGCATCTCCTTTTTTAAAGTAAAGGAATGTAAAATCTTCCACTTTCCACCCAAGGAGAGAGGCCCTCCCTGTCACAGGATGTGGACTTGGTAGACTATAGAGGATATGCCACAGGAACTGAAGTGTTCTCAACACTCAACATTGCCAGCATGGCTGGAATGCCAGTTTGGATGCCCGGAGGGACTGCATGTATTCCTCAGTGGGTGATGTTCATAGGGGTACTGACACCTCAGAATCACTGCCTGACCTTTTGTTACAGGAAAACACGCTAGGATGAGGCCACACCCACACTGATGACAGGACAGGTTAAAAGGAGCAAGGCTAATAGTTAAGGCTAGAAACCAACATTTGAAACATGAACAGCCCTTTATTGGAGGCAAAGTGCTAAGCACCACCCAGAAGGAACTCAGGTTCTAGCATCCTGGAGCTCAGAGTCCAGCACATGGTCATTGAGATAGCAACTGATGTGCAAGGTACAGGGTCAATGGCCTCCCTAAACACACAGGCACACACGCACATGCACGCGCACACACACATGCACACAAAGACCTGCAGGTAACCACAGGAACCAGGTGAAAGAAGAGACACTCCAGACAACAAAAGCAGTATGTGGTGCAAAGGCCCCAAGAATGGGCCCATGAGAACAGATTTCCAGATGAGACAATCGGGCCATGTCAGAGATTGGAAGCTCCCAGGAGCTCTAAGCTTGGAACTGGCTACTCAAATCCTCAAGCTTATTCCAGGTGCTACAGGAGAAGGAGTAAGATATTATGGGAAACCAGGGAGGTCTTCGGCAGTGTTAGGAAGTCATGGGGATGGGGAAACAGACTGAGAACCTGAGGTGAGCTGGCACTGGGGGACAGTAATGGCTGAGTATGAGGACAGGAATGATATGGGGACCTGACAATGCATGTGGGTGACAGCTCAATGTCTATGATGCCTCTTAGCACCTCATGGCAGGTCTTGAACCCTTAGACTCTAAGGCTCAGAGACTGGACTCTCTATCTAGTAGGGATGGCATGGCCTTGTTCATCAGAGGCCCAGCCACCTGTCCTGCTCTGCCCCTGGCTTTAACTCCTAACTGCAGGATCGCTCAGTGCCGGGACTTGGAGAACCATCACCACGAGAAGCTCCTGGAGATCGCCATCAACACCCTGGAGAAGATCCTTAAGGGCGAGATGGATGAGGACTTACCCGATGATGTGCGGGCGGTGAGTAAGGGGAGAGGGGCTGGCACATGGTGAACATTCTGGGCGAGCAGCAAATAGATGAGTGAAACCCAGCCCTACTCATGGCTTGTCTAAGCATTGCAAGCTCCTGGAGGCTTCGCTCCTTCATGTCAAGGAAACAGTAGCCTGCTTTGACTGCTGAGCAAGGTGCTTACCGTTGGTGTCAGGATGGTCAGGTGGTTATCCCAAGTTCCTGTCTATGGAGTCTTCCGGCACAGTTACAAACAGAGGTAACAGCCAGAAACTTCCCTCAGGGATCTTAATGGTGGAGAGCTGCAACACTGGTATACCCACAAGCTTCATGTCTGGTCAGCCACCAGGCTGTCCCAGTCTCCGCCAGGGCAGATAGACATGAATACTAGGAATGCATGTCTACACCTAAGGAGGCATCTATGAGCCTACAGCAGCAGCGTGTGGATGCCTTAGGAAAGGGCTTCAGGCAGGCATGGATGGGCACAGGTCCAATACTTGCCCTCAGGAGCCTGCTTCTGTTCGTACCCAACTTAGTTTCTCAGCTGCTCTACACCACTGCACTACCACCACGCCATGTTCCAGTTGCCCTTTGCCTGCCTGCTGGCTCCTTGCTGCCTCCTTATAGACCATTCTCCATATGCAGACAGGTAGGTCTATTAGAAACCCAGACTATACAATCCTCACCTCTCCCAGCCCACCATGATCTTAGCGTTCCTTCCCTTAGGTCTCAGACACTCCAGACTAGGCCTCCCTCCCTTGGCAGCCCCACCCCTGGTTCTGATGCTCATCCATCAGGCAGGCTCCTTTCAACCAACATTCTGTCTTACGATTTCTATTGCTGTGATGAAACAGCATGACCGAGGCAACTTGGGGAGGAAAGGGTTCATTTGGCCTATCCTTCCAGGTGACAGTCCATCACTGAGGGAAATCAAGGCAGGAACTCAAACGGCAGGAACCTGGAGGCAGGAGCTGATGCAGAGGCCATGGAGGGGTGCTGCTTACTGGCTTGCTCCTCATAGTTTGCTCAGCCTGCTTTGTTAGAGAACCCAGGACCACCAGCCCAGGGGTGCCACCACTCCAATGGGCTGGGCCCTCCCCCCATTGATCACTAGTTGAGAAAATGCCCAACAGCTGGATCTCATGGATTCATTTTTCTCAGATGACGCTCCCTCCTCTCTGAAGACTCTAGCTTATGTCAAGTTGACATAAAACTAGCCAGTACACCATCTGTCTGGCAGACATGCTCACTCCTCAGTCTCTATGTGCTTTTCTTGTCCTTGCCATTCAGATCTCCACTCACGTGTTAGCTCTACTGAGAGGCCCTCCCTTAGTGCCTCTTAAACTACTGTCTCTCTGTCAGACGCCATCAGTCAGGCCAGAAGCTCATCACAGTTCTAAACTCTGCTCCATGATTTGTTTCTACAACTATTCATACTGTACATACGCTGTGAGGGAGGGCAGAGGTGGCCTTTTCATCACCATGGACCTCCTGTTTGCACTAGCAGGAGCCTCGAGCACAGCAGCCAGGGGCGATCTTGGAATAGGGTGGATGAAAACATGTATTCACTAAATATTTACTTTCCCAAGAGCTGGGCTGACCTATGCAGATAGAAAGCCAGCAGCCTTGACTCCATAGCCTCTGTTCTGAGACTAGGACCAACACCCAACATAACAGCAAGATACAGGGTCACAGTCACACCAACCTGCTCTCCCTAAGCTACTTATACAGTTCACTACCCTGCCCTAACCAAGAAGCAAGTCTCCTCTGAGAGGTTCTGAAGTCTCTGACAGTCCTCATGGGATTAGGTCTGTGACACCCTGTGAAAAACATCACTGAAACATGCTCGTTCCCTAGAGACTATAGCACACAGTAAAATCTGGACCCCAGAGGTCATTAACAGAAAGGCAGGCCAGCATTCCCTCTCAACCAAGTGGCCCCTCCCTGTCTGGTACTGTAGTATCTGGGAACAAAGATTCTTTATTAGAGGATTACGACTCTCCAGCCTGTTGACCACGTTACCTCATTTCCTCACCAAAGGAAGCACCGTTATCATGTGAGATTATGGATGAGAACACTGGGCAAGGCAGGTTCACAGATATGAGTTGGGGATGGCACAAGAGTCTGAATTCTGAGTCTCGTCTGATAAACAGTGCTGGGCCTGCGACTGTAGTGAGCACCGCAGCCTTCCCTAGTTGCCATAGCTGGTAGGCACTTTGGGGGCACCCATGGCACCAGGCCATGGGGCTCTGCCTCTCTGCTAAGAAAGTCTTAGACTCATTAGCAAGACTGGAATAGATTACTGCTTTCAAAACTTCATGGGGAACCAGGCAGTAGTGGCACATGTCTTTAATCCCAGCACTCAGGAGGTAGAGACTTTCCTGTCAGCCCAGGACAGGAAAGCCAAGACATTTCAAGACTCTTCTCTTCTGGGGCTGTGGCAGGACAGTTAGCAACTGAAGATGGGGCTTGCTGCTTGGAAAACCCAGTGAACTAACCTCCAAGCTGGGTATGAAGTGTCTGAGAGACATTTTAGAACCTGAAAGTGGGGGTTTTATCTTCCTTGCTCTGTAATTGCTATTGCAACCTGGGGCACTGGTTGGAACTTAAGTGCTGTTATACTTAGTGCTCAGATGCTCGAAGGATGGTGAGTGGGAGCATGTGTGGGCATGTATGCATGTGCAGTGTCAGCGCTTCTCCCTGATGGGATCACATCTCAGGCATAACCTAGGACCTGGAATCATCCTGTCATCTTTACAAAGTGTGTTCTGTAACCATTTTCAAGAAACTCTTTCAAAGTTGCAGGAAACGTTTATTTCATTGAGGTACCAGCTCTGATTGATATACAATGTGTCCAAACTGAAGAGTGAATCTGTTTTGTTTTGTTTTTTTTTAATGACCTGACCTTGATTGTGGCCATTTAGTCACAGTGTTTTATTCATTAGCCTAAGTAGATGTGTTCTCATCCCTGCATCTGGCATTCTTCCTTGAACAAAGAATGGTTTCAGTGAAACACCCTAGCAGAGACTTAAGGTCAGATTCTTTTAAAGTGATAGTCTTAATGATAAAGTTTGTTCTTTCCTGAGCTATTTGAAGATTAAATATTGCATAGTTTCAAGCCTGTGCACCATATTATAAAATATTGTTCAGTTATGCATAATCTTAATTTGTGTATAATGGAATGTTATTTACTATATAACACTGTAATAAGCAAGCAGAGTTTATGGGAAAATCCGTATTATTTTTGGGTCATGTTTAAATATACTTTAAAGATAAAGGTACAAAAATAAAAGAAGCCTGTTACTAGACCTCAGGACACTTGCTCCTGAGTACCCAGTGCAGTCAAGTTTTCATATTCTGATCCCTCCCAGAGCCTGGGCCTGCTGTCTGGAGTTAGAAGGAACTGAATGGCTTCCTGTCATTTCTATGGTGTGACTGTGCTGACCCGTTGTCCCACATCAGATAACCTGGCAATTCTCACATGGCATTCTGTGGCAAACTAACATCCCACAGACATTGTTCTGCACCAGAGTCTGTGGCCAATAAGTTGAAAAGAAAAAAGGCAAGAGAAAGAAAATCAAGTAGGTTGTTTCCCAGAGAACTTTGTACAGCATTCAGGACACTCTTTGCCCCATGAATCTTACTTTGGGAGCCTGGAGGTATTTGATCAAAGAATATTTCCTTATGTAGGAACACTAACATTTCAGGATCAGACAGAACATATTTTTAGAGATTATTAGGCTGATACTATAAAAAAAAATGAAGCAAAACAAAGAAAGTACTGGTGTGTATCTCTCTCTCTCTCTGACCCAAAAATCCAAATAGACTTTAGTACATTTGGGGTTTCAGGTTTTTCTGTTTTGTGGTCACGTTATAGAAAAACAATGCAGATATTCCAAAGTCAAACCTTGCAAAACCTGAAACCCTGTGCACCTCAGATAAGTTATGCTCCCTATGTACAGTTTCTCAACAGAGGACACCCAGGTCCTTTGCCATTCTTGTGTTTCCAAGTACCTTGGGCTCGGAGTGGAGCACTGCTTCCTCAGACCCTCAAGCAAGCTTCCCCTCCCCCAGGAATGACTGTGCTGCATTTCCCCCATTCTAGCCAGAGCCTGCATCTAGCGCCTGCCAAGCTCACTAGAAGGTGAAGAGTTGCACTAGCTCTCTATAAGGACCAAACAGTGCCAGGAACAAGCCGAGGCAAGGCAGACCCCAGTGGAACCAAAGCTTGATTTTGTTTATGTGAGAAGCAGCAGAAGACATATAGGACATGGACACCTCTCAGCTTACAGGGCCCAGGGTTGGAACAGCCTGCAGACCCTCAGCGAGACCTGACTGGCAGAGCTTCAGGACTACCTAGAAAGAGGCTTTGTGAGAACTGATATCCCTAGTAATGCTTCCTTGGCTAGCCACCTGCCATCTCCCCGGAGAAAACATGCTTTTAATGGGGACTGCAGCACGACACCTGTCACAGCTCAGGCTGGGGAGCAGGCTGTTGCCTGAGGATGAGCTGGCACCAAGTGACTGATACAGTATGGGCTCTCCACTAGGTGTGTCCCACAGCCTGGGAACTCCCAGGGGTCTCTTTGTGCTTAGGGCATAATAACACACATCATCTCATTTGGACCTTCTCACTTTCCAGCTTTTTGTTGACAAAGATACAATTGTTAATGCGGTTGGGGCATCACATGACATCCACCTCCTGAAGATTGACAACCGAGAGGATGAGCTGGTGACTGGAATCAACTCTTGGTGTGCACATCTAGTAGACAAGGTGAGTAATGAACGCCAAGCCACCCAGCTGGCTGGCTTGAGTTTCACCAATCAGAGTATGCTATTTTCCTTGAGAAACAAAGTAGAGAAAATAAAAAAGAGATAAGGGTTGGTAGAATTCTGCAATGAAGGTAGTTGGCCCAGTCATACCTCATTGTATCTGTAACTCCTGCCTCAGAGAGAGACCAGCAGTGCATGTTGTGGGTGGGGCTATGAGGTTAAACATCTTCCCTCCCTCTCTTGGGCCTCAGTAAATGATGTTAGCTATCAAAGACACCGTGCCCTGGCTTTCCTTTCATTTCCCAGATTCACAAAGATGAGATCATGAGGAACCGTAAGCGAGTGAAGGAGATCAATCAATTCATCGACCACATGCAGAGTGAACTGGACAACCTGGAATGTGGAGACATTATAGACTAGGTGTCAGCCAGAGATCGCCTCTAGGGCATGGACCCAGCCCCTGAGAGACATGGGATTTCTTTCATTCACCCCTATCTCAACACTGTTGGTAATAATTCTCAATATAGAGAAAAATAAAGGTCTGATGTCAGTCAGTATTCTCCTAGAGAGAGATCATGTATGAGCAGCTCCTGAACCATCCACACAAACATGTCTAGGGGGCTGGCATCAGCCGGAGGTATGGTTATGGCAGATCTCTAACATGCTAGTGCTCTTCCGCTGGCTGTGGCTGTCATGAGCTGAAGGTATTATCTTTCCCTCTGGATGCTGAGGACCAGGGAAGCAAGGAGCAGAAGCTCCCCTACAGCACTGAGACCTGGGTTGCTCTTGAAAGCAGAGGCCACAGTGCCCTTTAGCTCAGAACTTGATCTGGATCAAATCAGGGACTGGTTACCCAGGTACACTGCCCTTGCACTAGGCGACAGGAAGCAGAGTCTGCTGCTAAGACTGTGGAGGTGGCCGTGTGGAGAGTGCTCCCAGAGCTCCCATGCTCTCATGTGGAAAATGAGTGGAAACACGCATGTGTGTTGGCTTCCCATCACTGTAACAGACATCACTGGCAATCACCTTATGGAGAGAGTTTATTCTCTCCATAAGGTGATTGGATTTTAGTTGCATAGGGTCCAGTCCGTGATCAGTTGGTACTGATCATCATGGCAGGTGCACAGTTTGAGCCAAATGACCCACTTCACAGCCAAAAAGTGAGATGAAGAGGAAGGAGGGGGGGTGTCTCAGAATCTCCTTTGATAGCAAATTCTCAATGACCTGAAGATCTCCCATGCGGCTCTGCCACCCAATGGCAAGACTCAGAGGCATCAGCATTTGACACATGAGCTTTTAGGATACAGGGTGACGTCTCCTGGGGAGTTTATTTCTACTTACCTCAGGTAGGGCAACAACAGGCCAAAGAAATACTTCCATCCAAGTCTAACATAATGGCCTATGGACTTAATTAGGAGTACTTATGGAACATGGGCAACATGCAGGTGATCATGTCTGCTGATTCCCAGATGCAATGGCCATGCCATGTCCTCTGCCTCTTCTACAGTGCTCCATGTCCTGGTGAGGGTGACTGCTAGAGATTGCATAGTCATTTTCATGCATTCAGGACCAAGCACTGGCTGCTTCAACTCAATATCCACTTGTTCCCAGGAGTTTGATCAACTGTGTCTCTACAGTAGCCACCACTCTTTAATACAAAAAGAAGCATTGCTGACTAAGGCCAATCACACCAAAAACCTCTGGGCATAAGCACAAACATAAGAAACCAATTTGAAAAGCAGACTGAGGCACTGTAGTGGTTTGAATATGTTTGGCCCAAGGAGTGGCACTACTTGGAGGTATGGCCTTGGAGTAGGTGTGTCACTGTGGGCATGGGCTTTAAGACCCTCTCCCTAGCTGCCTGGAAGCCAGTCTTCTCCTGTTTGCCTTCAGAATAAGATGTAGATCTCTCAGTTCTTCCTACATAATGCCTGTCTGGATGCTGTCATGTTCCTGCCTTGATGATAATGGACTGAACCTCTGAACCTGTAAACCAGCCCCAATTAAATGTTGTCTTTATAAGAGCCTTGCCTTGGTCACGGTGTCTCAGCAGTAAAACCCTAAAATACCTGTAATCCCAGGAAAATCAGTTCAAGGTCATATATTCATATAGTGAATATTCAGCCATATAGAGAATTTAAGACAAGCCTGGGTTAGAAATACTGTTTTTAAAAAAAGGACTGGAGACAGGTAGGGAGGTAGGGTAGGGAGAAAGAGAAAGAGCAAGAATGAAAGACCCAGAGGGAGCAAACATATTTTGTTAGTAAAATATTCATTTAACAAGAAAACAATAGCTTCTCCACTAAAACCTTTGACCTCCTTTAACACAGATTTTGTCCTAGCATGGGTTCCCACTGTGGAGTGGGTCATAAATCCACACAGAATGGAGTTCTTTTGTACTCATGTAGCATGCCCCTATTGCACCTGTGCAGATTTTGCATGGATGAGATGCTGACAGTGTAAGACATGAGCTCCACAGCTGAGCAGGATCATCAGCGAGAATTCTCCCCTTGCAGCCTGCACAGTGCTCTCAACCAGCCAGCATCAGCCAGTAAGGAAGGAGCTTCCAGTTCTGGTTCTGGTTCTGGTATGCAGCCAACAGCAGTGGGACCTTTGTATATTGTGTGTGTACCTAAGGAACCTCTCCCATATATAACTTAGGGAGGTACCTCCCACAATCCAGCACTGGAATTCTCATTCAACAACCTTATGTCTTCTGGGTGTGCCTTCTCCTACTCATGAAGGTGCCTACTAAGTTGACACTCCTGTATTTGGGGGTTTTGTTTGTTTGTTTGTTTGAGACAGGGTCTTACTATGTAGTAGCCTGGAATTCACTATGTAGACCAGGCTGGCTTCAAATTCAGAGATCTCCTTGCCTCTGCCTTCCAAGTGCTGGAATTAAAGGTGTGCGGCATCATGCCTAGTGTTACTGTGCTACTCTTGTTTTGTTATATATATATATATATATATATGTTTTGTTATATGTATATGTGTATATATATATACACACATACATATATGTATATATGTATATATATATACATATATATACACATACATATACATATATATACATACATACATACACACAGGCTGTTGTATAAAGTTCTCAGTCACCTCGTTAGGTGGCACTTGTGACTTACCTAAGTACAAAATTCTTCAAATTGTTCAGAGCTGTCCCCTGTCCCCTGCATGGGCCGATTTCCCATTCGTGCTCCTCTAAGTATATTTGCATGTCCTTCAGATACATTTCTAAATCTGTAAACATCTCAGAAATTAACAGTATGTGGTAGATCCTTTTATAGAGTGGGCAGGTTCTCTGAAGGCCCACCACCATCTGTTCCAAACAGTACCAACTGGACTAGGGATTCAGCCGCTAAGGATACTAAAAAACTTAGCTAGTCCAAAACAGCATGAAAGGGTCCCAGAGTTTGTATAACTTCCTCAAAGGAGCAAGGTTATACAGTGGTGCTGTGGGAGGCACTGTGGTATCTAGCTCTCTGCTATCCATAAGCCTTTATGTCTCCCCATCCTGGGCCAAACACACCTCTCTCCGAAACAGTGAGCTCAAAGGACCAAGTGGAGCAGGGCCATGCTCATCTGATATACCAGCTACTCCATCTGGCTCCCCAGGTCGATCACACTTTCAGTCAGCACCCCGGTGGCTTCTACCTCTCCTTAGCCATACCTGGCTACTCAAGGGCAGGGCAAATATCTCCATATCCAATATATGTTCTCGTAGAAAGAAATGTACACAACTTACTTTGAGGATAGGAGAGGGGAGACAGGCTTATCTTTATCTGTACTGCCCAGCTATGTCTTCTGAGAGCTGTTGCCCAAGCTTTAATGTCGCCTAGAGCCCTGTGAGCTCTGACTTGGCAGTTTTTACTTAAAACGCTACCCCTACAGGAGTCTTGCTGAATTAGCCAGGGTTCTCTAGAGGAACACATGATTAGGGAGAGGGGCGGGTATTAGAATGGTTTACAGGCCATGGTCCAGCTAATCTAACAATGGCTGTCTACCATCAGAAGGTCCAAGAATTAGTAGTAGTTCAGTCCACCAGGCTGAATGTCTCAGCTGGTCTTCAGTATGTGCTGGAAGCCTGAGGAAGTAGGCTGTAATGCCAGTGAAAGAATGGACTTGCTAGGAGAGCAAACAAGCAAAGAAAGCAAGCTTCCTTCTTTCACATCCTTCATATAGGATACCAGCAGACGGTGTGTCCCAGATTAAAGGTGGACCTTCCAACCTCAAAAATCTGGATTAGAAGTGGATTTTACCATTTCAAATGATTTAATTAAAAAAAAAAAAAATCCTTGGGCTGGAGAGATGGCTCAGTAGTTAAGAGCACTGACTGCTCTTTCAGAGGTCCTGAGTTCACTTCCCAGCAACCACATGGTGACTCACAACCATCTGCAATGGGTTCTGATACCCTCTTCTGGTGTGTCTGAAGAGATCAATGGTGAATACATTAAATAAATAAATCTTTAAAAAACAAAAACAAACAAACAAAAAAACCCCACAAAAAAAAAATTCCCTCACCAGGATCTTGGCACTCAGATCTCTGAGTTTGAGGCCAGCCTGGTCAACAGAGTGAGTTCCAAGAAAGCCAGTGCTACACAGAGAAACCCTGTCTTAAAAACAAACAAACAAACAAACAAAAAAAAACCCCAAAAAAACCAAAACAAACAAACAAAAAAACAAAAACAAAACCCCCAAAATCCCCCAAAACAGTTTTTCCTTTTGAAGACTGACGAGATAACTCAGTAGTTAAAAGCACTTGTTGGCAGGCAGTGGATTTCTGAGTTCGAGACCAGCCTGGTCTACACTGGTCTACAGAGTGAGTTCCAGGACAGCCAGGGCTACACAGAAAAACCCTGTCTCAAAAAACAAAAAACAACAACAACAAAAAAGTACTTGTTGCTTTCAAGGACCATGGTTCAATTCTCAACACTAATATGGCAGCTCACAACCATCACTAATTCCATTTCCAGGAAATCCAGTGACCTCTTCTGGCCACTACATATACATGGTGCACACACAAAATAGACATACACATAAAACAGTAACGTTAAATTTTTTCCCAAGTCAAGTAGCTCAGAGACAGGTATGGTAGCACACACCTGTGATCCTAACACTTAGGAAGTTGAGGCAGGATAATTCCAAGTTTAAGGCCAGACTGAGCTACATAGTTCTATACCTGGGCTATATAAGGTAAGACACTATCTAAAAGGAGGAGGAAAAGGAGAAGGAAGGAGGAAGAAGAGAGGGTAGAGGAGGAAAAAGGAAGAGGAGGAAGAGTAGGAGGAAGAAGGTGAAGGAGGAGGAGAAGAATCCATAAAGCATAAAACCTAACCATTTTTGAGAAATGGTTTTCCAGGATAGACTGGGTGGAATTGCTTCTTTGGTTTGTCATTATCTGGAATGAGTAGGTAAACTACTCAAAAAAAAAAAAAAAAATCACATATACTTGGTGTTCCAAGTATACATAGACATGACAGAACCAAATATGAGCCTAAGAGAGCATCTGCAGCTGAGACTGAGCCAGCAATCATTAACTACTTATGTAGTCTTGAGGAGGGGGCAGCCGGATAGACCCTCCCATCATCCATGTTAATGGCCCAATCTTGTGTGGGTATTATAGCTGCTCTGATTTTAAGAAACCAATGGACATGGCATATCTAGAGGACATAATTCTACAATAAGACACCCCATTGCAATATTCCATGTAGAACATAGCACTGCATGTCAGTAACCAGGCCAGGACAACTTTTGTGTTTAACCCAGAAACAACATATCTTTAAGAGTAATTTTTTTTTTTTTTTTTTTTTTTTTTTTTTTAAAGAATAGGAAGAACAAACTGTAAGCAACCACTTAGACCAAAGATTCACTTTCAAATGATCATTTGATGAAAATCCAGGGGGGAAAAAGACCTTCAGGCTGAAGATGGAAAAGGGTTGTATGTGGTGATGTGCTAGTTTCCTGCCCTCCCCCATGAGGTCCCCAGCCACTGGTAGCAGATGTAATAATGGTGACAGAGCTCAGATAAAACAAGAAGAATGGAGAAATGCCAAGGCTCAAATGAAAATGAGGCTTGATATATTTTCAGAATGAAAAAATATTTAATAAAATCAGGGTCAAGAGAAAGTCCCTATACCATTTCTCTCCCTCCCTCACTACTGGTCAGGCAAGGGTGCCTGCATCAGAGGCTGTCTGACCTAAATAAAGTCAGGCACACTGTGTCTCCAGGGCATCTCAGGATGCTTCCTTATAAGGCCAAGCCACACAGGTCAGGGAAGACCTAGGTACAGGCTGGGTAGCCCCACAGGTATAGTGCTGAGGGAGCCCAATATGTACTGGCCAGCAGAGCATCACTGGATCCAGAGGTCCAATAGCCAAGGAGGCCCACATCAGAGTCTATGTCTGTGCAATTCCTTCCAGCCAGCGTGTGCACCCCAGGCCTCACTCTTGCAGGAGCTTGTGCTTGACTGTAGAGCTTTCCGAGCAGAGGTGGACAAAAAGGGTGCCAGCGGCAGTGCGAGCCCGCAGTTCCTGCAGCTCATAGTCGTGGGCCCACTCAATGTTGCCCCACTTCTGGATCTAAGGAGAGGTAAAAATAAGCTTCTGGGTGAGTAGTCTTGCCTGGTGACCTGAATCACATTCCATTCCCATCACTGGGCTAAGGATGGTGAGCCATGATCCTACCAAACACATAAGACCCATGTGGGCCATCTGGTAATAACTCCAGGAAGCTGGAGCTGGCTTTTTTGCTGTCTGGGGTTTAGTCTGAGAGGAACATATCCCAGCTTAGGGGCTGCCCATTTACCTTTACCTTACATTAAGACCAGGCTGCCAGCATGAAGCAGCCTAAAAATTGTCATCCTCTATGAGTTGTATATCCCATTGTCCTTCAAGGCTGTCGGCACTACCATGGGGATATAGTAAATAAATGAGCCAGATCACAGGCAACTTGGTTCTGACCCCTAAGGAGCAGCAGAACAGCACTGATTCTCTACAACACACAGGAAGCCAGCTATGGACCCTCAGAACTGTAACAAGAGGGAGGCGCTCCGAACCCACTGTGCCTTGCAGACATAAGTGTCTCCAAACCCACCCTGCTGGTCTGTCCCTGCAGGATTCCAGCAGGCCTGGCCAGATCATGGAGAATACAAAATATTTCAGGCCATATAAGCTACCTGCATTTCTGGTTGCTTGGTCTAGGTATGCACAACTAAAATACATTATCTGAGATAATTTTCACCTTCATTTCAGGTCATTCCTCATTTTGTGCAGGATCAAATCCAAAGTTCAGAGGGTCACCTGGCTTGAGTTCCATAGCCAAAAGCAGAGTCCAAACCAGAGGCCAGATTTCCTGGTTTTGTACCAACCCTATAGTCCTAATGGCTGATATCAGCCCTTCTCATGAAATGGCCTGACACCAGTGAATGGCTCTCCTCTGCTGTACAGAAATAGGTTGCCCCTGGCATTTTTCCAAGCAGAACATTAAATATTCCAAAAAGGTTTTTAATCCCAAAGAAACCAATTCCTAATAACATTAACCTTCTGAAGTTGGAGTAATAGCAACACCCTCAGGACCACAAGGAACACTAAATTTTCAGTGTTAATGATGCAAACAATGGGCTGGGGAGATGGCTTAGCACTTGATGCACAAGGATGAAGACCCAAGTTCAGATCCCAGCAACAACATAAAAGCCAAGTGGGTATAGCAGCCTACCTATAATCCTAGCTCTCCAGAGGCAGAGACGGGGATTCTCCAGAGCAACTGGCTAACTTAACTAGCCAAATTGGTGAACTCTGGGTTCAAGCAAGGTAGAGAATAACTGAGGAAGATACCTCATGTCAACTTCCACCAGAATGCACACACATGTATCCTTACCTGCATATGCACCACATAAATGTGAACACATACAAAAAGACAGAGAGAGAGAGAGAGAGAGAGAGAGAGAGAAGAGAAGAAAAATAATATTAAAATGAAAATACAAACAAAAGCCAGGCATAGTGGCATACATTTGTGATCTCAGGAGGCAAAGGCAAGAGCATCTTTGGACGTTCTAGGCCAGGCTAGTCTACATAATGAGTTTCAGACCAGTCAGGACTATATATATAGCAAGACTTGTCACAGAAAAGCCAAAATAAAATTAAAATGTAAATAAGCCAGCCATTGTGACATATATCCACAATATCCCAGCATCAGAGAGGCTGAGGCAGGAAGATCAGAAGTTCATGGTTAGGCTCAGATACACAATGAGCTCAAGGCTGGTCTAGACTACATGGGACTCTCTCTTAACAAAGCAAAACAAAAACAAGCCAAAACTAAAACTGCAAACAGCAGCATGGAAAACTTTAGTTTTCCTGCCCCTAAATCAAACGTGTGTGCAAGCAGCAGCTACTTGGCTCCTCTGCCATCTGGAAGAAATATCAGGAGCATAAAGCAGGACAGAGGAGGCCCAGATACCTTTATTTTATTAGCCCATGAGCCTCTAAGTGCACAGTGGTGGCCTTAGCCCTAGTATCACAGACATAGGTGCAAACCTCAGTGTAACATTCTCCAGAAATGCAATCTAATACTCCGGCTTACTGCTTTATAAAATGTGGGTAAATACAAGTCCTACCCAATCAAGCTGTTGAAGAGGAGTTGGGGGGCAAAAAGAGTACTGAAAAATTCTGAAACCTTTCACATGCATGGGTGTGTGTGTGTGTGTGTGTGTGTGTGTTGCTGCTGATGGAACCCAGGGCCCAGAGCACACTACTACTGAGCCACACCCCTAGCCTGAGCAATACCTAAACCTTTATTGTTCCTTAGTTTGATTTTTTTTTTACATGTACAAAGTAATAAAACTCAGTGAGTAAGAAAGGGTTAACGTGGGAACCGAGATCAGAACTTACCTGGTACTCTTCCTCCAAGCGTGACAGAAGCACAGCTTGTTCTACAGTCAGGCGCAAGTCAATCAGGCCCAAAGTCAGCAACATAGATTTGAGCTGTGCCACCACAAACTCAATCCCTAGAGTTAGGGGACATAAGCCCAGTCAGCCCTTATAGCCTACTGCCTGTCAGTTTCTACTCCCTAATGGAATGGAGGTTAGGGGGCACCCTCCTAAAACCCACCTGAGCTTTATACACTTTCCTGCCAGAATACTATTCCTTTTCTTGGGGTAACCCACCCCTGCCTTTTCCTGGATAGGTATATGACCTGAACCTAGCTAATTAGTATCCCCCAGGCCTCACTCCATTATTGGTTTAAAGATGGCTATATGGGTCCAAACTAATGATACGTGAAGTTGAGACTTTTCCTGGAGGCTGTGTGACCCTGGAGAGCTAAGTAAAAGGGTCCTCCATGCTCAGAGTACTCAACAGGGATGTGCCACTATATACTCCACCCTCCAGGCCCATAAAGCCCAAATTGTACCTTGCAGGGCCCACATGTTGTAAGAGGACAAGTGGCTGGTAAGCACCTCTCGGGTCTGGGTAGGGATGCTGGGTCCCATTATGCTAGTGGAGGAGCCGATCTCTATACCATACCTAAAGGGAAAGGCATGTGCATGTCTTTTGTACACTATTTCTCAAAAGCACTCTAACTTTTAACTAGAAGCAAAAAACCAAACCAAACTAAACCAATAGATATGGCATATGTGCTTTCCTCGGGACAGCAGTGCATGGAGGTGCACACCTATGATCACAGCACTCAGAAGGCTGAGGCAGGATGATCACGGGCAGAAGGCCAGTGGTGACTACAGAGTGGGTTTGAGGCTAGCCTGGATTACATGAGACCCTATTTCAAAGAACCAAAACAAACAAATAAATAAAAATAGCTCCTTCAGCATGCCTGGGGTCATTGTGAGGACTCAGGAAATGTGTAACAAGTGATGATTTCTGTGAAAATTGTTACAACAGAAGAAAAACCATCTAAGCATTTATTCCAAAACTCTGTAAACAAGGCAGAGCCATTGGGACCACCCCTTCCCCACTTTACTTGGAGAGTTGACACTGAATTTATTTTGCCACTTTATCAATATCTGTTCAACTCTGTACTTACTAGAGTCTTGTGTTAAGGAAAGTATTGAGTACCATCAATCCCTAGAAGCTACACATTGACAGATAGTATTCACAATGCTGCAGGAAGCTACCCTGACCTCTGTCTATGTGCACGTGTATCTTACACAGTCACTTTTACTTAGCAGTGCATCGATGATGATGATGATGATGATGATGATGATGATGATGATGATGATGATGATTTTTTAAGCCAAAATTTGAGTTGTTACCTCTGCTGAGTCAAGTGTTAAGTGTTTTGCTGGTTTACCCTTCCCATCAGCCTGGCAGACAGGCAGGATTAGTCCATTTCAAGTCAAGCAAACCAAGGCTCAGAGACCCACTGGGGGCCAGAGGCTTGGGACCTTTGGTGCTTCTTGAGGACATAGAGCTGCCTGTACATTTGTCATGGTATACCCCAGTAGGAGTTATTCGGGACACAATAATTTTTTTTTTTTTTTTTTTTTTTTAAGATTTATTTATTTCATGTACGTGAGTACACTGTTGCTATGTACAGACACACCAGAAGAGGGCATCAGATTACAGATGGTTGTGAGCCACCATGTGGTTGATGGGAAATGAATTCAGGACCTCTGTAAGAACAATCAGTGCTCTTAACTGCTGAGCCATCTCTCTAGCCCAACCAAAATGATTTTGAGGAACATGTTTAACAAGGTAACCCCTACCTCTCAATACCTGAGGGAGCTCAAGCTCAGGAGGGTTCTGGCTCAGGAAGCCAGCCTGAGATTTCAGGTGTACTGTGACCCCAGCACCCAATCCAATACCAGGTCTATTCAACGTTCCATGTGGGGCTGCACATCTTACCTTTTCTCAGCCCACTCTATGATGGGATCCCATTCGTTCTTTTGAAGTTCCACTAATGTCTCTGGTTCTTCCACCCTGTAGCTAATTCATTGTAAAAACCACCTTCATTAATAAAAAAGTACAATTCCTTCATTGAGGGACAGAAAAGGAAAATGCAAAGGGCAAAAGCAAAAACTTTACACCAACAACACAGCATCCTAAGTCTTGTCCCATAAAGCCATGATGGTCAGAGTGTAGCCAAGGGGTAAAGGAACCACCTGGCCAGCAGCGTCAGCTCTACCTCACTCAGAAGCTCATTACCAGGACACTTTCTCAGATAAATCCCCAATGATGACAAGCAGAACCTCTGGGGTTTCCGATCATATGTTTCCACATGCTCCCCAGGGAATTTTACTATAGCTTGAGTTGCAATTCATTATCTTCCAGTTCCCAAGTACTTTGACAGGTCCAAATTAGCCCATGTTAGTGCTACTCAAAAGCAGATCTGCAATAAAAATGGGACCCATACCCACTGGACACAGTGCTGTGCTAGTTCAGTGACAGCTCCTCCAAGACCCCTGCTCCTGGCCAAGGACCAAATGCCTGCTGATACTTCAGGAGCCTAGCCAGCTCCTGGAGTGGCTCCTTTACCCAAGGGGATCACCACAGAACCAGGTGGTACAATTCATTTTGATAAAGACACAGAAGGGTCAGTTGACAGGAGCAAACCTTCACAGTCTCATGGATGGGAACTCTAGGGCACCACAGAAAGCTAGCTTTTTAAAAACAAAACAAACAAACAAACAAAAAACAAAACAAAACAAAAAACAGAGGAGTATCCAGAAAAGCTGGGCGCTGAGAGCAGAGTAGGAAGCCTTTCCTTCCTACCCAATCCTGGACCTGAAGGGTGGAGGCAGGTAGAACTTGGTCCCAACTGCCTTTGTTTACTTGTTGGAACCCTGTATAGTTTTCAAGAAGCCCTCTTTACCAAAGGGAAGCTGGATGAACTCTGTTCCTTTCAAGGCACTGTTCCCTACAAAACCAGTAGCTCTCCTCCTCCCTCCTCCCCAGAATACCTATGCTAGCATCCCAAGCAATCCCTGGGTGACTCAAAGCCTCTGAGTAATGGGGCCAGCAGGCCCAGTACTGCACAATCATTCAACTGTTTCTCTGATGTTCCTTTAATATTACTCTCCAACAAGCTAATACAGACACGGGAGAATTCAGAATTGGGAGAGACCAGCCCCTGACAACTGCCACCTGTAATGACAACGATGCTAATACATGAACACATTGAGGGCCAGATGTGCTGCTGGGGGTTGACCAATGGGTCCTATAATTCTGGAGCCTGTGGGAATGGCATACATGTCTATGGCAACTCAGCTCAGATCAAGGGGCACTCTGTGCTAGAACAGCCTGAGAAGTTCTCCTAGGGTTCAGTCATATCACGTGGGCTACCTTCTTGCCCTCTTGCAAAATTGTACTCTCCCCCCATGAGCAAGCCTGAAGAGACCTTGGTTACCACAACAAGGTCAAGTGACGGGATATAGGTGGAGTTACCCACCTTGGCTGCCCGGAACACAGAAGCAGAACTGCCCCTGGGCTTGCCTTGAGACATCTCTGACCGTGACCTAGAACGACTATGGATTATACCACCCATCTGGAACCAGGAGGGGTTGTGGGTTGGGTCTTCCCCTTTAAATTGAGAGCCGAACATTAAAGCTTTGGGCCTTGATCAGAGAACTTTGCCTTGGCCTCATCTCTTCTCGCCCTCCTTCCCCTTTCATTCCCAGCCCCCCTTTCAGGTGAATCCAGTTGACTTGTGGCCTCGGGCGGCTACACAAAATAATGGCAAAGGCCTTGCCTTTCCCCCCCACTGATATGCTTTGGACAAAAGAAACAAAACAGATTAAGAGGTTCACACCACCCAAGAGGTCTGTTCATCTAATGTCACTTACCAGATGGTATCAGTGTCTAGAAACTTCACAGCTGCCCGGATCAGCTGGTCTTTGTTTCGCTGGGTTGGGTTGTCCAAGGATGTGTTACACAATGTGGTCTGAATGGAAAGGTGGAAGATGCTTTGTCACCCTCCTGTGGGGCTCAGGCATGCATACACTGCATCTGACATACAGCTGACAGCACACCAGAGCCATGCATTAGAGCTATTGCCACAGGCACAGCAGCAGCCTATCTGCTGGGGGATCTGAAAACCAGGCTCCATCTTCAAACTCCATTGTGCTCACCAGATTCATTGGACTCTCACAGTGATCTTTCTTGGAGTAGTGAACTTCCTCAAAGTTTCAGGGGTTTTATATATTTTTACATACATGACTATCAGGTTAACTTGCATAACAATGCTTTGGGGCAGATGCTATCCTTTTCAAAGATGTGAAAATTGAGGTCCACAGAGGTAAAATACATACTCAAATACAATAAAGGCATGAAGCTCAAAATAACTGAGAAGCTTTACCAGCTTGTTTGACACTTCAGAAAACAAGTTTGGCAGATTGAACTGGGATCAAGATATTTTCCTAGTGTTAGTTCATCAATAAGAGGCTTCTGAGACTACTCTAGGCCTCAGTTTGTGGCCTCGTCACCCTGATTATACTAGATAGTCAAGAAGTAGACTATGCTGTTGAGGCCCATCTGGGTCTGCAGTGAGTAGGATGAGAGCACCTAGACCCAGTACTAGCTGGTGCCTTCCTCAGAACCATGTGAAGGCTGCATGTACTGTTATCACCTCATCACCCATGGCACCATAAGGTGGGCAGTACAGTGGGATCATGGGGCTGGAGAAGAGTGACTACTCTGTAAGGCTTAAGGAGGCTGCAGAGGCAGGGCTTAAGGGGCCTCAATGGCGCCTGATCACTGAGGGGCTGACTGTGGAGCATCCTCCTTTCCTCACCCATCTGGCTGCCTGGGTCCTGTACCCCACCAATGTTCACTGAGCTCCATGTATTCTTCCAACTGAAACTCCTGAATAAAAAGCCATGGCTACTGCTCCCCTGTCACTAACCAAGCTATGAAAGACACAGGTAATAAACATGTAAATAGAAAACAGACCACTAGACTACGTGGTGAGGAAACAAATGACTAACTGCTGTAATGAAAAATAACAACTGGGCTCAGGTGAGGCAGCACACACCTTTAATTCCAGCACTTGGGAGACAGAGGCAGGCAGATTTCTGTGAGTTCCAGGTCAGACTGGTCTACAGAGCAAATTCCAACACAGCCAGAACTATATAAACAAACCAAAACAAACTCTGTTTCAAAAAAATTTTTAAATAATAAATAAAGATGAGCAATGTGACTGAGACATGGAGAGTTTGCCTAGCATGCATAAACCCTGGGTTCAACCCAAGCATTGCTTAAATAGGACATGGAGACACACACCTGTCATCTCAACACTCAGGCAGTAAAGGCACAAGTTCAAGGTCATTTGCAGCTATAAATCAAGTTCGAAGCCTGCCTGAGACATGAGATTCTGTCTCAAAACACCAAAACCAAACAAAAAACAAAGATAAAACATGATGGGGGGTGGGGGTGGGGGTGGGGGAGTCATTAATGGTGACTTCTGTCCAGAGACCAGGGGAGAAAAACAGTCACACTCTCAGTGTAGCATTCCAAGTACAGAGGACTGCAAGTAGCCAGGCCAGGCAGGGAAAGAGCTTGGCCAGTTCAGTGACAGATGGTTTAAGTGTGGCTGTAGATAGGCAGACAGGAGCCTTGTCTACCCCAGAGCCTTGTTATAATATGGAAAGAACTGTAAAGTTTTGCCAGGAAGGCTTGGTGAGCATCAGGTGGAAGTTTGTATGATAAGAGTCTGCTTGCTACAAGTTTGTTACCAGGTGCATGGTGTAGAACTTGATGGTATCCTGCTGAGAGTCCCACTCAGTGGCCACTGCGATGGCCAGGGCCTCGCTGGGGACGGTAAAAAGTTTGGCTTGGGGAGTTTTCAGCTTTCTGTGGTCCAGGTTTATCTCAAAGCCACCTTAAAAGATCAGACAAAAGTTCTCAGGGAATGTGGATTCAAGTGCCCATTCCTGTATTTTAGCAACCAACTTGGTGCACACAAAGACAATGCTCACAAAAGTGCCACCATCATCTAGCTGGAGACAAATGTGTGCCCCACCATTTACAGAAAGGCCATCAGATTTTCAGATACTTACCTTCACCCTGTGAGATGCTGACATTCTGATAAAACCTCTTCCTTTCTGTAAGACAGATTTTTCAGAGACAATTTAAAATAGCATCAAGAGGACTCAAAGACAACACCAACTTATATGATTATTGCTAATGCTGATTGATTGGCTTGATTTTTATATCACCATTCAAAGTCTGCTCTATAATCAACAGCTTCTGATTAAAGCTTGGAAAAGGAACAAACACTCTCCAGGAACAAAAAAAGAATAGGATTCGATGGCTATGCCTCTCCTAGTATCCAAGCAGGGAGACAACTCTGATCAAGAGCCAGTGGAGCCTCAGATTGTGACCTGAGAACTTCTAACACCTGCTTTCACATCCAGTATGCCCACCCACACTGCCCTAGGCCAGCTCAATGTACTTGAATGTAAAGTTGGTTTGTAAATGGAATGGAACCAGAGACTCCTTTCAGGCAGATGCCTCTGAGGAAGGAAGCCAATGTGTGTGCTTATGTACACATGAATGCAAATGTGTAATGTACAGGCAGAAAATAAAGCTACTGAAAACATTTCCTATCTTCTCTAACTAATTTATTTAATTAACCAGCTTGCTTGTATAGTCAACAGGAACTCCAAATACTTCCTTCAAGAAGGGGGACGATCTGTTTTGTATATCTTTGTTAGAATTACAAGAACTTAGAGAAACTTCATATGTGTGCAAGGCAGGGGGAGGGTACTGGGGATGGTTTGATAATGAATAAGATATAAAAATCCTTGTCTTCACACACTTTAAATTTTTCATAAAGTTATCACACCTCCACAAGAGGCATGGAAATAGAAGGAGGACTTGTTGGAACAGGGGTATAAGGGGAAGGGAATGAAAGGATAACGGAGAAGAATATTATCAAAGATTGGCCACTAAAGGCTCATATATGTGCATGCTTGGTGGATCTAGTTGGTGCACTGTTGGGAACAATTAGGAAGTGAGGCCTTGGTGAAGGAGGTGTACCCTGGAGAAGGGTTTTGAGGTTTCAGAAGCTCATACCAGGCCCTGTCTCTGTCTCTGTCTGCCTGCTGCCTGCTGCCTGTGGATCAAGATGTAGCTCTCAGCTACTTTTCCAGCACCATGCCTGCCACCATGTTCTCTACCATGACAATAATTGTCTAACCCTTTGAAACTATAAGCAAGCTTCCCATAAAATACCTTCTTTTATAAGATCTGCTTTGGTTGTGTCTCTTCACAGCAATAGAAAACTGACTAAGACAATAAGTATACATAAAATTGTAAAAGAATAATTCTAAGAATTATCAGCTCTAGTCACTGAGAAAATATGACACAATTGACGATATCATCTGATCCTATAACACCATTCTACTACAGCACACATTCTACAACAAAATAGGTAAGTTTCTGCCACTGTTAAATTTCCCTACTTTACCTGCCACACTGGGCTGGCCACAGGCCTCTTTTCCTATCTCTGATAGAACTTGTACACTATATCCACTGTGCTTTTTGGTGCCTAGACTGGGTAGTGTGCAAAAGGCTGACCAGGCAGAAGTCAGTGGGAATAATTCCTGATACAGGCTTGAGAAATGGGTAAAAGAGACTGGGACAGAAAAAGGACAGAAACTGACTATGAAGGACTGACTCTTCCAAAGCTGCCAGGACAGCTAAGTTTCCTATAACCCTAATCTTCTGGCATGCTCTACTAGTCAGGGCTACCTCTATATCTGAATAAGCATTTAAAAGTCTGGATAGTAAGATGACTAGAGAGGAAATAAAGACACATAGAAAACAAGACAGTAGAAAGGCAAAAAAAATCCAAGAGGCAATGACTTCATATTCAAAGGCTTTAGACAGAGCTTTTCTGACTGAAGTTCTGATACAGGGCAAACACCAGTCTTCCTACTGGTTCTCACATTCAAGGATCAGCCTTGGGGATGAGATGTGCTCCCCAGAGGTTCTGTCTAGTGAGAGCAAAATGAACAAGTGACTTCAGTGACAGTAAAAACATGTGGACAGTGGGAATTCAGACTGAGGAATCCTTATCTCATCTTGAGCTGCAAAAGGACCTCTGAGCAAGCAGTTAAAAGCTCATATGTGAGCCACAGGACAGCAGTCACTAAATCTCATTAACTGATTTGCTTGGGAAGGGATGTGTAGGAAATGATTTTCAGGATTAGAATGGCTTATATGAAGCTCAGTTGATGAAGTACTTGCTGCACAAGTATGATGCTCTAGTTGAATCCCAGTACCCATGTAAAAAGCCAGAGAGGCCGGGCAGTGGTGGTGCACGCCTTTAATCCCAGCACTTGGGAGGCAGAGGCAGGTGGATTTCTGAGTTCGAGGCTAGCCTGGTCTACAGAGTGAGTTCCAGGACAGCCAGGGCTACACAGAGAAACCCTGTCTCGAAAAAAAAAAAAAAAAAAAAAAAAAAAGCCAGAGAATAGTCATGCATGCTTGCAACACCAGACAGAGCTGGACAAGTGGAAACAGGAGGATCCCTGCAGCTGGCTCGCCATTTAGCCTAGCCTATTCAGCAACCCTGTCTCAAAACACAAGGAGAGGGTCAGCAAGATGGCTCAGCAGGTAAATGTGCTTGTCATGCAAGCCCAATGACCTAAATTCAATCCCTAGATCCCATACAAGCTTGAAAGGAGAGAACTGACTCCATAAAATGTTCTCTGTCCTTCACATGCATGTGTGGCACATATATCCACACACATATACAAACAATAAAAAACAAAGAGACAGCCATAAGAAAACAAGAAAAAAAAGCAGAGAACAACCTTGAAAAGCTGCTCATAAGAATACTGAATGAGAAATTAACAGTCTCTAGTCTCTCCTGAGAAGTTGCCTAAAGTCCATATACAGAAACAAGTGCTTTTCAGTGTCACTTCCTTCTTAAATCTCTCTTGTCTAATGTCTGGTTATTCTACCAGTCACAGTTTAGGAGCTGCCCCTCCCTCTTTTAAGAACCTAAGGCCAAAGGACTACAATTCCCAGAATACACCAAGAATCTGTGCTAATCATAAAATCACAATACCTTTAGCCTTTAAAACAGCGCCATCTGGTGGGTCTCAGACCTTAAAGCTAAACTCAAAATAGTTAACCTTTTATAATCCTATGGCAGCTCTAACCAGACATCAAAATTCTTCTAATATAAACATATAAAGAAAGCCTCCAACTCAGGCAAGGCATGGTTGTACATTCCTTTAATCCCAGCACTGAGGAAGCAGAGGTAGTCAGTTTGAAGCCAACTTGGTCTACATAGAGATCAAAGCCATCCAGAACTACACAGAAAGACCAACTCAATAATTAATAATATTGATAATCCACACTAAGATACTACCTCACACCCTTTGAGGTGATTATAATCAAAAAGTCAGACAGTAACAAGTTTTAGTGAGGATATGTACTACTACTAGAGATTTAAAACACCATATCCACCTTAAAAAACAAACAAATAAAAACAATCTTATGGGCTAGGAAATAGGACACAGGTATTTAGTCTCAACAGCTGAGAGGCAGAGGCAGATGGATCTCTGTAATGTGAGGTCAGCCTAGTCTACAAAGCTAGTTCCAGGACAGCTATGACTATACAGAAAAACCCTCTTAACAAAAAAACCAAAAAAAAAAAAAAAAAAAAAAAAACAACAACAACAAAAAAAACCAACTTACTACTCTTTAATGAGTTAATTTCTGTTTGATCCAGCAATTTTAAGCTTAGAAAATATAGCCAGGAAAAGTAAAACCAAACCCATGCAAAAACTTGTACACAAATATCTATCTGTATCAGCATTATTCATAATAACCAAAGAGTAGAAACAACTCACATGTCCCATAAATGGACAAGTAAAATGTGTATTTCTACAACATGTTATTCATCAGTAAGAAGACTGGAATAGGGCTGGGCAGTGGTGGCACACACCTTTAATCCCAGCACTTGGGAGGCAGAGCCAAGTGGATTTCTGAGTTCGAGGCCAGCCTGGTCTACAGAGTGAGTACCAGGACAGCCAGGGCTACACAGAGAAATCCTGTCTTGAAAAACAAACAAACAAACAAACAAACAAACAAAAAAAGACTGGAATATGGAAATACGTATGATACAACACAGACAGACCTTAAGAACACTGTACTCAGTTACTCAGTGGAAAAGGCTAGTCCCAAGCTACACACAATGCAATGTCCAAAACAGGGAAACAAAGTAGTGGTTGCCTAGGGCTAGGGAGGTGGCTAGGCAGCTGAATATTACTAAAGGGTACTTACTGCCTTTAAAAAAATATTTATCTAGGTATTTTGTTTGCATGTATGTCTGTCCACAACGTGCACACCTTGTACCCAAGGCCAGAAGGCATTTGATCCCCTGGGACTAGTTATGGATAGTTGTAAGCTGCGTGTGGGTGCTGGGAATGGAACCCAGGTCTTTGGGAAGAGCACCAATGCTCTTAAGCACTGAGCCAGCACTCTAACCCCTACTGACTGCTTTTTACCATGATAAAAATGTTCTTAAACTGACTGTGATGTTCATTCAAATTACTGAATATACACTAAGGAATGTACTGTATGCTAAGTGAATGATATGTATTAATTTTTAAAATATTATCTCATCTGTGAGTGCTTTACCTGACTCTATGTATGTGTGCTATGCATGTGCTTAGTACTTACAGAGGTCAGAAGAGGGTGTCTGATCCCCTGGAACTGGAGTTACAAATGGCTGTGAGTCACCATGTGGGTACTGGGATCTGAACCCAATCCTCTGCAAAAGCAACAAGTGTTCTTAATCTTTGGCCATCTCTCTAGCCCCTTAAATAAATTATATCTTAATAAAGGTGTTTAAAATTCTGCCAGGGCAGAGAGATGGGTCCATGGGTAAAGGTGCTTATGTCCAAGTCTGACTCCAAGTTTAATCTCCCAAACCCATGTAAAGGTAAAAAGAGAGCACCAGCTCTCAGAAGTTGTCCTCTGATCTCAACATGTACACAGTGGCACATGTATGCCCAAATACATATATACATAAATAAATAAATGTAATAAAAAATTCTTGCAGCCAAATACATAAGTGTGCTATTTTCCCAATTGCTTTTCATCTGGAGCAGAGGTCAATAATCTAGGCTTGTCCTGGCCAATATAATGAAAGCAGACAATATGTATGAGTATGTGGCTGTGTTCCAATAAAACTTTACTTCAAAAGCAGGTAGCAGTCTGGTCCCTGATACTTCTATGAGGATGGCAAAGCAGGTAATGTCTCTGAAGTGGCAGAATCTTGGAGAAGCTGCCTAGGACAGAAGGCAATTTGTAAATGGTAGAAACAGGACTTCAAGCTTTTCTTTGGGAATTTGCCTCATATGCTGCTTCTCCAAACTACATCCCCCTCTGGGCCGAAAACAGCAGGAGGGTGGCAACAGATCTCACAGAGGTCTCTGCACTGTACTACCTCCTCCTCCTCCAAGCCCCTTTTCTCCAGACAACCTTCCATGCTGTGGCTGTTCCTAACCTTGACAAGTGGATTCTTCACCAAGAAGGACTTAATCATTTATGTACTTCAGAGATTCACAAAAATATCTCCCACCTGGTGAGGACATGGAAAGCAGAGCATACCCTAGGGAGGCACCGAATACACAGCAAACACATTCAGGAGTTCACTAAACAGGTCAAGGGTCAATTTAAGAGAATGGACACTTTTTGCTTCCCATTATGGAGGTGCTTGATCTGCCATCTTTTCTTTTGTATTACAGACTTACCAGTTGGCTCTTAGCATTATCTAGCACATAGTAGGTAGTCAAATGTGAAAGAAAATAGGAATGTATGAATGAATGAGGCCCAGTGAGAAAGAGATATATGTAAGTCAAGCCTTGTTCTCTTCCTCTCCCTCCCGCATGACCTCAAGTAATCCTAGCTCAGGCTCTCAAGCAGCTAATACATGTGAGTGACACCACACTTAGCTTCTTCATTTGTCTTTACTGGTTCTTCCTGGCCTACTTTTAGGCCTTCATTTGTGTCCTGACAAGTAAAAATCAGCTCCCTGTTGCATCCAATCTCGTTCCTCATTTATATAAAATTGTGGGCTATAGACCATTGAAATGACTCACCATGTAAAGACACTGACCCCTAAACCCAACATCCTCAGTTCAATCCCTTAAATCCACAACTAAGTCCTGCTAGTTGTCCTCTGACCTCCATGTGCATGACAAGTGCACACACAGACACAGACACACTAAATAAAACAAAAAATTATGGATTTATAGCCTAAAGAATCCTTAAAGGCAATCTCATGCTTCGGATCACTAAAGAAAGTGATATCATACATGCCCAAGACCACAGTACCTCAGAAATTTAGCCAACAACAGACCCCAGGTTTGTACTCTTACACCAATGCCAACCTGCCTATGGAATTGTTGCCTAATGAGGGAAGTGCTGCAGCAAGACTTCTAACACTCAGTCATCACCTCTGGACATGTTACACTCTCCCCCCCCCCAACCCCCCAAGCACCTCCACCAAACTCTTACTCATCTGTCAAGCCCCAGTTTAAAAGCCCTTTCAGTCACCCTGTACACGCTCATCCTTGTGATCTCTCAAGTCCTTCGGACTTCCCATATCACAATGTATTGCAAACTATTGTTTAGTAAGCATAATGAGTCCTGCATTTGATGTTGAGTGTCATTCAGGTGAGACCACATGCCTGAAACACAAAACAGCTAACAGAATGAAGGGAGGTCGTCACTACTTTTCACTCACTGAAGTGAACCTCACTCATAAAATCTCTCTCCAGAAGCAATGAAATAACCTTCTTTCGGGCTTATTACAGTCCTTAGTAGGTCAAAGAAGCCTGGCATAAACTACCACTTGGAAAAGGCTGCAGAGAATGCAGAGGCTGTGGCACTGTCACTAGGACAGAGGGCCTGCAAACCTTTAAGGAAGTGTGTGGGGGTGGAAGACTTAAGGCCTGTCTGCTCTGTGCCAAGTCTTGTGCTGGGTCCTGGAGACACAACTCGGTCAGGCCAGTCTTTGCCTTCCACAACCTCAACTAGTCTGCTCTGTGACCTTGGAAGTCCTGATTGAAAGCCCAGATTTTCCTTTCTGAAATCAACGAAGATACCTGCTTCCCTTAAAAAGGAAAAACCTGAAGCCAGATGGTGGTGGTGCACACCTTTAATTCCGGCACTCAGGAACTAGAGGTGGGAGGATCTCTGAGTTCGAGGCCAGCCTGGTGTATACAGCGAGTTCCAGAGCAGCCAGAACTACAGAGAGAAATCCTATCTCGAAAAACAAAACAAACAAAAAAAGAAGGAAAAAAAGAAAAGAAAATTGAGAAAAGCCCCAAGAGCCAAATATCTCCTATCCTGGACACGGTGTGTTCCCTAAAGTCACCCCGCACTGCTCTAAGTATTCTCATGGGCCTGAACCCTGCCTCAGTCACCCCACATTGCATGGCAGAAACCTTCCACCAGGTGAGCCCGACTTGGCTCCTGACCAAAAAGTAACATTATGTCCCGGCCTCACCTGTTGGCGGGACGTAGGCCCGGGCCGGAGGCCGTAGAGCTGGCCCCGGCCACACTGAGGCGGTAGGGTCACTGAGAGGCCGGTCCAAGAGACCGCGCCACCGGTCCCTCAGCCGGGGGTAGATTCGCCACATCGTGCCCAAGGGCCTGGGTGGACACATACGTGAAAACAGAGTACAGGAATAGAGCGAAGCGATCCCCAAACCCCTCGCTGGTTCTATACGGAAACCTCTCACCAAGGTTTCAAAACCCTGAGCCTTCTCAGCACGCCGCCATCTTCCTCATGACACCTACGGCGCGCCGTCGCTGCCGAGCGCCTCCAGCGCACCGCTCCCGCCCCCGTCAATCAGCATCACAAGCGTGCTCGCCCCGCCCCCTTCCTGCTGCGCCACGGGAAGAAAACTACAAGTCCCAGCGGGTCGTTCGCGCGCCGCGCCACGTGCTTTCTCTGTCCGCCAATGGGCGGAAGCGCCGCGTGAACTTGCTCCCGCCTCTTCGGCGCGTCCGCGCCAATTGGAAGCTGCAGAGTGTGTGTGTTTGTGTGTGTGAGTGTGTGCGCGCGCGTGTGTGTGTGAGTGTGTGAGCGCGTGTGTATGTGTGTATGAGTGAGTGTGTGTGTGTGCGTGTGTGTGTGTGTGTGTGTGCGCGCCCGTGAGGACAAGTGGGAAGGGGGCCCCAGCTCAGGACAGGGAGGCCCTCTTTGCAGGTCTCGGGGTCCAGGTGGCGACACGAGCGCTCGGTCTGCCGGCAGCGGGCGGGTGGTGCCCCAGCCCCTCCCCCGCGCGTGCGCGCCCGGGTCCGCCCTCCCCGCAGCTTCGGATCCCGCGCGGCGACGGCGGTTCCTTCCCCCTCCCCCAGCCCTGGCTCCGGGGGACCCCGCGATGCCGGTCCGCACCGAGTGTCCCCCGCCGGCGGGTGCCTCAGCCACATCCGCGGCCTCACTCATCCCGCCGCCGCCCATCAACACCCAGCAGCCCGGCGTGGCCACCAGCTTGCTCTACAGCGGCTCCAAGTTCCGTGGCCACCAGAAGAGCAAGGGGAACTCGTACGACGTAGAGGTGGTGCTGCAGGTGAGCGCCAGGCGGCAAGGCCGGGCCCGAGGGCCTCCTCGCGGCGCTCACGGGCCGGGCCTGCCCTGGGCTCCTCGAGCCCTCAGCCGCGGACCAGGCCCTCACTGCCGGGGCCTCCTGCACCCGGCGCCTCCCACCGGGACCTGCCCAGCTGATGTCACACTCTCGAACCCTACCCCTAACCTGCCCCTAGACTCAGAGCCTGTAGCGGCCAGCCTCCGACAGACCCCGAAGACTGTCCCACACTTGGAGCCTTTGACTCGCCCGCTTGGGATCCGGAAGCACCCCCATGACTAGCCGTCCTTTAGCCTGGGTCGGTTCTTCCCAAGTCCTGTTCTCCCTACACCGGCCAGCCCTCCCACCAGTCCCTGTCGGATCCTGAAAAACTCTCCATTGGCTGCCTTAAACTCAGTATCTCTCGGTAGCGGCCAGTGTTATATTCTCCCAGAATGAAGCTTTTCCTCTGCCCCCAACTCCATCCTGAGTGCCAGGGACCTTGCTCCTTAGGAGAACTCAATCAGCCCACTGCTGACGGGAGAGGTGGGCAACCTCCCTCCATTGGCTGAGACAACCCACAAAGGTTGAGAGGCTCCTCAAAGACCAAGTACTCACACCCAAATATCTCCAGTTGCACCACTTAGTGTTAGACCTTGTCTCCTGAGGCCTTCCAGTACCAAAACGCGGCGTCAGTCGGTTCATAGTCATCTGCTGCTACACTATACTTCTTGCCCCAAGCTTCTTACCCTACCCTGTGCTGTGGCTACGTCCCATCCCTGGCGGTCCCCTGGCTTCTCCTCAGACCTTGCACCTTGGTCTAGCTGGTTTCTATTGCTGCCTGTAGTGTTGCTGATTTTTATCTACATAGCTCCAGAGTTTCCTCCCAGCCTCAGCTGCCCAAGTACTGGGAAATCTAACCCAGTTAGATTTGTTTTTGTCCACTTACCTCCCCCTATTTGACCTGGATATCTGAGTACTGGCTGGTGGCTGCCAGTCCCTGAACAACTTTGAAACTTCAGCTTCATCCGCTCTGGGCTTTTCTTTTCCAGAACTCCACCTCTTTCTCCCTTTAAGCTTTTCCCAACTGAAGGAAATTGGTGGAAGTAGATATTTCTCTTTCATCTCCCCTCTCCACAATACTGTTCTCTCTAGGTATTAAACTGTCTGCCTGAAGACCTATTACCAGTCCCACTTTGTGTGCATTTTCCTAATGCCTCCTCCTAAGTAGTTCTCCAAGTCTAGTTTCTTGAAAGCCCTTCCAGAGGTTTAGAGGTGTGTGCAGCCCCAGGGAGATGCATAGCGACCATCTACACCATCCACTACCCTTTGTTCTAATTTCCCATCTCGAATTCTTTTGAGCAAATAGATCTCCCACTCCAAAGACACGAAAGTGTATCTCCTTTCTAACTGCAGCACACTCATCAGCCCTTTTCTTTCTTACCATTTGTGGGAATAGTTCTCTCAGCTTTTGATTGGGAAAACCATACTCTTATTAAATGTATTTTTTTTTCTATAAAGCTCTGTCATGAACTATGGTATTGTCATTGGAAAGCTGTGGCTGAGTTATATCAAGTCTTGTTACCTACTGAGATAATCATTTTATTCCTCCTTAAGATATGATACTATAGTATGAAAAAGTTAAGCTTTTTGCTTTTAATTCATTGAATTATAAAGTTCTGGAAGTGAGATCCCTGCATGGATCGTGTTTGGAATGACCCTGAATTTATGCCCATCTGCTGATTTCTAATATAATAGGTTAATAGCTGTCAGAGCAACCAGCTGTCAAAGGGAAGTCTGTTCCTATCATTTGTCTGTTGTTCCCTACCTTGTCAGGGGCATTGTGAATTGATGAAATAATGATTGAGTTAGAGGCATGGTTGATAGGTGAAAGGTAGCCCACATCCTTATGTGGAATGCCTAGTGGTGGGAATAGTTGGTGGTCATGCCTCAGAATGCTCCCCTACATCTCTGCCAGTGAGTGAGCTTATTGGGATCAGGTGGGGGAAATAAAAACTGTTAACTGGTCTTTTCTAGACTCAGCCCTCTGAGAATAGTTCTGTCTTAATTCAACTTCTTTCCTGCTTTTCTTGTTTGTTTGGCTTAGACTATTTTTAGGAAGCAGACTAATGTGGCAGTTAAAGACATGGACTCTGAAGTCAAATCAATGAAAGTACACCTGCTTGTTCTTCCTAAGTACTTTTGTTAAGATATAGTCCACACACCATACTGTTTACCTATTCAAGGTATACCCTTAATGGTTTTTAGGATATTCACAAAATTGTACAACTGTCACCTGATTTTAGAACATTTTTATTGCCCCCAAAAGAAACCCTTGTACACCTTAGCCATCACACTTACCAATCCTAGGCTAATCTTTTTCTGCAGATTTACCTATTCTGAGACCAGGCTTAGTAGTATTCACTTATGATTCCAAAATTCAGAACCTGAGGCCAGAATCTAGGCTACAGAATGAGACCCTTTCTCAAAATCAAAAAACCTAGATTCACCTTTCACCTGTTCTGCACATGCTGTATAAATAGGGTCACATAGTTTTCCTTTCATGACCTGCTTCTTTACATAGCATATATTCAGGGCTCATCCATGTCTCAGCACATGTCAGTATTTCATTACTTTTTGTTGTTGGTCTTTGTAAACATTGCTTTGTTTAGCCATTGGTCAGTTGATAGACTTTTAAGTTGTTTCTACTTTGGGGCTGTTATCACTAATGCTGTTGTGAACATTCATATACAGATTTTTGTTTTTGAGATGTGTATCTCTGTATATTCCCTAGGTTAGCTTTGAACCCCTAACTCCAAGTGACCTTCCCACTTTCGCTGTCCCAAGTACAAGAACTATATGTATATACCACCAACTCAGCTGTATGCAAGTTTTTATGTGCGTGGTTTTTTTCTCTTGAGTAAATATAGATAATCTAGAGATAGAATCACTAGGGATTATAGTATCTCTAGGTTTAATACTTTAGCAAACTACCAGTGGTTTTAAAGGTGGTTACACCATTTTATATTTCCTCTGACAACATATGATGGCTCCAACTTCTTTACATTATACTCATCTCCGTGGGTATGAAATGCTATCTCATGGTCTTAATAGAAATGTCTCAAAAGATGCTGTATATCTTTTCCTGTACTTTCAGAACAGTGGGCTGAGTACATGTGCCTGTGAGTGCATGTGTGCTTATACACCTGGAGATCAGGGGTCTATATTAGGTGCCTTCCTCTATTGCTTTCCACCTAATTTTTGAGACAGAGGCCCCTATTGAACCTGAACTCACTGATTGGCTAGACTAACTGTGAGAGAATTCCAGGGACTGATCTGTCTCAGCCTCCCCAGCACTGGAGTTACAGGTTTGCCCCACCTCACCTGGCTCTTTTATATACTAGAAGTCCAAATTCAGATTCTCATACTTGCATAGCAAGCACTTTAACAACTGAGTCATCTCAACAACCCCTAGAACACTGGTTCTCAACCTTTCTAATGTTGTGACCCTTTAATACAATTCCTCATATTGTGGTGACCCCCCACCATAAAATTATTTTGTTGCTACTTCATAACTGTAATTTTGCTACTGTTATGAATTGTAAATACCTGATATTCAGGATACCTGATATGTGACCCTTTTGGGGGTTGCAACCCACATAACATCTTTTATTTTGAAATTCTAGTATAACAATTACTGAAAATATATATATGCAAGGTTCCAAAAAAATCTTTTCTCCTGCTCTATGACTATTCCCCTCTATGCCATCTCATTAAGTCACCAGTAGTGTGAAGCCCAGGACCCTGTGAAAGGAATATCTTAAAAGAGCGGCTGTTAGACACAGCTCTGCTGAGAGGCCTCCTTGCTAAACATTTGCCTTGTTACCTTTCACATTGAGATACTGGCCCCTTCATTGGTAAGACTGTGTGTATGTAGGATGATTTTAGTTCACCCGTCATCATCAAGATCAATTTGGGAAGAATGGGAAGGACGTGGCTGAATGGAGGCCAGATAGAAATTCTAGTTGTTAAGCATGCAAATGTGAAGCAATGTATACATCAGTTTTTAATCTTTATTAGCAAATATTTCTTCCATCTGATATAGCCTTTAGCTCTGAAAACCACTAACTGTATTGAGTTTTATAAGAACCACAAAAGTGAAATTTAAGGCTTCAGGCTCAGAGTGGCCTTTAATAAAAACTTTGCTGAACCACGTGATTGTGAACCAGCTGTGTTACTTAGTTCCAGTGCTAAGGCCAGCAAGTGAAGATGCTGAAATTTTGGGCAGTTTTTGTATGGGTTACCTTTGATGCCAACACCACGATGGGACAGACAACCTTTTGGCTTCATTGGAACCTTATTGCTTTGGTGCTGGCATCACCTGGCTAAATAGGTTCATTACAGTTCTTAAGGGTTGCCTTAATATTTGATTTATGTTAGAGGTGGAAACCTGATAGGTGGGGCTAGAGAGAGATGGTTCAGTAGTTAAGAGCACATACTGCTCTTGTAGAGGACCCAAGTTCCCAGCACCCATCAGGCAGCTCACAACTTGTAACTATAGCTCCAGGAGGCTGTGACACTCTGGCCTCTTTCATGTGCATATACTCACATATAGACATAGATACAATTAAAAAGAATAAAAATCTTTTTAAATTTGATAGGTGACATAAAACTTTTAGTTTCTTGGAAACCTTACTTAACACATGTGCTCCAAGTATCTCTGTGCTTTGTTTTGCTTTTGGAAGTTAATAGGCAATTTCAGAGTTTATCATAATTAGAGTCACTCTCAAGTCATGAATGCTGAAACCCTGCCCGAGCTGTTAGGCCCTGTTTGGTGATGGGGGGGCGGGGGGGAGAAGAAAGAAAGAAAGAGAGACAGACAGACAGACAGAAGCATACAGGATCATTAAATGATCTACTGTCTGACATTAGCACATGGCTCCAGGTCCTGTGATGGATTGGTTCAGTCTGTCTTTCTGATCTGTCATCCTCAGCATTTCCTGGTCTATTTCTCCTGCTGGTCTCTTGGTATTCAGTCTCCTGAGACTGAATGCTGCTTCTTGTTATTCCCACTATGAGAGAAAGGAAGAGACTTTTATTCCACATATGCCCATTCAAACGTTATTGCTCCTTCAGAATACTTGTATTCTTATTGGCCAGATTGGAGTCACTCACCCGTACAGTAATGGCTCACAGGTGATGGGGGTCCATACTACTAAAAATGGCCAGGTCTTATAAACAGAGTAGGTGCCAGAATGAAATCCAGGTTCTGCTAGCATTATTTAAAAAAAAAAAAAAAAAAAAAAAAAAAAAAAAAGTTGGTTGTTGAGTAGGCATCTGACAGTGTCTAAATGATCAATGACCTGTGGCTGAAAGCCTTAAAATCTCTCCTGTCCTTTCCACCTGTCTTGGGCTCAAAGTCCAGGGGCTACAGAAATGACTCAGCAGCTAAGAGCCCTGCTTCACTTCCAGACAATACAGGTTTGATTCCCAACACACATTGCAACTCACAACCATATTTAATTGCATTTCTAGGGGATCTAATGTCTTCTGGGCCTCCACAGGCATCAAGTATACATGTGGTACAGAAACATACATGTGGGCAAAGCACTCATACATATTAAAACACAAAAAGCCCAAAAGTCTAAGCCAGATACGGTGGCACACACTTTTAAACCCAGCACTAGAGAGGCAGAGGCAGGTGGATTTCTGTGAGTTTAAGGACAGTCAATCAGAACTATATGATAATACCCTGTCTTTGGGAGAGAAAAAAAAAGTCTTTATGAAATAAGCCAAACTACCATTCACAAAATCTTGGGTGGCATCTGGGTTCATAATTAAAATTAATTCCTTCTAACTCTTCATAAAATGTTATTCTCAAATGTTCTGCTCATTTCATAAGGAAATAATTCACGATGATGCTTAGGGTCAACAAGAGGACAGGAAAAGCTCTCCCAAGCCAGTGGCTGAGCATCAGAGAAATGGAATGATCTAGCAAGACACTTAGGGTTACACATGGCTCTGGGAATATGGGTGGAAAGGGCACTGTGTGTAACAATGCACAGTCTGCAAATGAGAGAGAAATGTAAAGAAAATGAAGGAACAGGCAGTTCCAGAAGGCACATCTTGAAATATTTAGCCAAAAGGACTGAGGGAGACCTGGGATAATTTTTTTAAGATTTATGTTTTTATTATTTTTAATTATGTGTATGTATGTCTGCATATGGAAATGTGCACGTGAATGCACATACCCATGAAGGCCCCTGTATCTCCTGGGACTAGAGGTTCAGATGGTTGTGAGCCACCTGATTTGGGTCCTGGCAAATAAACGTGGATCTTCTGGGAAAGCAGCAAATGCTCTTAACAACTGAGTCATTTTTCTAACCCCTGAGATAATTTTCAAAGGCGGCTGAGGCTTGGATTGTGCAGGGTGCTTGCTGACCACTGGCCTTACAGGATTTCTGAAGCACTCATTTGTAAACACTGTCTTTTCTTTACAGCACGTGGACACTGGGAACTCTTACCTTTGTGGGTACCTGAAGATTAAAGGCCTTACAGAGGTAAGTGCTTCTTGACAGATCTGGAATAGGAAGAGTGGTTTGCTCAGCAGCTCAGAGTCCAGTATCGCAATCCCACGGTTTAATTTTTTTGATTGTCCATTTGCAAATGTACACAGTCACAGTTTTCCCCCTTTGGTCCTCAGTGTGGTGGAGATGAAGATAGCATGCACTCAACCACTGAACTACACCCACTGCCCTCACAAATCACAGCATGATTGATTAGTCATTTTATGATTGATCTTTGAGTCAGAAAAGCTATGTTGGCCTCAAACTCAAGTTACCTGCCCCAACCTCTGGAATGCTAAGATTATAGCTATGTACTACCATGTCTGGCAGTGTTAATCCTTTTTTAAGAAAAATTATATGGACTAGAGAGGTGACTCAGCAGTTAAAAGTGCTTGCAAACCAGATATCAAGTCATAAGCACTCACATAATATGCTGGCATCAGTGAACTACTTTTTTTAAAAGTGTGTGTGTGTGTGTGTGTATGTGTTTTGTTTGCATGTACATTTGCACACCAGGAGAGGGCATCAGGTCCCATGGAACTACAAATTCATACACAGTTATACATGGTTGTAAGCTGCCATGTTGGTGGTGGGACTTAAATGCAAGACCTCTGAAAGAGCAGTCAATGTTATATAACCACTGAGCCATCTCCCCAGCCCTCCAGTGCACCTTTATAAATTCACCTCCAACCTAGGCAGAGACTAAAGGATCACTGGAACTTGATGGCTTCCTGCCTAACCACTCCAGGTTCAGGAGGTGATCTTGTCTCAGAGAAATATGTAGAAAGTAATAGAAAAGAATGCCCGATATCCTTTTTTTTTTTCTGTCCTCTCATCCAGCTTTCTAATCCTCAAGACTTCTGAGATTGAGAAGGCAGTGAAGAGCCTCCCTTCTTTCCATTAGTGGCTAAACAGAAAGAAAAAGGACACCTAACTGCCACTGAGTTCCCTGCCAGGTGTGGCTGGGCACAACCCTACTGTAGCTTCCCATGGCCTTTATTGCTTCATGTAGTCCTGAATATCCAGCAGGACTGGGCTGGGCTGGACAGAGCCTGTAAACCTCACTCAGCCCTTATCTGGATTTGTGATCTTTAGTTTGTCAAGTCTCTCAGCTTTTGCTTAAAGGAGAGTGAGAAACCCCTCTTTACTTCACCAGATAACTTGTCCAAGTGGGGAGCATTGTTAGAATAAGTTGTAGATAATGTGCCTCAAATGTGGAGTGCTGTTCTGATGCCCCACAGTCTTCTGCTTATCTGCTAGAGGCTGGGATAAGGATTCCCCAGGAAGTTTATTATTGACACAGAAAGTATCTTCCCCATCTCAGGAAACATAACCCATCGGAAGACAGAAAGTGATAGAGAAAAAAAAAAAACAAAAAAACAAAAAAAAAAAAAAAAAAAAAAAAAAAAAAAAAAAAAACCGGGTGTGGGAGGGAGCTCTGCTTTCATTTGCCCCAAGAGAAAACATGGAGTAAAACGATACGCTCAGTCTGGGCAGTAGTGACACACCCTTTAATCCCAGCACTGGGGATACAGAGGCAGGGGGATCTTTATGAGTTTGAAGCCAGCCTGGTATAAATAGTGAGTTCCAGGATAGCCAGGGCTATACAAAGAAACTCTTGTTTTAAGGAAATGGGGGGAAAAAAGCTCATATAAGGCAGCCAGAAACTAACAAAATGTGTAATATTTTAGAACATTATAGCAGTGACTCCAAAGCCAATCACTTGAGTTGTAGCATACTGCTAAGAAATGGCAAGAAGCACTAGAAATCTGGGAACAGTATGCAAAAGTGCTGACAGCTCAGAGCTCTTCCTAGAGCAAGTTTCCCTGAGGAAGCTCTTCACTCAGGCAGGGTGTCGGCATGGCTTTGCACTGGGACCAGCCCACAGGGATGCATCTTTCCTGGCAAATCTCAGATCTGTACAAAAAGAGGCCTTACTAGGCCCATGTCCTCCCAAAGTAGTCTGCCCAAGTACAACACTGCCATGCTTCTGTGGGGAACTTAGTAAAGGAACTAAGCATCTGTAGCCTGAGGTGATTCTTTAGTGACATGTTATAGCTTTATAGAGACACTTAACACACCGTATCTCTCATCCTTGTAAAGTACAGATCTCTCTTGTGCTGGAAACAGACATTGCTCTGTAGCCCTATCTTATTTAGAATGCAGTATAGCAGCCAGACTAGCCTCACACTCATGATCCTTCTGCTTTGGATGCCTGAGCACTAGGATGACAGGCATGCAGCCCCACATCTGGATCAAGTGTGTAATTCATTGAGCTTTTGGTATAGTCACACAGATATGCAGCTGATAACTTATCAAATTGTGAGTCTGTTATGCCGTAGCCACAACTAGCCTGCGCAGAGAGCTGTAATGAGTTGGTTGAGTTTTATACTTGTATTAGTTGTTTGTTTATGCTTTCTCATAACTATTAAAGTATCAGTTGTTAAAAGTATCTGGAAGACAAGTGATCTCTTGAGTTCCAGGCTAGTCCAGTTTTCATTCTTCTATGCTACTCAAGACTACACAAAGACTGTCTCTCAGAAAATAAAATAATAGCCAGGGGGTGGTGGTGCACACCTTTAATCCCAGAACTTGGAAAGCAGAGGCAGGTGGATCTCTGAGAGTTTGCAGCTAGCTTAATCTGTAGGGCGAGTTCCAGGACAGCCAGGTCTATACAGAGAAACCCTGTCTTGAAAAAACAAAGTAATGATAATAATAATAAAATATCAGATACATAGTTTATTTGGATTAAACTACATAAGGGATTTGTCTTATTTATAGTAGTTTCAGTTTTGTGTATGTAGTGTGTTTGTGTATGAGTGTTAAAACTTAAATTTAAGGTTATTTGCCACACATTCACTAGCAAAGCACAGCTTTAATGTTTGGGTGCTATTTTGAACTGAAGCAATCAGACTTGTAAAGAATAGGAGTGAAATTGTGCTAAATTGTGTTATCTTTGCATTTCCGAGTACCACCAGTAGAGACCAACAGCAGGGAGGGTGTCTGGGAGCCCAGCTTTGAAGGGAAGGCTGTGGGAAGGCCCCTTACTCACCCATAAGTCAGGCTGAGGTTGGAATAAGTGTATGTCACTCTTAACTCAGTACTTGTTGACCTACTGGGCAAAATACTGTAAGCCCTGAGAAGCCATTTCTGCCTGAGGTGCCCATCATGGAACTGTGGAGTTAGCCTGGAATCAAGAGAGGACTGAAGGAGTTCAGTGGCCACAGCCTATACCTGCCTGGTCTCCTTCCCCATCTCCTCTCTCTAATAACCTTCCCTCTGGTGCTGTTTCTGGCCTGTGAGTGAGTGTCTATATATGTGAATTTTGCTTTATTTTGTTTTGCTTTGTTTTTTCTTATTTTGTTTCTCTGAGTTATCCTAAATTTGGCTCTATAGACAAATACTCAGGGTCCTTATGCCTTTCCCAAGAAATAATGAATAATGACTTCTGACCAAGATGAATCCAATTCATTGTTATTTATGGTATTTTGGGAAGTGTGTTATAGTTGCCTTCACATGCTTCCAAAAGTGTTTAAGAAGTCAGCACAGAAGCCGGGCGGTGGTGATGCACGCCTTTAATCCCAGCACTTGGGAGGCAGAGGCAGGCAGATTTCTGAGTTCGAGGCCAGCCTGGTCTACAGAGTGAGTTCCAGGACAGCCAGGGCTACACAGAGAAACCCTGTCTCGGGAAAAAAAAAAAAAAAAAAAAAAAATGAAAAGAAAAAAGAGGAGATGAAATGGGATGGGTGTGGAGCTGGGTAGATGGTTCTGTAGGTAAAATGCCTGCTAAGGACCTGAATTCAGATCCCCACCACCTGTGTCATGATCATACATGTCTGTAACCCTAGTACAGCCAAGAAGGAAACCTACAGATCCCTGGAACTCAACGCTAGCCTGTCTACCGACTGCTGAGCCCCATCTCAAAAGAAATGGTCAGGAGCTATAAAGGAGGACACCCGATGTCAGCCTCCACCTCCACACCCACGCACATGCACACACACACACACACACACACACACACACACACACATACACACAAGAAAAAGCACACTCTGGGTGTAGCTCAGTGATAGAACACTAGTCTGCTGTGTACACCAGGCCCTGGAGTCCATGCAGGACTGCAAATTAATAATAAAGCACACGTTGAAAGTAGCATCACAGCAGGGCCTCCTCAGTGTGTTCCCTGAGTCACAGATCTGTGCAGTGTTGTTCAAGAGGATCTTTGCACTTAGAGAAGTGAAAAAACTATCGAGATAGGTCTATTATTTTAACTTTTTATTTATGTCTGTGCACCACATGTGTACCTGATGCTACAAGGCCAGAAGAAAGCATCAGATCCCCTGGGACTGGAGTTACATACAGTACCATGTGGGTGCTGACAATGGAACCTGGACCTCTGATGGAACAGCCTGTGCTCAACTGCTGGGCTACTTCTCCACTCTCACCTTTTTTATCTTAACAACTATAACAGCTCAACTTTTGAGGTGGCATGTTTATGAATGGTTGTGATTTTGCATTGCACACATGGTTTGCATATTTTTCCTTATATAAATTGTTCTTGATCCATGTGACAGAATTAAATGTTTTTCTTTTTTTTTTTTTAAATGTTTTTCTAGCATATCTGAGATATTCCTTCCAAAGATGTTTCTAGTCCTGGAAACTTCAAGAATAGATAGAAAGCCAGATATAGTGGCATATGCCTTTAATTCTAACACTTGGGAGGTAGAGACATTCCGATCTCTGTGAGTCCATGGCCAGCCAAGGAAACGTAGTGGCACTCTGTCTCAAACAAAAAAAAAAAAGAAGAAGAAGAAGAAGAAGAAGAAGATATAAGTGAGGGTCAAGGGAGCTTGATGATCCATGAAGGGTTGGCCCAAAGTCAAAGGAGACTCAGCTCTGGGTACCAACTCTGGAGCCTTTTTTTGCAGTGCACTTCAGAAACAGCATAAGTTATGCTCTGCTTTGACTGTAGAGAATTCAGAGTTTACTTGTAGTAGACAGTACCCAAATTCTTTTATAAGAGACCAGAACATAGCAAGTGAGGTCAAAGAGAAGTTCTTTGCTCTTGGAGCAAAAGTCTTTGGAGACTTGGTAAAGTCTCCAAAGCCCCAGAGCCCCTTCACTATCTAAGCAGCTAAATTCAGGTTTATGTCCAGAGCCTGTTGTCAGATCAGTGGATCTAACAGTGATTTTTTGGTGTGTTGATCTTGTCAAAGCATTAGAAAGTATAGCAAGATTGGTTACCTTGGAGAGGTGAGAATAGGCAGGACAAAAAAGAATAAGCACATTTTTGGGAAGCCTGAGGTCCTAGGCTCCATTAGCAGGACCAAGGTAAGATGTTCATTTAGTGTCTGTAGCTTAGTGGGAGGGAAGTCACTCAGCATGTGTGGAGCTCTGGGTTTAGATCTAGGCCTACTACAAACAAACAAACAACCAGAAATGCACATTTAATGTCTTTTTGCTTTGCTGTAGGAATATCCGACCCTTACAACCTTCTTTGAAGGAGAAATAATAAGCAAAAAACACCCTTTCTTAACTCGGAAGTGGGACGCAGATGAAGACGTGGATCGGAAACACTGGGTGAGTAAGGCTGTGCTCTGCCCTGGGCAGTAGAAGATGTCTAAAGAGCTGGCAGGCCTGGACCCAGGGCCTTGTCCCCTGCAGGAGTTAGTCAGAACCTATTCCTATACAAGCCACAGTTACCCTAGGTCTACCAATCCTTTTCTTAAAAGAACAGTCCTTCGGTTCCTCACAGCTTTGTGTGGCTTAGAACTCAGGCAATCTGCCCTGTTCTACCTGTCTTTTATCCACAGTTCCTTTCTAGTTGGCTCTGTATGGTGGAACCTCATGGAGCAGGTAGCAGTTGCCATCCTGTCTGGATGGCCTGCAGTGGATCTGTGGTTCATGAGCCCCAGCAAGGGCAGAGTGCTTTGTGTCTTTCTGTTCATCCCAGTAGATTCAGGGCAGGCCTAACTTACTTCATCCAGACATTCCTGAGAATTTCACATTCCCAGTCCTTAGTACTCACATGTACAGTGTCCTTATCCCCAGTGGTGAGTATGTCAAAATAACTCAGAGTTACTGCCCTGGGGTCTTTTCCCTGGTTTATGTTTTGGTCTTTACCTAAGTCTTATATCTTCAAATTATTGTTTTTTGTCCTATTGTACCAGCCTTTGACTTAGTCAGACATTGTGGGGTGGGCAGGAGTGTGTGTTGTTTGGTTGGTTGGTTGTTTGGAGATAGGATCTTCCTTTGTAACCCGGATTGACTTGAAGATCTCAGTGATTCTCTTGCCTCCACCTCCCAAGTTCTATATAACCGAAGTGTGCCACCATGCTCAGCTGGGTTTTGGTTTGAGAGAAGGGCTTGCTATGTTTTACCTTGAGTTTATGGTGTGGGATAACTACCTGTGCTATCACTTTTCTGTTGTAGTCCAGAGTCAGACATGCTATTGTATCCTTAGATTTACCTGTTTGTTAGTGACACTTAAAGCTGGGGTTGTAGTCATCAAGTCAGGGTTCCATATGCTTTATGTCCTTATGATAATATTTATGACTTAACGTATCAAACTATGTTTTAGTACTTTGAATCCTGTGCATACTGAACTTTTACTGTTGGTTATTTATTTATTTACTTATTTATTTATTTATTTTACAAAGTATGTACTTATTTTAAAATATTAGAAAAAAATGTGTAATGGCAATGCCTAGCACTAAGGAAGATACAAACTTCATTTGACCCTCTTTTGGGACCTTTTGTATCTGAGTTTGCATTTTGTATATTCAACTGATTGAAGATTGAAAATGTTTGGGGAAAGTAACTCACTGATTCTCCTTTGCAGTACAAGAAAATGCTAGTAAAAACTATTCTGTCTCAGACTGAGGAGATGGCTCAGCAGTTAAGGGCACTTACTGCTCTTCCAAAGGACTCAGGTTCGGTTCCCAGCACCATGTGGCAGCTTACAACTGTCTGTAACTCCAGTTGCAGGGGCTGTGACACATCTTCTGGCCTCCTTGGCACACACATGGTGCACATACATACATGCAGGTAAAACACCTATACACATCAAATAAAACTTAAACAATATTGCCAGGAGTGGTGACATATGCTTTTAATCTCAACACCCAGAGGCAGAAGCCAGCAGGTCAATGTGAGTTCCAGACCAGACAGGGCTATTCTATAAGACCTTGCCTTTAAAAAAGAAAATGTGTCTCTACTCAGCTATACAAGCTGTTTTTATTTTCACTTCACTTTGTTCTGACAGTACAGTGCAGTTGCCAACGAGCAGCCCCCGCATTCCAGTTTCTTAGCCACAGTTGAGAGTGTATGGCAGTATACTGTGTGCAGGCCACACACGGCAGTCATATTATCCAAGGGTTTTGGTGTCTGTACGGCGTCCTGGAATCCATCCACTACCTGGACCAAGAGTTGACTACAGACTTTTAGGGGACTTCTTGGTTTGGATTAAATATTTTGGTTTTGTTTGGTTTGGTCTTTTTACAAAAATAAAACCCTGTTGTTTGTGGTGGTGGTGGTTTGTTTGTTTGTTTGTTTTTGGTTGGTTATGTGGTTGGTTGGTTTTTTTGAGACAGGTTCTCTCTGTGTACCCCTGACTGTTTTGGAACTCACATTGTAGACTAGGCTGGCCTCAAACTCACAGAGATCCTCCTGCCTCTGCCCACTGAGTGATGGAATTAAAGGAATGTGCCACCACACCTGGTTTTTTTGTTTTGTTTTGTCTTGTTTAGGTTATGCATATATTAGCCCTTTCCAGTTATTACCTGAATATCTGGCACAAGCCTGATGTCTAACCATAAGAACCAGCTTTTCTATATCCACTTTTCTCAGTTGGACTGGCACTCACTCTTTCATTCATTCTGTTGTCTAGGCAGTCCTTGAACTTGGGATGCTCCTGTCTCAGCCTCCCATGTGCTGCAATTATGTATGTCTACTGTCACACCTAGCTCTGGACATGCTGTTACAAAATGTCCCCAGTGACTCTTTTTTGTTTTTGTTTGTTTGGTTCTTTGTTTTTTTGTTTTGTTTTCTTTTAGATTTATTATTTTATGTGTCTGAGTGTTTTGCCTGTTTGTGTGTGTGTGTGTGTGTGTGTGTGTGTGTGTGTGTGTGTGTGTGTATGCCGGGAACCAAACCTGGATCCTCTGCAAGAACAAAAGTTTCCTTAACCACTGAGTCAACTCTCTAGTCCTATTCATTTTGTCTGCACATATGAAAAAATAGTGTGTGGGTTCCTGTGTGGGAGGGTGTGGGTATGCATGTACATAGAGCCAGAGGCCAGCACCAGATACCTTCCTCTATAGTTCTGCATGTTTTTTGAGGTAGTCTCTTTCTAAACAATAGTAATTCTAGCATTATAAGTGTGCACACACCCATCTTGGCTTTGATGTGGGCAATAGGGATCTGAACTCAAGGTCCTCATGCTTACACAGCTGGTACTTTACTAACTGAGCCATCTCCTCAGTCCTTTTGTTTGGGTAAGACAGGACCTGGCTGGTCTAGAACTTGCTATGTAGGCCAAGCTAATCTTAAACTCAGGGATCCTCCTGACTCTGCCTCCCAAGTATATTAGAATTAAAAGTACATACTAGTGGCACATGACTTTAATCCAGCGCTTGGGAAGCAGAGGCAGGCAGTTTTCTGAGTCCCAGGCCATCCAGGGCTACACAGAGAAACCCTGACTTGAAAAACCAAAAAAAAAAAAAAGAAAAAAGAGAAGGTACATACTATCTTGTTCAACACCATTTTGTTTTTAAGATATGTAGTCTAGTCTGGCTTTGAATCCCCTGAACATAACAATGTGCTACTGATTCTCCTGTCTCTAGCCTTCCCAGTTCTGGGACTCACCTTGACTGCCCTTGCCCCTCTGTATTTTTGTTTTGTTGTGTTTGAGATAGGGTCTCATTATGTAGTTCTAGCTGTCTTGGAACTGTGTAGATAAGGTAGGCCTGAACTCACAGAGGTCTCTGCTTCCTGAGTTTTGGGATTAAAGGTGTGTGCCACCATGCCCAGCGCCACTCTGTATTTCTTTGCTGAAATCCCACTAATCCATTTTACTTTTTGTGTTCTAATAGGGTATTCTAGAACTGTGCCCGTTCTCACCCTTAGACCTTATCCTCTGGCTATGTTTACTGGGCACACAATCAAGTAGTGCTTTGTCCACCTAGCTGTCCTCTCCAGATTTCATGATCTCAGACACCCACCTTTCCTTGTATGGACCACTGAGATTCTTCTTTCTGTTGTTTTTAGGGCAAGTTTCTGGCTTTTTATCAGTATGCAAAATCATTTAATTCAGATGACTTTGATTATGAAGAACTGAAAAATGGGGATTATGTCTTCATGAGGTGGAAGGTAAGATTCTGCCTGGGCCATCTTCCCAAACTCCCATATTCAGGTTATGCCCTCCCCACAGGGACCCTCCATGCTGGTTGCTTATCACAGTGCCTTCATGACAGGGTCCCTGCACACTTGTCAGCAACAGTGTGGTGGCTGCAGAGCACACCTCAGTAAACTGTCCATGCTGTTCGGGCAGAGGCATATTTATGCCAGCAGGCACTGCTGAACACTACCCTCTTTTTTTCACCCAAGAGTCCTGTGAGCCTCCAGGATGAGTCATCCAAGTGTCCTGGGGACTCAGGGAAACTGCTTGAACTTAGTTGTTACTGCATCCTATTCCTACCAGGAGCTTAAATGTCATCAGAATGACTGCTCTCCAACCACATCCTCTACCCAGTGCTTCTGCTTCCCACTGCTAAAGAAATGAGGGACCAGGAATGAAGCATGAGCCATTGGCTCCCTCTAGGGTTTCAGTGGATTGGCCCTTGCCTGAGAGTCCTATGCTTCTCGCTATGTCAGTATGCTACCTACAACCACATGAATGTAAGACCATGTAGCAAGTTTGTGAAAGAACTTTGGGAACACCTGCCCACCTACAGTCCCCATGATCTAGTAAATAAAGAAGAAACGAAGCTACTTGACTATGACATATTACAGTGTTCATAAAGATCAGGCAGCTAAAGTAGCCATTTGCTTGCTGTCTGTGCTTTGTGGGTGATCATTTGGGATGTGGGCTATCATTTCCTCAATAGACAGTCACTGGATATCACACTGTGAGCTTTCCACTCTAGCCCCCTCTGCCATCCAGTATACATTAGCCCACTCTGCTATCCAGCACCTGCTGAGCCTCCTTCCCAGCCTGCTATACAGTGGGAAACATGCCAACAAACCTTTTAAAGCACTTGCTCTGATATTTAGATTATTTTTCCCTGTGCTGAGGAAGTAACTCAGGGTTTGCACACGCTAGGCAAATGTTCTACTACTGAGCTAGACCTCAGCTCTAAATTAAACTTTAAAATGATATTTGAAGGTTGAAAAAGGCAGAAAAGAGTGTCCATTAAAAAAAAAAAAAAAAAAAAAAAAAAAACTGGAGAGGGATTGAGAGTGTTTGTGGTAGAGCATTTGTCTAACATACACAAAGTCCTGAGTTTCATCCCAGCATTGAAAAGTAAATAAAAACAGTGTGTTAAAGCAGTGGATTTGTCTCCAGACAGTTTCTCTTAGAGTAACACACAGGGAATTTTGGTTCACCTGAAGCTCTGGGGCTTCTGCCTCCAACTCCCAGAGAACAGGAGCAAGGACATAGCCTTTCACTGCTTGTTGTCAGTTTAGATGGCAGATTCCCTGTCTTTGTGGCACAAATGGTGCTATTTCTGTGACTTTGGTGAGGTGTCACGGGGACTCTTAACTCAGAATGTCCAGAGATCCCAATAGATGTGATTACCTCATTATTAGAGGTAATCAAAACCCAGTGACAGTTCCTGGGGAAACAGAACTGAAATTTATTCTTTCTAGGTTATTCTGTCAATGGTCTTCGAAAGGTAGGTGGGCGGGCAAGTAGGCAGGAAAGCCATATTGATTGGTCTGTTAGATCCTGAGCTATGTTTCTGTGGGCTCACCACAGTAGGATACTGTAGTAACCATGGACGCCACCCCCAAAACAGGCAGAAACCTAGCAGTTGAATAGGACCATGTGGTCATGGTTTTTTTGTTTTGTTTGGGGGCTTTTGTTTTTATTTTGTTTTGTTTCTAGCAGTCTTTAGAACTCCTCTCTGGTGTCTTGCTGAAAGGGAAGGTCTTGACTGGTCCCATATCTGTGTGCAGGAGCAGTTCCTAGTCCCGGATCACACAATCAAAGACATCAGCGGTGCTTCCTTTGCTGGCTTCTACTACATCTGCTTTCAGAAGTCAGCAGCCTCCATAGAGGGCTACTACTACCATCGGAGTTCAGAATGGTAAGGACCTTGTGGCCAGTGCTGCCTCAGACTCCAGCTGTTACATCTGAAAGGAGATTCTCTCAGTCTTTTTCCAAATCTCATATTCTTTGTGTGTGCTAAGTTCATTTAGATGACTTCACATTGAACAGGGACTCTTTCCTATTTATAGAGTAAACTGAAAAATGTAAATTAATTAATAGTTAATGTGTATGCATATTTTTCCTGCATGTATATATGCATACCACATGTGTACCTGGTGCCTAAAGAGATCGAAGAGGACATTGGATCCCCAAGAACTAGAGTTATGAATGGTTGTGAGCCACCAAGTGGTTGCTGAGAACCAGATCTGGATCTTCTGCAAGACCAGCAAGTGTCCTTAATCACTGAGCCATCTTTCTCTACAGCCCCACTCATTTCTCTCTGTGTCTCTGTCTCTCTCTTTCTCTCTCTGAGTGAGTGAGTGTGTGTGTGTGAAAGAGAGAGAAACAGAAACATAAACACACTCTCTTACATACACACGAGGTAGAACCTCATGCTTGTTCTGTGGGAGGCAACCCCAGACCTTGGACATGCTAGGTAAGCAAATGTTCTATCAGTAAGCAGCACCCAGTCTATACTTTCAGGCAGTGTTTCATTTTCAGGAATGATTACCTCAGTCCTGATCATATATATTCCTCATAAATTTACCAGTAAGTCTAATGTAATAGACAGTGTGACTTTTCAGTTGCCTGCTGATACTGCCTCTCATGCACTTGGTCTTGGTCTGATGAGTGAGGGCCATGAGAGTTCACTTTCCTACCTTACGTTTCTCCAAGGCTAGGGACAGAAGGCCACATCAGGTGCTGGCTTTTGCCAAGGGGACTCTCTTGTTTCCTTGTTGTACCTTGAGGGTTAGCTATACCAGTTTATTTCTTCTCTGAAATGGAACACATGGGCTGGAGAGATGGCTCAGAGTGAGGAAAGTTTCATGCTCTTATAGAGGACCCAGATCTAGATCTCAGCACTCATGGCAGCTTACAACTGCCTGTAACTTCAGTTCCAGGGAATCTACTGCTCTTTTCTTCCAAGTACCCATACATATTTAGTACACATAAATTCACACAGACTCACACACATAAATAAAAGTTAAATAAGTTTGTAAAAAATAAAATGGAACACTATTTTCTTTCAGTTTTTGTTGTTTTGATTTTTATTCTTTGCTTGCTTGTGAATGATCCCAGCCTACGTTGATTCAAGTTCTTTGTTCTTTAGTTTTGCTCATTTTGTGAGCCTAGGAACTGAGTTTTGTTTGTTTGTTTGTTTGTTTGTTTGTAAACATAGTTTACTTTAGTGACCATGAATTGAAGTGGCCAGGAACTTGTGATTCTCCTGCCTCCTGCTCCCTGGTAGCTCATATTACAGACATGTTTTTGTGAACTATATTACAGTTGTTTTGTAAAAGCAATTCTTAGGCAAGGTACTGGTGGAGCAACAAAAAAGGAACAGAGGGAACTAGTTAGGTAAAATGAGTTAGCAAAGCCAGACACAGTAGTGTGCAGCTGTATGTCCAGGTACTTGGGAGGATGAAACATGTGGATTGCTTGGTTCCAGGAGTTCAGGGCCAGCCTGGGATGCACAGTGATACCCCATTTTAAAAATGTAACAAAATGGGTGGTCTAGAGAGATGCCTCAGCAGTTTAGAGCACTTACTGCTGTTCTGAGGACTTAGGTTTGATTCCCAGCATCACGTGTCACTCATTATCTTTAATCCCAGTTCCAGAGGATCTTACGCCCTCTTTTATCCTCCACAGGCATCAAGCACACACATGGTACACACACACACACACACACACACACACACAGAGCACACGCATGCACACCCAAAATAAAAAGAAAACAAAAATTTAGCACAGTTGAGACTTGATGGCACATATGTTTAATCCCAGCACTCAGAAGGCAGAAGCAGATGGATCACAGTGAGTCTGAGGCCAGGTACAGCTACAACATAGTAAGACCTTACCTTTATATAACTGGAAATGGTTTAGCACCTCAATCTGAATATAATTGGCAGGGACTCTAGGTAGAGTTCTCCGGTCTCCTTTGTTCAGAATACCTAAGAAAACTCTTCTATTCTGTCTCTCCTCTGTTACAGGTATCAGTCCCTCAACCTGACCCATGTTCCTGAACACAGTGCACCCATCTACGAGTTCCGGTGACAATGGTTCAGAACAGTGGCCAAATAAAACTGAACTTGGCAACAAAGAGCTTTGCCGAGGAAATTATGTACCTGCCAGAACCAGGAGAGGTGTGTTCCTGTTTCTTCATGAGCAGACTTCATCAGAAAGCATGAATGTTAACCTACAGGATCCAAGGAGCATGGCCAACCTGCAGGCAGGCAGAGGGAGCTGTCCACCTCCCACCCTCCTTACTCTCAGTGGCATTGTGGTCACCATCTGTTTCTGAGCAATCTTAAATGCACTTTCCTTCCTGCACAGCTAACTTCTGTATCACTAAAATGCCATCTTTCCTTGGCCTGCCTCTAGCCAAGTGGAAGGTCAGCTCCTGGGTCACCTTAGCCTTGGTGCTCAGTGGTCTCCACCCAGGCCCTACTCCTTCCCCAGTTGCTGGTTTGGTAGCCCAAGGAAAGGCAGAGCCCAGCATCTTGTGCCCCAGAGCTCTATGTGAGGAGTTGTCTGGGCCCAGCATCTACCACCAATGAGATGAGATGGGGACCCTGGTGGGCCTCATCGACCTTTGATTCCATTTGATGTCTTGTGGGGCCCTGTGTGTTAACAGTACAAGACTAGCACATGGTTGGGTTTTCTGGGCCTGCTGTTGGGGATCACTAAATTTAAGGCTTCCAGATCCCTGGTGGGAGTAGATCCCAAACTGCTTTCTCAGTACATTTGCTCCAAACTTCTGAACTTGAGGGCAATACTAAAATAAAAGAGTTTTCTATTACAAAATTATTATTTTTATGGTACCTTTAACAAGGACCCTATGGCAAATGCACAATTATTCCGAATTACATTTTATCGTTTTCACATTGAAAACAGCAAATGTTGACTTAGTGATTTTTATATCTATGTCTATATGTATATTTAATCAACCAGCAGTTTTAAAATAAGTCATCCTGGTACAAAAGTTTTCAGCATTGCTTAAATTACAGTGCTAAACACAAGAACTGTTTCCAGGCCAGCTGTGTGTTTTCGCCTCCTCCTTTTGCTAATCAGAAACATCAGTGTGTCATGACAACCTTTTCCAAAGGCAGAGGGGGCCTCCATTCTCTGGAAAGGATGACTGAAATGTTGGCATGGTGTGGGCAGGAAGAAATGGGCTCAAATAACTCGAGGCTCATGTGCCAAAGTGTGAGGGAGGGGAGTGTTTTGGTTTGTTTGGTTTGGTTTTTCTAAATGTTTAAAAAGCTTAGTAGGTTGGCATCGGTTGTAGTCCACAATAGGTCAGGACTTTGGGGAATTCTGGTGGTTTACAGGTCCAAACACGAGGAAAAAGCTTTAAAATAAATGCAGCATCAGGGCTGGGTGAGCAGCCAGTCGAGCACCAGCTTGTCACATATGAGAACCTTGCCTCCATTCCCAGTGCTGGAAAAAAGGAACACCAAGGGGTAGCATGTTGGCTGTCCTTGTGCTGTATGTTACTAATACTGAATATCTGGCGAGCCTTAAAAGAACAGAAGTGGGGAAAGGAACCAGCAGGTACTTGGGATATCCATAGCCCCAAGACTTACCGATTCAGTAAAGTTGGGGCCCAAAAACCATAAAAATAAATCATCCCAAGACTTAGGTAGAAGAAAATAATTCACATCCATTGCTAGGGCTGAGTCAGTGGTTCCTTACCACTGAAAAGCAGCTGGGCATGGCAGTGCACCCATAGTTCCAGTGACAGGGAAGCCTGAGCCCAGGAGGGTGGGTCAGTCTCAGGTGAACCTAAACTTCATCTTTCACCAAAATTAACCGAATGTCAGATGGCCAGCTCTGATCAGGGACACCATCGCTTCACAGCTAAGCTGAGGGACAACACTGAAGAGTGAAGAAAGCAGAGAGACTGCTGGCTTTTCCCTGCAGCACCGTCAGCTCCTCTGGCTGTCCTTCCCACCGTGCTGTTCAACCCTTGTGTGCCACACAGGCTTCATCCAGCAGTAGATGGAGTCACCCTGAAGCTGGGGCTTGTACGTAGCTCAGGTAGCACATCAGTGAACAGCTTCTCTTGTAAACTGGGCTGGCCAGGTTGTAGCCTAGGGATTTCTCCCTAAGCGCCCCCTTTGTTTCTTTTGATCTCTTTGTAGTCAGGATCTCACTTTGTAACTCTGGCTGGCCTGGAGCTCACTATGTAGACCAGGCTGACCTTGAACTCACAGAGATCTACCTACTCAGAGTACTAGGATTAAAGGTGTGAGCCACCACACCCTGCTTTTTTTTTTCTTTTCTTTTCTTTCTTTCTTTCTTTCTTAGCTAGGGAAGTGTTCTAGCTCTACTTAGAAAGCTGAGGGAAGGATACCCTTAGCAGTCTTCAGACCCACCTGAAGACTTGCTGCTTAGAAGTCTGCCCCTGAGCACTAGGCAGGAATAAACATGTTCCACTTCTCCTACCTGGTGGACAGTGACTTCTTTTTCTTTTCTGTCCCTGGAGGTCCTCTGGGGACTTGTCTCCACTGGTAGCTCTTTCTCCAGCTACCCATCATTCGGTGGTTTACATGCCTCTGGTACTGTGTGCAATATCTTTGACTGACACTTGTATCTAACATTGAAAAATAAGTACAGACTGCAAATTTCCTACTGTTGTCTACTCCAGCAAGCCAGCCCCCAGGCAGGGACTCGAAGTCTGGCTGGTCTTCTCTTACCCTCCACTCAGAAGGTTCCACTGCTGTGGCCAGCTGTGGCCCTCTCGTTCCCTGCATTACCCGTCTAGCCATCTGTCTCCTTTAAGATTGTCTAGCATTTCAGCTGCAATCCAAAAGTAAGTAGACAACGCCTAATATTAAGTAGACAGTCAGTTGGTATACTGGCCCTGTTAGCAGTGTTGGAGTCAGACTCCAGTGGAACAAAGGGGTTTCTCAATGTCTTTTGCTTTCAGAAGCAGGGAATTGATATTCCCTTTAAGGCCTTGAATGGATATTTTTCCTCATAAAATAGTCACTGATAAGCTAATTTTAAAAAAGAAATGCCATTAAGTATGTTACATTGTGGTTTAAAATTACTAACAAGTTCTGAGAAAGAAAAATACTTGATTTTGAATCTTAAATGTTTTTTAAAAATTAGATTGGAATGGGCGCAAAGTATGAATATTTTGTTTCTTTATGGAAGACCTGTGGAAAGGGTTTGAAGATTTGCAATGGGAGAAGTATTTTGCAGAGCTATCAATGTCTAAATAATTTTTAAAAAAAAATAATAAAGGTATTTAAGCAGTGTGTGTCCAATTTCTAAAACATTCCATTAGGGGAAATCAGTCCCTTTGTGGCCCTGTAGCTACAGAGGCAGGCCAGAATCTTTTTTTTTTTTTTTTTTTTTTTTTTGGTTTTTCGAGACAGGGTTTCTCTGTGTAGCCTTGGCTGTCCTGGAACTCACTCAGTAGACCAGGCTGGCCCCGAACTCAGAAATCCGCCTGCCTCTGCCTCCCAAGCGCTGGGATTAAAGGCGTGCGCCACCACCGCCCGGCGGCATGTCAGAATCTTGTATGGGCCATGTCGTAAGTGTGTTTTGCCACACGTAGATGAACACGTATATCTTCCACAGTATTGGGATTCATTGAATGAAATAAATTCACAAGGTTTAGTGATTTTAATGATGGCAATTTGTCATAAATCTACCTTGGTTGCGACCCACGTGAATGCAGGTTTTTTATTCCATTCTTAATTACTAAAATAAGCTCGGCACACAGTAAGTATATCTGTATACATGGACTACAGAATGGATGGAACCTAAAGCTGCTGCAGAAGTGGCGGAAAGAACATACTGATAATATAATACACCAGTACCCAGAGGAGCTGCCCTTGGAGCTGCTAAGAGTGGAAGCTATAGAGTCCTGCTGTGAGGGGAGAGGCTGAACCAAGTCTAAAGCAGGAACCAGCCAGTCAGGTCTAGGTTTAATCAGGTGGATGGGCAGGCAGTATACTGTTTCAGCAGCCCTTGTACTGAGCCAAGCTGAGGAGTTGCAGCCCTTGATCAGCTATCAGATCGATATGGGTGTCTCCTTGGGTGTGGTTCAGGTGTGGGATGACACTTCTGTCTATCTGGTGGAGCCCATAAGTTCTTGCCTTGGTTTCTTTCATAGATTTAGTGATTTGCCTACATTGTGTCTGTATACCATATAGTCCTAGTTCACAGACACCAGAAGAGGGTTTTGGATTCCCCTCAAACTGGAGTTTCTGGTGATTGTGAAAGGCTATGAAGGTGCTTGCAATCAAACCTGGGTCCTCTACAAGAGCAAGTGCTTTTAACTGCTGAGCAGTCTTTCCAAACCACTCATGGGATTCTCATATGCTCGTATATCATTTGTGTTCTCCCCAGTAAACTTACAGGGTGGCTCCTATAAGTTTTATTCCCAGGAATACCTCATTAATCTGTGCTGGAGAAGTGGTGCAGTTTTGGAGTCCACTTAAAGACTACAGTCGTCCTCCCTCACAAAAGAATCAAAAGCTTCTTGTAAAATTGTTTTCTAGGGCTATACCCAGGCTAAAAGTTGCTGTTTTATACCGTGGAGTAACTTGGAGTAATGTCAACAGTCTTTACAGACTGAGGCACCCTGACAGTGTTCAGCAACTCTGTCTTTTGTCTTCTTTCCATTTTGTTAGAAATGAGAGAGACAGGGTTTCTCTGTGTAGCTCTGGCTGTCCTGGACCTCACTCTGTAGACCAGGCTGGCCTCGAACTCAGAAATCCACCTGCCTCTGCCTCCGGAGTGCTGGGATTAAAGGCGTGCACCACCACCGCCTGGCAGAGATGAACTTCTTTAGAAATCTGGAAGGATTTTCTTGGCATGCTAGTGTTGAGATGGCAAGAGATGAACCATTAGGTGATGGTATTGGTGTTAGGCCCGCTGATGGAATCAAGCATTGCCTTCAGGCTGCTCACAACACAAAGGGAATCTCATAGCCCTAAAGCATGATGCACTGGGAGGTGCATCCTAAGTGTGCTGAAGCTGGGTGTAGGCAGCAGGCTCTGGGCCTCAATTTTTACATCTTGAGTCTATAACTCAAAGGACACTCAGTCTTACCCCATTAGGCTGTGTCAAGGGCTGCTGCCAGAACATTGGAGTTTCTGGGAAATGGTCTCAGATGTTGAAGAGATTTACATTTTAAACTGGAATGTCAAGGAAATACATCAATGGTCAGCCTGGGCCACAAAACAAGATCCCTTCTTTAAAATAAAGTTATAGAAAATATTCCTGGGTTTCTGGGTGCCAGGGTCTGCACAGAAAGACAGCAGAGGTTGGGTCTAAGTCAGTGCTATTGTGTGTCTCAGTAACATTTTCTGGTCACCCATTGCAGAAGCAGTTTTTGGAAAACTGGTAACTGATGAAAAGTTTCAGATAATTGGGTCATTGACAGCAGTGCTGTGGGCCCCAAGACCCAAGAGACGACAGCTTTCTAAGAAATCATGGCATTAGCACAGCCCATAAGGCAAGACAGATTACAAGAGGAGACTTTGCCACATTCAATTATATACTATGTATGGATGAAAGCAATCTGAAAGATCTGAAATCTGAAAGATCTGAATAGAAAAAGTAAGTTAAAAACTGCGAAGCTGAAGTTGAGCTACTTGGGAGCTATGATCCACAGAAGTTCCCTGTGGCAGTGACTCTTGACTTCTAGCTGGTGTACCAGCAAATGCTGGTACTGCAAAGGCCTTCCTGGGGAACACTCACTAGCCAGTCCTACTCACCAACCACCAGTGAGCAATTCACCACTGCTATGCCCACAGGTGGTGGCAGCCCTTAGCCCCATGCCACACCTGTCTTTTCAGCTGACTTACTGTATATCTTTAAAATAACTATAGCCGGGCAGTGGTGGCACACACCTTTAATCCCAGCACTTGGGAGACAGAGGCAGGCGGATTTCTGAGTTTGAGGCCAGCCTGGTCTACAGAGTGAGTTCCAGGACAGCCAGGGCTATACAGAGAAACCCTGTCTCGAAAAATAAATAAATAAATAAATAAATAAATAAATAAATAAATAAATACAAACAAACAAACAAACTGTAGGTGGAAATTGGGTATATATTCAGAAGGATAAAAACACTTGAGTAAGACAGTTTGAAGTGTGGCTAAGCATTCTTAGACTAACTAAACATCTGACCTTGCTGTCATTACAAAATAATGGAACAAGCAAATTTGGAACAAAATAAAACCCAATAAAATAAGAATGACCTACAAGGTCCAGGTCAGTCTCTGAGCCCAGCAAGCCTGGGTAGTCTGGTCTATCTGGAGTGTGTGCATGGCCAGCAGCCAGTGGTGCTGTATGCTTGCCTTATACCTCTCTATTCTAGACTCTTGTGACAATATCTCTATCCATAGCAGCCTTTCATTTAACATTGCATTTAACATTGGAAGAGTTTAAATCCAGACACACTGAGGGTATTCAGGTATTTGAGAGAAGAGAATCTGGATGTGATGATGGGCCTGGAACTCCAGCAGGCCGTTCTGGGCTGTACAGTGACACCCTGTCTAAAAATAAAAATAATAAAACATTGGAGGGACAGATTGATGCAATTAACATCTTTAGTCTTACTTGGTTTTTGTCTAGTTTTTTGAGCATTGTTCCCATTTGAGCCACTTTACCTCTTTTTAAAAAAAAAAAAAGCTAAGTGTGCTTAAATAGGGGTGTGTTTGTGAGTGTTCTCTCATCAGCATTTTAAAAAGTTACAGGCAAGCACAAGTAATTTTAGAGCATTTTCAGAAAAGGGACCTCAAATTCATATGGATATTTGTCAGGAAAGAATGTGAACTAAACTGGGAAGTTATCAAATAAAAAAGAAAAGATTTCCCTAAGCTTGTTGTATGCAATGCGGCATGCTAGATACAGAGGTGGTGCAGCAGCTCCCTTCCCTGAAGCAAAAGGCCAACAGTGGCACACAGCTAAGAAAGTCCTCTGATGGTGCAATCGTTTCTTTGTTTTTGCCAGGTTCTCTCTAGTTTCTCAGGCTGGTCTCAAAACTCCTGGGCTCAACTGATCATTTCTCTTAAAACCCCTGAGCCACTGGGACTGTAGATGTGTGCACTGCTGTGCCAGCAGAGTGAGTATCTCAATGTGGGGCTTGGAGTGCCAGGGGACAGAGCTTTATAATGTAAACAAGCTGACCTCAATCTGCAATGCTGCTGCCTCAGCTTCAGGCACTAGGACCATAGATGTGCTCTACAGCACCTTTCTTTTTTTAAAAAGATTTATTTATTTTTATGTATATGAATACACCAGAAGTAGGCATCGGATCCCATTACAGATGGTTGTGAGCCACCATGTGGTTGCTGAGAATTGAACTCAGGAGCTCTGGAAGAGCAGTCAGTTCTCTTAACTGCTGAGCCATCTCTCCAGCCCCACAGCACCTTTCTAATGCCTCTTTTTTTTTTTTTTTCTAGTTTCATCATATGCTGTTTCATCTAGCATGTTGCCTAGAAAGACTTGTAGTAGCAAGAGTACAAATACTTCTCCAGCCTTTCTCCTAGAGACCGTCACCCACTGCAAATGTTGGAAAGCTGAGTGCCAAAAGGTTGCCATTGGCATCTTTCACATGGACCACATCAAAAGAGCCGGATATCTCTCTCTTGGTGACCATACCAATTCTTCCCAACTTTTGTTTTGTTTTTCAAGACAGGGCTTCACTGTGTAGCCTCCAGGTTGTCCTGGGACTTGCTTTGTAGACTAGGCTAGTTTTGAACTCACACAAAGTTATATCTCAATTGTTTTTTGTTTTTCGAGACAGGGTTTCTCTGTGTAGCCCTGGCTGTCCTGGAACTCACTCTGTAGACCAGGCTGGCCTCAAACTCAGAAACCTGCCTGCCTCTGCCTCCCAAGTGCTGGGATTAAAGGCGTGCACCACCACTGTCCAGCATCTCAATTCTTAAATACTCAAATTTTAGCTTTTGTCCAACTGTGTAGCCTTGGCTGTTCTGAAACTTGCTCTGTAGACAAGGCTGGCCTTGAACTCAGATTAAAGCCATGCTCTACTACAGTCTGGTACCACAAGCTGTAAAAAGTATTATTCTAGCTAGCCCACATAAAAGACCCCAAATCCTGGTATATTTACAATCTGTAAGCCTAGCTTGGACAGGTTTCGAGCTATTCTTACATCCTAGCCACATGTCCTATGTAACTTGTGAAAGGAATCTCAGGTCTCAGCCTAAACTTAAAAATTAACTTCTCCAGAGACATGTTCCAGGAGAAGCACATTCCAAAGACTTGAACATACATTCCAGGAGAAGGGCCCAAGATAAGAGAATTAAAAGGTTATCAGGAAGCTGGGCCCTTAGCACAATAAACCTGGGTAAACAGGAGCTATGGTAAGATAGACTTAGCTAACACTCACTGTCATAATGTTGCCAAGAAACTGGGCATGGGTGAGGGAGAGGCTGTTCGAGGTCAGCCTTTGTGGTTAGCATTGTCTAAGAGATGATTATAAGACTGCCCTCTTAAACCCTGTGAAAACTGTATAAAAACTGCTCTTAGATGTAGCTCAGGGTGCCTCTATGTGGGGGAACCCCAGTGCTCTGGATCAATAAACCTCTTGCTTTTGCATCACTGGAACCCCTTGTCCATGAGTGTTTCTGTGGGAACATGTCTTCCCAGTTTGGATCTCAGGGTCCAATACTTGCTGGTTGATTCTCGCCTGGGTTATTCTTAAGGTCCATTTCTCCTGGCCTCATGCTCATGGTCCATCCCCTCTCCTGACAGCTTCCTCTATCTCCTTTCTCACTTCTCCTTCATGGTCCCTACCTGTGATCCCACCCCCACCCCCCAGCCTGGTAACTCAAACTCTACCTCTCACTATTCTCCCCAGTAATTGGTTGCAGCCATTTTTATTTAACCAATAGTTTTAAATTGGGGAGCAAGATTTACACAACAGAGGTTGTTGTACATAGGAATTTGCTTGTCTTGGGGCAACCATATCTTGGGGAGGGGTTCAAGTTTTAGCATTTAAATATATAACAGCACCAGAAGCTCCAGTTTCAATAAGACTTCTTCTCAAAAAAAAAAAAAAAAAAAAAAAAAAAAAAGATGGAGAGCCAAGATGTCTAAGTGTACCAGGAAAGAGTTAAAAATTTTTAAACCTTCCACAGATGGAGTCAAGAGTGCAGATCAGCTTGTTCTGCACTCTGGATCCTAGGAAACTAGCTATCCACAAGACAAAATAGATAAGATAGGAGTTCAGAGCTGAGAGTTCAGGTCAGCGTGACCATGCACCATGGGTACCAGGAACTAAAAACTGACCATAAGACAGATTGAATAGGGTTTGAGCTGGGAGTTCAAGTTAGCATGCCTGTGCACCCTGGATACCAGGAACACAACTGACCACAAGATAAATTGGATAGGGTTTGATGAGATATTTCCTCATGACTGTTCCTTGAACCTGTCACGGAAGCTCAACACTGGACAGGTGCTTTCTATAGATACTTAATCATGATTTCCCCCCTCGTCTCCCTGGGTTGCGGTTTTTCCCTTTAAAAGCTCTATCTCTTCTCTAAGTGGGGGTCGTACTTCATTGCTTGCCTCTGCGTAGGACAGGCTTGAAGTGTGGCCTCAACGCTTGGAAATCAAATATACCTCTTGTTAATTACATCAAGTTCGGTGTCTTACAGTTATTGGGGTGGCCGTGAATTCCCGTGAGTTGAGAGGGAGTTTCTCCCTTCCTGGCAGGCCTTACAATACTCGCCGCCAAGTCTGACCATCCTAGCTGGAGCTCCAGAACCTACATGGTAGAAGGAGAGAGCTGACTCCCAAAAGCTGGCCTTTGACCTCCATACACCACACTTCACCACAAATAAAATAAAATATAATCAAAAAAATTTTAAAGGCACAGAATGAGAAAGACATCAGATGTTAGCCTCTGGCCTCTACATACATTCATCCCTAGCACACAAAAAGAATAACACTGGGCAACACCAGTCTGGGGTCCTTGTCCTCTGTGTGACTAGAATCCATCCTATCCAGAACTGGAAGCTCTAGGAGAAGGAATAGCACTCTTTTTATGCCAGGTCTTGTCCTAAGGCTCCTGCTTTTGGCAGGTTCTTCTAAGCACTAAACACGTCAGTCCTTGTATTGTGTTTGGGCTACATCAGTGACTCGGCAGAATGGGGTTGTTGTATTGTTGAGTATTCTGAACATTAACTCTCTGTGTCTTCTGTGGTTTTCTCCAGTGCCTTTTACCTTAAGTTCTTTTGATGGAAAAGTCAAATATGTACATAGGGCAGTAGTGATCTCTCCCTATGTAAACCAGCCTCATCTCCACAGACCTTCATGGACAGCAGGGCTCACAGCTGACTTCCTAGACTTGGGTTTGGAGGACTCAGATCTTCCTCAAAGGAAAGGCTAGCAGCTGCCTTTTCCTTGATCTTGAGATAGGCCCAATTCTCAGGCAAGTAGCAAAAACAAAACAAAACAAAACAAAACAAAACAAAACAAAAAACTAAGGACCATGGGATCATGAAGCAGACAGCAGAGAAGATGTCAGCACTTTTAGACCTTGAGAGCTTGTTTGGAGGTTCTAGCAGGGGAGCGCAGCTACTCGTATACCCTTGACCGAAGACTGGTCCTCCTCTATTCGGGGAAGGTCGTCCTCTTCGACTGAGCGTGCAGCTTCGGGAGGGATGCACATGGAGCGAGCGGTGAGGGAGGAAGGGGACACCCGCCTAGCCAGCCAGATCAGCTGACTCAACCCTGGCGATCAATGGGGTGACAGATGTCGCAGCCAGATCGCCCTCACATCCATCAGCACTTTTGAAAACTGAGCCATTTTCCCCAACTGTAAAGTCAGAGTGAGCTTACTTCTGTGGGCACAAGATGGGAGTAAAAGATTCCAGCAGCCATATTAGGAAGCAGTTGCGAGGAAGGGGTGGGGGTGGGAAATAAAAGAAGTGCAAGACACAGGTATATATGAATGGAAATGTTATGGGGCTAGAGATGGCCCAGTGGTTAAGAGCACTTGTACTTGCAGGGGACACAGATTTGACTCTGGACCCATATGGTGGACCACAACCATCCCTCCAGATCCAGGCAATCTGATGCCCTCTTCTGACCTCTGCAGGCAACGAGGCATGCATATGGTACACACATACATGCAGGCAAAACACTTATACACAGAAAATAAAACTAAATCTTTAAAAATTTTATAATGTGGACTGGAGAGATGGCTCAGCAGTTAAAAGCACTGACTGCTCTTTCAGAGGTCCTGAGTTCAATTCCCAGCACCCACATGGTGGCTCACAACCATCTGTAATGGGATCTGATGCCCTCTTCTGGTGTATCTGAAGACAGCTACAGTGCACTTATATAAATACAATAAACAAATCTTTAAAAATTTTTATAATTTAACCCGTTATTTTGTATGCTAATTGTTATTTTAAAAGGAAATTTGAGGCAGAAGGGACCTGAGGACTTAGGCCTGGGCTCCTCGGGTCTCCTCATCTGCATGGACCACCCCAGCTTTCAAAATGCTCCATCACCTTTTGATACCCACCCAAAACAGCATATAAATCTACCACATTTAACTTGTACTACCTTGCAGAAGCATCATACACATCTACTGCATTACTTTGAGGGTGAGTAGACTTGGAGATCACAGCCAGAGTTTCATTCTGTCTTGTCACTGTCATTTAACACCCATAATTTGCAATTTCTATTTGGAAAATGTAATGTGATTGAGATTGGTGTCCCCTTGCACTTTGTTCTTGAAGTACAGGTTCAGTTCCCAGAACTCATGTGGCTGTTCACTGTCCTGGACTGCTCTGCTGCTCCGGACCGCAGGTCAGGGTCTAGCAAGAGAGAGAGTGGGGGAAGAGGAGGAAGAGACTTGAAGAATGGAGACAAGACAGGGTGTGTAATCAAGTCTCATTTACTGTCCCCTCTCTTACAAGGAAATCCTGGGTATTTATAAGCACAAGCAGGGGAACACAGCTAAAGACCCTTTACCACGTGCACCATGCAGCTGAGGTCACTAAACAGCAAAACACACTATGTGGTATAAACAAGATATTTATCAGAAGGCTGGGCGGTGGTAGCGCACGCCTTTAATCCCAGCACTTGGGAGGCAGAGGCAGGTGGATTTCTGAGTTTGAGGACAGCCTGGTCTACAGAGTGAGTTCCAGGACAGCCAGGACTACACAGAGAAACCCTGTCTCGAAAAACCAAAAAAAAAAAAAAAAAAAAAAAAAAAAAAGATATTTATCAGAGTGTGCTTCAGCTGTTGTAGGGTGTTGAAAAACAAGTCTCTTGTCAGGGTATATGGCTCGAGATGGCTGCAAAGTTGATAGCCGCTTTCTGCTAAAAGTCAGCTCCCAACAATTCACCACCGTTTGAAACTATAGTTCCAGGAGATCTGATCCCCTGTTCTGACCTCCACCAGCACATGCACATGGTGTGTAGAGTGAAAAATTATAAAGGCCATTTTATGAAATATGTGTAGATTTTTCGCCTTACAGAACTCGGAACTGAAAATAAGATTTCAGGCTTTCACATTCCAGGTGAAGGACACTTGCTGGATTACATTCCTCAAGCCTCTTCCACTTATGGGTGGGAGAGGCCCAAGGCAGGAAGGCATTCCTGACTACAGATAAAGATGCTGCCACCTAGGTGGGGCTATAGCCGGAAGATAATCTGAAATAGTTGGTAAATGGCAGGATAGGACACAATAGCATGGTAAAAAACCACATTTTTGAGAAGAATGAGTGTGCAGAGTGATTTTTCACATGACTCTAGATCATTTGGGCTAGATTCTCTGAAATGTTCTACTGTTCTTGGTTACCCCTCCCTTGGCCTTCCCAGTGCTATGTTCAAAATTTGTAAAACAACCAATCATGTGTAAGCACGCGAAAATGCCTTCCTCCCCCCCACCCCATGCTATAAAAGACCCTTTAACCCACCACTCAGGGCCAAAACCCTGCTCTTGGAGCTAAAGAGCTAGTCGTTTTGACCGCCGGCTTACTTCCCTAATAAAGCCTCTGCTGATTGCATCCAGGTATGGTGATCTTTGGGTGGTCGAGATTTCCAGAGGCTTGAGGAAGGGTCTCCCGAGTATGGGGGTCTTCAGGTGTACGTACATACATGCAGGCAAAAACACACATAAAATGAATACATTTAATTTTAAAATTAAAACTAAAAACAAAAAACAATATTCCACATTAAGGCTTGCAATAAGTGCTCTTAACTGCTGAGCTCAGTTTTTAATTTTTCGTTTGCTTTACTATCTGACACTAATAATAGCTGTGCAAACCAGCTGGCTTCAAATTCGCAGCAATCCTCCTGCCCCTGCCTCCTGAGTGCTGGGGTTATAGGCTACCCTAGCAGGCTAGACCCCAGTCCTCTTTTAACGTCTTTACAAAATGGGAGCCATAAGACTTTCTGCCCATCTCCTTTTCTGTCACTATCAAAGAATAAAAAGGTCCCCCCTCTGCCTTTCAAACTCGTTGTTGTGGGTCTGGCCCTAATGGGCCAATGTCAAGAATGTCAAGACCGGGCTGGTCCTAGCACATCGCAGCTGCGTGAGGTAGGAACGAATGGTATCTGCTCTCTACGTGGTGTGCCCGGAATCCGAATCTCGCAGCACCGGGAGCTCAGGAGGACTCCATTCTTGGTGCGCTTCCTGGTTCTGGCTGCTTTTCCTCCCGCATCAGACGTGCGTTCCCAGCCTTGTAAGCTTTAGGCAGTGTGAGTCTCCGCCGAAGCTGCAACTATGGGGATCTTGGAGAAAATCTCGGAGATCGAGAAGGAGATCGCTCGGACGCAGAAGAACAAGGGTGAGGGCGAGATCGGAGGGGTCTCTTCTTCTATCCTCCTTGTTTTTCTTGTCTGTAAAATGAGGGAACAACTGGAGCCGTCCCCGAGGCCGGAGAAACACCAGGGAAATGCCGAGGCGTGCGTGAGGCGGGAGTGGGCACATTCAGCGATGTGGTTTCAGGGTTCTTGAGAGATCTGATCAGTGCTGGACTCAGTGTTCAAGTAGAGAAAGCTCAGCGCGCACAATAAGCCAGTGACCTAGAAAGGCAATGTCGGGTATTTTCCCCTAGGGTCCTGGTTGCTGGGCCTTCATGCTGAGAAGGGCAAGAGAAGACATCTCACAAAACAGCTTGTCCCGGCAGAGAGACAGGCGCCAGAGAGGTAGTGTCGAGGAAGTAAGGACTAGAGAATTTGTCCACTACGTTCTTGCTATGTAACCTTGTAAAGTTGTGTCACTTTTTGCCGACCCAATGTCCTCATCTGTAGCTAGGGATAACACCCGCTCTGTTGTAGTTCACATGTGCCTTGCCAAAGTGAGCACCTAATATTTAAAGTAAACCATCCCAAATATACAATACCAAGGAAGCATCAAACTGTAAGGGTTGGGGATCAGTGGGGAGAGGTGGAATTGGCAAGCAGTGTTCTTAGTGCTTTTCCGAGTCTTGAAGAAATGTGAAGGAGTTAGTGCTGTTGTCCTTCCTATTTTGCAGATAAACTGATGCACAAGGCTTAGTGACAGGCAGTAATGGCAGGGTGGGGTCGATCTGATTTAAACTCAGGCAACAGCAGGTTCATAGGCCTTGAGGCAAGGACATAGTCAGTTGGTCTGAGAAGGGTGGAAGGAGTAGGGGCAGGACAGGTGAGGTCCTCGTTTTTCAGTCTCAACCATGCCCAGGTTTTGATGCAGATTTGGTAAGACCTGAAATAGAATTTCTTCTCAGTAATGTAACCCGTGTCCCCCCAGAATTTGGAAACAGTATGGTACCCTAACAATACTATAAAGAAAAGCATGTGCAGTGAAAACAGTATGTTTTCCCTCAATGAATGCTGGGTGCTGTCAGGATACATAAAGTCAAAACAAAGCACAAGATGTCCATCCCTCTGTCTGGGGCTACAGTGGCCTCCTGGATCCCCTCAGGGGCGTCTCTCAGCATGACGAATTTGTGTGTCCCCTTCCTGCACACAGTGGTGCACCCATGGAATTCTAACATCACAGAAAATGCCCTGTGTCCATAGAGAAGCAGGGCAGACCCAAGGCCTTCAAGCCTGACCCAACTTTTCTCTGGACATCTTTGGGGTGTGACAAGTCATGAATTATCAGGAACTTCTGGCTGCTCAGAATTTACTCAGAATCTTTAGGGCAGCCACCAGTAAAGACTAAAGCTTCAGAGTGAGCAGAGAGCAGTCCTGTAACCTCCCATTTGCCCCAGGTACCATTAGTGCTGCCCCATCCCTGCTCCTTATGATGCTGAGGTGCCAGTGGGGTACCAAGGGGACCTTTGAGATCTCCTTGAGGTGACTGTTGTTTGGTCTTGGTGTTCTCAGTTAGCACTTGGCCCTGTGTGGGTCCCCACCTGACCCACCAGGTAAAGACCCTGACGCTTATTTCTACCTTGTTTTATATCCTCCAGCCACCGAGTACCACCTGGGCCTGCTGAAAGCTAAACTGGCCAAGTATCGGGCCCAGCTCCTGGAACCATCCAAATCAGCCTCATCTAAAGGAGAGGGCTTTGATGTCATGAAGTCAGGTGATGCCCGCGTGGCACTGATTGGCTTTCCCTCTGTGGGTAAGGTCAGTGATGGTCCGTGTGGACCTTGGGGGAGAACAATAGAGGGTCACCTACCTGCATGCCCATCCCTACCTCCCTCACCCTGACGAAGAGGCTACTCTCTCTGCTCCTTAGCAGCAATAGTTGGCCTTCCAACTCAGCCAGTGGCACACATTTATTCAGTGTGTACCTTGTGCCAGGCATTGTGCCTGATACTGGCATGCCCAACTCCGCCTACACATATTTCCTTTCAGAAAAGACAATTTGAGCAAATTCAAGTGTCATCTTAGTTGGTTTTAAACTCCAAGGAAGTCTAAGATCCTTCAAGATATGTCTGGGTAGGTGAAGACTTCTCTAGTGAGATGCCCTCCCTCTGTGAATGCTGGGTGCTGTCAGGATATATAACAGCTTGGAGCTTGCAGAGAGAGGCTTTTAGGGGAAGCCTGCCTGTAGACATTGGGAGAGCTGAGCTATCTGCTCGAGTGAGCATCAGGAGAACAGAGGTGATGAGTCAAGAGAAGTTGGGCCTCAGAGCTACCAGACAGACTGACCTGAGGTGATGTAGTCACTGTGAAGTTTTCTAGAAAGTTTCTTCTGGATAGTGGTTCAGTTAAATGTCCTATCTTGACTTACATTTTATGTGGTGAGATTAAGTAAGCATCTTTGCCAGGGCAGATAAGGTTTTAATACATTTCAAATATGTGCCACACTGGAGGTCAGAGGAGAACTTAAAAGAGTCAATTTTTTCCTTCTGTCATATGGGTCCTTAGGATAGACCTCACGTTGTCAGGCGTGGTGGCAAATACTTTTTATCTGCTGAGCCATCTTGACAGACAATAGGTTTTTAATACTAGAATGATCTTGGATTTTGTTGTTGTTGTTGTTGTTGCAGAGAGATGCCAGAGTCCTTATAACATTATTTACTGGTAACATTGTTACATGAGGATAGCACCCTTGTTACAGCCCATGCATTAATGTCTTTGTGTCTGTGCTTGGACTCACAGCTCCTTTAACTCCTGCCTCCCTACCCACCTGGATTCTCCCTCACATTCGCCTGTCCTGTCCCCCTGATTCTAGGCAGCCTCGGCACACTTTGATTTTTACTTTTTGTTTTGTTTCAAGGCCCATGTCTCGCTATGTAGCTCTACAGGGGCAGGAATTGGCTCTGTAAACCAGGCTGGCCTCAAACTCAGAGGAGAGCTATCTGAGTATCTCTTATCTCCTGAGTGCTAGGATTAAAGGTGTGCCCCTACCTTATCTGGCCCTGCTTTTTAGTTTTATTTTTCTCATAGTCACATGTGTATGAGGGTGTTTATGCCCATGTGTGCGTATAGGCGTGGAGGTTAGGGTGAGGTCCGGTGTCATTTCTTAGGCTTTCTACCTTGTTTTTTGTTTGTTTGTTTGTTTTTAATGATTTATTTATTTTTATGTCTGAATACTCTATCTGCATGTACACCTGTATGCCAGAAGAGGACATCAGATCACATAGCTGTTGTGATCCACCATGTGGTTGCTGGGAACTGAACTCAGGACCTCTGGAAGAGCAGCCAGTGCCCTTAACTGCTGAGCCAGCTCTCCAGCCCCTCCATCTTGGTTTTTTAAGAAAGACCTTTTACTGGCCTGGACCTTGTCAAGTAGGCTAGTCTTCCTGACCCCACCCCAGGGCTTTCCTCTGCCTCCACCTCCCCAGTGCAGGGAGCTATAGGACCACTCGTAGGTTCTTTACATGGGTGCTAGGGAAGCAAACACTTTTCTGATTCAGCTCCCCAGCCCCAACTCCCCAGCTCATTTCAGTACTGGGGAGAGCAGCCTTATGCCTCTGAGCCATAGTCTCAGCCTGATTTGATGACCTTGACGTTTTGAGGAAGTACTGCTTAGGTGTTACCTGAAGTCCTAGCTTTGGGACTATCTGACTGCTTCAGAATGATCCCAGCATGTGTCCCTCCAGCCAGATTCCTCTCCAGAGGCCTGGCTCATCTGATCTACTTCTTGCCCTAATCTGGGTTCTGCCAGTTCTCCAAGGAGCCCTGGTTTCCTTTTTGGGAAAATGGTTGTGGAAACTAAGACTGAGATGCTAGCTTACTTTTTAGCAGGTCCACTGGTATACAGACAATACAGCAGAAGGAAGATGGACACAGGAGGCTGCTCAAATGTAGGCCTGCAAGCACTATCTGGGTCTGCAGCAGGAGCAACTCCTGAATCCATCTCAAAGCAGCCACTGTTAACTTGGGTTCTTGCTATAGAGTAGGCATATTTGATTTGTTTTGTTTCCCCCCTCTGTAATTAGTGTATAATTTCTCTCTATAATAGAAAGAAAGTGTGCCCCTAATGAGTCCTGTCTTGCAGGGTGGGCCATCAGGTCTAGGATCAGGAATGTACCCAAAAGTTAGCCTCTAGCATCATACTGGGTATGGTGGCAGCCAGTACTCTCAGAACCAACTTCTATGTGCAGCCCCTTTACAGCCCCAGAGCAGCAGCAAGCTCAGAATTCTAGTCTCACTAGGACAATAGGGCCAGAGACAGGCTGCTGGAACAGGCGGGGAGAGCTTAGGGGCCAGGTCCCTCGCCTCAGACAGTTGTGAGGCCTCCAGAGAACATTGACACTGGTGTCAGTCCATGTTTGTAGGCTAGAGACCATGCTCTCTCTGAACAGTTATTTTGTATACTCTGCCGAGTCCCCAATATAAAGTCAAGGAAGGCTCTTGCTCTGTCTACCCAAGCAGCCCCTTATCCCACAGGGACTTGCCCAGGAGACTGAGTTCAGACTCCTTAGGGCAGTGGCCTTTTATTTTTCTCTCCTAGTCTACTTTCTTGAGTCTGATGACCTCTACAGCCAGCGAAGCTGCATCCTATGAGTTTACCACCCTGACCTGCATCCCTGGAGTCATTGAAGTAAGTGGACTGTGCCGGGCCCTACATGGAAGAGGTGTGCTTGTGTTTGCATCTGTGAAGTACGCATCATATAAGCATCTGAGATAGATGCCCCTATATGGGGATACCCTGCAATACTGGCCCTTTGGGGACCTGAGAAGGACCTGGCTGGCCTAGAATCCTAACTTGTCCCAGTAGATCAGACCCACATATGGCAGTTCTGCCTGGTGCCCCTCTGTTCTTTGCCCCATGCACATCCAGCTCCAGCCCCTTGGCTGCTAGCTGGTTGCTTCTTTACCCCTCTGTAAAGCCTCAGACTTCAGCCTTGCTTGCACGGGTACCAGCTGTTGGATGGAACCTTGTGTCTGCATATGAGTTGAGTTATTGATTGTACAGCAGTGTGTTCTACAGGCCTTCTCAGGCATCTCTAGCTCCTATATGGTAGTCTAAGCCAGGCTGAGGTGATGGGGCCCTGACTTGGCCATAGTTGGCATCAACTGTGGGCCCATTGTAGGTGCATAGGCCCAGGCAGGCTCCTGGCCACAGTAGCCCAGCCCTTGCCTCACCCTTCTCTTCTCTTTCCCAGTACAAAGGTGCCAACATCCAACTCTTGGACCTTCCTGGAATCATTGAAGGAGCAGCGCAAGGTGGGAGCAGGGCAGGGTGTGGGAGGCAGGTCGGATTTCTGTCACTAAGTACTGAAAATGGATGGGGCTGTTCTGGAGCCCACCTGTGGACCCCTAGTCCTGGTACCCTTGCCTTCCAGACAGGACGGGCTACAATTCAGATGCTGGTGTCATACTCACTTTGTGATCTTGATCCGGTGGTTAAATGCTTATCTTCACAATGGGCACAGTCATACTAAATACAGCAGTATTAAGGAGTAAATGAAAAAGTGTTCATGAGGCTGGGCTGGGCTTTATTGCAGGAAGGGGAAGGCCATCACTACCCTGTCATTCCACTTAAGGCAGTGACTTTTAGAATCAGTCTTAGCTGGGCTAAGGTGGTACACACCTGTATTCCCAGCACTCAGGAGGTGGGAGACAGGAAAATTGTGAGTTCAAGACCAGCCTAGGTTACATAAGTGAACATATGCCTCAAAGAAGATAAACAAAGCCAGACTCCTTGAATAAACAGCTCGTGGCTTTCCCTCAAAAAATGCCAAGAAAAATCATAGCACAGAGCAGAATGTAACCGGAATGGCAAGTGTCTGGAAGGGAGTAGGTGTTTCAGGCTGCATAGTCACATTGTCCTATCTTGCCTGGGCCTCACTGAGGCATACCCTTCCCTCCACCTGTGCAGGGCGAGGCCGTGGCCGGCAGGTGATTGCTGTAGCACGCACAGCTGATGTTGTCGTCATGATGCTGGATGCCACCAAGGGAGATGTGCAGAGGTCTGTGCAGCAGGACAGGGGAACCCACGGGGCTGGTACTGTGTATCTCTGGCTCAAGGGGTCTGTATCTAACCTAGCCACCACCCAGCCTAGGTGTCCTCCCTGCTAGATGATGTCCAGCTAGGATTGGTGATCTTAGGCTTGAGTATAAGGGACACAGCCTAGCCTTGGTTATTGCCCACCCCTGCTGTCAGAGCAGCACACTAGCCTGTCTCTAGCAGTAAGCCTCGGGAGCTCCTTACCCTCCTCTAGGCACCCATGAGGGCACTGTCTAGCCTCTGCTTTAGAAGCTTCGCCACAATTTTGGGCTGTTGGGTTGCTAGGGAAGGGACTAGAAGAGGGAACTGGCTTCTGTCCATGCAATCAGGGCTGCATAGGCCATGAGGAAGCTCTGTGGCTTGCTTAGAAACAGCCTGTGAAGGTTCACTCAGCCTTTGCCTAGGTCCCTGCTGGAGAAGGAGCTGGAGTCTGTGGGCATTCGCCTGAACAAGCACAAGCCCAACATCTATTTCAAGGTATGCTCACACTCTACCCAGGGGCAGCCTGGGAACTGCTTGGCCCTCCACATGGGATGGACAACTGATGTTGCTGCCCCTTCACCAGCAACTTTCCCTGACTCTCTATTGTTCCAGCCCAAGAAAGGTGGCGGCATCTCCTTTAACTCAATGGTCACACTGACACAATGCTCGGAGAAGCTGGTGCAGCTCATCCTACACGAATACAGTATCCTTCCAGGAAGGGCCTCCTATCCCGGGGCCGCTGGCAGGGCTCAGGACCCAGCCATACACTTGGCAATTGGCCTCCTGGCTCCTCGTTGGATGTTCAGGTGTCCAGATGACATCTAGAAGAAAGACAGAATGTCCTGGGCAGCTGTCCTGAGAACTGGGGTCTCTGGCTTGGAGAAGAAGCAGGGGCTGTGTTTGCAGGGTGCTAGAGAATGGGCCAGCGCTCCAGAGTCAAGAGGTACCAATGAGTGAGGCCAGGCAGGCCAGGATGGGACCTCCAGCTTTCCCCTGGTGCTGCTGGGATAGCCTGGGGTTCCAGGTGCTAGGTCACTCTTGACAGCAAAAACTGAAGTCACCTGTTGGTTTGTTTTTCATAATTTTATCTTTAGGGACTAGAGGTGAGAGAGTCCCTCAAGCCTTCAGAGCTTGTAGAACTTCACAGGCAGACTGTGGCTAGGTCCCTGTTGTCAGTGCATTTTACTGCTGGGCCCCATGCAGACACCATACCAGTACACAGCTTGCCCTTAATCTGAGCTACTCAGAGATCTTCAGCGCTGAGGTACTCTTCCGAGAAGACTGCTCTCCAGATGACTTCATCGATGTGATTGTGGGCAATCGGGTGTATATGCCCTGCCTCTATGTAAGTGGTGCGGTGGCCCAGGCCACGTGGCTTTTCTCTGAGTGTATCTCTTGCACTGCAGTGACCTAGATGGCTCCCACCCACTTCAGTAGTCTGCTGAGAGGAACTGAGAGCCAGGACTCTCCCCATATCACCTCCCCTGCCTCAGTGGCTGCTGGAGTCTTAGAGGGATGGAGAGCTTGAAACCAGGGTTCTTTTTAGGGGGGAGGGGTCCTCCAGCCAGAGTTATTGAGGGGAGCCAGCCCATGTGTTACCCTTAAGGCTCTGTCCCTGGTGTGACTGCTCCTCTGCTATCTAATCTCAGGTGTATAACAAAATCGACCAGATCTCTATGGAAGAAGTAGACCGTTTAGCTCGAAAGCCCAACAGTGTAGTTATCAGGTAAGAAGGTGGCTTCTTGCCACCTTTCAGATTGTTTTCTTGTTTTGAGACAAGATCTCTGCATAGCTCTGGCTGTCCTGGAACTCACTATGTAGAGGAGGCTGGCCTTGAACTCACAGATATCCAACTGTCTCCACTTCCCAACTACTGGGATTAAAGGCGTGCATCCCATGTCCTGTCTCTCAGAGTTCTAATCCCAGGGGATAAGGCCCTGGCAGGCCACCTCAGTTTGGAAGAGAGCTGGACCCTCAGCTCCTGTGAGTCACAGAGCCTAGCATCTCCTCCCAAGGGAGAGTTCAAAGCCCAGGAGCTACAGGAAGGGCTCCCATGGCTGCTGGATGGGTGAAGTCCACCTTGGCCCCACTTCTGCCCTTCTTTATTGCATGGATCAGTGACTCACTTCCTGAAGACACCCTACAGAGCTCCTTTGCAGGGAGGTTGTACTAAGTCCTCTGCTTCTCTGCCTCCCTCCATCAAACCAAGTGTTCTGATGGCTTCCTTGAGGGCCTGGCTTGTGGGAGCAGGTGACAGCTGAGGATTGTCTCCTAGACATTGCAGCTGCTGCAGAGGGCAACATCTGTCCAGATACTTTGTGCTGCGTAAGACATATTCATCCTTGGTTTTGGGAGATGGTCACCTTTCCCAGCTTATACTTACCACAGCATCCAGGGCCACCTGAGTCTGGCTGTCCCAAAACTTGGGTTCCTCTGTCATAGTTAGAGTTTCTATTACTACAATGAAACACTGTGATCAAAAAGCAAGTTGGGAAGGAAATGGTTTATTTTGGCTTACACTTCTAGATGATAATTCACCACTGGAGGAAGTCAGGCTGGAACCTGGAGACAAGCTGGTGCAGATGCCATGGAGGGGTGCTGTTTACTGGCTTGTTCAGCTTGTTTTCTTGTAGAACCTTAGCACTAGCCTATGGGTAGCACCACCCACAGTGCCTGGGGTCTTCCGCCATTGATCACTAATTGAGAAAATGCCTTTCAGCTGGGTCTTGTGGAGGCGTTTCCTCAACTGAGGCTTCTTCCTCTCTAATGATTCTAGCTGTGTCAAGTTGACACATAAAGCTACCCAGTACATGTTCCCTCTGTATTCTGAGATAACCTGTGGGTGGCCCTGGACCTTTAGCAATCCATCTGTCCTCTTTCGGGAAGTGTGAACATGCCCATGGTCCCAACACAGCAGGCTTCTGTCCCTATAACAGATACCATGGACTCCCTATAACATGCAGCCAAACTGGTCCATAGGAGGATGCTGAGCTCTGTTGGTTATGATGCTGGGTATCCAGAGGCACAGCTGGCATCATGATAACCTGCTTGTTAACAGGTGATGGCAGGGCCACATTGGCCTTAGTACTACTTCCAACAGTAGAGACTATATGGCCTCTGAGCCCCCAGGCCCTGCCTGCCTGCCTGCCTGACACTACCTTCTCTGCAGCTGTGGTATGAAGCTGAACCTGGACTACCTGCTGGAGATGCTTTGGGAGTACCTGGCTCTCACCTGCATTTACACCAAGAAGAGAGGGCGTGAGTTGAGAATGACAGCTCAGAAATGAGCCTCCCCCAACTTTCCCAGGGCTGCCAGCCTGTTTGTGTCAGCTTGTCTGTTAGAACGGGCCCTGCTCTTCTCTCCAGGCAGAGGACCTCGCTTGGACTAAACTCACGTGGCTGAGATGCTGGCTGTGGGGCAGCTGGTCTGAAAGCTGTGCCAGGTCCCCACTGGGCACAGAGGCACTGCTCTCTTGCTCTCTCTCCACAGTACCAAGTCACTTGTTAGGTTCCTTATTCTGTCTCCATCTCTGGTACACACTGCTTACCTGAATGTGGGGCAGTTTGTGGTAAGCTAGGAAGGGCTATGGCTTCCCTCCTAGGCTGCAGCATCCATTCACCCCTACCCATTCAGCCCACACATGCCATGGCTCCTCTCTGGGTTATGTAATGGATGACAGGGTGGCATAGCACAAGATTCTATGCTAAAGGTATGCCAGATAGTAAGGAGCAAGGCTGGGGGCCTGGGAGGTAGAATGAGTCTCTGAAGCCAGGAGCCCATTATAAAAGAAGCCAATCCAAGACAGACAGAGACTGGTTGACATCCTTTCATCTCCCTGCAGAGAGACCGGACTTTACAGATGCCATCATTCTCCGGAAAGGGGCCTCTGTTGAACACGTGGTAAGTTGAAAACCTACCTGAATGGCCAGGATGAGGCCTGAGCTATTCGTTCCAGCCAGGGTAGAGAGGGGTGAGGTAAAGCAGTCTTGCCTTGGCTTACCTGGTTATTGGACACTGAGATGGGTTCTTCCCGTGAGGTGGGCGGTGGTGGTGGTGGAGGAGGAGGAGGACCTCTCTTTTCCTGTCCAGTAGGGTTGGGTAACAGCTGCAGAGTGGCTAAGATCACAGTGAATAAGGCTCAGCTGACCACCTGGCACTGAAAAGGTCTCTCTGCTCCTGATATCACGGGGTTGGTGCCAGTGAAGGAGAACTGCCACCTTTTCACCCTTGCTGTTACATTATATTCCAATTTCTCCAGTGTGTATGGAGCTAAGCCCGGGAAAGGCCAGTTTTCTTCCTTCCCTCCAACCTCCCCAGTGGCAGGGCTGTTGCTCAGAACCACCACCTCCTGTGGCCACCATTGAGCCCCCAAGGGCTCCTGGGGCCTGGCTATTCTTCCATATTCCCCAACTGCCTAAGTCCAGGGTGGCTGTGGCTGCTTCCTGCCCCATCGTGCATTCACTGAACATCAGCTCCAAACGTGGTAGCCCTGGTCTTGCCAGAGCTTAGCAGATTTCAGGTCCTTGTCCCCAGAGCTCAGCTCTTGTGTGTGAGTCTGTGGTCTGCTCAGATGTAGTTCGGGAAGAAGTTTGGAGGGCATGGACTGAGGTGCCCTGGAGTCCAAACTAAGACTGAGTACAGATCTGAAGGAACATCCCAGTCAGGACTTTGTGGTCTTGGACATAAGAGTCCCTCTCCCTGTGAGAATTGCTGCCTGACACCCCTGAGTAGCATCAGGCCACACAGCCATGGTCCTGAGTTCTTTTCATAGGTTGTATTTTCCTCCATCCCTGATATTTCTCAGAATCTGTTTTCTGGGGACCAGGGAACCAACCATTCCTGCAGTCCCTCAGAAAGACAGGCAGGCCAGTAGTCTGCTCTAGTACAGCCTTTCATTTGGCAAGTCTAACCTGAGCCAACAGGGTACCAGCCTTGTGGTACTTGGATACACAGCTAGGCTAGTTACCTCTCCTTCTGGGCCCAGGTTTCATAGCCATTGGCTAAAGAGGGTTGAGAGGACTCCAGCTTCTTCTGGACCATGGTTATAGTGCCCCCTACTGGGAGCATGGTGAGCTGTAGACACAGGTGTTGGCCCTTCTGGGAGAGCATGTTCCACCTTGGACCAGGCTGCTTGTCTAGAGTAAATTGGCTCTCACCATGTATAGTATTCCTACCAGGAGGAAGGCATGGTGTGATGTGATATGTAAGATGCTGTAGGCCACAGCTGGAGTTAGGAGGCATGACAGACAGCGACCAAGCAGTTATGACTCCAAGCCAGGGTGGGTGTTCTGGAAAAGCCTTCCTGACCTTTTCAAAGGGAACGTGGGTACAGTTGTCCAGAAGAGACAAGCAGAGGGCTACTACCTGCAGAAGTGTTGCTGGGTGTGATTTCAAACCTGCCTAGAGCTGGGTGTGGGTAGGGTAAAGCAAGGGCCCATGCTTATGGGGCCTATGGCTGCCTTACCCATGACTTGGGCCATCAAAGGACCTCATGTGGGATGGTTGCTCAGCACAAGCCCCAGTTACAGGGCCTCATCATCTCCCTGACTTTCCTGTCCTGTAGTGCCACCGCATCCATCGGTCACTGGCCAGCCAGTTCAAGTATGCCTTGGTGTGGGTAAGTCTAAGCAGGAGCTGGGTGGAAGGCTAGACCCAACAGCTTCAGGGCTAGGCTCAGCACAGCATTCCTGGCAGCATCCCTGCCCTTCTGCATGGAGACTCTTGTGTCTGTCTGTCCTACCCCATGAATAACCGGAGTTGGAAGTAGGTCTTTCCATCTCCAAGACTTAAGTGAGATGCTTCCCTGTCTGGGCCCACTGAGTTTGTGCTATAGGAGCCCCTACTTCCTCTGGCATTCACCCCCACCCCCCAATCCCACTGTCCTTGACCATCCAGAGGCTGACATGTCCCCTCTGCCCTCTTCCATCAGGGAACCAGCACCAAGTACAGTCCTCAGCGGGTGGGCCTGACTCACACGATGGAGCACGAGGACGTCATCCAGATTGTGAAGAAGTAATCACACCACCTTCCTGCTGCTTGGCTCCCGGGGAGTTGGACCCCCTGGAACACACAAACAGGAACAGTACAAACATAAACCCCAGGAAGTGACTCTTGAGTTGGCTGGTTCATGATCTCCTTCAGTAAGCAGTGTTGGGACAGGCAAGGCTGGGGACCAGGGCTTAACTGAGGACATTCCCTATAAAGCCTGTACCTATGGTAGGCTTACCCAGCAGCCTACAGCCTGTGTCCATGTCCTGTGGTCCATCCGAGCACTCAAGGAGCTAGTTACCCACACCCTCCCAGCTAGACCTAAGCTGACCCAGCTCAGGTTGGGTCCCCGAGGCTGAGACTCCTGACAGCAACTCTAGCACATTGTGGCCTCAAGATGAAACCTTCCACAGGTCCTCCCAACACAGGGCTGTCCCTCGTGGAAGCCAGGGCCCAGCCAATGTCCTAAAGTGCCTCCCCCTTGGAGCCCCTCCCAGAGCAGCCTCCTGCCTGTGTGGGACCTCTGATCTGGCTTCGTTTCCTTCTGAGCTCCTGTGTCTGCCCTCCATTCTGAAATAAAATTTACAAAAAGAAAAAGCTGGTTCCTTCCCAGACCAGACCAGGGGAACTTGTGTTTCTGTGCTTGGTACAGTGGGAATGGGGAATGGGGCAGCAGGGAAGCTAACAGCCAATGGAAAGAGCCTGTGAGGGACTGGCCTGGGCCTGGGTAACCAGGAGAAGGCAGAATCTGCCCAGCCCAAGAAGACTGTCCAGAGGCTGCAGGTTCCCACCACTCCTAGCCCCCATGTCCTTTCTAGAGGCCAGGGTCAGTTGCCAGAATAGATGGCATCCTTAGGAAGCCCTTGAGACTGTTGGAATAGCAAAAGGCTTCTCTAAGTGCAGGGCAGCTGATGCTCGAGCCAGGCCGGAGGCTCCACTGGTGCCGGCTGAGTCCTGTGCTTCTGGCTGACAGTATACAAATGCTCTTGGCTACCTGAGAAGTGGGCTTTGGGGTGCTTTACCTGATTTCTCTACAATCACCAGAAAGGGAGAGAGCTTTAAGGCTGGAGCCAGACTGCAGTTCAGCCTACTGCTCTCTGGGCTGTTCCTTGCTCCCATGTCAGCTGCTCATGCTTTCCAGAGACAAAACAGGAATAATAGATGTCATTAAATATACATTGGGCCCCAGGCGGTCAATGTGGCAGCCTGAGCCTCCTTTCCATCTCTGTGGAGGCAGACATAGGACCCCCAGTAAACAGCATGCAGGTTGGGAGGCAGCCACAGGACCCAGGTAAGGGACCCTGGATCCTTGGGGTTCTGCCACTGGCCCCTGACATTGCAGAGAGAAGAGAAGGGGGCATCAGTAGAGCTGAACCTTAGCCTTGCCTTACTGGGTACCCTTCTAACCTTCACTGTCTTCTGTGAGATGGGCATAGTGCCGGTGTGACTCCTTGGCAACGGTGCTACACCAGGACAGGTAAAGATGTAACTATTTGTGGGGTACACCAGGACAGGTAAAGGTGTAACTGTTGGTGTGGTACACCAGGACAGGTAAAGATGTAGCTATTTGTTTCAGCTCCTTTCCCTAAGGGTTCAAGGGAAGGAATCCAGCACACAAGGCCTTTTCCTACTCAACTTCAGGGAAAGCCTGTCCTGGAAGATGCTGTTTAGTCCATGAGCCCCCTGGGCAGCAACCTAGCTCAGGCCTGTTCTGTTCCTTCAGTGTGGCTGGGAAAGCTGGAAGCTAGGTCGGGGGCAGTTCTGACTGAATTCTGGCTTGACTCCTGGACTAGCTGTATGTTTTTCAGGTGTCCCCATCTGTCCTGTCCTGTGTGTGTGACTGGGCTGTGTGACTGTAGCCATTCTGGTCCTACAGTCTAAGTCTGCATGTGAAAGGGGTGTCCACCTGTGTCACTAAGGTACTATTAACCACCCTGATCATTCTAGCCATCCTTTAGCGGAACCCCCCGCGTTCTCTCTCAAAATCCTAGCGACCCAAAGCCCAGGTCAGAATGAGCAGGGCTGCTTTCCCTTGCTTCCAAAGATTTCTTTTTACTGTGTTCCCAAGTGTTCTTCTTTGTACCTTCACCCAGAAAGTTAAATGCCCCAAGCTGTCTTCCCTTTCGTGACTCAGTTTCCCAGGTACAGTTGCCTCACCCGTGTCTCCCACCCAATGGCTCCTGATGTCTCTTGTTTCGAAACAACTATGATTGCAGCCATGCTTTCTTGGCTTTACCAGGCTCAACACAGCTGGCTGCCCCTGTCTCCTCTCGTGTCTTCCCTCTCGCTGTTCTCGGGGAGTTAGTGTCTCCTTTTGCAGGTATGCAGTCTCCCAAATAAAAAGAATTTATAATGGACTCAGGAGAAAGTTTGGGGACAGTTTGATTGGGGTCTGAGAGAAAAGCATCAGAGTAAACAGCTGGGACCCTGCAACTGCTGGGGCGTGCGTGCGTGCCTGCGTGCGTGCGTGCGTGCGTGCGTGCGTGCGTGCGTGCGTGCGTGCGTGCGTGTGTGCGTGTGTGTGTGTGTGTGATGGTTTGAGAGACAAGGAAGGCAGGTGTGCTCTGCAGTGGAAGACTCCAGGCAGCTGCATGAGTGGATGGTCCAAGGCAGGAGAATGGCTGGGCGTGGTGCCTCATTCCTTTGATCCCAACACTTGGGAGGCAGAAGCAGGCAGAGCTCTGTGGGTTCACAGCCAGCTGAGTCTACACCAAGAGATCCTGCCTTTAAAAGACGGGGGGGGGGGGTGGTGAGGGGGTTGGGGGGGGTGTATCAAACCAGTGGTACCCAAACAGATAAAAGAAAAAGCTACACTTTTGTGTCTGTGTGTACACACTGGTGTATTTGCATATGCTTGCATCCATGCATGTGGAATGCAGAGGTTTATGTGGGTGCCTTCGACCACTCTTTACCTTATTTTTTGAGATGGCCTTCTACTGAACCTGGACCTTACAGTTTTGTTTAGAATAGCTGGCCAGCAGGCTGCAGGAGTAACTCACCTGTCTCTGCCCTCCCTACTCCACAGCATGGGTTCCAGACATGCCACTGTGCCCTGCTTCTAGGTGGGTGTTGAGGATTCACAACTCAGGCTTTATGCCTGTGCAGCAACCGTTTTATCCACTAAGCCATCTCTCCAAACCCAAAAGCTATGCTTTAAAAAGGGGTGGGGTTATTTTTAATTATATGTATCTATACAGGAGTGAAGGTCCCCACAAAGGCCAACTGTGTCACACTCCCCTGGAGGTGGAGTTACAGGCATCTATGAACTGTCATGTCGGGGTTGGGAACCTGGGTCCTGTGGAAGAGCAGTGAGTCATCTCACTAGTCCTAAATTGACTTTTTTTTTTTTTTTTTTTTTTTTATTTTTTGAGACAGGGTTTCTCTGTGTAGCCCTGGCTGTCCTGGAACTCACTCTGTAGACCAGGCTGGCCTCAAACTCAGAAATCCGCCTGCCTCTGCCTCCCAAGTGCTGGGATTAAAGGCATGCGCCACCACTGCCCAGCCCTAAATTGACTCTTAAAAAGCGGCAGGCTCAGAAGTCAGGACTGCGGTCCAGCAAGCTGGCTCTGCTGGTAGAGCCTGTTGCCAAGCCTGATGGTTTTACATGGTGGAAGGAAAAAACCAACTTCAATTGAAGTTGTCTCCTGACCTCCACATGAATACACAATAAATAAAAGAATAAAATAAGGGTTTAAAACAATTCTGTAAACAATAATGTAATCACAGGAAGGGCCCCTGGTATACAGTATGCATAAGAGATAATAATCGGTTCCCTACTTCCTTACACACACGTCAGGAAGATCACCTTTCCTGAGGGGCAGCCTCCTAACTAGTGATTGACAACTTCTTGGATTAACTCTTGTTTTGCTTTGTTTTTCGAGACAGGGTTTCTCTGTGTAGCCCTGGATGTCCTGGAACTCACTCTGTAGACCAGGCTGGCCTCGAACTCAGAAATCTGCCTGCTGATGCCTCCCAAGTGCTGGGATTAAAGGCATGTGCCACCACTGCCCGACTTGGATTAACTCTTAAGGGAGGGATCAATAGGATGTTTTGTGGGCAGTCTGTTTAGACTGCTATGGGTTTTTAAGGGGGTTGTAGAGGAAAAAGGTCTCACATCGCCCAGGATGTATTTCCTGTGTAGCCAAGAATAACCATAAATGTCTGATCTTCCTGCTTGCCTTTCCCTGTTACAGGTGAATACTGAGGTCTTGCTGGTATTTCCAAGTTCTTGGGTCCTAGGCCAAGGAACTGGACAGGGCCATGAGGATAGTGGCAGTGTAAGTGGGCATCGTTCTTAAGCTCTTCTGGTAGTTGTGGAGACTTAGACAGGTCTTGCTGTAGGGAACAACAGAGTCGTTTTAGTCTGTGTGGAATTGGCTTCTGGTTACCTTAAGCTGTCAGCCAACATCAGAAACATCTTTGAAAATGAAACATTTGAGTAAAATCTGTCTACCCTCATTGCCACAGTCACTGCAGCTTCTAAGTATCTGAGATGCCCACACACTACAGAATCTGCCTGGAAGAGGAAGCTATAGGTGTAGAAATGTCTTCTAACTTTTAGGTGAGGACTCCCAATGTTACCTTGTGGGTGGGCCGTGTGGACTGCGATTGTCAAGGCAGAGGCAAACACAACTCCTTTGGCTAACTGGCATCCCCACTAACACTGGTTACTACACAAGTTCACTTAGTAACAGATCCTAGGTCATAAATTAGGCGGAGAGTGGAGCCCCTATATTACAAACAAAGTTAACACTTTAAGGGTCTTGTTTGGTTTTGAGAAAAGGCTCTCTATATAGTCTGGCTGTTCTGGAGCTTGATAAGTAGACCAGGCTGACCTGGAACTCACTGAGATTCTTCTGCCTCTGCCTCCAGAATGCTGGACATAAAAGTGCAACATTATAACCAGCCTATCAAAATTGACATTTGTCACTGTCACTTCACAAGTCGTCCTGAGTGCCTGATGGCCTCAGTTGCTTGAGTAGGGCTTTTAATAGGAAACCTTGAATGGTATCAGTCTGTAAGGACTCTGAGTTTGAGACTAGCCTGGTCTACAGAATGAGTTCCAGGATAGCCAGGGCTACACAAAGAAACCCTGTCTCAAAAACAAAACAGAACAAAACAAAAACAAAAAGGTAAGAAGAAAGGAAAATTGAAAGAAAGAAAACAGGCAAAACAAAAACAAAAAAAGCACAATGAACACACACAGAGACACAAAATCAGACACCATATATATAATATATTGTCTATATATATAATATATATATATGCAAAAGACCAATAAGATTTTTTTTAAAAGCAAAATAAAACAAAGCCTATCCAAAAATACTACTGAGTTCATTTTGTTTTCCCATTTACTCTTAGGCATGGGACCTACCCTTAGGTGTAGTTTATATACCCAGCCACACTCCATTGGAGAAAAGCAGTATTTCCTTTGCAAGTGGTTGGTTAGGTATGGAAAGTCATGTCCACTTCCTTTCGAAGTGCTTGGGAAGGACTCAGACCAGCACATGCTGCACAGTCCCTGGAACTCAGTGCACATGTACATTACCCTGATGTGTCTGGAAGCCAGGGTTTCCTTGGTGTCTTCCATCTCCAATCTTAGAATCTTTCTGCTCCCTTTTCTGCAGAATTACTTAATGGTTTCTTTTGTCTTGGCACTATTACTTCATTCCGAAGGAAACACCAGCAGCCTAGTGAAAGCAAGCACTCAGAATCGTTCACTTGTGAGGCACACTTGCGGCAGTGCCTTCCTGCTTATCGAGAAGCTGCAGGAAAGGGGACAGCCTAGACAAACTTAATTCTGGGGTTGGTTTTTGTTTGTTTGTTTGTTTATTTGTTTTGTTTTTTGAGACAGGTTCTTTCTATGTAGCCCTGACCAGCCCGGAATAAACTATAAAGACCAGGTAGTCTCAAATTCATGGAGATTCTACTGTCTCTGCTTCCCAAGTGCTGAGTGCTGGAATTAAAAGCAAGTGCCACTGTGCCTGACCTTGTTTTTATTTATTTGGCCTTGGTCAAGATGTTTTTCTTTAGAAGCAAACTTATTCTGGTTCTCAAGGATGTCCTCTAGGAAAAAGAACAGAAAGTAAGCTTGCCAAGATGATGCAAGGAAAGAAAAAAAAAAAAAAAAAAAAAAAAAAAAAACAAGAGGCCTCACCAGGTGGTGGTGGCTTGTCAGGAGTGAGTGTGTGTGTGTGTGTGTGTGTGTGTGCGCGCACACACCTTTAATCTCAGCATTCAGGAAGCAGAGGCCAGCCTGGTCTACAGAGGTAGTGCCAGGACAGCCAGGGCTTGAAAAGACAAAAATAAACAAAAAGAAAAGAAGCCTCTGCAGTAGGGGAGCCATCCTTCATACTCATGTGCAAAGTCCTCAAGAGGCCTGTCTTAGGGTTTCCATTGCCATGAAGAGACACCATGACCAAGGCAAGTCTTATTAAGGACATTTAATTGTGGCTGGCCTACAAAGTTCAGTCCATTATCATAGCAGGAAGCATGGCAGCATGCAGGCAGACATGGTGCTGGAGGAGCCAAGAGGGTCTACATCTTGATTCTAAGGCAACCAGGAGGAGACTCTGTCTTCCACAGGAAGATAGGAGTCTCTTAAAGCTCACACCTACAGTGCCATGCTTCCTCCAATAAGGCCACACTTATTCCAGCAAGGCCACACCTCCTAATAGTGCTACTTCCCATGGGCCAAGCATATACAGAACCACTAGGCCCTCCTACCAGAAACTCCTGTAGAGTCCACAGGAAACTCAAAAGCACTGCTTTGAATCCTGGACTCTGGACTCATTCATCCTCAGCCAGGTCTCACCCAGACACACGTGTTCTCTTCCAGGGACCAAGGACTACTACACTGCTCTAGGTGTTTCTGGTTTTTTTTTTTTTTTTTTTTTTTTTTTTTTCCCTTGGAATAAGATCTCTTTCCTAAGAGGCTCTACAAGCCGGGCAGTGGTGGAGCACATCTTTGATCCCAGCACTTGGGAGGCAGAGGCAGGTGGATTTCTGAGTTCGAGGCCAGCCTGGTCTACAGAGTGAGTTCCAAGACAGCCAGGGCTACACAGAGAAACCCTGTCTCGAGAAACCACACACACACACACACACACACACACACAAAAAAACAACTAAAAAAGAGTCTCTACAAAAGAGCCTGAATATGGACAGCCCCAATGTTTCCCAGTTTAAAAAATGCAAAGTGGGAACCGCCCCTTGCTTTTCTTTTTTTTTTTCTCCTTCCTACCTTCCCCTCTCCTCCCCCAGGGAATGAACACCACCACCACCGCCCTGCTACCATCTTGACAGCCTCCGGGGAAGCTGAGCTTCTGCTGTTCAGCCACAGCTGTATGCATACATCACGGCCTGTGTGGCTGCTATGCTGTCATCCCACACCACAACAGAAGGCAGAGTCCCAGAGCCACCTCTAAGGCATTGTGGCTGGGCATGAGCCCACCCTATCAGAGCAAGGGACTAGGTACACAACACACACACACACACACACACACACACACACACACTAGTATGTAATACAACACAGGAGGGGACTAGAGAGATGGCTGAGCAGTTTAGAACACTTACTGCTTCCCCACCCCCTTCTGCCCCGAGACAGGATTTCTTTGTATAAACCTTGCTGTCCTGGAACTCACTCTGTAGATCAGGCTGGCCTCAAATTCAGAGACCTGCCTACCCCTGCCTCCAGAGTACTGGAATTAAAGGTGTGCCATCACCACTCAGCCACTTGTTGCTTTTACAGAGGACCTTGCTTTGATTCCCAGAACCCACATGGTGGCTCACCAACACTTGTAACTCATAATTCCAGAGGATTTAATGTCTTCTTCTGGCCTCCCAGACATACACGTGGTATGCTGACATACCTACAGGCAAAACACTCATACCTATAAAATGAATCTAAAAAAAAAAAAAAAAACAGAAACAAACAAACAAACAAACAAACAAACAAAAACCTTAGAAAGATGCTGAGGAATAGAAAGAAGCAGGTTGGCTCCAGGTGTGGCTCCTGCCACAGCTCCAGCCACACACACACACATTATGCACACGTCAAGTGGCATATGCTGGTAGCTCACCAACTGCCACGGGTGAATATCAGGGCTCAGTGGGCACCCACTGGTGTTTCCAGGCCCTTGTGTCCTGGAATAAGAAATTGGAAGGAGAGGGCCAGCAAAATGGCTCAACAAGTAGAGGTTCTTCCCACACAAGTCCAATGACATGGAATCTACATGAAGGTGTAAGGAGAGACTTAGCTCCACAGTTGCCCTCAACCTCCACACATGTGCTATGACACATGTGCACACACATGCACACAATCTTTTTTTTCTTTTTGAGACAAAGTCTATTTGACCTGGCTGTCATGAAACTTGCTTTGTAGACTGTCCTGGCCTCAAACTCACAGAGATCTGCCTGCCTCTACCTCTCAAATGAGATTGAAGGCATTCTCTACTACACCTAAAAATTTTTTTAAATTTTATTTTATTTAGCTGGGGGGAGTCCATGGAGGCTGGAATGGGGGCATTGGATCCCTTACAGCTGGAGTTACTGTATTTGTAAGCTGCCTGATGTGTATGCTGGGATCCAAATCCCAGTGACCTGTCAACAGTAAGTCCTTAACTACCGTCTCTTCAACCTCCCATTCCCTACCCCAGTGCATCACAAATACACATAAAAATTAATAAACTGGACAGGGATGCATGGATAGTTGTGGAGGAAGAGACAGGAAAGAAAGTACTCCCAGGAGAGGAAGCGGGCCTGGACTAGGAAGATCGGAAACTCAAGGGCACCATGTCCCATGGCCTTTATATAGTGTATGCTTTTTTCTGTGCGTGCTCAGTCTTGAAAATTAGATATTTCCAGCTTGATTTTTTTTTGAGGCAGAGGCAGGTGGATTTCTGTAGTTTAAGGCCCGCATGGTCTACATAGCAAATTTGGGCTAGCTAGTGTTACATAGGGAAATTCTGTCTCAAAATAAAATTTTATTTTTATTCATCTGTGTGTAAGCATGCATTGTAGGGGTGTCCACAGAGGCCAGAAGAATGCACCAGGTTCCTTAGAGCTGGAGTTACAAGTAGCTGTGAGCTGCCCAACTTATGTACAGAGAACTTGGGTACTCAGAGTTGAGCCACCTCTTCAGCATGGTTTCTTTAATATGCTGGGTTTTTCTTTTTTCTTTACTCTGCTGCCACATCTCACTAAGACTAAGCATGTGCCATCTATGCATTGGTGAGGTCACAGCTCAGGACTTTGTGGACACTGGCTGTCGCTTTAGGAACTAGGCTGCCCCCCCCCCCCCCCAGGTCACAAATCCTACTCTTCCAACCATAAACAATGTAGCACTAGAATTTTAAAATATATTTGTTTATTTATGTATTTTGTGTATATGGGTGTTTTCTCTGCATGTGCATCTGCACACCAGGAAGGTATTGGATCCCATAGGACTAGAGTTACAGATGCTGAGAGCTGCCATGTGGGTGCCAAGATTTGAACTCAGGACCTCTGGAAGAATAGCCAGTGCTAGTAACTACTGAGCCACCCCTCCAGCCCCAACAGAAATTTTAATTTGTATTTTATTTTATATGTGTGGGTGTTCTGACTGCATCTCTATGTGTGTATCACATGAGTGCTTAGTGCCCACTGAAGTCAGATGGGGGTTGAATCCCCAAAATTGCAGTTATGGACGGTTGTGAGCAGACTTGTGGGTCTTCTGCAGGAGCAACAAGTGTTCTTAATTTTTGAACCATCTCTCCAGCCACCTAATAATAGAATTTTTAAAAAGAATTAAAATTTTGGGCCAGGCATGCTGGCACTCTGCTTTAATCCCAGCATTCGTGAGGCAGAGGCAGGTGGATCTCTATGTTGAAGGCTAACCTGTCCTACATAGAGAGATCCTGCCAATAAATAAATACATACAGAAATAAATAAGCCAATTTTAACAATCTAGGCCTGGACCTGGCGGTGGTGGAGCACACCTTTAATCCCAGCGCTTGGGGGGGCAGGCAGAGGCAGGCAGATTTCTGAGTTCGAGGCCAGCCTGGTCTACAGAGTGAGTTCCAGGACAGCCAGGGCTACACAGAGAAACCCTGTTTCAAAAAAAAAAAAAAAAAAAAAAAAAAAAAAAAAAAAAAAAAAAAAAAAAAAATCTAGGCCTGGAAATGTAACTCAGTTGGAAATGAAGGCACGAGGATCAGAAGTTCAAGGCCACATAGGAGGCTAGAAAGTCTTTCTTAAAAATAAGTAAATATTTAATCCCAGCACTCAAGAGGCAAAGGCAGAAAAATCTCAGTGAGCCGAAGACCAGCCTGGTCTACATAGAGAGTTCAGAATAGTCAGAGCTACAGAGAGAGACACTGTCTCAAAAAAAATACAAAGGTAAACAAATAAAGTCAATGCATCTGTGAACTAGCCATGTCTTATCAGGAAGAAGTAGCTCTCCTGTAACGGCCTCCACAGAGGCTGGCTGTCCATGCCCTCCTTCTTCCCTTTCATGTGGCACTTGCAGTCTCAAAGGGGTTTGTGATGCCTCCTCTACAAAGCATCTCCACTTCTAATAAGGTCAGCTGTGATATTGCACCTTTCTAAAAGTTAGCTATCAGGGAGATAGGGTTCAAAACTGGTGCTGGTGGTGGTGGTGATGGGGTCCATTCTCATGCCCCCCAAGTCTGCTAAAGCTTCTCTTCCCTCTCCTCCTCTTCTTCCTCTCCCCCTTCTTCTTCTTCTCCCCTCCTCCTCCTTCTTCTCCCTCCTCCTTCTCCTCCTCCCCTCCTCCTTTTCCTTCTTCCCCCTCTCTGTTTCCTCCCTCTCCCCCTCTTCTTTCTCCTTCCTCTCCCCCCTCTTCCTTCTCCTTTTCTTCCTCTTCCTCCTCCCACCCCCTGACTGTGAACTGCTCTAGATCAAATCCAGAGCAGGAATGAGCCTCCTGGCCCTACACCCCCAATAGCATGGGTCTGCACGTAGTAAAGAACCACCAAGAGGCCCCTCCTGCCTTGTAAACTGCCCAGCTGGTCCATTAGGTCTTCCCTCTTCCCAGTGAAAGAATCGGGGCCAAGCAGATCCCTCCCGTTCTACAGAAAGGAAGCCACAGTGCAGATGGGGAAAGGGCCTTCCTGGGGCTACATGCCGATTGACGGCAGGACAGGAGAGCTGGGTCAAGCTGCATCTTTGTGCCTCAGTGCCCTGCCCCTCCCCATGACCTGCAGAGAGACATTCAGCCTGCCAAGCTTTATGAGGCAGGAGCTGGGCTCTCCCTGATGTATTATTTAGTTCCCTGGAGTTGGCAAGCTCCTGTTACACTGGCTGCAGCCCTGGGCACCAGCTTCTCACTTCTAGTTCCCCTCTAAGGTGATGTGGTGGGTCGTGATCATCCTATCCTGGCTTCAGGAGACCTGACTCCACTTTGGGCCCATGCAAGGGGTCTAGGGTAGATGATGCCCCCCTCTGGAGATTAATGTCCTGCTCTGTAAAACTGAGCCAGCTGAGAAACAGGAGGGCTTAGCCAGAGACAGCAAGTTGTTGCCATGGTGACTTTAAAGCTACGGGCCCCAGCACAGGCCTCTCACTCTACTCTCACTAGAAAACAACACCCAAGCACTTTCCACCACCTCTCAAAGGTGAAACCCAAGGCTGGTCTAGAGGATGAATTATGGATCCTCTCTCTCCATGCCACCCAGCCAGTCCCAGCTGCTCAGACACTGAGGAGAGACTGTAGGTCCAGCTACAAGCAAAAAGACCTAGCTGGTCTCCAAGCAGTGTCTCCAAGTCCCTGAACCTGTGACACCTACCCCAGGCATCATCAGGCACAGAGGCCACCATGGCAAAAGAGGAAGATGAGGAGAAGAAAGCAAAGAAAGGGAAGAAGGGGAAGAAGGCCCCGGAGCCTGAGAAACCCAAACGGAGTCTCAAGGGCACATCTCGGCTCTTCATGGGCTTCCGGGACCGCACGCCCAAGATCTCCAAGAAAGGTCAGTTCCGGAGTGCATCAGCCTTCTTCTGGGGCCTCCACACTGGCCCGCAGAAAACCAAACGCAAGAAGAAGGCCCGGACTGTTCTCAAGTCCACATCCAAGCTCATGACGCAGATGCGTGTGGGCAAAAAGAAGCGGGCGATGAAGGGAAAGAAGCCCTCGTTCATGGTGATCCGCTTCCCCGGACGGCGCGGCTATGGCCGCTTAAGGCCTCGTGCGCAGTCACTTAGCAAGGCGTCCACAGCTATTAACTGGCTGACCAAGAAGTTCCTCCTCAAGAAGGCCGAGGAGTCAGGCAGTGAGCAGGCCACACTGGATGCCTGGCTCCAGCGCTCCAGCTCCCGAGTGGGATCGCGTAAGCTGCCCTTCCCGTCGGGTGCTGAGATCCTGCGCCATGGAGGCCGGCTCCGCAGGTTCCCACGCAGCCACAGCATCTACTCTTCCGGAGAGCCCGTGGGCTTCCTGCCCTTTGAGGACGAGGCCCCATTTCGGCATGCAGGCTCCCGCAAGTCATTGTACGGGCTCGAGGGCTTCCAGGACCTGGGTGAATATTATGACTACCACCGGGAAGGTGACGACTACTATGACCAGCAGTCACTATACCACTACGAGGAGCAGGAGCCCTACTTGGCTAGGTTCGGTGGATATAGCCCAGCCTGGCCACCCTATGACGACTACGGGTACCCATCCGGAGACCCGTACAACTACTACCACCCTGACTACTATGGCGACACCCTCTATCCTGGCTATGGCTATGGCTACGGCTATGATGATTTTGAGCCCCCATATGCGCCCCCATCAGGGTATTCATCTCCTTACAGCTACCACGACAGCTTTGAGAATGAGACTTACCCATATAGCTACTACCTGGATCCCTACGCAACTCACCACATGCCCTATCCACCCTCTGACTTTCCATATGACACTCCTTACGACATACCCTACTTCGATCCCTATGGGGTTCCCTATACTGAAGGCATCTATGGCGGTGGAGCCGAGGCCATCTATCCCCCCGGGGTGCCCTATGTCTATCCAGAAGAGCCAGCTTTTATGTACCCCTGGGTACCACCACCCATAATGTCGCCCCACAACCCATATGCCCACCCCATGGACGACATTGCAGAGCTGGAGGAGCCTGAGGAAATAGGTGGAGAACGTCAGAGCACCTCCTTCCGCCTTCCCAGTGCCGCCTTCTTCGAGCAACAAGGTATGGACAAACCAGCCAGATCCAAACTGTCCCTCATCCGGAAGTTCCGCCTCTTTCCACGGCCTCAGGTGAAGCTGTTTGGGAAAGAGAAGCTAGAGGTGCCCCTGCCACCCTCCCTGGATATTCCTCTGCCTTTAGGGGATGCAGAGGGAGAAGAAGAGGAGGAGGAAATACCTCCAGTGCCCACGATGCCCTACACCCACCCTTACTGGAGCTTCCTCACACCACGCCAGCGAAACCTACAGCGGGCCCTGTCAGCCTTTGGTGCCCGCCAAGGCCTAGGCTTTGGCCCTGAGTTTGGCCACCCACCACCACGCCCAGCTACCTCACTGGCACGGTTCCTCAAAAAGACACTCTCAGAAAAGAAGCCCATTCCACGACTCAGAGGCAGCCAGAAGGCCCGAGGAGGGAGGCCCCCAGTCAGGGAGGCAGCCTACAAACGCTTTGGCTACAAGCTGGCTGGCATGGACCCTGATAGGCCCAACACGCCCATTGTGCTGAGACGCAGCCAGCCACAAGCTCGCAACAACAACAACTCCCACGGCCCACCCTCACCCAGGCCTGCACCTAGGACCCTCACACACTGGAGTGCTCTCATCGCTCCTCCCATGCCTGGGCCATCTCCCAGCCCCGCCTCTCCATTGACTCCACCCTTCTCTCCAACCTTTTCCAGGCCTCCAAGGCTAGCTTCCCCCTACAGCTCACCCTATGGCTCCCTCCGCCAGCATCCACCACCCTGGGCTGCCCCAGCTCATGTGCCCTTTCCACCCCAGGCAAATTGGTGGGGCTTTCCTGAACCCCCTGGAACAAGCCCAGAGGTTGCACCTGACCTTCTGGCCTTTCCTGTACCCCGACCCTCATTCAGGGCTTCCCGCAGTCGGAGGGCAGCTTATGGTTTCCCCAGACCTTCCCTGATAGGATCAAGGAGAAGGCCCCATTTGCCCTCACCCCAGCCCTCTCTGAGGAGCTTGCCAGGCCAGGGCTACCACTCACCACTGGGGCCCTTGTCTCCTCAGTTGTCCCTCCGAAGGGGCCCTTTCCAGCCACCCTTTCCACCCCCTCCACGCAGGCCTCAGTCACTTCGAGAGACCTTCTCTCTACGTCGAGCTTCTGGGCGCCTGGGCCCGCCCCGCTCACCAGTGCTAGGTTCTCCCCGACCACCCTCACCACCTCCACTCCTGAAACACGGCCCCCGGCACCGGTCCCTCAACCTGCCCTCACGCCTTTCACAGACCTGGCGGCGCCTCAGCGAGCCACCAACCCGGGCTGTGAAGCCATGGGTACATAGGGCCTACCACCCGCCACCCAGTGCTGGGCCCTGGGGGGCAAACACGGGGTCTTTGGAGTACCAAGAAAACCAGCGTGAAGCAGAGGACGCAGAGACACCATGGACAATCCCCCCATTGGCCCCCAGCTGGGATGTGGATATGCCTCCTACACAGCGCCCACCTTCTCCATGGCCAGAAGGTATAGGCAGCCTTAGAGGCTTCTCCAGGCCCCCTCCTGTGCCTGAAAACCCATTGCTTGAGCACACAAGCCCTTCATGTGAACCACAGCCTGAGGACCAAGCCTCCAATTTAACTGGTATCTTCCTGGGCCAACACCATGACCCAGGGCCTGGGCAACTCACCAAGTCAGCCAACCCAAGCTTGGAGAATCCTGAAGAAGCAGTTATCCCAGGGGACCCTCAGCCACCAGCTGAGCCTGAAACCCAAAATACAACACCTCCAAACAAAAATGTCTCAGAGAGGAAGGCTTTACGACTCAGCGCCTCATACCCACTGGTCAGTTGTAAGCAGGCAAGGGCCACATGGCCACAATGGCACCGCTGGAAGACAGTGTCTAGAACCCCAGCTCCCTTGGCTCCCACCCGAGCCCCAGGGCCCTTGCTCAAGGCTGGTGAGCAGCCCCGGGCTGAACCTGGGCGGTTTGCAGTTGTCATGCCTCAGGTACGAGGTCTGAGCTCCTTCCAGCAGAAAGTGCCTGCTCCTGTGCAGCCTCCAGAGCGTCCAGACGAAGACCCAGAGCATGGCCCAGCAGCCCAAGCCAGTAGTCTACACTGGCCCCGCCTCTGGTCACCAGCAGATGCTCACTGTCCCTGGCCACGAATACATACCCACTCCTCTCAATCCTACCTCCGGGGCCATGGAGGTGACTGCCAGTCCCACAAGGGCCTCTGGAAAAAGACTCGCCCCCAAAGTTGGCATAACAAGGTATGGAGGCACAGGTCAGAGGGTGGGGTTGGAAGTTCTGGCCTAGGAACAAGAAGAGGTGGCCTGAGGAGTCACGTGCAGCCCTGGCAAGTGGTGGTCTACGTGGATCTTTGTCTCCCTTCAGTAGGTGGGGAGAACTGCTTGGACCTTGCAGGGCATCTGGGGCTTGAACAAAGGAGTGCCCAACATAGGCAGGCCCTGGAGGAAAGGACTAGACATGAGGGTGGAGGCACTGGTTCCTGCTTTCTGACTTCACTGTTGCAGAGTAGGGAAACTGAGACTCAGAAGCCAGGAGTCTGTGGAGTCTAGGCAGGCAGCCTGTCTCAGGGAGTTCTAGACTGGCTGCCATGTATGTGGCAGAAGGTGAGCTGCATGCTGGGTGGCCCTTGGAGGAGGTGGATGATCACTCTAGCCTCCCTGGGGACACCCAGAATGGGTGGGGCAAGCAATGATGGGCGGTACTTTTCCACCTCTGCAGACCGTGCCCCACAGAGCAGGCAGCGAGCTGACTTGGCAATGGCAACTGGGGCAGCCTGGCTGCTAGGGGGACCCTGGCCCCGACGACGGGTGCCCCGCGCTGTGTGGGCTGCAGCATTGCGGGAGCGGGGCACAGGGTGCCCAGGGGTGAGGGGCAAGGATGCCTGGGCCCTCCTCACTCTGGAATACGTGAGTGGCTGAATTATTCAGGGTCTGTGGCCGCTGGCAAGCACGTGAGTCGATGGGTGGGCTGGAGGCCAGGGCCAGAAGGGTTGATACTTGCTGCGCCCTACTTAACAGCCTGAGGGCATATAGTATGCAGGCCCTCCTGTATCCTCTTTCCTTGCCTAGGGAGGGTGCACCGGGGTGGGAAAGGCCAGGGCTGTACACATGTATGCTCGCAGTTACACAGAACCTTGCAGGTCCATGTGCTTGAATATGCATGAGTGAATACCATGGGCAAGCAAGGAAAGCAGGTGTGTTGCCAAGTCTGAGCAGACATGGCATCCTGCCTCAGAGGTGTGTGCCATCAGCCTATCCTTTGAATGTGTGCACACATGTGTGCACATACTGAGCACCATGGAGCTCTGTCAGCCCCAAGCTGACCCCAGGACTCCCACTCTCAAGATCCTCAAGGTGGGAGGACCCTAACTGCAGCCGGCTGGTACATTCCAAGAGGATGTTGAGTGTACCTGTGTAAGGGTATACTCGCAATCAAGCACACGGGCCTGCACGCAACCACAGCATACTGAAAGCATAGAGATATGTATGAGAGCTATGAGGATGGCAGTCACTTCAGTGGGCCCATATACAGTATCTACACAATCACCCCGAGCATCTTGTCCCATCCTGGGACAGCCTCCACCTTTGTCTTTCCTTCCTTCCTTTCTTTCTTTCTCTCTCTCTCTCTTTCTTTCTTTCTTTTTCTTTCTTTTAAAAGATATATATATATATATATATATATATATATATATATATATATACTATAGCTGTCTTCAGACACCAGAAACAGAAAAGGGCATTGGGTTCCATTACAGATGGTTGTGAGCCAATATGTGGTTGCTGGGAATTGAACTCAGGACCTCTGGAAGAGCAGTCAGTGCTCTTAACTGCTGAGCCATCTCTCCAGCCCCCCACCTTTGTCTATCCAAGGGCCTTGTGGACCATGACACAAGTGTCCATCAAACTGTCACACAAGCTAACACATGGGGTCTGTGGGAGCAGGGTAGGGACACTGAGAGGACAGAGGTAAGAAGGGGACAGACTCTGGCTCTTGTTTGTGTATGTGGTGGTGAATGTATCTGTGTGTGCTCACTCCCTGAGCAGGACACTTGTGGCTCATACGCATGCTCAGCCCAGGATGCTTAGACTCATGTGAGCTCTAAGGCAAAGAGGCTGACAGACATCCAATAGCTAACCTTGAAGTTCCTCTCTGACAATGGGAGCAGGTGCCTGGCGTGTCCAAGCCAGGGTCCACCCAAGCCTCCAGCTTGTCCCCCAACCCTCTCTCACAGATGCACTCCATACGCAACCTGCCTTCTGTGCGGTCCCATGAGCAGCACAGGGAAGATGGAGTGGAGGACATGACACAGCTGGAGTAAGTGGATGGGGTGAGGGAGGAAGCCTGGTAGAATTCCTATGCTCCCAGCCTTAGTGCTCTGGAAATCACCAGAGCCTCAGTTTCCCCCTTTGCAAATGGTGTCATCAAGTGTCACACAAGCCAAATGTGTGTAACCCACAGCTTTATGATGTAGACACCCCATTTACTAGCTAGGCAGCCATGGACATCATTTCCCTGCTTTGTGCCTCAGTTTCTCATCTACAAGGTTTGGGCAGTGGCTGTGAGAATACTGGCAGGCGTTTGAAATCTCAGAAGCTCTCCAACCATAAATTATTCAGCCTTATGTCTTCTGCCTAGTGTCCACCAAGTTCCCTCAAAGTGGGTGTGATGTTTTCCACCCCACTGGACAGATGAAGAAACTGAGGCATAAGATGAAGGAACTAACTATCTTGCTCAAGTCTCATAGCTGTTCAGTAGCTGAGATGGGCTTGATCCCAGACATACCTGACCAAGACACCATGCCAAGTACAGTAGAGCCTATGCCAAGAATGGGACCCTCACAATACCTCCCTGTCCTTCCAGAGACCTCCAAGAGACCACTGTGCTATCCAACCTAAAGACCAGATTTGAGCGGAACCTCATATATGTAAGTCTGGGATTTTCCAGCACAAGGACCTGCTTGGATTCTAGACTAGTGGTGGTCAGAAAGATGGAGGAAACTGTGACCCCAGAGCTACAGGAGAGAGAGCCTGAGGCCTGGAGCCACTTCCAATAGGTTTATGTACCTATAGGATTTTAAAGTAATTTATTCATTTTAATTTTGTGTATATTGGTGTTTTGTCCTGTATGTAGGTTTGTATGAAAGTGTTAGATCCTCTGGAGCTGGAGTTACAGGCTGTTGTGAGCTGCCATGTGGGTGCTGGGACTTGAACCCAGGCCCTCTGGATGAGCAGTCAGTGCTTTTTTTCTTTTTCTTTCTTTTTTTTTTTTTTTTTGACTCACTCATCATTTATTTAATATATGTGAGTACACTGTCACTGTGTTCAGACACACCAGAAGAGGGCATCAGATCTCATTACAGATGGTTGTGAGCCACCATGTGGTTGCTGGGAATTGAACTCAGGACCTCTGGAAGAGCAGTCAGTGCTCTTAACCACTGAGCCATCTCTCCAGCCCACAGTCAGTTCTCTTGAACACTGAACAATCTCTCCTGCTCCCATCTATAGGGTTTTAATGACTTCGGGGCACATGGGCTCCCTGCTTCCCTGTTCTAACAACCAACAGTAGTGGTTGATCTCGGCCAGGGCAGAAATGCCTGCAGCCTGGGTCTGACTATGAATAAATGAGGTGGTCAGGAGATTACCTGCCATCTTGGCCTAATTAAGACTGTGGGGCCTGGTGCACACCACATTCACAACTTCAGCCTATGTATTCTGGGACGAGTGAGGCCAGACAGCCAAGCACATGTCTCATTGGTAAGAGACTCCTTGCTCAAAAGCATAAAGAGGGGGCCACAGGCGGCCTCAATAACCTTGTCGCTGAGGTCACTGTCTATTACAGACCTATATCGGCAGTATTCTGGTGTCGGTGAACCCATATCGCATGTTTGCAATCTACGGGCCCGAGCAGGTGCAGCAATACAGTGGGCGTGCCCTGGGAGAAAATCCCCCGTGAGTATCTATGGGATGCGGAGGGTGTTGTCCTGGGGTGTTCCAGGTCCACTTCTGAGCTCGGGGAGCCCCCCCCCCCCATGCCTTTCAGCCGTGAGTGAGATGAGTGAGAGTAAGCACCCTGCGACTCAGCTCAGTCTCTCCTCAGGCACAGCACAGTCCTGTTCTAGAGACCACTGTAGCCCTGACTGGGGGTGAGGGGTGGGCAGCACTGGCTGCTGGCTGAACAGAGATACCCTTCTCCCCAACCCCTGGCAGTCTTGGGACTGTAGAAACTAACTGCCAGAGACAGTGACACCTAATGGCCTGTCTCACCAGGCACCTCTTTGCAATTGCTAATCTCGCCTTCGCCAAAATGCTTGATGCCAAACAGAACCAGTGTGTCATCATCAGGTGAGTCAGGCTGTGCCCAGGTGGGGGCACCTTAGGCAGTAGGTTTGCATCCAGACATCTAAATGGTGAGGTGCGAGCCTACTATGTACCTGGGAAGACTACTGGGTGCCTCTGGGCTTCTGCATGGCTCCTGGGTTGGAGTGTGCGTGGAGAGGCAGAGGAGAGCTCTGGCCCTGTGTTCCACCAGCGGGGAGAGCGGCTCTGGAAAGACAGAGGCTACGAAGCTGATTCTGCGCTGCCTAGCTGCAATGAACCAGAGACGCGACGTCATGCAGCAGGTGAGACCTACCATCCAGCTGTCATGTGGTTGCCCTGTCTGCTTAGGATCCCTGGCCCAGCACCCTTGCTGAGCAAATGCCTCAATAGATGAGAATCTTGTGTGCAAGAAGGAGAGTGAAGGAGACGGAATTCCAGATAGGCCAGCAGGGGCGACTCAACGCAGGGCTTTTCCGTCTCCCATTTTCCCCAGGGAAGCTCCCAGTTTTACTTTCTAGTGTCTCCAGGCTGAGCTCCATAGTCTCATACAGATGCTGAACAGGTTCAACTGTACCCATAGCAAAAGGCAGAGGCAGCAACAGACTAGGCAGCAACAGACTTAGGCTCATAGACGAGACATGAGAACATTAAATCCTGCAATCTGACACTGTTCCTGGAAACTCATTCCCTCAGTAAAGGTTTACTGAGGCCTTAAGCAAGGAACAGAATATCTCAAGACAGAATATTTATAACTTTGTGGGAGTTTCATTTTAGGGCAGGAGATGGAGAAGAAGAAAATCCAAATAACTGTTAAGTAAATTGTGTATACTGCGAAGAGTAGTATTAGTATATGTTGAGGAGAAAACGCTGGGAGCAGCATTATAAGCATGAGGCAGCGATGAGGCCCTGAGCAGGTCAGAGAAGACTGAGGAGGCCGAGGAAAGATCTTGTGCACAGGTGTGCGTAGTTGTCAGCTTCCCACAGGACATAGAATAACAATGTGGAGTCTGGATCAGAGAAGCTGGGGGCTCAGATGCTGGGGACTGTGGTGTTGGTATACAAGAATGCATTCAGGGGCAGGGCAAAAGCAGCCAGGGGCTTGACTGAAGGATCCAGACACAGTGTGGGGTGGGCAAAAACTAAGAGTGACCACAGGCAGAATGGAAGAAGAGCAACGCCTGAGAAAATGTGCCCATCAGGTGTCCACTCAGAGGCGATGGGAATCCGAGGCTCAGTGCTCAGAACCACAGGCTCTCAAAGTTGCCAGCCCTGGGCCCATGAAAGTTGGCAAATGGCTACAATGCTAAAGCCAGTGGCCATCTTGGCAAGGTCTCTCGGTGGTTGACCCAGGCCCTCTCTGCCCTGAGCAGTTTTCAGTTTCTTCGGCATGGCTGGGAGAGCCCACGAAGGAGGCAGGGAGAGAGGTTGGCTCTGTGAGCTCTTCCTTGGGTGTCTTCCATCCACTTCCACGGAGCCTTACGTCCTCCCGGGGAAATTGCATCTGGGAGCACTTACAGTTTGGAAACTAATGCCTGGGAAGAAAAATGACCTGCCCAGTGCCTCCAAATGAGGTGACAGGGCAGAAATTTATATTCCATGGTAACAAGTGTGGAGAAGACAAGTGAGGGTATATGACATCCTAGGTCTAAGAGTTTCTGGACCAGGCACACAGCATGGGGACACTGGACAGGTCAGATCTAGGGTCAGTTTCAGGCATGGCTGGATCTAGGGTCATAACTAATGGGCATGTTTCATTCCACCCCATACACTCTGGTCAGCAAAATGGTGTTTGTGGTACCTTCTTCATTTCAGAAAAGTCCAACTCGTGGAATAGCTTGGGTCATGTATCCTCACTGGACCCAACCATACAACATGGGCTCTTCTCCCTCCCACAGTGTTTATAGATCCTAGCCCATGAGACGCCCCTTTCCCAGTTTTCTGGGTTCATGTCCTGTCCTATGCTGGGTACCAGGAGCAGAGAAGCGGCCACACACACCCTGGAACGTTCCAGAGTCCCCAGACTAAAGGACAGTATAGAACAACGGCCTACTGAATTTGACTATGAGCAACTGCAGGCAGCCCCACCCTCTGCTGCTCTTTACTGGGAGCTCTGCAGGTACTGGGCTGAGTGTGGATATACACAGAAAGGCACTACCGCCACTCGGAGGCTACAGGTGTCATGTCTGTGAGAACTGGGCCCCCAAACGACTTCTCCAAAAACTCCCTAAAAACACAACTTAACCATAGACAATGCCCTATGCATACTAAGAGTACATTCACCGGGCATCGCTCGAGACCTACTCTTCTGTATTAGGATGCTCTGGGTATCTCACAACACCTCTATACATCCCAGTTTCTGAGTTTTCAAGACAGCATTGATGTTAGCACCTATGTATAGGATACTTCCATGAACAAAATTTAGGGTGTGGTAGCACAGACCTACTGTCCCAGAGACTAGAGAGGCTGAGATAGGAGGGTCATGAACGCCGGGCAGTGGTGGTACACACCTTTAATCCCAACACTTGGGAGGCAGAGGCAGGCAGATTTCTGAGTTCGAGGGCAGCCTGGTCTACAGAGTGAGTTCCAGGACAGCCAGGGCTATACAGAGAAACCCTGTCTCGAAAACCACCCCCCACAAAAAAAGGAGGGTCATGAACCCATGAACCCTAGGCTTGCCTGGGCTATATCATGAGATACTGCCTCAAACTGAAAAATAATAAAAGGCTGGGGATGGGATGTGGCTCAGTGGCAGACCGTTTCCCTAGCATGTGTGAAGACTTGAAGTCCATACCTAGCACTGGGGGTGGAGAAGGCAGAGTAATCGGCAAGGCAAAATGTCTGGCACACAGTAGGTGCTTATAGCTAGGTACCACAGTTAGCTATGAGCACCCTGGGTGGTTCTGCTCATCAGATGCTAAATTCCTTGTTTTCAGCCACTTAGAGAATTTTTGAGGGCTTGCTATGAATCTGTTAGCCCTGTGCAGAGACTGGGACTCAAGTGTGCTCATCCACAGAGCTGGTTTCCTATAGGGACACAGATAATACCCAGGGAAATGTATTTGTTGAGGCATCGAGTGCCTGGAGGAACAGAAGCCTGCAGAGGCTCCCTGAAAGAGGAGAGAGAAGCATGCAGGTGCTCCAGGCACAAGAATCAGCAGGTGCAGATGTCCTGAGGCAGGGATGGTGTAGATGTTGGTGGATTGGTGAAGCAGGAGAGACACACTGAAGAAGGGGACACAGGAAGCAATGAGATAAGGCCTGGACTCAGAGGACAGAGCAGGACTGTGGGTAGCCTTGAGAAGGTAGGTGCCAGAGGGGTGGGATGGGTTCCTAATCCCATCCCTAAGTCATCTAAGGATGACTGTTCTGAGTCTAACAGGAGATGTAAGAGCAAGGAACTGTGAAAAAAAAACCTGGGGATGAATGGCAGGAATCAGTTATGAGGCAAAAGGAATAGTGTATGCCTGGGCCTTGTGGCAAGCACGTGCCACTCTCTGAGGCCAGGCTTCAGTCCCTTGGCTTTGGATCTTGGAGGCTCACAGGATTTGCAACAGGGACCTAAAAGGGTCTACCAGTTTCTCCACAGTCTCAAATTCCTGGCTTCTGGAGGGAGAGGTGTCTGATCCTGTTAGTGAACTACTTTTGTTGTTTCTTGTTCCCGCTCCGGTTTCATCAACATCTCTGAAGATAAAGGTATGCTGGTGGGGGGGGGGTGCGCGCGCACGTGTGTATGAGCCACAGACAGGATGGTCAGGGAGAGAGAGCACTGGGTTTAGAGCTAACCATGTGGGTGGGGCTGTGAGGAACAGAGACGAGACTCTGGAGTTCTATAAGGAATCTACTTCAGGTCGCCCCTCCAAAGGGAGGGTTCCCTGGGAAGGCCTCTGTTTGGGTATCTGGAGTCATGCCTGGAGTCCAGTGCCCATCTCTCCCCCAACCTCTCCTTCCTGGTCCAGATCCTAGAGGCAACGCCTCTCCTGGAGGCCTTTGGTAATGCCAAAACCGTCAGGAATGACAACTCCAGCCGCTTTGGGAAGTTTGTGGAAATCTTTCTGGAAGGGTGAGTGAGGCTGTGGCAGATGCTTGGAGGCCCTGCAGAGCCCTTGGTGGCGCACAGCAGCACAAGGCTAAGGGGGCCTCAGTCTCCAAGACCCAACTGTTCTTCCCCAGGGGTGTGATTTGTGGTGCCATAACCTCTCAGTACCTGCTGGAGAAGTCAAGGATTGTGTTCCAGGTAGGCAGGCCAGAGGCCTGTGTGGCACCAACACTCAGAGCCTGACTTGGGGTTGGACAAATATGTATATGCATGTGTGTGTGTGTGTGTGTGTGTGTGTGTGTGTGTGTGTATAGATTCTGCATGCATGCTGTCTTGTGTCCCTGAGTCTATGACCTGTCACCTCACTTCTTTTACCCCAACATCTTGGTTGGCTCATTAACCCTACCCAAGAGATCAACAGACTGTCCTCCATACCAGGATCACAGGGATGCATGCATGTGTGGCTCAACACTCTGCACCCTCCAAGTCTTCCTGCCATGTCCCTTGCTCAAAGAAGTCACTTACCCTATGCAGTTCTTTGTTGCCCATCACGACCCTGCCCGTCAGTACTTCATTTATGGAACACATTATCCTTTAACTAACTAAATGTCTCAGGATAGCAGATGGGTTCTGTGAGGTCTGTCCCATGCTGTCCCATGCTGTCCCATGGGGCTTGGGATTCAAGAAGACTCCAGCCAAATAGGATAACTGAACCATCTAAAGCACATGTGGGCCATAGAGTTGAGTGTCTTCAGATGTGCAGGGCTAGTGTACATAAGAGAAAAATAGGTGGGCTTATTACTACTTTTCCAAAGCAAGGCCAGCACCCCATCACATCAAGATGCCTTGGGGTCTCACCCCAGAGATGCCAGCCATCCTACAGGTCCCTGTGTGTTGACATGTTTTTATGTGCACACCTGAGCTTGGATAAGTGGCTGAGGGGGTCACTCTTTTCTGTATCCATCTTGCCTCCCCTGCAGGCCAAAAATGAGAGAAATTACCATATTTTCTATGAGCTGCTGGCCGGGCTCCCCGCCCAACTGAGGCAGGCCTTCAGCCTGCAGGAGGCTGAGACCTACTACTACCTGAACCAGGTGAGTTTGCACAGAGTCACCCAGCTCTGTGGCTTCAAAGCCCCAAAGGCCCACAGCTCCTGGCAGCTGCAACAGGAACATCAGGCCTCCGTAGAGAGAGGACCCTACCTGATCTTTCCTCTCTTCATAACCAATATGATGGGACTACATGTCCCCTCTCTGGGTCTCAGTCTCCTCTTCTGAGAAATGGGGACAACACAGCACCTCTAGGTAGAGGTGTAGGTGAGGAAAACATTTGATGGCTTGGTATTAGCTTACGGGCTACCCTTCATTAATACTGGCTATGGTCAGGTGGCAAGCCCCTGCTCTTCCTCAGAGTCTATGAAGCTCTCCTGGGTCCCCTCAGAACCTCCTGGACAGCAGGACCTGATGGGGACTCAGCTTGAGAACTGGACACTGACCCCAGCCCCTGTGGCCAACCAGGGTGGCAACTGTGAGATCTCTGGAAAGAGCGACGCAGATGATTTCCGCCGCCTGCTGGCTGCTATGGAGGTGCTTGGCTTCACCAGTGAGGATCAGGACAGCATCTTCCGCATCCTTGCCTCCATCTTACACCTGGGCAACGTCTATTTTGAGAAACATGAGGTAAGAGGCGCTCAAAGCCTTTTAAAGACCCAGCAAAGCTGGGCCTGTGCACTTCCTCTCTGGTTACACAATGCATGCATGTTTCTTATGCACTTCCTCTCTGGTTACACAATGCATGCACGTTTCTTATGCACTTCCTCTCTGGTTACACAATGCATGCATGTTTCTTATGCACTTCCTCTCTGGTTACACAGTGCATGCATGTTTCTTATGCACTTCCTCTCTGGTTACACAATGCATGCATGTTTCTTATGCACTTCCTCTCTGGTTACACAATGCATGCATGTTTCTTATGCACTTCCTCTCTGGTTACACAATGCATGCACGTTTCTTATGCACTTCCTCTCTGGTTACACAATGCATGCACGTTTCTTATGCACTTCCTCTCTGGTTACACAATGCATGCATGTTTCTTATGCACTTCCTCTCTGGTTACACAATGCATGCATGTTTCTTATGCACTTCCTCTCTGGTTACACAGTGCATGCATGTTTCTTATGCACTTCCTCTCTGGTTACACAATGCATGCATGTTTCTTATGCACTTCCTCTCTGGTTACACAATGCATGCATGTTTCTTATGCACTTCCTCTCTGGTTACACAGTGTATGCATGTTTCTTATGCACTTCCTCTCTGGTTACACAGTGCATGCATGTTTCTTATGCACTTCCTCTCTGGTTACACAGTGCAGGCATGTTTCTTATGCACTTCCTTTCTGGTTACACAGTGCATGCACGTTTCTTATGCACTTCCTCTCTGGTTACACAATGCATGCATGTTTCTTATGCACTTCCTCTCTGGTTACACAATGCATGCACGTTTCTTATGCACTTCCTCTCTGGTTACACAATGCATGCACGTTTCTTATGCACTTCCTCTCTGGTTACACAATGCATGCATGTTTCTTATGCACTTCCTCTCTGGTTACACAGTGCATGCATGTTTCTTATGCACTTCCTCTCTGGTTACACAATGCATGCATGTTTCTTATGCACTTCCTTTCTGGTTACACAGTGCAGGCATGACCTATGCACTTCCTCTCTGGTTACACAATGCATGCATGTTTCTTATGCACTTCCTCTCTGGTTACACAATGCATGCATGTTTCTTATGCACTTCCTCTCTGGTTACACAGTGCATGCATGTTTCTTATGCACTTCCTTTCTGGTTACACAGTGCAGGCATGACCTATGCACTTCCTCTCTGGTTACACAATGCATGCATGTTTCTTATGCACTTCCTTTCTGGTTACACAGTGCATGCATGTTTCTTATGCACTTCCTCTCTGGTTACACAATGCATGCATGTTTCTTATGCACTTCCTCTCTGGTTACACAATGCAGGCACGTTTCTTATGCACTTCCTCTCTGGTTACACAATGCATGCATGTTTCTTATGCACTTCCTTTCTGGTTACACAATGCATGCATGTTTCTTATGCACTTCCTTTCTGGTTACACAGTGCAGGCATGACCTGTGCACTTCCTCTCTGGTTACACAATGCATGCATGTTTTTTATGCACTTCCTTTCTGGTTACACAATGCATGCATGTTTCTTATGCACTTCCTCTCTGGTTACACAGTGCAGGCATGACCTATGCACTTCCTCTCTGGTTACACAATGCATGCATGTTTCTTATGCACTTCCTTTCTGGTTACACAATGCAGGCATGTTTCTTATGCACTTCCTTTCTAGTTACACAGTGCAGGCATGACCTGTGCACTTCCTCTCTGGTTACACAATGCATGCATGTTTCTTATGCACTTCCTTTCTGGTTACACAATGCATGCATGTTTCTTATGCACTTCCTTTCTGGTTACACAATGCATGCATGTTTCTTATGCACTTCCTCTCTGGTTACACAATGCATGCATGTTTCTTATGCACTTCCTCTCTGGTTACACAATGCATGCATGTTTCTTATGCACTTCCTTTCTGGTTACACAATGCATGCATGTTTCTTATGCACTTCCTTTCTGGTTACACAATGCATGCACCTTTCTTCTGCTCTACTTGGGCTTATTCTTTTCTCAAGCTATCTGAGTTTTCTTTATATGTGTTAGAAAAGTCAGACAGTTATTTATAGATGACCGAAAACCTATTGATTATGTTTTGATTTTGCTTATTCTAAGTTTTGGTATTTTTCTTTGCAGGTATTGCCATGTAGATAATTCTAAAAATACTTTTAAGCAAGTTTATCTGTCTTTTCTTATATTTTGTGGATGTTTTGGTCATTTTGAGAGAGAGCCCTCTCTCTCAGCTGGGGATATAGCTTGCTTGACAGGGTGCCTGGGTAGCATACAAAAAGTCCTGGACTTGATCCTTGTCTTCCCATAAAATCAAGTGGGTCCTGTACACCTGTGGGTGGGGGAAGGGAAGACAGGAGTTCAAGTTCATCCTCAGCTACACGCTAAGCTTGAGGGTAGCCTGGGCTATGCCTTAGTTAGGGTTTCCATTGTTTTAAAGAGACACCATGACCAAGGCAAATCTTATAAAGGAAAACATTTCATTGGGGCTGGCTTACAGTTTCAGAGGTTCAGTCCATTATCATCATGGCAGGAAGCACGGCAGCCTGCAGGTAGACATGGTGCTGGAGAGGGAGCTGAGAGTTCTATATCTTGATCCACAAGCAGCAAGGAGAAGACTGGATGTGTTTCACACCGGGCATAGCTTGAGCATTTAAGATCTCAAAGCCTCGTGTCCACAGTGACACACTTCCTCTAACAAGGCCATGCCTCCTCCAACAAGGCCACAGGTTCTAACAGTGCCACTTCCTATGGCCAAGCATTCAAACCCTGAGATCTATGGGAGCTGCACCCATTCAAACCGCCACAGACTTCATTAGCCTCTGTCTCAAAAAAACAAAAACAAAACCAAAATAACCTAGTAAGGATTGGCAAGGTGCTCACCGGGTAAAAGCACTTTGGGAGCCCACATGGAGGAAGGAGAGAACTAACTCCTGCAAGTTGTCCTCTGACCTCCATGCATGGCATGCCATGCATACCCACACATAAAAACACAACAAATAAATAAATAAATAAATTAAAAAAAAACACAATTTCTTTTTGGTTGGGCAGTGGTGGCATACTTTAGTCCCAGCACTTGAGAGGCAGAGGCACATGGATCTCTGAGTTCAAAGCCAGCCTGGTCTACAGAATTAGTTCCAGGACAGCCAAGGATACCTAGAGAAGGCTTATCTCAAAAACAAAACAAAACAAAAACAACAACAACAAAAAAAAACAAAACAAAAAGAACAGTAATAAAATAAAAAATACACATTTATTTTATTAATCTTAAAATAATAGTCCATTGTAGTGAAGTATGAGGTAGGAGTCCAGCTGACATGATTTCCAGAAGTGTATGCAGTTCTCCTTACCCTGATTTGAAAACTAGGTACTTACTGTGTATATAATTGCCAGATATCTTTATGCCTGATTCTAGACTTCAGAATGTTGTTGTTATTGCTGTTGTTTGTTTTCTCTGTAGTTTTGTTTTCTTTGAAATATGGTCTTGCTCTGTTCTCCTGCCTCAGCCTTTCAAAGTCTGGTACTGTAGGCATATGCTTCTGGTCTGAGAAGTCTGTCTTTTAAACTCTATGTCTGTGTGCATGTGTGTGTACCATGTGTACAAGTGTTCAAGGACACTGAAAGAGGGCGTTGTGTCACCCAGAGGCAGTTAGAGATGGTTGTGAGCTGAAGTCAGGTCCTCTGGAAGAGCAGCACATTCTCTTAATTGCTGAGCATCTCTCCAGCCCCGCCCTCCCTGTGATGGAGGCTAGGGATCAACACTGAGGGTCTTCTTCCACTGCTCCCACCTTACTTTTTTGAGATGAACCTGAAGCTTGCCATTTCCAATGAACCAATCACTGAGCCCCTGGACTTGATCTGTCCATTCAGTTCTGGGATTACAGATAAGCACCACCATGCCTGGCTTTTACTGAGTGCTGGGATCTGAACTCAGGTCCTCAGACTTACACAGCAAGTGTTTTATCCACTGAGCCACGCCCCCAGCCCAACGCCAGGTCTTCTAATGGGCATCATCTATCTGTAGTACACACTGTATCTGTAGCCTGTGTGTCTTGTTTTGCATGTTTATTTTGATGTTGAGGATGGAACCTATGACCCCACACATGCTAGGTAAAATGCTGTACTCCTGAGCCACACCCTCACACCAGGCTGTGTTAATGTCAGTACTCTGTTTCTCCTACCTCAGAGAGCGTCCTCCACTTCTTCTCCTGGATCTCTCTGGTATTCTCGCTTGTTTCTGCTTTTCTAAACTCAGCCCAGTGGTTTAGCTCAGGCTTATGACCTTGTGTTTTGCATAGACTGATGCTCAGGAGGTGGCCTCGGTGGTGAGCGCCCGGGAGATCCAGGCTGTGGCAGAGCTGCTTCAGGTCTCTCCTGAGGGCCTGCAGAAGGCTATCACCTTCAAAGTGACTGTGAGTCTGAGGGCCCTGCATCCTGACAAGGGCTTATTCCTCCAGGGCCACCATTCCCCCTTTCTCCCCACTTCATAGGTCACCTCCCAGTAAAATCTGGAGAGGTGGAGCCTCACTTCAGGTCTCTGTGTGGGCTTTCCCCAGCCTTGATTCTCTTACTCTATTACTTGTGCCAGCGTGGCTGCAGTGTGCATCTCTGGGGTGAGGGGAACACAGGCATACATGACACGGTCACCTCCAGGAAGTCTTCTCCAATCCTGGCTCAGTCAGTGCTCTATAGAAGGCCTTCCTTTTTCAGGCCTTAGAGATTATCTCTTCATGCCTGTCTCCCCAATTACACCAGCAACTGTCTCCCCTGATCGAATGGCCAGATGCAGAGAAAGCATTCCGTCCTTCCTTGGCCAGCAGTGAGCTTGAGACCAATTACTCCATATCTCCAGTGTTTCTTTCCCATGTTCCTAAAGCCCCAGCCTCCAGAGGCTTCCTAAGGCATTGGTCAGTCAGCTGTCACTCAAAGGTTATATTCTTCCCAGGAGACAATTCGAGAGAAGATCTTCACACCCCTAACAGTGGAGAGTGCCGTAGATGCCAGGTGAGGCTGTGCCCTTCCGACCTGATCCCCAGACTCATAGTACCTCTGCCCTGAGCCCACTCACCATCAGCACAACAATGACCTCTGCTCCAGGGACGCCATCGCCAAGGTCTTGTATGCACTGCTGTTTGGCTGGCTTATTACCAGGGTCAACGCTCTGGTGTCCCCAAAACAAGATACATTGTCCATCGCCATCCTGGACATATATGGCTTCGAGGTAGGGCTGAGTGGGACCAGGCTGGGCCTTGCCCTTGGGAAGCCGGTCAGTAAGGCTGGCTGGGGACAGTGTGTGACAGGCTTATGTGACCACAGCTCTGACATGCAGCACTGGGGAGCCTTCAAGCTCTCACCTCAGCTGGTCAGGGGTCAGAGGCAACTTTCTGGAAGAAAGAAACATTTCTAGGTGAAGGAGCAGTATCTGTAGAGGTCAGAGGCACGGGAGTACCTATTTTGATGGGTCAGTGTTATTGTGGGAAGACTGTTGTATTCAGGAAGGGTAATGGGTAGGACTTCCATGGCTATAGCAGACACTTAAAAGGCATTGTTGTTTATAAAGCCACTTTATCCAGAAACCATGTAAGGGAGGTGTTCCAAGGGTTCCCCTTTTACAAACAGCCAGGAAGTAGCAAAGCCAGGACTGGAACCCAGGCAGAAGACCTGGTGGCCCAAGCTCTTCTATGGCCCCTATCTAGTGTACAGAGGGCCTTATGATCTCTGTGGTCAGAGTCCAACTTTTTGAAACTGCAGCCATGAAATGCAGGGAGGGGCCTAGGCTTGGACCTGGAGAAGGTACACAGTGCCCACAGTGGGGATAGATGAGTTACTGACCAAGGAGGAAGCAGACCTAGCCCCCATCTGCCTGGCAGGACCTAAGCTTCAACAGCTTTGAACAACTGTGCATCAACTATGCCAACGAGAACCTTCAGTACCTGTTCAACAAGATCGTCTTCCAGGAGGAACAGGTATGCAGCCTCCACTCTCTAGCTTGTCCATCCTTGCTGGTCCAGGGCCTTTCTTCCTTAGGCTCTGCTGACTCAGGAAGTCAGGATGGGAGGCCCTGAGGGTCCATATCACCCAGCTAGGATACTGGCTCTATGTAACAGAAGGCAGGACACAGAGCTAGGCCAGCCTGGGTGGAAGTGGCTGAGCCCACACTTTTCACAGGAGGAGTACATCCGAGAGCAGATGGACTGGAGAGAGATCGCCTTTGCTGACAACCAGCCCTGCATCAACCTCATCTCCCTGAAGCCCTACGGCATCCTGCGCATCCTAGATGACCAGTGCTGTTTCCCACAGGTAAGCCCCAGGTGCTTCTGTGGTCTGAGTTCTAGTCTGGTTGGCTTCCTGCCTGAGTCCATCCCTCTGCACTTAGGCCTGGAGCAGGAAATGCGGTATTAGGACCTCATCACCTCCAGTCACCTGGAGTGGCTAAGGATAGAAGCCCCAGAGGTGTCCTGGGTTTGAGCCTCATACTCTGACTTAAACACAGGGTATGATGTCAGTACAGGCAGCTGGAAATTGGCTGATTGAGGCACAGCAGTGACCTCTCTTCCATGACTCAACCTCCAATGACTTGGACAAGCTTCTCCAGCACCTCTTGGGGAGCAGAACCATCAGGGCTGAAGGATTTAGCACTGGGCCAGAAACAGGTGCCCAGGCCCCCCTGCTTCCCTCCCCCACAGGCCACAGACCACACATTCCTGCAGAAGTGCCACTACCACCACGGCGCCAACCCACTCTACTCTAAGCCTAAGATGCCACTGCCTGAGTTTACCATCAAGCACTACGCAGGCAAGGTCACCTACCAGGTGAGAGTGGAGGCAGCCAGCACTGCCTCAGGTGCCGGAGACAGAACCACAGTGTGAGCCTCACCATGATTCCAGTTCTGGACCCCTCATCTGTGGCCTTGGGGAGTTACTTAAGTTCTCTGAGCCTGTTTCCTCATCTGAAAAAAAATGGGATGAATAATGCCAATCTTCTGGGGTAGATTTGACAGCCAGTTACTGGTAATGGTGTCATATGGTCACCATTATGTAAGTCATGGAATAGGATTTCAAGCTTCTGTTTCCATTTGGGCCTTATTTTCCTAATCTGCAGAATGGGTAGAAGGAAGTGAGGCCCAGTCTGGATAGTACCTCTCCTGGAAGAGTGAGCAGGGTGGAGTGGATGGGGAGAGGCCAGGCCAGAGGGGAGAGCCTGTTTCCTCCTAGGATGGAAGGCAGACGGAAGTCTGGTAGAAGATGAAGGACCACGGAGGGCTGGGAACACGCCCTTGCTGCATCCTGGCTGCAAACAGGTGTGGGTGAGTGGGACCAGCCACAGACCCATCAGTCTCCTTTTCAGGTGCACAAGTTCCTGGACAAAAACCATGACCAAGTGCGCCAAGACGTCCTGGACTTGTTTGTGCACAGCCGCACTAGGGTAAGCCAGACTGGTCTTGCACTGGCTCCAACCCTATGGCCCCTGCCCACATTCCTGACAGTACCTATTGCCCCTTACTTGGTCTAGCCTCCACTATCTCTATCCCTGGCTCTTCTCAGTCCAGGAAAAGAGAAGCCCCCTAACCCCGTTTTGCTCTTTAACTCACCCTTTCTCAGCCACCTGCCAGCCCGCCTGTCATGGATCCCACCTCAGTCCCTCCTGAGACCCTTCCAACCTGGCTCACACTTTAACCAGCACACTACCAACACTAAGTTCTGAATTCATTTACATTTGAAGCCTGACACTCCCTGGAGTGCAAAGAGGCCAAATTTGGGTTGCTTGGAAGGCCAACTCCATCGCTCATCAGCAGGGGACCTATGACAGAAGGATGGTTGCCTCCCCTCCCTTGTGGGCCAGCTTTTTCCTGACCAGGGCCAGGTTCACAGCAAGAGCTGTGCATTCCCCAGAATAGAGGGAGAAGCAGGCTTGCTGTGGGCTGGGTCCCCTGGGAGGTGTTGAGCCCATAGGCAATCCAGGGTGGTAAGATATCTAGAGTCAAGTTGTTTTTTTAGAACCTTTCAGTTCAGAGACTTGACCCTTTCCTTGTCTGTCCGTCGCTGGCTTCCAATTCCCTGGCCCCTGCAGGTGGTAGCACATCTCTTCTCCAGCCACGCTGCGCAGACTGCCCCTCCACGCCTGGGCAAGAGCAGCTCCATTACCCGACTCTACAAGGCTCACACTGTGGCAGCCAAGTTCCAGCAGTCCCTCCTGGACCTGGTGGAAAAGATGGAGAGGTGGGTTGGATGAGAGGGCAGAGTATCCAGCATCACCTTTATCCCGTGGCCCTCAGAGCATGAGCACCCACTCTCTCTGAGACCTCACATAGCCTCTCCTGCCTCTAATCAGGTGTAACCCTTTGTTCGTGCGCTGCCTGAAACCCAACCATAAGAAGGTGAGGCCCCTGGGAAAGCTAATTCCTTCCCCCTATGAAGGGGTGACCCTGGACAAGTGGCTTGGCTTCTCTGGCCCCCTACCTGCCCACTGCAGGGACTCCTCACACCTGAGGGAGCCTCTGTACCTGGATGGACAGTGTGCAGGTGTCCTCTCTGCACATTCCTCTAGGAACCCGGTCTCTTTGAGCCAGATGTGGTGATGGCACAGTTACGCTATTCAGGGGTTCTGGAGACCGTGCGGATCCGCAAGGAAGGCTTTCCAGTGCGGCTACCTTTCCAGGTGTTTATCGACAGGTACTTGGGTTGGGTAGTTCCTAACTGCACAGACTTCCTCCAGGCCTCCACAGCCTAAGCAACACTGTCGTGCACTGTTGTTCAGGCTGTAAACTATACAAAACATGTTGGGTTCGACATGGGACATACATTTGTTCTGTCGCTTCTTCTTCTTCTTACTACTACATCTCCATGTGGCTCAAACATGTCACACAGTGTGTGGAGGTTACAGGACAACTTTAGGAATCAGAACTCTCTTTCCATCATGAAAACATGAGTCACCGGAGAGTAAACTCAGGATGTGAGGCTTGGTGACAGGAACCTTCCTTTTCATAGTTTCATATTGAATCCCTCTAGGGTGATTTTAATAGTTATTAAGACAAGTTCCAGCAGATGTCAGCAAAGAGTCCTGTTCTGCTGAAATGGTGGGTTATACTTTTGACGCCTTGAACTAGTTTTGAGGATAGTGTTCTGAGCAAGCCACCCATTGGACCATACCTCCTAGTCATGGGGATGGGATAACATCAGGCCCTCAGGCTGAGTTTGGTTCCCCAGGTACCGGTGCCTGGTGGCCCTCAAGCTCAACGTGCCAGCAGATGGGGACATGTGTGTGTCATTGCTGAGCCGGCTATGCACGGTCACTCCAGACATGTACCGTGTTGGGGTTAGCAAGGTGAGTCCAGAAGACTCCACATTTAGTGATATCCAAGGGGTACCCCACATGTTTCAGCTTAGGATGTTAATTCACCTCCACTCTGCTCAGATGCCCCCACCCCATGTCTGGTGTACCTGTACCCTAGTTTTTGCGACTCCAAACACCCAGCCGAGCTCTGGGAGGCAGCCTTCTCTTCTCAGTTTTTGTGGGCTCCTCAATAGGGGTATCCATTGCTGCCTTCCACCTCCAGCTCTTCCTCAAGGAGCACCTGCACCAGCTCCTGGAGAGCATGCGGGAGCGAGTCCAGAACCGAGCTGCCCTCACCCTGCAGCGCTACCTGAGAGGTTTTTTTATCCAGCGGCACTTCCGGTCTTTGCGGAGGAAGATCATCCTGCTACAGAGCAGAGCCCGAGGTTTTCTGGCCAGGTGAGGCTCACAGAAGGGGAAGGAAGTCTTTGGCGTCCCTCAGGTTTGAAGGAGCCTAGGCTCAAACAGTGAGTTCCCCTTCTCTGGAGGCATGCAAACTGAAAGAAGCTTCCACAGGAAGGATGGCTGATTCTCCAAGTCACTATCCTCTGACTGTGGATCCAGCTGAGAGGGTATTCCTGTCACTCACACATCAGGGGCCCCTGGAGTAACACATGGGTAGCACATGACCACTGTGCGATCAACCCAGGCCCCGCCACTAGATTTGCTGTGTGTGTTGGGCTACGTCTCTGTCCCATATCGACTCCTTTTTCCTTTGAGACGAAGGGTCCCAGGATGAAATATGAGCAGTCTTAGCGACATCTCTGACCCTTTGTCACCCCGAGGCCTCATTTTTGACTCCTCAGACAACGCTACCAGCAGATGAGGCAGAGTCTGCTGAAGTTTCGTTCCCTGGTGCACACCTACGTGAACCGCCGCCGCTACCTCAAGGTACAGGCCTGCCTGGGTTGGGGTGCACTTAGCTCAAGAGGGTCCCATCCCAATTACAAGTCCCTGCCATGCCCTCCTCCTGAGCTGGGTAGCTGTGGCTCCTCTGACGCCTGTTTCCTGGCATGCCCCTTGGGGCATAGAGAAGGATGGAAGGAGATGCTGTACGGAGTGACTGGGGTCATAGAGAGCTGCAGACTTGGCTGGCACTGGGTGACTTGAGTCTCTTTAGTGTGGTCTGTTACTTAGCTCACTGACAGTCTTGGCCTCTGTCACATAAACCAACTGCCAGTGATAAATAACATTTCCAAAGCTTGGAAGGTATGCAAGGTTTCCCAGAGTCCTTCCGATGCTCCATCTGGCACCTCCTCCCATCTCTGGCTACACCTTTGCCTCTCTTCCTTGTCACTACCTCAATCCTATCAGTGCCACCAGGAGCCTCCAGGCCACAGGCCCTTCCCTACTGCTCGCGCCTGTCCAGGCTACCTGTGCCCTGACCATTTGCTCTCCTGCAGCTGAGGGCAGAGCGGAGGCGCCGGGCACAGGAGGCATGGCTACGTGAGCAGGAGGTGGGTGCAGGGTCCGAGCCACAGCAGGGGACTGGGAGGGAGAGCAGCAGGTGAGGTGTGGCAGCTGTCCCTTCATCTCTTGACCATCCCTTTAGGAGCTGAGCAAGCGCGAAGTGGTCCCAGTGAGACACCTGGAGGTGCCAGCCGAGGTGGCCGGGCTCCTGCAAGTGGCAGCAGGTGTGTCATCTCTAACAGCAGGGGAAGGCTGGGAAGAAGGGAGCAGTCACTACATGCTTGCACTGTCTCTAGGCCTCAAGCTATCCAGTGTGCCCAGGGTGGCCATTGTCCGGGCTCCTAGGCTCCAGGCTGAACCCTGTGTCACACTGCCCCTTGACATCAACAACTACCCCATGGCCAAGTTCATCCGATGCCACTTCAAGGTAAAGGCTGGCAAAGCAGACTGACATGGGTACTGACATTCAGACCTGCCACAGCTTCCCGGAAAGCTCTTATGGGGTGGACACGAGCCTATTGGAAGCCCTAGGTCCCTAACCATAGCAAGACTCTCTTGGACTCTGGCTGGCACCAACCAGCCTGGATAGTCAAGACCTGACTAGGAGGTGGCACAACACTCACCTCTGTGTCCTGTCCTCTGAGAAGGGCTCAGCAGGATTGCTCTGCCTCCCCTAGTTGCTCTCTGTGGGCCATAGTCTTTCTTCACTGGACTCTGCATTCTTTATCTAGGCACTGGAGTGAGAAGCCCACTCCATGGTCTTCTATACTCTTCCCCAACACAGATATGTTTGTTGTCCCCAGTGCTACCTCTCATGCCCCCCTTGTGTTCCCAGGAACCCGCCTTTGGGATGCTGACAGTGCCCCTGAAGATGCCTCTCACACGGCTGCCTGCGGAGCACCATGCAGAAGCCATAAGTGTCTTTAAGCTAGTACGGGACCTGCCCTAGTCCAGGTTCAAGTGCATACCCCTACCATAACACCAGGCCACAGGCAGCCCTGCCCCTGGGCATCAAGTGCATTGCCTTACATGATAGGAGGTTATGAGCTTCCCTATTACACCCTGGACTTTCCCCTTGGTCTTCAAGCCCAGCTCCTGAGTCCCATGCCTCTTCTTGGGAACAGAAGCTTATATCAGCATAAAGACCTGGGCCTCCTTCTGAGAGCCTTTTCTCCAAGTTATCCTCCTGGCAATGCTGCCTCAGAGACTCTCTGGCACCTCCTAAGGACTCCCCCAGGCTGAGGGAAACAGTTTCTGTGTAACCCATGGCCACCAATTTATACAGAGGGAAGATCAGAGGCTGGGAACCCAAATGAAGTCACAGGTACAAGTAGGCAAGCCACAGAAGGCAGCCTGGAGGAGGAGGCATTGGAGATGAGGAAAGATTACATGTTAGGAATAGAAGCAACTTAGTAGGAGCAGAACAAGAGAGATGGGAATGCAGGGGGAGTGGCAGGCCTCCAGGTCCCATTTCAGCAGAGAGCTGGTGGGGGACTCTGGAAGATGCTTTCTGGGAGTGATGTGGTCAGATCTGAATGCTAGAGAACGTTCTGGACCAAGTGGAGCCTGGTGGAGGCCAAGGGTACAAGAGGATACTGGCAATGAATGCAAGCCATAGGAGATTCATGGGCAGGAGAGGAAGCCGTGTGTACTTTGGATCCTAATTTTCCTGCGAGTTCTTTGACATTGACTAGTAGAGTGATATTGAAATATGAGGGACTTTTCAATAGGCAGCAGAACATGACAAGAAAGCATGTTGAAGGGCGGGCAGAAGCCCACGAGAGTCTGTCTGTCCTGTGCCCTAGATCCTACGTTTCATGGGAGACCCCCACCTGCATGGCACCCAGGAGATGATGCTGGGGAACTACATTGTGCATCAGGGGCTGGTGGAGCCAGCTCTGAGGGATGAGATCCTAGCCCAGCTGGCCAACCAAGTGTGGCGCAATCCCAACGCCTATAACTCCAAGCGTGGCTGGTTGCTGCTGGCTGCCTGCCTAAGCGGCTTCGCACCTTCCTCGCACCTTGACAAGTTCCTCCTCAAGTGAGTGCAACCCTGGGGGCAATAGGTGGCTAAATAGGAGCTTGGAGGTCAGGCCAGTGGCTGCTTTTGTGTTGCTAGAAGACCAGCACGGATAGCAACCAGAACTGCAGTCATTTAGCTGAACCCAGAGCCAAAAGACCGGCAGGCTTTACTGCAGTGGGGAGGAATTAGTTAGGTCAGAATGGATGGAGACTGACAGAACCCAGGGTGGGGCAAAACGGGAGTGTGGAGAACTAAGAAAAGAGTCAACAGGAGTTAGGAACACAGCTGGACTCAAAGCAATCTGGATTTAAGTCGCAAGCTGAACTCTGTGACTTTAGGCAAGTTACTTAACCTCTCCAGGCCTTGGCTTCAACTCCTATAAACTGAAGGTGGTGACAGCAACTACTCAGCAGTACATGTTACGTATGCAGAACAGAGATGAGCATTTAGCAAGTGCCACGTGGGCATTACCATGATGACAATCTGTCCCTACTGCTGGTGAGGCCCAGGGGCTGTGAGACAGTGCACCAGCCCACCACACGGCCCAGGGCCAGTACCTGTCTTTCCTCTGCTGAAAGTTGGGGGTGGTAACTGGATCCACTTATGAGGATACCAATGAACACCAGATTGTGAGGAACCTCTCCAGGCCAGCATGCAGAAGGTGGACATACCTCAGCCAGTACTGTGGCTGTGGTGACTGTAACAGCAGGGTAAGGCCGCTGACTGACTGCCTTTGTGGGGCCTTCTTGAAAGCTGGACCCTGATTCCTCTCAGGGCAGAATGGGTAAGGGCATGAGGAGGACCTGCTGGTGTGCACAGCTCACTGGCCCTGAGCTGAGCTGAACCCTCTCAACCATCTCTTACACAGATGGAAACTAGGAGGCCAGGCAAAGAGCCAGTGGTTACCCAGACTAGGGAGTGAAGGGTTCGGGCAAAGCCCTCCAGAGCCCAGTTTCTGGCTCATGTTTAGTCATACACCCCATCTGAACAATGACATTCTACTCAGTCCTTCCACTTCTGTGCTAGACTGGATATTTCTGGGCTAACCTGGGTGTTGCAAGATATTTATTTGATCACAATGTGAACCCCAAGATTATGTTATTTACTGAAGAAACTGTTTCTAGTTGTGTGGCTCAGCCTTAACACGCAGCTGCAATCCCTCTGGCTGGAACACAGACTCACCCTTAGCGCACATCTTTAGTCCCAAACAATGAAGGTAAAGTTAGTTTGTAGAAGGAAGCATCCATGATTGAAAGTGATGTCTAATTGAGTGGCAGACAAAGTGATGACTCAGAGAAAGATTTGACAGAATAGGATATGCCTAATCTCATGAGAAGAGAGAGAGAAGGGAAGCTACTTAAGAGAGAGCAGCACACACACACACACACACACACACACACACACACACGTACACACACACATGGGGGGGCAGTTTTATCAGGACAGTTGTACAGAGACAGGTTAAAGAGAGAACAAGCTAAACACAGATTAAGACAGAATGAGCCAGAGACTGGGCAGAAGCTAGATTAGAATAGATTGCCAGAGTTAGTGTGAGACCAAGCAGAACAATTCAAGAGAGCTTAGAAAAGCCAGTTTGAATCAGTCAGCTTGGAGAGGAGTTTGAGCCAGTATAGCTGAGTTGAACCAGCCAGCTAGAGTTTAGAAAGAACAAGAAATGGTGAGCTTATTCAGCAGTAAGTCTCAGAGGCTGAAAACCTTCTAGGCCTAGATAAGACTGTATGGAGGCTAGAAGCTTCCAGGACTAGGCCTAGGTTAGCACACTGAGGCAGTTAGCCCCTGAGACACTAAGCTTCTGAGACGACTATTATTACTTCAGGTGAATAAAAGGTAATTTTACACCTGGGATTTCCTTTTTGAGGCCAGCCTCAGCACACTAGGTTATGAGAGACCTTTGGGGTACTCTATAACCTAGCCCATTTGTGAGTTAGCCTGAGGCTGTTCCACTTCACCTTAGAGCTAAGGACTAGCCTGAGCCTGCAACTCCTGATTCTTCTCCCAGGTTCGTATCTGATTATGGACAGAATGGTTTCCAGGCTGTGTGCCAGCATCGCCTCCTGCAGGCTATGGGCTCAGGAGCTGCCAGGACCTTTCCCCCAACTCAGCTGGAGTGGACTGCCATTCAGGAGAAGGCCAGTATGGCCCTAGATGTGAGCTGCTTCAATGGTATGTAGGCTCATCCCTCAGGTCGTTTCTCTTCTCTTCCTGAAGGAAGAACAGCTGGAGTCAGCAGCAACCACAGAAGGTTCTGAAGCTAGGGAGGGGCTGGTGCCAATGTGGCAGTGCAGGGAAGTGGGGGTTGAAATAGGGGATGAGGCCCAGGAGCCAGTGAGGCTGGCCTGAAGATGCCCCAGACTGAATATAGCAATTGGCTATGCCAGGTGACCAGTTCTCCTGTCCAGTGCACGCCTGGAGTACGGGAGAAGCGGTGGCTGGAGACATTCTAAAGCACAGGTTGGCTCCTAGAATGCCCTCACCCAGTACTCTATGAGCTGGAAAGGAGGGAGGGACAGGAGACACCATCCCTGGGAGGTGCAGAGGACCACTTTGGCCATGCCTGGGGTCTGACTCATACCCCAGGGTCTCCAGGCAGTGCCTACCAGTTTCACACTTTATCTCTATTTCTCTGCACACTGACCAGAGGGCTGGCTGATGGTTGGAGGGGCTGGACTGTGGCCATGAAGAATGGAGTCCAGTGGGCAGAGCTGGCTGGACATGACTATGTGCTGGACCTGGTGTCAGACCTGGAACTGCTCAGGGATTTCCCACGACAGAAATCCTACTTTATAGTGGGTGCAGAAGGGCCTTTGGCTGGCAGGGGAGACACCAGAGGGTATGTAGCTACTTGCCCAGACCACCTCCCTGGGCAGCTGGCTTTACCCATCAACTGTTGGGAAAAGCTGAGTTCTGGGGTTGAGGACTGTTTTATGTTTGGTGGTTTGAGCTAAGTGGACCTCAAGCTCCTGGGCTCAAACTCTCCTACCTCAGCTTCTGGAGCCTGGAGCTACAAGTGTACACTACCACGTCTAGTTGTGTTTCACAACATACCTCAGTTGTGGAAGCCACCCAACCCAGGACACATAGAAGTTTCAGGGGACCTCTTTGGGGTCAGCTGTCCTGTGCCTCCCTGTTCATCCACAGAGTGTTTGGGAACTGCTGGGACTCAGACGAGGACACACCCACAAGGCCCCAGCCCCAGGACCACATGGCCAAAATGCCTGACTTTGATGGGTACTGCAGCCACAAAGAGGATGGTACAAATGGAGAAACCGAGGCCCGGAGATGGACATCGAACCGCCAAGGTTAATCAGGAATGGCCATTGTACTAGAGGGAAAAGAATCCAGATGGTGTGGACTCCCACAGGAAAAGTAAACTTGGTCCTTTTGTGCCCCACCATCAGCTATGGACAGTACTGGAGAGCCCTTGGTGCCCCCCAGGGAACTAGATGGCTACTTGGACAGTCTCTTCGACCCTGTGCTGGCCTGTGGGGATGCGGTAGGGATGCAGAGGGATGTCTGTGAGTGGCAGGCTCAGTGTGTGTACCAGAGACATTTCATTTCTTAGGGTAACATTCTGAGCCTTACACAGCCAGGGCCCTGGGGTCTAGCTGGGGACAGGGAAATCTTGGGGTCACCTGGCAGCTGAAGATGTCCCTGGCTGCCCTGGAATGACCCTTAGCTAACTCTCAGGACCCCAGCTGTCACATCTGGCAGAAGCCACCCTAATGGAATGGCTTGCTGGATCAACTTTTCCCAAATCTCACAAGACTCCCTTCCCCTAGGAAACCCAGCACAGACACCGACTCCCACAGTCTGTTTCTTGTGGCGGGGGTGGGTTGGGAGCTCGGGCTGGTGTCAGGTGCCTGTTGCCATGGATCCTGGGGATCACAGCAGTAAGGCAGCCACTGCTGCTCCAGGACCTGGAGAAGCCAACAGCCATCGCCTACCGCATGAAAGGAGGAGGCCAGCCAGGTGGAGGTGGTAGCGGTGCTTCTGAAGATACCTCCCGGAGACCTCCAGAACCCAAGCTCAAGCCCAGTCAGTGCCACCTAAGCGTGCTTCTGGGCTAGGGGTGGGCGGTGCACAGGGGAGCTCCTGCTTCCCCAACACCTGTGTCCTCTGCCTGACTCCCCAGTCCCAGGCCTGGATGCCTCCACACTGGCTCTGCAGCAAGCCTTCATCCACAGGCAGGCTGTGCTACTGGTGAGTGGGGACAGGGCACGGTGTGTGTGTTTCTGTGTATGTGTGTGTACTGGTGTGTACACAGAAATAGGTCCACCTGGTCACCATGGTCACCTATTCCCAGGCCCGGGAGATGACCCTACAGGCTCTGGCACTCCAGCAGCAGCCTCTGAGTGCAACCTCAAGACCTCAGCTCTCAGAGGTGAGCAGAGCTGCCTAGGATAAACAGGAATATTGTGATAACCCAGGAGTTTACTGTGCCTCTCTCTGAAGCCAAGAATCCTGTAGTCCACTTTGGGCAGAAATGGGATGCCTAGGCATAAGCCAGTATGTCCTGGATGGCCACCTCATGACCTGTTCTCCACAGAGACCCCTAGCACCAGAGGCACAGCCGAAGACTGTAGGCACTGGCCCACCAGCCAAGCCTGTGCTGGTGCGTCCGACTCCACAGTCGTTGGCCCCAGGCTTTGTGGCAAAGGCCCCCAAGATACCTAGCAAGCCCGTGGCTGCCCCAATCCTAGCTCAGGATTGGACTGCTCCAGAATCCAGTAAGTGTCCATACAAGTCCAGAGACTTCCCAGATATTCCACGGCGACTGGGCCTGATGACCTCACCTGGCCACCTGTCCTCACAGTTTCGGCCTCTCCTGAGCTGGTTCGGTATTCCACACTCAACTCAGAACACTTCCCACAGCCCACACAGCAGATCAGAAGCATCGTCAAGCAGTACAAACAGCCACCCTGGGCAGGACACCCTGAGGCCCGCAGGTGGGTGCCATCAACCCTCAGCTTACCTTCATCAGCAATGTACTGGGCTCATCACCATGCAAGATGGGCCCCTGGGCAACCAGAGGCTCAGGCTGACATGCTCTCTGTTGTGCCAGACAGCCTCAGCTTCTCTCTGCTTGTTTGTATCGGTGTCTAGGGCAGGGGTCCCCATTATGGGGATTGTGGATAAGGGGATACCTCATGTCTAACCTGCCATGGATCCCCTGCCAGAACGGATGGTGGGAAGGTGTTCAGGAGGCCACCTGACCCCCATGAGGAGGCCCTAATGATTCTGAAGGGACAGAAGACTCAACTGGCTTTAGTGCCTGGCACTCAGGTAAAGAGTGGGTTGGGTTCCCATAGGGCTAGAGGCCTCAGAAGCCAGCTGCCCTCTCAGCATGGCCCTGTGTCTCTCCTCCATGGCCTGCTTACTGCCCCCTGAGTGCTCTGTTTGTGGTGAGACAGGTGTCCAGAGAGGCTGTGGCCATGGTAAAGCCGGTGACCAGTGCTCCAAGGCCATGCATGGGGCCCACTCCAGGTGAGCACCACAGAGTGGAACATGCCAGTGGTGTCCAAGTGAGTGAGTGAGCCTGTGAGCACAGAGGGTGTCTCTGGGACTGTGTGTGTCTCTGAGTCAAAAGTACACACTGTGTCATTATAACGTCACCCCTTAAATACCTGGTTTCAGGCCAGCCCCACCTTGGCTTCAGCGAATATTATAGAAGCTCATCAGAACAATACTATTTGTTCCTACCTGTTAAAGATGGGGAGACAGAGACACAGAGATGTTTAATGGCTTCCCAAGGTCACATAACTTCAAAGTACCAGCCCAGAGATATAAACCTTTGTTCTAAAAAAGAAGCCCTAATCAGGCAGTGACCCTAAAATATGAGTCAGCTCGCATCGCATCTCTGACAAAAGCTCCTATAATGAAACCTAACTCTTCACTGTGATCTTGACTGACCATCCTGTATGATCTATTTGCCCAGTCCCATGGCCATCCCTCTCCCCTCCTTCCTCTTGCTTGGCACATTCAGTTCCTGTAACTAACGCACCAAACTTGCTCCCACCTCAAGACTTTTGCATGGCTGTGTCCTCCAAGAGGAGTCTTTGGGCACCTGGCTCCTTCTTTCCCATCAATCAGGTGTCAGCTCAAATATCATTTCAAAGAGGTTTGTCCAGCCCACACGATTACCCTGCTGTACTTCCACGACACCTCCTATCACCACCATCAGCCCCTCGTGGTACTGCCTTTCCTGCTGGGTCCCAAGAAACCCCCCGTATACGCTCTGCCCCTGCCCTCTACAGTGCAGCCTTCAAGGTCGCTGGAGCCTCCAGAGGATCCTGTGCAGACACAACTGCACCGCCTAGTCAACCCCAACTTCTATGGCTATCAGGACGCCCCCTGGCGGATCTTCCTGCGCAAAGAGGTGCCAGTAGCAGGCCAGAGGATGCGCTAAATAAATATGGGCGGAGCTAAATAAATATGGGTGGGGCTAAATAAATATGGGCAGGGCTAAATAAATATGGGTAGAGCTAAATATGTGCAGAGCTATCTAGGGAGCCACGGCAGGGGAACCATGAAGAATGGGAGTGGGGCTGGAGCTAGGGTAGGAATCAGCCAGGGACTGCATCTGGGGGTGTGGCCCAATCAAAAGGAGAGGCAACCCATGGATAACTAAGGCCTACCCACACAGGTATTTTACCCTAAGGACAGCTACAGTCACCCTGTGCAGCTAGACCTCCTGTTCCGGCAGGTGAGTCCTTCTTCCCTCCCACCAGCAGGGTCTATGGGTTTGAGAGCTGCTTTACTGATCCCCTCCCCCACTCCCATAAACAAGGTTAGCAAGGCCACACGTCCATTTAATAAGTCACAATTTAAAACATGTGCATGCCTGTAACCCCAGCACCCAGAAGGTAGAGGAAGAAGCATCAGGAGTTTTGATATAAAGCCCTGTATCAACAAAACAATACAAAACAAAACAATACAAAACAGCTACTCTGCGTTCAGTAGAGCCCAGAGGTCAAATCCCAGCCTCACTGGACACATGTAGAAACCAAGGTCTGGGAAAGGCAAAAAGGGTTAGGAAGGTGACCATGTGAAGGCTCAGATAAAGACAACCAAGTTTACAGATAATCCCAGTGCTGCAGAGCAGGAATGCAATCCCACGAACCCAGATACTGACCTCAGTGTCTAGCAGGGACACTCATCAGCCAGCTGCTGGGACACACTTCTTCCTGCAGATCCTGCATGACACACTCTCTGAGGCTTGCCTGCGCATATCTGAGGATGAGCGGCTGCAGATGAAGGCCCTGTTTGGTACCTTGGGGAAGGGAAGGGAGGCTGATGGGCAGTCAACTAGACTGGGGGCCAGCCCTAGCCTGGAAGAAAGCTAAGGACACACCCAGGCCTCCTGCCTTCCACATGTGCCTGTCCTTATTCAGCCTCTCCAGGCTGCATGCTTGGAAGCCGGCAACATGTAGCATACAGTATGGCCCTTGTATCTATCTGTGGCTTCTACTGGCCAGATAGTTTGTTGTTGGCACCAGCTTCTTACCCCTCCCCGACTCCAACTCCTTGAATGTGAGCTGGCAAAGAGGGAAAAGGGTTTTGAGCAGAACTGGTCTTCCTTAGCCCAGAACCAGCTGGACACACAACGACCTCTGGTAACAGAAAATGTGAAGCGGGCTGCGATCAGCATGGCCCGAGACAGCTGGGAGATCTACTTCTCCCGCCTCTTCCCAGCAATGGTAGGAGTCCTTCATCACCCTTTCCTGCCTACCCAGAGCAGCCGGGGATAACGATGGAAGGCCTCACCAGGCTCACACTTCCTAGGGCAGTGTTGGCACTGGTGTGCAGATCCTAGCTGTATCCCACACTGGCATCAAGCTCCTGAGGATGGTCAAAGGCAGCAGGGAGGCCAGCAGACGGCTTCGGGTCCTGTGTGCATACAGGTGATTGGCAGGCAGGTGGGAGGGGGCTGTCTGGATACAGGCACAGATCAGTGTCCACAGCTCACTGTGCTCCTCTGAGCTGCTATTAAGCACCTGTGATGCACTGGCTTTGCCAAACCCGTTACTTAAGTCCATGTTAGAGATTTGGAAAGTGAGGCACACAGACAGAAGTTGGTGGTCTCTGGTCACATAGGCAGGAAGTGGTCAAGCTGGGAGCCACTACTCTGCTTCTGAAGCCACTTGGCAGCCCAGCCTGCAGAGCTCACTGTACAGGGGGATAACTGCTGAGATCAACCAAGTCCCCAGGCATCTGGGGGAGGAGATGTCCCTAGCCCTGAGACCCTGCTGAGTGCTCAGACTCCCTAGTGGAGTCCCTTTGTCCCTTTCAAGGAGGCCAGGAAAGAGCTTTAATCACTGGTCAGGCAAAAGCTCCTTGCTCTGGAGGATAAAATGGAGAAAACTGGGCCAACAGATGAGACAAAGATATTGTGTGGGCATAGTCTGGTTTTGGGGTTGGACTGTGGGGCTGGAATATGGTACAAGGGTTTTAAGAGATACGTAGAACCCACAGATGGATCAGAGCGGGGGAAACAGGAACAGAAAATGCCTGGGGGTGTCGAGCATCTTCTTAGCCATAAGGTCCTGGCCTCCTGCCACCTTCTCTCCCTCCAGCTTCACAGACATCCTGTTTGTAACCATGCCATCTCAGAACATGCTAGAGTTCAACCTGACCAACGAGAAGGTTATCCTCTTCTCGGCTCGGGCTCGGCAGGTCAAGACCCTAGTAGACACCTTCATTCTGGAACTGAAGAAGGTTGGGATTCCTCACAAGTGTTGCCTGCCACTGCAGTAGACAGACCACAGCCAGTCTGCCCAGAGAGTGAATATAGTATGACATGTGCACACCACAGAACATATCCACAGACCTCTACGTCAATGCACTGTCATTGCCAAGTTTTTGCTTTCCCAGCATCTTCATGCCTGCCCTCAGCAGTGGGGAACTCGTCTCCTCTAAGCCCCCAAGCAATTGTCTCCTCAGAACTGCATTACTTGCTTTCTGAACATCCTTCTCTGTTCACCCCTTCACCTAGGCAGGACATGACCCAGGCCCAGCACCCAGCCCAGGGGGAGACAGCAGAAGGCTTAGGGAGGGATCAGTGGCTTAGGCACAAGAGCCTGCTCAGGAACCTTAGGCCTGTGGAGCTCCATCTGTGTAATGCCTTACCCTCTGCTCATCTAGAGGACACCCATCACTTCTCCCTGCCCACCTAGGGAATGTCCCTTCTCTGGTGGCTTGGGAGAATGGAGGGAGCTGTAGAAAGGCTGGAAGCCCCTGGGATGAAGGCAGTCAGTACACAGCACTCTATTCCTGCTGTTTCCCAGGATTCTGACTATGTGGTGGCAGTGAGGAACTTCCTGTCTGAAGACCCTGAGCTGCTGTCCTTCCACAAGGGTGACATCATCCACCTGCAGAACCTGGAACCACCTAGAGTGGGTCAGTTCCATGGCTGGGTGGAAGGGCGCAAGGGAGGCTGCGAGAAGGGCTTCCCTGGTATATGCTGATGCAAGCTCCTGCCACAGGCTACAGCGCGGGTTGTGTAGTTCGCAAGAAACTGGTGTACCTGGAGGAGCTGCGGCGGAGAGGCCCTGACTTTGGTGAGTACTTGTTGATACTCCAAACCTGGAGCGCCACACTGCAAACACACGATAAGAGTTTATTGGTACCCCCTTGGTCTCCTATGGTGACCTGACAGTGCGAGCCAACAGCTCTTCAACTCAACCTCTGCCTACACAAGTGCTGAGGTGTGTCTCCAAGCCTGTAGCCTGTTCTTGGCATTCATTCCCAGTACCACAAAAAACCAACAACAACAACAAAAAAACAAACAAACAAACAAACAAAACCCAACCAAACAACAACAACAAACAACAGTACTAGGAATGGACCAAGGGGGCGCCTTAAAGGACCCGCTCTGTCCCAAGATAAGACCTTCCTGTTTTTCCTCTATACGTCCCTAGGCTGGCGGTTCGGGGCGGTCCACGGGCGCGTAGGTCGCTTTCCTTCAGAGCTCGTGCAGCCCGCCGCTGCACCAGACTTCTTGCAGCTCCCAGCCGAGCCGGGGCGGGGCCGTGCTGCCGCGGTGGCCGCCGCCGTGGCCTCTGCAGCAGCCGCACGGGAGGTGGGGCGCCGGAGAGAGGTGAGGAGCAAGGCGGACACTCCAGGGGCGGGGCCAGCCGGGGATGCAGCCAATTCCATGCAAGGGACTGGCCTAGAGGGCGGGGCCTGACTTAGAAGCAGAGTCTTTGCAAGTGGTGAGTTAGGCTCCAAGAGTCCAGTTACTTGGCCGGCGGGGGTGGGGGGGGGTTGGGGGGGGTCAGCTTTCACCGGACGGTCGAGGTGGGGGTGGCGATGGACCTTGGCAACTGCACCTATCCCACAGGGTCCCCCAGTCAGGGCGCGTTCAGCTGACAGCGGAGAGGACTCCGAGGCGCTCCCACCAAGCACAATGCTCGAATTTGCCCAGAAGTACTTCCGAGACCCTCGGAGGCGTCCCCGGTGGGTAGTGATCCATCTTCCTCTTCCCCTTCTCTGTCTTGAACTCCGTCAGGCTCTAGGGTGTTGGCCACCAGCTCCGCTTCTGGGTGTCTTCCTGTTGGGAGACTGACTGGAAGGGGCAGAGGTGTGACCAAAGGCGGGATGCAAGACTGTGTAGCGGCGCCCATTTGTTGCAGGGATGGCCTCAAGCTGAAGTCTAAGGAGGATCGGGAGTCCAAAACTCTGGAGGACATGCTTTGCTTCACTAAGGTGCATGTTCTGTGCCTCAGTTTCCTCGTCTGTAAAGTGGTGTTGCAGAAACCTTTCTATCCTCTAGAGCACATACTTTGTCCCCATTGAAAGCCTCTGGCTGTCAGCATCTGGAGCCAAGGTTCCTTGCAGCACAGTCAGTGACTGTCCCTATTTTGTGATGTAGGCTTTCCAGGCGGCTGTAATTCAGCCTGAAAGCGTGGTGCAGACGCTCTTCTGTTTTGTCCCCGCTCCGTTATGACACAGCCCTTTGGTCTCCTCACAGGTCCCCATCCAGGAATCTCTCATTGAACTCAGTGACAGCAATCTCAACAAGATGGCGGTTGACATGTTTGTAGGTGTGTGGGATGCAAATACTGTGTTACCTGTGTTTGTTACCTCTCTTCTCTGGTTCTCAGAGTTGTCTCTTCCCCAAATCAGGGCCCTTTGAAGAGAACGGAAGCCTCTAGCTGTCTCAGCAGCAGGCTCCCAGAGAAGGATGGACTTTGGGGGGCCCTTGGGATGGGCAGCTTGGGCATGCTGGGCCTGAGCAGAATGGGTCTTTCCTACAGCTGTGATGAGATTCATGGGAGATGCCCCGCTGAAGAGCCAGAGTGAACTGGATGTACTCTGCACCCTCCTGAAGGTCAGTCCTGAGGCATTACCTCATGCTTCCTTCTTGCTCTGTGCCTTGGTCTCCCCAATTGTCAGTTTCAGTGCAGTGGGAAACCTTTTATGTTGCCCAGAGAGGAATGAGCATATCCTGCTGGTGCAGGGAGGGCTGAGACCTTCCAGACCTGGCTCAGCAGGTGATTGGTGAGCCTTTTTTCAGCTTTGTGGCGATCATGAGGTCATGAGAGACGAATGCTACTGCCAGATTGTGAAGCAGATCACAGACAACACCAGCTCTAAGCAGTGAGTCGACTAAGCCTCCCAGACCACTGTGCCCACACTCCCCCATCTCAGAACTTCTCCCGCCTCAGCTTCTCTCCACTCCCCTTCTTCCCTGCTTTGTGTTTTGGGAGTTCCTTGGTCTAGAGCATTCCATTTCTCCTCTTTCTTCCTCTATGAAAAAGGCAACCCCGTTTCATTGCCAGAAATCTTCATTTTCAATCCCTAGGTGTGTGGGATGCAGTAACCTGTTCTTAGTTCCATGCAACAGAAATCCAGCTCAGGGTGGTTTGAGTCAAAGCGAAAACTTATTAGTTCAGGCACCTGAAAGTCTGTCAGGGTGTGCTTTCAGGCACAGCGGAGTCCAGGTACCACTAGAAAGCAAGCTTTCAGGGACGGGGAGATGGCTGAGAGGTTAAGAGTACTTGCTGCTCTCCCAGAGGAACAAAGTTCAGTTCCCAGCGCCCATGCCAGGCAAGTCACAAATGCCTGTGACTCTAGCTCCAGGGGATCCAACTCTATCTTCTGGCCTCTACAGGTACCTGCTGCCCTCATGTGCACACACTCACACACAGGCAGGTGCATGCACACACACACACACACACACACACACCACATCATCACCATCACCTTCATCACCATAATCATCATCAACAACATCAACAGTGACTCTTCAGAAGGGTGGCAGGCTTCCTCCATCCTCAGCTTCTAGGTTGGTAACATTCCCATGCAGTCTCTCACAGTTAGTTAGCAAAGTGACAGCTTTGAGGAACATTTCTTCAGCTCAGGGATCATAAGAAATGCAATACTGACTCAGTTTGCTACAGACATTCTCAAATCCAAGAAGATGGACTCGGAGGAGCAGTGTCTGGCCCCCATGTGGTGCTCTTACTAAGATGCCTCTTTTCTGTTTTCACCATTACAACACAGTTGGCCCGCTGAGGGCGGGTGGCCGAGCATAACAACTCCTGTAACACTTTTCCAAGTCCTGGCCAGAAGAACACATATGTTTGTCAGTCATTCAAACGAGTTGCCCCTGGATAGGAGAGGAACAGACAGCCCCATACAGCTCCCAGGATATCCAGGGCTTTCCCAGTCTTCCACTACAGTTGCTGTTTACTGATATTTGGTAAAGCAGAGAAATGAGTGTTTGAACTTCGTTTTGGACTTTCAAGAAAGTTTCTCCCTTCCAAGTCCAACTTGGAATAAAGAACACATCACAGGGGCTGGAGAGATGGCTCTGCGGTTGTGGACACCAGCTAGCTGCTCTTCTACAGGTCCTGAGTTCTATTCCCAGCAACCATGTGGTGGCTCACAACCGGCTGTAATGGGATCTGGTGCCCTCTTCTGGCATGCAGATGTAATTGCAGATAGTATACTCATAAAATCTAAACAAAACAAAAAGAAAAAAAAACAACCCAAAAAAACACATTGTACTTAGTGGTTGGGTGCTAGTGGTGAGGATACATGTGTGGAGGTTGAGGAAAATGGATGAGAGGTTCCCCCTTCTACCATGTGGATCTCCAGGTTTGAACTCAGGTCACCCAGCTTGGTGGTAAGTGCCTTTACCCTATGGGCTGTCTCTCCAGTCTCTGAAGGGCAACTTCTGACAAAAGAACCTGAGAAAAACCTGGGTGTGGTGGCATGCCTGTAATCCCAGAACTCGGGAGGCAGAAGTTGGAGGAACAGAAGTTCAAGGTCATCCTTGGGTATATACTGAGTTCAAGGCCAACCTGGGTTACGTGAGGCCCTGTCTCAAAACAAAGTGGGAGTGGGGGCTGGTGTGATGGCTCAGCTGGTAAAGGTGTCTCCAAGCCTGGCAACCTGAGTTCAGTCCCTGGAACCTGTGTGATAGAAGAGAGAACTGACCCCTGAAGTTGTTCTCCGACCTCCGTGTGTGTACAAATGCATGTGCACACTTATGTAAGTAAATATAAAGAAAATGTAAATGAAAACAAAAGAGCGCGTACAGTATTTCTGAGATGCTGAAACACTGAGGGCAGACAACGGGCTGCAGTTATGCCTGGCCTCATTTTATACTCCTTCACTGATTAAAAGTCCCCATAAAGGATTTGATTGGCACAAACTCCTTGACATTTGTCATTCGCCATGTCCCTGAATGAGGGATCAGATAGGAAGAACTGGGACAGATCTCATTCTCACAGTGAGGGACAGTTGATGTCAAAGCACCAGAGAGTTAAAATAAAGTCACACTGGGCATAGTGGCACTTGCTGTAAGCCCTTCAGAAGCTGAAGTAGAAGAAGTTTGATGTCAGCCTGGCCAGCCTGGCCTTTATAGTCCCCCCCCCTCGTGTGTATGTGTGTGTGTGTGTGTGTACACACTCACCTGTGCATGCAAACATGGAGACCAGAAGTTGACTTTGGGTAATTTCCTCTATTGTTCTTTCTTTCTTCCCCCAATCCTTCCTCCTTTCTTCCTTCCTTTTTTCCTCTTTTCCTTCCTTCCTTCCTTCCTTCCTTCCTTCCTTCCTTCCTTCCTTCCTCTCTTCCTTCCTTCCTTCCTACCTTCCCCCAAATAGTGGCCAGGGTTAGGATTCCTGGAGCAGGGATTACCCTGGGAGGTGAGTGCACAGAAGGGATTTCATTTCCTCATGGTCGGGAGTGAAGGTCCAGAAGTGAAGTTCGTGGCAGAGGTGGGCAAGGACTCAGAATACTGGGATAAGGCTGGGAACTGGGGGGTGCAGGCACATGCTGCCATGCCCAGCTTTACCTCAGAGCTGAGGATCCAAACTCAGGTTCTCTTGCTTGCAGAGCAAGCCCTTTACCCACCTTGTCATCTTCCCAGCCTGAAAAATGGTCCTTGTGGGGCGAGCAAGATGGCTGTGAGTGAAGAGCTTGCTTTGCAGGCCTGACAACTCTCGTTCAATCCCCAGAAGCCATGTAAAATGGGAAGAGAGAACCAACTTCACAGATTTCTCCTGTGACCCTCACATACTCCCCATGGCATACCAGCACCTACACATGCAAATCACACACAAACAAACTTTAAAAAGAAAGAAAAAAAGATTTTTAAAAGAAATTATTTACCTTTGTTTTATGTGCATTGGTGTTTTGCCTGCATGTATGTCTATGTGAGGGTGTCAGATCTTGGAGTTACCAGCAGTTTTGAGCTGCTATGTGGGTGCTGGGATTTTAACCCAGGTCCTCCAGAAAAACAGTCAGTGCCCTTACTGCTGAGCCATCTCTCAAGCCCCTGAAAAAAAATTCTTATATACATTGAATAATATTTTTCAATATTTTCAATGTTTTTCAAAAATGAAGGAAGCTCCCAACTCCTCGGCTGGCACCATGCTCGTACATTTTTGAACCAACCACAATGGCTCAGGATACAATGATTAGAGTTGGCTGAGCTCTGATTGACCAGTCTTAGATCCTGTGTCCACCTCTCTGCCACCTGTGATGTGACCCCTGTGTGTTACAGGGACAGCTGTCAGCGAGGCTGGAGGCTGCTGTACATCATGGCTGCCTACTACAGTTGCTCGGAGGTCTTCTATCCACACCTCATTCGCTTCCTCCAACATGTGAGCTGGACTCCAGGTCTGCCCTTCCAAGGTGAGGGGCTGCGAGTGGGGACTCTCACACAGGGACAGGGCATGCAGCCATGGGCTGAGAAAACCAGAAAGCCTGGTGGTTGGCTGGTGCCCAGGCAGTAACTGATACACTTGACTCTACAAACATTCATGGAGATCCCAAGGGGATTGGCTCCTCTGACCTCATGTGGGTGTGGCCAGGGAAGGCTTCCTGGAGCAGGAATTGCCCTGGGCAGTGTTTGCACAGAAAGAATTTCCTGATGGACTTTGTAGGAGTCAAGGCCCAGAAGTGGAAATGCATGACATGAAGGAGAAATGAAGGAGGTGGAGCAAAAACCCAGAACCCCAAAGCAGGGCACTGCTTATACTGGTGCAGGGTCTTCAGTGGCCTGCAGTTGGTGGCAAAGTCCCAGCTTTACCTTTGCAGTATGGACAGCATTATTTCCATAGCAACTCTAAGAAAGAGCCTAGACATAGTGGTTCACACCTGTAATCCCAGCACTCGGGACACTGAGGCAGGAGAATGAGGAGTTCCAGGCCAGCACGGGATACATAGTGTCATTTCTCTTGCGACCATAACACACCATGACTAAAAGCAACTACATGGAGAGAAGGGTCTGTTTCGTCTTATAGCGTACAGTCCACCAGGAAGGGAAGTCAGAGCAGGAGCTTGAGGTAGGAACTTGGAGGCAGAAGCTGAAGCAGTGCCTTGGAGAAGCAGTGCTTACTGGTTTACACTTACGCTCACTCTCAGCTACCTTTTTTTTTTTTTTCCTTTTCTTTTCTTTTCAAGACAAGGTTTCTCTGTGTAGCCCTGGCTGTCCTGGAACTCACTCTGTAGACCAGGCCGGCCTTGAGCTCACAGAGATCCACCTGCCTCTGCCTCCCAAGTGCTGGGATTAAAGGAGCCACAACACCCAGCTTTCATCTATCTTTCTTTTACCTTCCAAGGCCACTTGCCCAGGGATACAACCAACTCCAATGGGGCAGGCCTTCCCACACCAACCATTGCTCTAGAAAATACCGCGTAGACATGTCAACAGGCCAGTCTGGCAGGGCACTTCCTTCAGTGAGGTTTCCCACTCCTGGTGTTTCTAGTTTGTGTCAAGTTGACAAAAAAATAATGATTACATGTACTAAAACCCTAGTTCCAAATAATAATAATAAGGGCCAGGGCCCTCTAACCAGTTATAGAGATGGCAGCCATAGAGAACATAGGGGAGTCCCTCCCCCTGAATCTTCCTCTGATTATTGACTATCAGGGATAACTAGGGAAGGGCTCCCAGGTGGGAGATGACTACAGTCTGTACCCTGGAATTCCTGACTCCACCCCTGGAGAGGGAGAGTGTACGGCTTGCTTAGCTTAGGCGCATGGAGCATTGATGGTGGGGCATCTCTGTCTTGTGCTGTTCAGTGAGACAGGGCACTCGGTCTGCAGTCCCAGTTGACAGGGACTGGGCACCATCATGCCATCCATTGAGCCATTCGACATAGTCAACAGCTAAGGAGCATAGGCATCTCTAGGTCCACGCAAAGCCAAGGGCAAATCAGATTATAACCCCAAGAGATATAGGTTTGGATCCTGCTGGAGGGCCTAATCTTGGTGAATGACTGCCCCTTACTGAGTTCACTTTTCTCAGTTAGCAAAAAGGGGATGAGACCTATTCCTCGTAGGGAGCACATGGCTGAGGTGAGAGGAACCTTTTCCTCCACGGCCAACTTTGAGCAAGGTCTCAGCTCTCTGCCTCTGCAGGGATCGCCAAGGCCTGTGAACAGAACCTGCAGAAGACCTTGCGTTTTGGAGGCCGTCTGGAGTTCCCCAGCAATATGGAGCTTCGAGCTATGTTGGTGAGCCTATGGCAGGGCTGGGGACCAGTGGAGGGAGGGACGGGGAGAGGGTGTCAAGATGAGTGGGAGACATGAGCTCTGCCCAGAACCCCTGGCTTGATGCATGTGCACTGCATGGTGTGTTAAGATAGTTCCTGTCAATCATCCCGAATGAAGGTTCCTGCATCAACATGCCTCCGGATTAGGGGACTCCCATGAGGGCAAGAGGGTCCAGGTCTTCATCTTTCTCCTGCTTACCTACCCCAGGCAGGCCGCAGTTCCAAGAGGCAGCTCTTTCTTCTTCCAGGAGGCCTTGAACGCCATCTGAAAATCAAAACGTGCACAGTAAGTAAGGGTGTCTCAGCAAGCTTTTGCTAAAGGTAGGGATACCAGGCTCTGGGTTGGGTCAGGTGAGCATCAGCGATCCAGCGGCTCCTGCACAGCCCCGTGAGACACGACTTACAGTTAGTTGCTTCTCTACTACAGTGGGTTCAGCGTCTGCAGATTCAACCAGCTGTCACATTGTAACAGTACAGATTCTTTTCTTGCCTTTCTCTAAACAATATTGTATGACATATGTTCACACAGTATCTTACTGTGTTTGCCATTATCAGTTAAGAGTTGATTGAAAATCTAGGAAGGATATGTATGGGTCACATGCAAATAACTATACAATTTTAAGTAATCAGCTTGCTCATCTTGGAAATTTGGTGTCTTTGGACAATAGGTCCCTTATAGATGCTGAGTGTGGAACAGCAAACGGAGATTCCAGAGGCTAAGTATCACATAGTCTAGAGTCACACAATGAATATGAAAAGACAAATCAGGAGCCAGTTCCAAGAGCTATATTCTGTAGGCTGAGACACAGAGTCCTATGCATCTTGGTTAGTGGCTAAGGCCCAGCTTTACCTCTCTGGCCTTCCCAGGTGGCCCTGGATGTCATAGAGGGACTCTGTACCGAGATGGCACTGACACGCCCTGAAACCTTCGATGAATATGTCATTTTTGTTGTCACCAACCGAGGTGAGTAGCCAGGAGGACCGAACATTCTAGACTCCTTCATGACTCAGCATCACCTTTGGCCACGGGAGCCTCTCTACCCTGCCCTGATGGCCAGGCCAAAGGTCACTTTCTCTGAAGCGTGCACCCTCCATGAGAGAGGACCTCTGCAGTAATGAGCTCTCTCCCCAAGCCTTTCATTTCTCCCACTTATGTTCTGGACAAGACTGTCGCCCCTTCCAGACTGGGGTTTGTGGAGGACAAACCTCTGAATCCTGCTCTGGCCTCTCAGGCCCCTCAGGACCTCCTCAGAAGCTGTTCTCTAGATAATTACATTTTGGGAACGTTTCATCCATACAATCAGACACCTGAAATCCCACATAGGAATATTTACTCCAGCCCTCAAAGCCCGCACAGGATCATGTGACCCCCTCCTCAGGTCTCAGTGGGCCCTTCTCCTAAAGGCCCCTAAGTACACAGGGAACTTCTCACACACCCCCAAACCCCTCCAATTTGCAGCATGCCCACTCTAGGCTAGTCTAGCCTTCCACCAGCTGGTAGTCACAGCCATCTCCAGTCATCCTTCGAGTGCCTCAGCACTCCCTACCCCAGGTCCAGCCAGGACAGAGACGGATGGTCATGGCAGGTAGCAGAATGGCCAGAACAGTAGACATGTATTGAGCACATAGTAGGCATGATTCAAAGTATGGTATGAAGCCTGTGGTTGATCTGTTTGTTTTTGTTTGGGGCTACGCTGAGAATCAAACCTAGGGTCTGGCAGATCCTAGGCAAGCCTTCTATGACTGAGAAAAATCCTATAAAGTCTTTTAACTCTCAGAACAACTCTATACAGTAGACTCTTTGCTATTTACAGTTGGGGAAATTAAGGCCCAGAGAAGCTGTATTAGTTTTCTGGTGATTGCTATAGCACACCAGAAGCTAAGTGACTTATCATAACAGAGATGGATGTATCTCACAGTTCTGAGAATCAGACACTAGAATAGAAACATGGCCAAGACTGCTTTCTTCTGGAAGCTTAGGGGAAGTTCTGTATTCATCCTTTCACAGCTTCTCCTCACTACCCACACTGCTTGGCTTGGGGCTCCTTCTCTGTCTCTGAAGCCAAGAGTGTGGTCTTCAGATGTCTTTCTCCTGCCCCAACCTCAACTCTGCACTCACATCTCACTTGAGCCTCTTGCCTCTATTTTAGCATTTTTAGTGTCTCCATTTGGCCTGAAATCTGAGACTCTTAATCACATCTGAAAGATCCTTTTGCCATAAGGTGACATAGTCACAAGTTCCAGGCCTTAGGATATTGCTATCTCTAGAGACTGTCCTCAGACACCACCGTGACTTGCTCAAGATTGCACGATGGAGGTCAGAACTCAGGCAATCTGGCCTCAGGATTCTGAACTCTCATCATCATGCCAAGTAACCCTCCACAGTACAGTTCCACTAAAGAGGCAGGACAGTGTTAGAGTTTTATTGCTATGAAGAGACACCATGACCAAGACAACTCTTATAAAAGAAAGGATTTAATCGGGGCTGGCTTACAATTTCAGAGGCTTAGTCCATTATCATCATGGTGGAAAGCTTCACAGCATCCAGGCAGACAGACATGGTGCTGGAGAAGGAGCTGAGAGTTCTACATTTTGATCCTCAGGCAACAGAAGGGGACTGTGTTCCACACTGGGCAGAGCTTGAGAATAGGAGACCTTAAATCCTGCCCCCACGGTGACACACTTCCTCCAACAAGGCCACACCTACTCCAACAAGGAAGGCCACACTTCCTAATAGTGTCACTCCCCATGGGCCAAGCATTCAAACACGAGTCTATGGGAGCCATTCCTATTCAAACCACCACAGAGGGGTAGCAGGACATCAGTTCAAGGGAGAAGCATGTGTACCTCTCTCAGTTTGGAGCTCATGCCTTCAACTCTGCCCACTACAGTTGTCCAGCAAGCAGGCTCTCCTGAAGGAGGTCTGCAGAAAAGCTCCCGGCTAAGGCCTACTGTGCTTCTCTGTGACCTCAGCCTCCTCTGGAAAGGAGCTGGGATTTCTCAGTGCAGAATCCAAGGCCCTTTCTAGACCCTGGTAGGCATTCCAGAACATGAAATTGCCCCTTCCCTGGGAGGAGTGGAATGTCACTTGTTCCCTTGAATTGGAGCTGATCCTCCTGTGGTTGCCAGCACCTCACTAGTGTGTGAGCACCCTGTTCTGTAAGAAGTTTGTTCCCCTTAGTAAGGAAGCTGCATCTTTGCTGGTGACACTCCACTTGGCTGTCAGGTTGGTACTGCTTACACCACGGTTTTCCTTCTCCCAGTGATGCCTCTTTCTCCCTGTAGGCCAGCACGTGTGTCCACTAAGTTGCCGGGCCTACATACTGGATGTAGCCTCAGAAATGGAGCAGGTGGACGGTGGCTACACACTCTGGTTCCGGCGAGTGCTCTGGGATCAGCCACTGAAGTTTGAGAATGAGCTGTATGTGACCATGCACTACAATCAGGTCAGAGATGCCACTTCGCTGTTGTTCTGAACCCTGTAAAATGGTGATGGCCTGTCAGGTAGCACACCACACATACCACACCCAGATTTTTGTGGAACTTGTATCAAAGTTTTAGCAATTCTACTTACAAAACGCAACCACATTGTTGCATGTGGTAGTACGTGCCTTTAATCCTAGTACTCAGGAGGCAGAAGCAGGCAGATCTCTGTGAGATAGAGGACAGCCTGGTCTATACAGCAAACTCCAGGCCAGCTAGGGCTATATAGAGAGACCTTTTCTCAAACACACAGCAACTTCGTTCTGGGGCCGCACAGTGTTGAGACCTAACTCTTCATGCCCTGGTAGTGTGCTACTCAAGGACCAGCAGAAGCTTGGTAGAAACTGGTTCTACCCCAGATCTACAGGACCAGAGACTCTAGATGAAACTCAGAAGTCTGGTTTGATACACTCTCTGCCTTGGGTGGCAATTTCGAGAAACATGCATCTAATGTTTACTATACTGTCTGTGTTTTGTTTTACACTCTTCCCATGTTACTATGGAAACTCCCTCATAGTTTTCATCCCTCAGAGCTCTGCTCCCAGATGCATCTATCCTCATTCCACACAAACCAGAAAACCAATGAACCATAAACTCCTAAAAGTGGGAAGGACTGGAGTCAGTGCAATGGCTTGACTCAGAGCCCCTGACCGTAGATGCCTGAGTGCGTTGCTGTCCAGCAGTTCCTCATGCAGCTGCTTCCTGCAGGTTCTGCCTGACTACCTGAAGGGTCTCTTTAGCAGTGTGCCAGCCAGCCAGCCCACTGAGCAACAACTCCAGCAGGTGTCCAAGCTGGCTTCTCTGCAGCACCGCGCCAAGGACCACTTCTACCTGCCCAGTGTGTGAGCACCTGTCTACCTGTCTCAACTGGGAGGGAGGGCAGGCCACCCATCCCCTCTTATCCCACAACTGTGGATCCTAGGCCTCAGTTTCCCCCTCTGTACCAATTAGACTGGAAGAGGCTTTCCTGGCCTGGAAGCTCTTTTCTTTTCCTGCAATGCATTGTTACCGCTCAGAACACGTGTAATGATCAGTGAAAACTTTGAAGACACACACATTTTGGAGGCCAGACAATATACACAGCCTTGAGGATTTAGCCACATAAACATTCACTGAGCCAGGTGTGGTGGCTCATGCCTATAATCCCAGCAGTGGAGATGCTAAAACAGGAGGGTAACTTGATCTCAGGAACTCAAGGTTAGACTGGGTAGCCCAGTGGGAAACCTATCTCAGAACACAAATCAAAATGGAGCTTGCTGTTCTGTGCTAATACATGTAGAGTGTGGCGAGAGCCAACCATGGTGCAGGAGTGAGAAGCCCATCACTGTCTGACATTTGTGAGTCTTTTCCTGGGTGACTCGCCTCAGGTCAGCTTGTCATCATTTCACTGTGTAGACCAGCCCGTTCCTCGAAGGCTTCACAGTTCACATGTGAGAGGATGAGAGTGGGAGAAGTATAATCCAGAGGCTAGGAGATGGCTCACTCCATAAGGTGCTGCCACACCAGCATGAGGGCCTTAGCTGGCACCCCACCAGTGGCCTGCAGAAAGTGCCAGACATGGTAGCATGTGCCTAGAATCCCAGGACTCAGAAGGACAGATAGAAGGCTCCCTGGGGCTTGCTGGCCAGAGACTCTAACTACTCAGCTCCTCCAGTGAGAGACTTTGCTTGAAAAAATAGTTGAAGCTAGACATCATTCCCAGCTACATACTGGGCCAGCATCCCAGCATTCAAGAGAGAGAGGCAAGCAGCTCTCTATGAGTTTGAGGCTAGCCTGATCTACATAGTAAGTTTCAAGACACCCAACGTCACATAGTGATATCCTGTCTCAAGACAACCAAAGCGGCACATATCAATAATGAAAAATAATAATAACAGTTCAGGAAGACCCTCAACATTTACCTCTTACCCAAGTAGTGCAGGGGAACTCTGGGAGGGGAAGGGGCTGCCTCAACTTCTCCTATCCCTTTTCCCAACTGCAGCCCAGGGCAGGTGGGCTGGTCTGGGCCTGCCGTTGTTATTTCCTACATGCCCATGAGCCATAACGTCTGTCCTGAGAGATTCTGCATATGGCAAAGGGGAGGGTGAGAGCAGGAACCATGATGATGATGATGATGATGATGATGATGGCCCTGGGGTCTCGGCCGGTTTCCTGGGTTGCAGATCTGGATGACTTCCTGCACCTTTGTGCTTTTCACCCCTTTGCCTTGAGCTCCCTGCGTGGGTGTTAAGACACCCAGTGGATTCCCATCTTACCCTGCTTACACTACCTCTCAGCGGCACTGCATGACCTTGGGCCTCTTGGTGAGCTCTCAAAGCCTCAGCTCCCTCAGCTGTGAGTAGGGACCCTGTATTTCCTTTCCTTGCTCCCTTACATTTAATAATCCAGACAAGCACGCAGCAATGTCTTTTTGGTGTCATGCCTACTTTGCAGAGGGGATGGACAGGTGACGGGTTCTCAGGAGCCCTCTACCCTCTGCACACAGGCGTGAAGTCCAAGAATACATCCCAGCCCAGCTCTACCACACCACAGCCGGTGACACCTGGCTCAACCTGGTTAGCCAACACCGGCAGCAGACCCAGGCGCTCAGTCCCCACCAGGCCCGTGCTCAGTTCCTGGGTGAGAGCTGCCTGGGAGGAGGGCTGGAGACATGGGAGGGGCAGCTGAGCTGAGGGTGGCTGGAGGGAGGTTGGAGATACTATTTTCTTTGTACAAAAGCAGTGCTTGGTGGCAGCCAAGCTAAAGGTGAAGGAACAAGAAGGTGAGGTAACAGGAAGAGGCCAGGAGGGAGGAAGGGAAGTCAGAGCAGACTGAAGCAGAGAGCAGCTTTTGCAGGTAGCCTGGCAGCTCAAGGCAGCGGCTGTCCTGTTGTCCTGGCTCAGGTGTCCTGATCACAGGCTTTCCACACTGCAGGCCTCCTCAGTGCCTTCCCCTTGTTTGGCTCCTCCTTCTTCTTCATCCAGAGCTGCAGCAATGTCTTGGTGCCAGCGCCCTGTATCCTCGCTGTCAACCATAATGGCCTCAACTTCCTCAGCACCAAGACACATGTGAGTGGCCTCTGCCAGGCCCTGCCCACCTGTCCCCTTCTGTCCGTTGACATTCCACCTACTCTTGGGGACAAAGATGCCTGCTACACATTTACCCCCTGCATGGTCTGCAGCCAATCCCTTCCCCTTCAGAGACTTCCTTTGGAAAGTGGAAATAATACAGTTCTGGCCATGTGAAAGGAGACATGTAGGAAAATACACCGAGAGCATGTGGTTAGTATGTCAGGCTGCCGCAGCTTCATACCACAGCCTGGGAGCCCTGTGCTTCATGCTTCATACCACAGCCTGGGAGCCCTGTACAACACTAGGTGAAATTTCCAAGATTTCTGAAGCTTTCAAGCTTTGGTTTCTCCCTGGCTAGAGATGGTAACTTCATGTGTCCCCATGTGGCTTCTCTGTATGGGAACATCCCTGGTGTCCGTGTGTCCAACTTTTCTCTTCTTATAAGGACACTAGTCATGCTGGAATTGAGCCTAACCTAGTGGCCTCATTTTAGCTGACTTACCTCTCTTGGCAGGGCTGTATAAATTTGTGGCTCAGACTGTCCCTCTATGATTTTACCTGACTCAGTTTTCCAACAATAGGATTACAGACATATACCACCATGCCTACTTTTTATCTCTCTATCTTATGATAAGAAGGATCGAATCCAGAGCCCCCAATACCAGGCAAGCATTCTATCCCTGACCCCTTAACCCCTTTTTACACTTCCTGCTTCCAAATATAGCCAGGTTCCTGGGAGCTAGGGCTTCCTATAGCCATCAAGGAGATGGACTTGCCATACTTTTCTTAGTTCCCGCTCTTAAAGCCAAACCTGGTTCCTTTAGTCCTGGCACTCAGGAGGCAGAGGCAGGCAGAACTATTCGAGTTCAAGGTCAGCCTGGTCTACAAACCAAGTGTCAGGAGAAGAGCCAGGGGCTACACAGAGAAACCCTGTCTTGAAAAACAAAATAAAGTAACAATAACAGCAAACAAAAAAATCAAATAAAAACAAAACAAACACCAGAAAAACTTGTGTTGTGAGTTTGGGAACAAGAGGTTTGCTTAGAGGTAAGTCTAGGGGACATTGTAAGAAGTAGAGTGGAGAAAGGTCGGGTGTGCAGTGGCTGGAGACCCTGGAAGACAATACAGAACAGGCCTCTTTGTCCCCAAGACATGCAGGCATCTTTGTCCCCAAGAACAGAGGTGTGCTTTTTCTTCTGGGATAAGGAGCTGCCATGATCCTCAGTCAACATCCCCATTGGTCAGTATCTGGGAGCAGTACTAACTGTCCATCACTCCACCTTCCTCTGCGTGGGGGCCAGAAATAAAACTCTTTGGTAAGGGATATGGGTGTTTCCAGAAGCAGCTCTGATATGAAGGTCCAAGCCCCCACTACTCTCTGCATCTTAAGCATGAAACATCAGTGTTTGTTGAATCAGCTTCCCCGGTGAGGAAGCTGAGATCCAGCGTGGTCCCAAAGCTGATGAGTGTCTGAGGAACTGGCTTAGAGCTGGGCCTTCTGTCTTTTGACCTTACCCGCAGGAGAAGATTTGGCATGGTAGAGACACCCTCACCCTCACACCTGTTTGGCTCCTCTGTCCTCATCCCCAGGAGCTGATTGTGAAGGTTCCTCTAAAGGAGATCCAGTCCACATGGACTCAGCAGCCCACAGCCAATTCCAGCTACCCGTATGTGGAGATCTCCCTGGGGGATGTGGCAGCCCAGAGGACCATGCAACTCCAGCTGGAGCAGGTAAGTCCAATCCTGCCAGCCAGACTCTGTCAGGAAACTCTGGCTTTCTCATTCTACATACTGGGCTCTTCTCCAGCCTGGGCTATGCCTAGAAAGCAAGCTGCCCAGTGCAGGGAACAGAGCTGTGAGCCATTGTGGAGACCTCCCCAGGAAGCAATTTAGCATTGCATTGTGGAGGAAGAATACAGGTTGTTTGCAGAATAGTGATGTGTTTGGTAGGGGACTAGGAAGATTCACCAGGGAAAGAGAAGTCTCAAATTTGAATGTTAAAACCCTGGAAGCCAGGTGATGGTGGCACATGTCTTTAATCCCAGCACTTGGTAAGCAGAAGCAGGCAGATCTCTGTGAATTGGAGGCCAGCCTGGTCTATAGAGTAAGTTCTAGGATATCCACTGCTACATGGAGCAAACCAAATAAATAAATGAATAAACCAAGATAAATAAATAAACCAACAATTAAAACTCTGGGAGATGAGCTATAACAGTTGTTAGAATACTTGCCTGACATATATGAGGTTGTAAGTCTGATCCCAAGCACTGCACAAAACTGGTCATGGTAGTACATGGTACATACCTGTAATCCCAGAAACCTCAAAAGGTAGAGTCAGGAGGATCTGAGTTCAAAGTCATCCTCAGCTATAAAGACCATCCTGGGCTAGAGACCTTGACTAGAGAAGAAAGAAAAAAAATGAAGGAGGAGGGGGAAGAGGAAAGGGGAAGAGGAAGGAAAAGAGGGAAGGGGAGGAGGAGGAGGAAGAAGAAGAGAAGGAGGAAGAAGAGGAAGAGGAGGAAGAAGAATAAGAGGAGGAGGAAATAATACAAACAGTTGGGAGCCTTCTGAAGTCACTAGGGAACATAGGAGGCTGGTGAGTGGGCAGGTTTGGCACAGGAGGTTTAAGGAAGTTGACCTGGGCTGAGACATGGCAGCTGGATTGTAAGTGATATGCAAGGTGTGCTGAGGGCCACAGAGGCAGAGTCGGCAAGTCATTAGGAGGAGAGCCAGGAAGGCTTTTACAAAGAGGGGCTTTTATGATGAAGCTCAAATAGAGGGAGGGAGGGAGCCCTGTGAGGAATTAGGTGGGTGAGTGAATGGATGGGAAGATGGGTGGATGAAAATCTTTCTGGCTTCTCCAGTTCCTTGCAGTCCCCTCCTTGGAAGAAGCTACTGCCTCTGTCCTGTGTGTGGAAGGATATGGTCTTTTACTCATTCCTTCATTCAACAAACCATTGAGCATCTCTCATAGCATGCTTTGACAAATGTGACTGAGTCCCCTGCTGCACTGGCTCTCACCACAATCTCAGACCTGTAAAAAAAAAAACCAAACCTCCCTACGTAACCGTGATACACACTGGAAAGGGTGCGCAGGAGACTTGATGTGTATCAGAGGCAATCGGGGATGGCTCCCAGGAGGAGGTGGTTTCCAAATACAGAAGCATTGCAGACTCTGACAGGCTGTGCAAGGGAATTATGGCACATCCCTGTTTGTCTTTGAGCCTGTTTCCATATCTGCTAAGACAGGCATAAACAAAGCCTGTGAATAGGCAAAAGATAGACTTTAAGGGGGCTGTGTTGGTCAGCCTTCCATTACAGTGACAAACGCTTGATGTAACTTGAGGGAGAAACGGTGGACCGTGAGCCGGGATTTTACAGTTTTCCATCCACGGTCAGCCGACTCCATTGCTTTGTAAACGGCCCGTGGTAAAGCAAAAAACATCATGGCAGAAGGCCATGGCAGAGAAAGGCTGCTGGGCTTCATTCATAGTGACAGGAGAGCAGAGCAGGTGGAGGGAGCCACACAGGAAAAAGCCAAAAATGAGATGTCCTTCAAAAGCATGTTCCCAGTGGCCTACTTCCTCCAACCAGGCCTTGCTTCCTAGTTCCCAATAATGAATGGCATGAAATGAATCTGATGAGTTCATCCATTGATGTTTGAGTTCCCACCGTCTGACCTCCTTTCAGTGATGAGACCCTACCAGCTGAGACTAAGCCTCTAACCAGTGAGGTGTTGGGGAAGACACTTCCTGTTGACATTATAACAAGAGGAATCCCATAGCTGGGATGGCTGCAGGTGTCACCTTTCACTTCAGTAAAGAATTGTTCAGAATGTGGCTCCCAAGTTTCAAACCCTAACTCTGTAAAGTGTAAGGTCACCCAGGGATAGGAGAATGCTCTTAGGGTTACTCATAAAAACTTTTAGGACAGGCCTGGCACTGAATATGACCAGGAAGTACTCCTATTATTGTTGAGTCAGGCACAAACACTCAGGAAGTGCCCCAGGACTCAGTCTTGGCCTTCGTCTGAGAACCACATACAGATGAAGTTCTACAGATCCAGTCGGGGAGCGGGGACTGTAGCCACCCCTTCAAAATGGCAGGTACTGTGGGTAACTGATGACAATACATAATTAGAATCTTACCATTTGTTAATTAGACTAATTTGGGAGGACCTGTGCTGGGATGGAGTCTAACGCCTCACACATTATTGGCAAGCATCACACAGTGAGCCACAATCCCTACATGACGGACTTTTTTTTTTTTTTAATTAATCTATTTTATGTGTATACGTCTTACTGGTCAAAGGCTTTGCCTGTGTGAATGCCTGTGAACCATGTGAGTACCTAGTGCCATTGAAGGTCAGAAGACAGCATTGGATCCCCTGGAACTAAAGCCACAGACAGGTGTGAGCTGCCATGTGGGTGCCGGGAATCAAACCCAGGTCCTCTGGAAAAGCAGTAAGCCTTCCTAACTGCTGAACTATTTTTCAAGGCCCAGACTGTTTTTTTTTAAATCTAAAGGATTTACATCTAATAAAATCTTGGGCTTGGCAGTGGTGGTGGTGTTTTCCTTTAATCCCAGCACTTGGGAGGCAGAAGCAGGTGGATCTCTCTAAATTTAGGGTAAGCCTGGTCTACAAAGCAAGGTTCAGTACAGTTGGGGCTATTACATAGAGAAGCCCTGTCTCTAAAAAAAAAACAGAGAGGAAGAGAGAGACAGAGACAGAACTGTGGGTTGGAGAGAGAGAGAGAGAGAGAGAGAGAGAGAGAGAGAGAGAGAGAGAGAGAATGAGAGACTGTTTTGTGTCTCCCACTCTGCAGGGTCTGGAGCTGTGTCGCGTGGTGGCTGTGCACGTAGAGTCCATGCTCAGTGCCCGGGAGGAGCGGCTCACACTGCCCCCCAGTGAGATCACCCTCCTCTGACCTCCTCTGACCTTTTTGCTGCTTCCTGCCGGAAGATTTGCTCCATGGCCTGAGGGTAGCTGCTCTGCCTCTCTGGACCAGTGACTCTAGACAAGGACCAGAACATTGGAGGAGACCAGAAGGGGACAGGAGGAAAAACTCAAGAACCCAAGAGGACCTATCTGGAGCTGGGATGGAGTCATGGATGCAGCCAAGGGTTACTTAGCACAAGTGATTTTTAAAAGCTGGACCACTGGGCCTCCAGAAGGCAGAGCCTGCCTTGACAGGGAAGCCCCATACCAGTAGTCTAGATGTTTGGGGGCCTGCCTCTGGTTTCTTGGGGCTTGGTACTCAGATCTGCTCCAGCTTCACACTCCAGCCTTCCACATGTCCTTACCAGGTGCCCTTGGCCTGGACCTATGACTCTTAGTCATTTTTTACAGATAAGAAGTATTTCTGGTCTGTCCTCCAATACAGCTGCTCAGGGTCTGGAAAGCAAGCCTGAGGGAGGAGGCAGAGCTGCAGATGTGCCAGACTCACGCTATGCCAGCACTTCCAGCAGACACATCTGTCTTTACCAACCCCCCCTAAGGACCCTTGACCCCCACTCCTCAATCTTTGGGTAACCCAATCCCAGCTTCTGTCGTCACAGGATGGACCACCCAAGGCTCAGGAGTGGGACAGTAGAGAAAGAAGTCTCAGGGATGGGGGCTAGGGAGGCTGAGAAAGCTCCCCAGAGATTGGTACATAAGGGTTGGCTTTTGAAGAATGAGTGAGTTTGCTAAGAATAGATGGAAATAGAGGGTTAGGATAGACATTCTAGAGGAGGCCACAGTTTCCTGCTGGATTTGCAGATGGAGGATCTAGCCTAAAAAGATAACAAATGCATAATAGGTCCTTGAAAAATACTTGCCATACAAATGAGAGGAAAAAAGAAAAACATTAGGTCTGATGTATTGGGGCCTGCTTCTGGTATACACCTGTAATCTCCCCACTCAAGGAACTGAGTCAGAATTACTTCAAATTCAAAACCTACCCAGGCTACATAGCAAGACCCTGCCTGGGGGGGGGGGTGAGGGGGCGCTGGGGAGATGACTCAACAGTTAAGAACATTGGCTGGGGGAAAAAAAAAAAGAACATTGGCTGCTCTTCCAGGGGACCTGGGTTCAATTCCTAGCACCCACATGGCAGCTCACAACCATTTGCAACTCCAGTTCCATGAGATACATTGTTCATGAATACCAGGCATACATGTGATGTAGAGGCAAAATACCCATATTCATAAAAAATAAAATAGAATAAAAACAAAATGAATGAATGTGAATGGTAAGTGCTGGCGCTGGTGCCGTGGGGCTGGTAGAAGATACTGGGGCTTGGGAACTGGGACTAGACTGCCAAGGGCAGCCATGGCATCAGAGGAAGGGCCTGAGACTCATTCAGCTGGCAGTACCTTGCAAGGCCCTGGGAACTACTATATTGGATAACTATGGATCAGGATGACGCTCATGAGTAGGACCAGCCAAATGATAAGAACAGGTCCCAGCTCATGGGATCTAAGATGATGTTACTAGCAGTAGGTGATCCTGGTATTAGAAAGGCTGTTGAGGGTGGCTTAGGCCCAGCTTCTTAAGAAGTCACAGGAATTCATCCCAAGGACCAGGTAAAACTTTCCAGTAGTAGGAGATCTGCTGCCCTTACAAGCAGGGGACAAAAGGCAGGGAGACCTGAAAGAAGGCTGCCTCTTACCCAGAGCCTATAAAACTCCAGCATGACCTCAGGGGATAGTGAATTGATAACTTGAGGGAGATTTTGGAGGTCTAAGTAGCAGGACTCTACTGCTGGGTGAGTCAGGATGTTGCAGATGGTCAAGGAAGAATTGTGATGTACTTACCTCACGCTCTCACTTCATGCTACTGCCTGAGGCGAGACATAGTCACATGGCTGTGACTCTGGAGCTCATTTGGGGTTCCTTAGCCCTGATGCCTCCTGTATTAATTAATTCTGTTGTTACTGTGGGGAAAAAAAAAACCTGGAAAAGCAACTTAAGGAAGGTTCTTTTACCCATAGTTCCAGGGTACAGTCAGTCGTGGCAGCAGCATGGCAGCTGAGGCTCCAGAAGCATGGGCCCGTTTTATTCACAATTTGGAAACAGAGGAAGATGAATGCTAGTCATGAAAAGCTTGGCCAGTGAACTATGAGGTGCTTGGCAATTAGAATGTCCACAGATTTGCTCAAATATGCTGTTTATTCACACAGACATTCCTTACAATATCATGCTATTATAATTATGGTGATCTCACGGGGGCATGGTGGTACATGTCTTTAATCTTAGCACTTCGGAGCTAGAGGCAGGCAGATCTCTGTGAATTCAGGGCCAGTCTGGCTTACAAAGACAGTTCCAGGACAGTCAGAGCTACACAGAGAAACACATCTTGAAAAGCCAAAAATAAATAGATAGACAGACAGATGGACAGATAAATAATTATAGTATCTCATGTAAGCAGACATCTCAGCAAACAGGGAATGTGGGCAGGACATGCTTCAGGCTTCCTCTAGGGTGGTGGTTCTCAACCTTCCTAATGCCACAGCCCTTTAATAGTCTTTTTTTTGGGGGGGGGAGGGGGTTTCGAGACAGGTTTTCTCTGTGTAGCCCTGGCTGTCCTGGAACTCACTCTGTAGACCAGGCTGGCCTTGAACTCAGAAATTCCCCTGCCTCTGCCTCCCAAGTGCTGGGATTAAAGGCGTGCACCACCACCGCCCGGCTCCTTTAATAGTCTCTTATGTTGTAGCGACCCCCAACTTACTTTTGTTGCTACTTTATAACGAATTTTGCTACTGTCGTGGGTCCTAATGTAAAGTTGGATGTGGTGGTGCACACCTTTCATCCCAGCACTCAGGAGGCAGAGGGAAGTGGATCTCTGGAAGTTCAAGGCCTGCCTGATCTACACAGTGAGTTCCAGGACAGCCAGAACTATATAGTGAGACCCTGTCTGGAAAAAAACAAAAACCAACCAACCAACAACAAAAAAAACCCAAACAAACAAAAAAAAAAAAAACAAATCATAATGTGTGTGTGTGTGTGTGTGTGTGTGTGTGTGTTCTGATGGTTTTAAGCAACCCCTTTGAGAGGGTCACTGGACACCAAGGGGGTTAAGACCCATAAGTTGAGACCCACTAGTCTAGGGAATCCTCTTCAGTGAGGATGCTTTTGAAACAAGCTTGATCTGTATCCACTATGAGATCCTTCGGTTGTGGCAGAACAGGAAAATGGCACTGTTGGAAGTTCCAGGTGATCCTAGAGAGTACTGGCTAGCTCTGACATGTGAGCATGTCTAAATCCAGTAATGATGCCAGTTGCAGAAGTCTGAGGTGCACAGTGGCCAGTTTCAAAATCCCTTTCCCAATAGGAATCAGTGCAGAGACTTGAGACAGCAGTGCAATCCTGAGGGCCACCTCTGAAGTTCACACCAAGATAAATATGAAGACTTATTAGGGGTGTACCCAGTACTAGGCATGGTGGCACATGCCTTTAATCCCAGCATTAAGGAGGCAGAGGTAGGCAGAACTCTGTGAGTTCATGGCCAGCATGGTCTACATACTGAATTCCAAAGTCAGAAATAGAAAGTAAGACTCTGTCTCAAAAAAACGAGAAAAGGAGACATTCAGATTTGAACTGGGAGCCCCTTGAACTGTAGTCAAATACTATCCCAATACTATAGCTGACTTTAGTTTTGTGCTATCAGGGTCACAGTTTAGGGTTGCCTCAGTAACATATCAGTGTCATTGGTTCAGTAACCCATCTTGCAAATATTACATTATTCCAAGTCACACAAAATAGTTTTACACAAAATGGTTTCACATATGTTCCTAATGTAAGCTGGTGCTTAGCTTTCTCCTTCAAGGTGGTTCTTCCAACCTCAATCAACCTAATTTAGATCATGTTCTCCATGCCAGAGGCTTGTCTTTTAGGTGATCTTAGATCTCTAGAGTTGACAATGTGAACCATCAGGTGGGCTCAATGTGGATCTAAAACAGCAAAATGAGATCTCAGTTGACAATGTCAAGCCTCACGTGGAGTCAGCATGGGCCTGAAACAGCACAATGGGATCCTAGTGAGGAGGCTGAGACCATCTCTGCTCAAAACCTTATAAGGTCCAGGGAGTGAGCTGCTGGCTCTGAGGCTTGGGGGTTGGGGAGAAGGGAACACAAAAGTGAAACTACACTTGGTCCCCAGTGATAGACAAGGTAATGGAGCCTGGTGCCCATGTTGGGCCTGCCATGGGCAGGGCTGTATGAACAGACCCTTTCTAGTGCCTGCATTGGAGATCATAGCATGTGGGAGAAGGCACAGAAGACAGACAGTTGGACTTGTTCCTCTAAGGCAGCATCATGGCAGCTGAAGGTGGCCGTCGGGTGGGCAGCATTGGGTGAAGTATGCTGGTTGTGGCTTGGCCCTAAGAGAGGCTTATAACCAGAGGGGAAAAAATCTTGGTAGCTTTAAATGCTACTTAGCTTTTGAACAACCTGACTCAAATAAACCAACAGCTTTTTAAATAATAAAATTATATATATCCAAACTTTGTAGCCTGGCTCTTGTTGGTTACAGAACACCTTACAGATGACTCTGAGACAGAAAGGATGCTTTTGAAAAATACTAACAGGTATTTTTTTTAAAGGTTTATTTATTTATTTATTTATTTGAGCACACTATAGGTATCTTCAGACAGACCAGAAGAGGGCATAGGATCTCTTAACCACTGAGCCAACTGTCTAACGCCAATTACTAGCAGGTCTTTTAAAGAAAATTTACCAACTGGGCATGGTGGCACATCTTTAATCCCAGCACTTGGAGTGCAGAGGCAGACGAATCTCTGGGAGTTAAGGGCCAGCCTGGTCTACAAATTGAGTTCCAGGACAGCCAGGGCTACCCAGAGAAATCCTCTGAAAAAAAAAAACAAACTATGTGGAAAAAAAGCTACATTTCCCATTCTGGGCCAGTGCTCCTGGTTACACTTTTTTCACATCTAACTTTTGTGATGAACATAAAATAGCTCACAACATGAACATTTCCTTAAAATCTACAGTGACAGTCTATGGTAGAATGAGCCTACAGATGTCTCAGACAACAATTAGAAAAAAGGGAGGGAGAATTCTCTACCCACTCCAATTCTCTAAATAAAGACTTATTTACATTATAATTTTAAATCCTTCAGAAGAGGACCTCACTTCCCAGAATGGCACTGTGCACAAGACAGGGGAATAAAGCCTGAAGTGCTATAGAAAGGTGTCTTGATGTGAAAATAGCTTGGCCCATCCCTGTACCTAATGAGGGGGCAAAGGTATGCTTGGATCTTTCCTAACGGTGCAGAACAGAAACTCTGGATTCAGTGAGGAGCCTGATTTTAGGGATAAGGGGCCTAGGATTGAGACATAACCCAGTGGCTATATTTCTGAGTTGTCAGGGAAAAACATACAGGACTTACGTCTCCAGCCTACTGGTTTGGTGAAATTCTACCAAACTTGTTTAGTATTGACAACTTCTTTCATCTTGAGGGGGACTACTTTACCTACCTGGAGTCCCATAAGGTTCATTCAACTATTTGGGGTGGGCTACAGACCTTCAGTTTAGACAGAATTTAAAATGTTATATGGATTACCACCAACAAATATGAGTGATAATAATTCCTTAAATGAAAATAGATACAGTTGGGAATTGGGATTCACCTCCTGAGTGTTTGGACCCACAAGAATGGTAGGAAGGACATGGTCCAATTAACTAGGTCAGTCCATCCTAAAAATACAAAAGGCTTATGATCAGTCTGTATTACCTGCTAACAGTACACAAACAATCCCCGGTAATCCCACCTGACCTGAACTTCACTGTACATGTGTCTGTGTTTCTGTCTTTTCTTCACTCCCTCAATACCCTTACCCAGGGTTCTGGGCACAGGATGATGTGCTGAGGTTCAGGACAGAGAAGTTCCAGCCTAATGTGGGACAATAGAGGAGAAATATCTGGACACCATGGAAGATTTCAAAAATTAACCCATGAAGACTCGGTGCTTCGGCAAGCACAGTAGAGCACATCGTGATTTAGGACACTGAAATAACCAAAACGACCTCTTTGCCGCCTCCCTCCACCCCCCCCAGCCCCCACCCCCCCCACCCCTCCCCATCCCAGGAACAAGGGACTGGGCGTGCCCTAATTTCAGGTTGATGTGCACCTCTAGGCTCATGATGTGCTCAGGCTCAGCAGCCTCTTAAGGGAATTGTCTCTGAGTGGCTGCAGGTCTGAGAGGACTGTATTCAAACTCCACTTGTCTGCTCGTTAGTTGTGTGTCTGAATCTTCGCTTGGACAAGTGCAGTTTAGTGTTCATCAATATGCCTGGCATAGGATACAAATGAATGTTAGGGATGGACATTCATTGTTGTTGTGTATGTGTACTTGTGTGTGCAAGTATGAGAACAGGCATTTGTGTGTGGAGGCCAGAGGCCTAAGGTCGATATCAAGTCCCTTCCTTGATTATTTTTTCCATGTTAATGTTGTGATACAGGGTCTCTCATTGAACCCGAAGTTCACCAATTCACTAGACTATCTGGCCAATAAATGGCAGGAATCTGACTGCCTCCATAAACCTCCCACAGCACCGCACTACTCCTACTGCTGGGGTTACAGGCTTGCGTTACCCAGCTTCTTTACATGGGTGCAGAGGACCTGACTCCTACCCTTCATGTTTATCTGCCAAGCACTTTACAGACTAAGCACCTCTCTAGCTCTATACTGTCTTAAAGGAGCTTGGGAGAAGTTTCAATTGGTAAACCTGAGTTTATTTTCTTTCTTTCTTTTTTTTTTTTAACAAGTACAATTGTAATAAATAAATAAATAAACAAATAAATAAATAAATAAGACAATTGTAATCCTGCAACTGGGGAACAGAGACAGGATTCACTAGCCTACTTAGCAAGTTCCAGACCAGCAGAAGACCCTGCCTCAAAATATGGTGGGCAACACTCCAGTAAAAATAACACCTGAGGTTGGCCTTGAATATGCATGCCAGAATGTAGCTACACACATATGCACCGCATACACATGAACACACATACATAAAGGTAAGTTTAAAAGGAAACGGCAGGAAGATCTGTTCAAAGGAATCCCCAGCTATATAACAAGACCTGGTCTCAAAAAAAAAAAAAAAAAAAAAAAAAAAAAATTCAGGGAGGGGTAGAAGAGGGCCAGGAGAAACAATGGAAATTGCCAGGGTCATCTCTGGTGACCACTGGAGGCCTGGGACTGGAGAGGATGCAGGGAGTCTATGGGGTGACCCTAGCTGAGATTCCTACCAGAGGGGGATATAGAGACTGAGTGACCACCTCCTGTAGCCAGGCAGGACTTCCAGAGAGGGAGGCAGGGGGACATCAATCCACCCACAAAACCTTCAATCCCAAATTTGTCTTGCCTATAAAATGTGCAAGGATAAAGATGAAGTAGAGACTGAGGGAAGAGCCAACTAATGACTGCCCCAACTGGAGACCTACTCCATGTGAGAGAGACAACCTAACACTATTAATGTCACTCGGCTATGCTTGCAGACAGGAACCTAGCCTAACTGTCTCCTGAGAGACTTCACCCAGCAGCAGATGGAGGCAGATGCAGAGAGCCACAGCCAAACACCAGGCGGAGTCCAGGGAGTCTTGTGGAAGAGTTGGGGATAGAAGTGAGCAAGGAGGAGGGGTCAAGGACACAAGAAGACCCATAGAGTCAACTAACCTGGGACCATGGGGCTCAGAGCCTGGGCCACCAACCAGGGAGCATGCAGGAGCTGGACCTAGACCCTACACATTTATAACAAATATGCAATTTGGTCTTCGTGTGGGTCCCCTAACAAGTGGAGTGGGCTGTCTAGGTCTCTGTTTCCTGACATTGGATCTCTTCTCCCTACCTGGACTGCCTAGTTGGGCCTCAGTGGGAGGGATGTACCTAGTCCTCCTGGGACTAGATGTCCCAGGGTGGTACCCAAGGGGGAGGGGGTTCCCCTTCTCTGAAAAGAAGGGAAGTGGGCAATGGAGGGAGGGATTTGTAAGGGTGGAAGTAGGAAGAGAAGATAGAGGGGCTGTGATTGGGGTGTAAAATGAATGAAAAGAGACAAATAAAAATGTAAAAAAACAAAACAAATAGAAAAAAAAATAGGGTCTTTAACCCCAGCACTCAGGAGGCAGAAGCAGGTGGATCTCTGTGAGTTCAAGGCCTATCTGGTCTACAGATAGAGCTCCAGAGAGCCAAGACTACACAAAGAATCCCTGTCTTGAAAAAAACAAAACAAAATCAAAAAGAATAATTAAAAAAAAAAAACCCAACAGTTTTTACTACATGCCATGGCCTGGGCAAATAGTAATTCATTTAATCCTTAAAACATCGCCGGGCGGTGGTGGCGCATGCCTTTAATCCCAGCACTTGGGAGGCAGAGGCAGGCGGATTTCTGAGTTTGAGGCCAGCCTGGTCTACAGAGTAAGTTCCAGGACAGCCAGGGCTACACAGAGAAACCCTGTCTCGGGGAAAAAAAAAAAAAAAAAACCATCCAGCGAGACTGGTATAATTGTGAAATTGTTGCTGGAGTGCTGACAGCATTGGACTTGTGCATGTGGCCTTGTGAAGTTCAACCCAGGCAGCCTGGCTTTTCCCCACAGGATCTGGGCCTGACCAAAAAGCACAGTCAAGAGTCCACCTATGGAAGAGTCACTTTTTTTTTTCTTCTTTTTCTGAGGCAGTTTATGTAGCCCTGGCAGGCCCTGAACTACACACACACACACACACACACACACACACACACACACACAACTTAGTGTTGGGTTTAAAGGTGTGCACCATACAGAAGGAGGTTCACTTTTTTTTTTTTTTTTGCCTAGGTGAGCAGAGCTGAGGTCCTAGGGTAGCTACTAGGTGCTTCTGAGTGCAGTGGTAAAGAGCTCCCACCATGCAGCTGTGAAAGGCAGATCTGGGCTTAGAGAACAGGGCTCCTGAAAAGCTTGTCCTCCCAGGCGAAGTGCCTATTGCTCAGGTAAGAGACCCACACAGTACAGACCAGACAGGGTTCCACCCAAGTCCAGGTCAGCTGGCCTTGCTCTCCAGTCCACCTCCTTACTATCTGCAGCTGCCTTTCCACCCTCGATTTGTCACTTGGGCCCAAGGGGCTGCCCCGGGAATCCCTAGTGTGCCTGTCCCATTTCCCTTTCATCCACCTGCTGCTTGGGAGAGGGGGTGGCCTGGATTCCCTAATGTTCCCTAATGTCCTGGCTTCCCATTCCACAAACTTTGCCAAGTTACCACACAATCCCCACTTCCCAACAGAGACTGCTGCCACCCTCAGTTTACAGATTAGAAAACTGAGGTCGGGACCCTGTATCAGCAATCCAGCTGCTTCATTTCAACCTCACAACCACCTTTCGAGGTGAGTACTGGTTCCTGGTTTTACACAGCAGACTCTGGGATGATTGAAAGACAAGAGGGGAATTGTATGAAAAACATTGTAGATGGACAGGCATTACAGATGTCCAGACAGTATGGGCAAAGGCCAGGAGGGACGGGGATTTGTGAAAATCTGACAGAGTACCAAAGCCTGGAAAAGGTATTGGGAACCAAACAGGGAGGCTGGGGAGGTTCAGAGCAGAAACTTCTTATTTGCTAGAGTGCCCGGGAACCTCCAGCATGGCTACACCTTTGTTCAGGCTTTGCCCTCTGCTTCAGGATTTTTTATTGTTTGGGTTTGTTGTGATTGTTTTGAGACAGAGGCTCGCTATGTAGCCAAGGCTGGCCTCCAATACGTGAGCTATCCTCCAACCAGCCTTTAAGAGTGCTGAAGGCTGCAGGCGCACTTCCCATCCCACTGTTCAATTTTTTTTTTAAGTGTCAGAAGTAAATATCCAATTTGGATCAGTCCGTGGTAAATCTGCGCCGAGACAAGAGAGCCTTTTGTCGCCCCCTATAACAACGCCCAGCCCCAACAGGGACGTGATACGCTCGTGCGCGTGCCCGCGTCTGCGCGCCCGGTGGGCAGTCCCGGGACGTGACTTGGGGAACGTCCGCTCCAGGAAGCGATGGCGGCGGGAATAGGGTGTGGGTGCCCCGACTGTACGCCTCCAGCTTCTGTTGTTGTCCTGTCTCGCTCCACAGTTTAGATCTGATGCTCTCCATCCCACAGTTTTAACTTTCCTACTGTTCTCGAAGCTTCACGGGAGTCCTGAGGGCTTTCCTCCGCCGAGAACTCCATTCAGGCACTTAGTTAGCCACCCATTCACCCTTCAGGGGTCCTCGAGCTTCTGCCCGAAGCTAATTAAGTGATGGACGCAGTAGCCAAGGAGACTAGTTGATTGACAGGCATGATTTACCAACCGACTCTGGAAACTCCAGTCTGTGTTTGCCCAACGCGTGGCCGGCAGTCCAATTAAGAAAGTGGAAGCTCCAAAGGGGGCGGTCACGGGGCGGACTGGGTTGTGGTGATTCCCGAGGATTGTGCGCTGGAAGCTGAGGCGTCTGCGGGCATCCGCACGATGTCGTGACGCGGCAGCGCTGTACAGTTGACACCGCGAGCACACTCCAGCCGCTGGAGTCCTTCGGTCCCAGAGGCGGCGTGGCGTGAAGGCAAATCGTTGTTTGGAGAGCTGGTCTCTCGAAGCTTTCGGCGGGTGGGGGAGGGGCGGCGGCCGACGAGCGGGCCTCGTGTGCGCTTGCGCCGGCCCCTTTGCCGACCGGGCGGCACGCACGCGCATGCTCAGAGTCCGTGAAGTCTCGTGGCTGCCAGCACTGCGCATGCTCGTCGAGAAGCCCGCTAAGGAGCGGCGCTGTCGGAGGTCGGGCGGGCTGGCGGTGACGTCGTGAGGAGAGCTTTAAAGTGCGGGCCGGGCCGGGCGTCTGAGGGTCCGACCCAGAGTCTGGCGGAGTCTTCGCCGAAGCCCTCCGCGGCATGAGGCGCTGCCGGCGCCCTTTTTCCTCAGGACGTGGAGAAGGTGGAGGAGGAGGAAGCCCCGCTGTCGCTTGTGCTGCTTGACCGACCGCTGCTGAGGTCCGACCCCTTCCTGGCCCCTCTCCGCCCCCCGCTGCTTCCTTGAGCCACGCATGGGGGCCGGGCACTGAGGACCCTCGCTTCCCTTTCGGGCCCCTGGCGCGTCCCCTGAGAGCCATGCCGGGCCGCCTCGGAGGACCCTAGAGTTGAGTTGGCGGGGGCCATGGCGGCCGCCAGCGGCTACACGGACTTGCGTGAGAAGCTCAAGTCCATGACGTCCCGGGACAACTACAAGGCAGGCAGCCGGGAGGCCGCCGCCGCTGCAGCCGCCGCTGTGGCCGCCGCCGCGGCTGCCGCGGCCGCCGCCGAGCCTTACCCGGTGTCCGGGACCACCAAACGGAAGTACCAGGAGGACTCGGACCCCGAACGCAGCGACTACGAGGAGCATCAGTTGCAGAAGGAGGAGGAGGCGCGCAAGGTGAAGAGCGGCATCCGCCAGATCCGTCTCTTCAGCCAGGATGAGTGCTCCAAGATCGAGGCCCGCATCGACGAGGTGGTGTCCCGCGCCGAGAAGGGCCTGTACAACGAGCACACCGTGGATCGGGCCCCCCTGCGCAACAAGTACTTCTTCGGCGAGGGCTACACGTACGGTGCCCAGCTGCAAAAGCGCGGGCCAGGCCAGGAGCGCCTCTACCCGCCGGGCGACGTCGATGAGATCCCGGAATGGGTTCATCAGCTGGTGATCCAGAAGCTGGTGGAGCACCGCGTCATCCCCGAGGGCTTCGTCAACAGCGCAGTCATCAACGACTACCAGCCTGGCGGTTGCATCGTCTCTCACGTAGACCCCATCCACATCTTCGAGCGCCCGATCGTGTCCGTGTCTTTCTTTAGCGACTCGGCACTTTGCTTCGGTTGCAAGTTCCAGTTCAAGCCCATCCGGGTGTCGGAACCTGTGCTTTCTCTGCCGGTGCGCAGGGGGAGCGTGACTGTGCTCAGGTAACACACCTGGGAGGAGGGACTGGCTCTGCATCCTGCCATCTAAAACCATCTAGCCGGGTCGTGGAAGCCTCAGCTGGTGGGAGCCGGTTCTTTTTATGGTTCTGACTCATCTTTTTGCGTGCAGAACATAGGAAGATTGTGTCTAAAACTCCTAGCGGGATAAGACCTGTGTGGAATTCTATACCTGCAGGCAGATTTGAAGTGGCCGTAATAGCTTATCTAAGAATTCATCTGAAAGCATCTTTCTGAAGGCTAGCATAGGAGTTCGCTTTCCTTGAATGTGGGCCTTGTCTTGCCTTTTGTTTTATTGTTTTTTAAGGGGAGGGAGTATGGGTCTCAGGTAGCTCAGGCTTTATACACAAGGAAGGATGATCTTGAATGTCTGATTCTCCTGTCTTGGCCTCCCAGGTGCTGGGATTACAGATGTGCACTGGCTTTTGTTTTTGTTTTGTTTTTGGTGCCTAGAGATTGAACTCGAGGCTTCGTGTTTTCCTTTTGGTTTAAAGCAAATCACTTTCGGTTTTAGACTTAATTTCCATATCTTAAAAAAAAACCTGTGCTTAACTATCTAGTGTTTTCCCTGTTTTGTTGTTTTTCTATCTAAACGTTTTCTCTTGTGTTTTTTTGTTAACAAAGTGTAATGGATTCCTTAACAGAAAATTCAAGCAGAGCCCTTGATTTGGGGGGGGGGGGGGTGTTAATACAGATTTCTAGAATGACTTCCTTGGAGTTGAACAATGTAGTGATTTGGCCAGAAATAAGTGCAGCACGCTCTTAAAATTCTCCCTTAGTTTCAGGCCTCTGTAAGCACTTTGTAGAACTGCCATGGCAGTTACTGGGATCCAGTAAAACAAAATACAGCTGGTCTGTTGACCTGGTGTTTGGCCTTGTGATTCGGTGACCACATCTTAGGCTCTTGGCCAGTTGGGGCCCCAGATCCTGCTAAGAATTAGCTCAGTGCCCTGCCTAGCAGAGTAGATCATCTGCTGGAACACTGTTGGTGTTAATATGAAGTGAAATTTTATTTGGAGAATCTCTCCTTTCAGTCCTAAAAAAAGGTAAGCCTGGTTAATATACTTCACGAATCCTCAGTGTGGGGCCTAGATTACAACTGTTCTGAGTGTCTCAGATGTGTGTGGTGCTTCCAGATGGTTGTCTTGACAAACCGTTTTTTAGAAGGGATGTCCAGCCGGTTGTGTATGCTCAACACTTGTGAGGCTGAAGCAGGAAGATAGCTGTAAGTTTGACATCTCAAAAAGATTCACATACCCTCCCAAAAGTAGGTATTTCTAGGGAGTTTGCAGTGTGAGGAAGATTTTGGGATCTGCCTTGTTGAAGTTTCTTGGTGCTGAAAGGATTTTACTTAAAGGTCATTTGTTTATTTATTGGGTTGTTTTTTCTCATGGTCATAGACCTTTTAGGTTATCTAGAGGTTTGGCAGTGTTTGGCTGCTTAATAGGGAATTCTCAGGGCACTGTGCGACTCCCCCAACATGGTCACACCAGATTTAAAAGCAGAACTTTCAAATTCTTAATGTGAAGGTCTGTTAGTGATTAACAAAATTGCATCATCAGGAAAATTGTCTTCTCTTTGCATAGTAAAGTCCTAAAGCTTTCCAAGTCCCTTCCAGCCCTTCCTAGATTCAGACTTGGCTCCAGAGTTAGTGTGGGAGGCCCAGCCACGTTCAGAAAAGTGCTGCCGTAGGCTTTGAATCCAGCTCTCACTTGCTTTGTGTGTGTGTGTGTGTGTGTGTGTGTGTGTATGTATGTATGTATGTATGTATGTATGTATTTATCTTGAGACAGTCTTGCCCTGTAGCCTAGGCTGGCCTCCAACTCAGCACTGTTAACTATCTCTGCTTCTAGTGTGCAAGGGTTGCAGGGATGAGCCATCATGGCTAGCCTTTGGGATTTTGTAGGTATGTTTTCACAACTGTTTTTTGTTTTTTGGTTTTTTTTTTGTTTGTTTGTTTTTTTTGTTTTTGTTTTTGTTTTTTTACCTGTATAATGGTAGAGATGGTGCCAACTTTTGAAGTCTTATTAGTTAAATGTGGTGATTTATTTAACAGAGCATGACACAGGATAGGCATTCAAATGTCTATGCAACTACTTATAGTAAGCCCCTGCTTTGGGTGGGAAAGGTACTAAGGAATTGGTTGATCCTGAAACATGGCTCCAATCTTCATATTGTTCATTCTCAATAGGCTTTAGACCAGGTGGATCAAATGAATTTAGAAAGACAAAGAAGCATGCTGAAGGGTTGGTTATCTTACTCACTGTGAGATTTTGGAAGTTCTTGAGAGGCAAGAAACTGCAACATAAAGAATGACTAGAAATTAGCCACAGTGGTAGAGTTACAGTAGCAGAGCTATTGCAGCAGTAGAATGTAGTCATTGGTAAAGATGATTGCTGTGAAGCATCAGAGATTTTTGGTAGGGGTTATCCTGGTTGGGGTCAACTACTGTTGATATTTGGAGCTGCTTGTAAATTCTTTTCTGGGTGGGCTGTCCTTGCACTGTTAAAAAAAAAAAAAATCCCTGGCCATCATCTACCAGACAATAACATTTTTTGTGACAATCAGAAATTGGCTTCCAACATTGACAGGTGTCCTAGTAGGAGGGGGTGGCAGAGCATCCTCATCCCAAATTAACTATTGTTCTAGGGTCTGGACACACCTGCTAATTTAAATCTTCCAGCACCTGCAGAGTTAAGCTCTGCTTTTTTGGTATGCAGTTAAGATGAGCACCTGCACATTAGTAATGCCCCTCATCAAATCCTGCATGGAAGCCTGTTAAGAGCTTTGGTTTTTCCTTGTTTCCCCATAGGTTCACTTACCAGAGGTGAGAATGGTAAGTTAGATGAAAACCTGTGATGTTTTACAGATGGAGATGGATTCTAGCAATTGCTGCCTTCAGTTGTTAGTGGTAATCATGTCTTTATTTGACAAATGGCAAAATGGTTTTACATTTGTTTTGATTTGAGGCAGACGTTTGACTCCAGTGTGTCTGGTGTCTTAGAGCAAGGCCTCACAGGACATTCTGGTAGTGTTTTACATTCCTTTCCAAACCCAATTGACAGGTTGCTTGTTTGTTTGTTTGTTTGTTTTTGACTTGTTGGTAATCTTCCTTTTGGATCTGGAAGTGGTCCTGTTTCCTTTTTATGATGTTTTCCAGAGGCCTATTTGTTTACCTTTTCTTGATGTGAATTCATCCCACATTCTTTGTCTGGTTCTGTAAGGTGACTAGGACAGTTTAAAACAGACCTCAGAACTGAAGATAGTTAAGTCGGTAACACACTGAGAGGCATAAGAACCTAAGTTTGATTCCCTAGGAGTCTTCTCTTTCTTTCTCTCTTTTTTTCAAGATTTATTTATTTTATATTTATATAGGAGTGCACTGTTGTCTTCAGACACACCAGAAGAGGGCGTTGGATCCCATTACAGATAATTGTGGGAATTGAACTCATAACCTCTGGAAGAGCAGTCAGTGAGCTTAACTGCTGAGCCATCTCTCCAGCTCCCTTTTCCCTTCTTTAAGGGCCAGATACTTGTAATCCCAGGGCCAGAGAGGTGGATACAAGACTCACTAGTCACCTATCCAGCCTTGCCTTTTTCTAGTGAGAGACCCTTTCTCAAAAAAAAAAAAAAAAAAAAAAAAAAGCAAAGTGATTGGTGCTTGAGAAATGACAACTGAAATTGACCTCTGTTCTCTACATGCATATATATCCACACCTATGCACAGATAATAAAGCAGTGTAAGAATTACTTTATGAAGTAATTCTTAAAGTATTTTAAAAAAACAGACCTCAATTATTTTAGTTAGAAAAATCACCTCAAGCTGTTGCCCACCTTTAATGCTAGTGTTTGGAAGGTAGAGGTAGGCAAACCTCCATGGGTCTTGGACAGCCAGGGCTACACAGAGAAACCCTGTCTCAAAAAAAAAAAAAAAAAAAAAAAAAAAAATCACCTCAAGGTGCTTACGATGTTTTTTTTAAATCACTGCTTTGTAGTCATTCCCAGATACCTGGGGCTTGGCAACAAGTCTAGAAATGGCTGCTTCACCTAGCCATCCATTGTGTGCAGGTGAGCTTGATCTTTGAACTTTTCTGTCTTCTGGTTAATAGTTTTGGGGAATCGGGCATCCCTGTCAGTTTGGAGCTAATAGCTCATCTTGTTTGACTGGTTGCAAGCAAAATTTAGCTTTGTGGTTTAAAATAGTTGGGAAAGTAGAACAGAAAAGTCCTGAGCTGCACCTCTTGTTTGGATTTTTTTTAATGAACATTTATTTGTATGTGTGCATATGTGTTTGTGATGTATCAGAGGTCAACTTTTGGGAGTTGGTTCTGTTCATGTGGGTCTCTAGTATTAGTCTTGGCAGAAAGAACCTTTATCCTCTGAGCTATCTCACCTCTTGTTTCCATGGGATGAAGTCAGAGCTGTAAACCCTTCATTGGCTTTCCTTTGTATTGTCAAGCTTGACAGGCAGAAAGTAGTACAGGAGAAGTATCTAGCTAGGAGCCATGGTCTTCAGCAGGAAGCTGGGAGCAAGCAAAGAATAAACAGGCCATAAAAATCGCAAGACTGGCTGGCTGACCATTTTAGCCTGAGCTGTTAGTGTACAGCTCTCAGTATGATACAACCCTTCCTGTCTCATATAACTGGTGCCTATTCCCATATTCTTTGAGGCCAGCAAGGTCCTGTGACAAATTAAACCTTGTTACCAAAGAAAAACAGATGGACTTTTCTGGGCATTTGCTTGTTACTTAACACAATCAGCTACCAAAAATTAAAAGATTATAGCAAACTTGGTGGAAGTTTCAGCTTCACTGTTTTAGCTGTTTGTGCATGAGATGATGATGATGATTTTGATGATGATTTTGAAGACAGAGTTTTACTACATAGCCCTGGATAGCCTAGAACTCACTATTTGCTATGTATACCAGGGAACTCACAGATCCACTTGTTGCTGCCTTCCTAGTATGAGTGCTGGGAGGCATGTGCACACTGGCCATGAATAAATTACTTTATGGTTCTATATTTCTCATTCTCTAAAAAGGAAGCCATTGATGCCTTTGAGTTGTCAGAAAGATTGAGTCTTTGTTACACTGCTTACTGATGAGTTCTTTTTGTTAAAGATGTCTCAAGAGATGAGCTGCTGTCAGTACTTTGGTATGTGTGGAATTGGGATTATCAATGCCACAAAGCCCAAGACTTTTCATGGAGGCTTGAGTTCACAGTCCTGTCTGTACCAGTGGCTCCTGCCCCACCCCCAGCCCTTAGCTTCTTCCCTTTGCAAGCCTGTCAGTGGTGAGGTAGTCTCAAGGGGAGGCTGCCTAGAGAAAATGGCCCATCAAGGGGGGGGGGGGGCTGGGATTAGGCTATTACTTTTTCTAGTTCATCCATTTTTTGATATGACCTGGCCTAGGTGGGATATGGAACAGTTGGAGAATGGTGGCCATCTTGGAAATGAGCCCTAGCAACTACATCTCCAAGACTCTCCCTAGAAGAAACATACGTAGTTCTGCACATTTCCTTATTAATGGGTTTCCAGAGTTACTTGTGTGCAATCCTTCAAGGAAAGCTTATTGCAATCTCCATTGGTCTTAAAATAGAGGTTTCAAAGTGATAGACTTTTAGTATAAATCATTAGCACACATTTAATTTTTTGTCCACAGCGCTGAGTTGAGTAAGATCTTTGAAGAGTGTTGTGTTACAAGGAAAACACAATTTCCGTAGTCCAAATACAGTAGAGTCGGGATGGTGTGGTTGGATAGCATGGAGGAAATCAGTTGGGGCAGGAGGCGTAGGGAAATTTTACCAGGAAAAAGGAGATAGGTATGACAGTTCCCTTGAGTATAGTGAATGACAGAGCTAGGTCCTGGTACTTGATGGTTTTTACTAGGCATGGGGGCTCAGCCAAGGCTGAGAACAAGCCAGCTGCTTAAGGTATTTCCTCCTCTATTCTCCCTGTAAAAACAGCAATAGGAGGCCATAGAAATTTCCTTTACATCAGGGGTAGAACTGGACCCAAGATATATTACATTTCAAACTGGCAGAATGAGATTTTCACTGTCCCTGTAGCAAATAGGATTCTTAGCAGGAAAAAAACAAAACACTCATAATTTCAGCTAGGCATTTTCTACTTAAGTTCAGCTAAGAGAACTTATGTTAAAACCTTTTGGGTTCTCTCCCACAGGAAAAATTGGTGGACTATCACAAATACCAGGAGGTTCTAGAATACCTGTGTTAATAGTCTTAATTAAACACAGGGTTGGTATGTCAAGGTCACTTCTGTGGTTCTGTGTAGCACTTCCTCCATACTAGTTGTGGGTCCTGGGCTTAGGGCAGGAAACTGGCATAGCTTGTTTGTTTTATAGCCCTTTGGAAGGTGGAACAGGGAGGATGGAAGCAGTCAGGCTTTGACAAACAATTTGAATTTATTCCAGAGCTACATTAAGAGAAGTGGTTTCTTGTTGGAGATGAGAAGTCAGGGCCCTTGGTCATGCTTACAATAGCCAAGTCAAATATAATACTTGTTAACAACAGAAAACATTGCATGTAGTAGGCACTACAGATTCAAGCCTTTGAGATGTGCTGTTATATTTAGCTCTTTTGGGAAGATTTGTGCATAGGTAGTATGGAAGATTTATCTTGCAGCCCAGCCTCTAATCACTATTATAAAATGATAACAAGGTTCATACCTGTAATCCCAACCTTTGAGAGGCTACGGTAGGAGTATGGCTGTGGGTTTGGGTCCAGTCTAGACTACATAGTTATAGGCCCTGTTGGGTTACAGAGACCTTGTCTCAAAAGTTAAAATGGAAAAAAAAAAATTTTTTAACGAGACCTAGAAATAGCACCTAGCCTAGGGACAAAAGGCCCCTTCTAGTATAGAAGCCTGTAGGAGAATCAAAGATTGTATTTTCTCTGCAGGAGCTGAACTCCTGCTCTGGCTTGCAAGTAGTCTAGGCTCTTTAGCAGTGCCAGATGCTTAGAATCTTAGGTAAGAGGGTCTGATGTACTTTTGAGTTAATCCAGCATTGTTCTCAACCCTCAAGTAGGCCTCCAGTTGTTCTCGTCCCAGAGGTTTCAGTCCTGTAAACAGTCTAACTTGATTCTGCCTTGAAGGGAAGTGGTGTCTTGTCTGCCTTTTAATACCTTTTTTTGGGGGGTTGGGAGGGTGTTGGTTTTTTGAGACAGGGTTTCTCTGTGTAGTCCTGGCTGTCCTGGAACTCACTCTGTAGACCAGGCTGGCCTCGAACTGAGAAATCCGCCTGCCTCTGCCTCCCAAGTGCTGGGATTAATATCTTGAGCGCCTTTTAATATCTTGAGTCTTTAATGATGACAAAAAATGAGTGCCTGAATTATAAAGTGTAACGAAATGAACACTGGAGAATCTACTGTTCTCTTTACAAGCATTGAAGAAACAAAGATTTTCTGTTCAGTATGTGACTTAACTATTGTCACAAAACTTGTAGCTAAGTGGAGCATGGTGGTACACACATTTAATTCCAGCACTTGGGAGGCAAAGGCAGATGGATCTCTGAGTTTAAGGACAATCTGGTCTTCATTGTAAGTTACAAACAGGACAGCCAGGGCTATGTAGAAAGACCCTGTCTCAAAACAGGCAGACCAAAAAGCAGTGCTTCTCACTGTGGACTCACAGTTATTAATAGGAGTGAAGAGTGGGGTTCTTTGGTCAGTACTCGGTTACAGTCGGTGATTCTTTTGCTATAGTAATTATATGTAGTATACTTACTATACAAATAGTAATATAGATCCTTTCACATACCAGTCCTTTTTGAAACTCTAATCAGTATTTTCCAACTTGATTTGGCTTATGGATATTTGTCCATAGTGTCTTGTGAGGACAAAACAAACACACATACACATACCACAAAACCACTAAAGAACCCTGATGTAGGAAGAGCTGGAAGTGGGGATAGGAACAGGTACACAAGTAAGGCATTTATAAAGAGGCGTGTTCTATCACCTAACACCATTGGAAAACACAGATATTTATATCACAATTCATAACATTAACAAAATTAGTTATGAAGCAGCAAAAATATTATGGTTGGAGATCAACACAACATAACTGTATTAAAGGATCAAAACTTTAGGAAAGTTGAGAACCACTGCTCTAAAGGCAGTAAAACAGTTTGACTTTATATTTCTTACTGGCTTTTGAATCCAGCATTTCTCTTGGGGACAGCCTGGCACTTAAAAGAGTCATTCCCAGATCTTTTGTGTTTCAGGTAATTAAGAATGTGTTATCTGTACAGCTGCTCTTGAGAAGGAGATGATCAGCAGCCATGAGAAAAAGGTTTTGGCCCAGGGGCAGCTAGGAATCCTAAATGGAAAAGCTAGAAGGCAGTCTCTTCCATCAGGCCTGGTATCTGGCTGTATTAATCTCTGCAGTTCAGTGGGGTAGCTTAAAATGGGAGTAGTTTATCTTTTGTGAGTGCTCATTGAGAACATGGGAGAGGCTCAGTAATCAGAATTATTCCCAGAACTTCAAATCAGAAGGAGTCCAGTTGAGGAGAAGATAGTTACCTAACCACATTGGGCTGGAGCAGGCTTCTGTCCTTTGCCAAGGACTTCTAGCTTCACTCCGTCTGCTTCCAGAGTTTGTTTTTATATCTGTTTTTGTGCTGGGGATTGAACCTAAGGTCTCACACATGGCCAGGCAAGTGCTTTACCTCTTGAATTACACCCTATCCTTAAGAGCTGCAAACAAAAGTGATTCTGGTCTATGCTAGAAGAGTTCTGGTTCAGACTGTTACTTAACAGTTACCATTGAATCTTCTGTGCCAGGTTTTTCCACGAATGGTTTCTAGGCAGACACTTAGGAATTTAAATGCGAGCCAGGCTGTAGTGGCGCAGGCCTTTAATCCCAGCACTTGGGAGGCAGAGGCAGGTGGATTTCTGAGTTCGAGGCCAGCCTGGTCTACAGAGTGAGCTCCAGGACAGAGAAACCCTGTCTCGAAAAACAAACAAACAAACAAACAAAAAAGAGTTTAAATGCGACATTTCCCTTCTGTGTGTAGATTCTTGAACTTCTCAAGTAGTAGTGGGCAGAAGGCAGACATAAGACTTAATCCTGATTCTATTCCCCATGAACTTGGGTTGTCTGTCTACTCTCTTACTGGTGACTTGTTCTGTCTCTTTCTAGTGGGTATGCTGCTGATGAAATCACTCACTGCATACGGCCTCAGGACATTAAGGAACGCCGGGCGGTCATCATTCTCAGGAAGTAAGTACCCCTTTTTGTCTGGCATCCTCTGCCTTATCTGTCTGGATCCTTTTAGAACTTACCTCTCTGTACTTCTGGCATTGTATAATGTAATTATTTTTACATCCTTAGACTGTTTAGGAAGTTCAGTGTTGAGCAAAGAAGTACTTCTGATATTTATTGACATACTTTTTTCCTCTTAAGGATTTATTTTACTTTTAATTATATGTATACATGTGTATTTGTGTGTGGGTATGTGCACATGTGTGCAAATGTCTGTGGAGTCCAGAAGAGGGTGTCAGATGCCCAGGAGCTAGAGTTCCAGGTAAGCTACCAGATCTGGATGCTAAGAACCAAACTCAGGTCCTTTACAAGAACAGTGCATGCTCTTACTCCTTGAGTTATCCCCAGTCCCTTTGGTCACAGTCTTGAAATAAGATTTGGGGAGTACTTTTCTAAACCGACTCCTCCCCCCTGTTCTGACTGGTTACATGTGCTTTCAGTGATTATTTTTAGACTGTACGGTAGCAGCCTACTTTTAAAATGCCCAAGCTTTCACTTGTAGAAGGGGCGAGGAATGAGGAGAGGTGACAAGAGTGAGAGGTTAGGATGCAGTATTTAGCTGGCTTATAGCTGTGGCTGTCTTTCCTCTGGTGAGGGGACCTTGGAGACACTCTGATTAACATTAATAATGTGCCCTGTCCTAGCTGGATATGATGACTCAATAATACCTGTTATCTAGCATTTAGGAGGCTAAGGTAAAAGGATTGAGTCAGGCGTGTTGTAGAATAAGAAAGAAAAGAAAAGGAAGAAAAAAAAGTTAATCAAGCAGAGTGAGACACTGATGCTAACACCTAGGAAGTGGGGGTAGGAGAAGAGTTTAAGGCTCACCTGGGCTACATGAGGCTTGTGTGTGCATCCTTCCTTGCTTCCTTTCTGTCTTGTTTTTTGTTTTTGGTTGGTTGGTTGGTTTTGTACAGTGTTGCCATGGCTGCCCTGGAATTCACTCTGCAGATCAGGCTGGTCTTGGAGCCTGTATTTCTGAAGTTCTGAAATTAAAGCCACCATGATAAAGAAGCTCCATCTTTTTTTTTTTTTTTAAGTTGAGCAAAGCAAGTCCAGATGTACAGGCTCAGATATGCTTGGTGGGGTGTGTATTGTTTGCCCCCTTTTTTCCCCCCTCTTAAAGCTTAAGCAAATTCTTTTTAAATCTTAAATACATTTTTAAATTTTGTTATAGGAAATGTTGCAGGTAAGTCAAGTATGGTAGGTAGTGCAGAGGCAGTTAGATCTCTCTGAGTTCAAGGCTAACCTGGTTTACATAGTGGCTCCAGGACAGCAAGAACTACCTAAAGTGACCTTGTCTCAAAAAGGCTGGCGAGTCGGCTCATTGATTAGGAGCACTTCTTCCAGAAGACCAGGGTTGGCTTACTAGCACCTATGTGCCAGCTCACAACCATCTGTAATTTCAGTCCTAGGAGATCTGATACTCTTTCTGGCCCAACCAGACCCAAGACTATACAATTTCTATATGGTGAAGTTCAGTGAACTTCTATATAGTTAGAATAGGCATTTGGAACAGCAGCTGTGAAGTTTCACATTGGATTTTATACTTTCAATATTGAATTATATTTTTATGCACTTACCCACCACTAGGAATGAAAAATCAAGGACACAGGTAGAACTAGAAAAACAATTAGTATGAGACCCTGTCTCAAACTAAAAAGTAAAAAAGAATGCTGGGTTTGGGATATGTAGTTCAATGGTAGAATGTTTACCTGGCAATCAGGGCCTGAGTTTAATTCCCAGCACAGAGCTAGACAGATAACACCAGTAGCTAGACATGGTGGTATGTGCATGTAGTCTCAGCTTCTTAGAAGTCTGAGGCAAGCTGGGCAGTGGTGGCGCACGCCTTTAATCCCAGCACTTGGGAGGCAGAGGCAGGTCTACAGAGTGAGTTCCAGGACAGCCAGGACTACACAGAGAAACCCTGTCTCGAAAAACCAAAAAAAAAAGTGCCCCATCAATATCCCAGGATATTGTAGTCATTGATGCTTCTTGGAGAAGAACTAGACCCAGCCCCTTTTAGGAGGGTGGTTGAAGGGTTAAAATACTGGTTAGATGACCAAGACACTAACCAACTTCAAGGGCAAGGTGATTAGTTCATGGATATGGTACTAGTGATTGGGGTTTCTGTTCTTTGCATGATTTCCTGATGTGCACTCCAGTGTTCTTCCCACTGGAGGACCTGGCTTGCTGCCAAGATGCTCACATATTAATCTTAAGAGTAGGAGATGTGAACTCTGGTCTGGAAAGGAGCACAGGCAAGAAGTGAGTTCCATGGGATGACTTTTGAGCAGGGATTTCTGACTTGTCACCAGGTTTTTATTATATATAGGCATCCAAGATAAGCACCATAAGACACTCAATAGTTCTTTCTATTTTTGCATGTATTACAGCACAAAGCAAAAGACACACTGATAGGAAAGTTCAGAATATGTCCCCTGAAGGCCCACTAGAAAGAGAATTAAAATTAATTACATCCATGTTAGTGGAAGAATCAAGGAAGGCTTGGCACTTCTAGCCTTCAGAACTAGAAACTACTGGCTACACAGAAATGGTATATTCAGTGCCTGGAAGGCCAGAAAATGGGGGACTCAATAGTGGAGAGCTGGGGGCTAAGAAGGAGCTCCTCTGGAGAACTTCGGGCCTTTTTAGGTCTTGATCTCAAGTGCATCTCAGGACTTGTTGGGTCTGTCTACAACACTTAGAGATGGCACTGTCTGTTAAACTGGGTGAAGTAGGTGAAGTGAGACAAGGCATTATAAATAGGACACTTTTGGTAAAGTAGATCTTAGAATGTTCTCAAGCACTAGGGAAGATCCACGTACCAAAAGTTAGCAAACATTTGTATGTTCTGGTTTTCTGTGTAGTGCTAGGAGTATTTGTTAGTATGATTTTATTTGCTTATGGTTGTGTTTTACAAATGGTCCGGTGCTTTACCACCGAGCTATACCCAAGCTATATCTCTTATCTGTGCGTCCTTTGGAGAAATTAACCATTGAATGCTCACCAGGGAGGGGCAAGTCAAGAAAGGCTTTCCAGAGATGTGCAGACAGTACTCAAATGGTTGGGCGCTATCCAACAACAGAAGGGTCTCAGGGTCTGAGGTAGTTTAGCCAGAGAGGTGCTCTTTCGGCTAGGGATGTAGCTCATGCTAAAGGTTTGCTTAGGTTGTCTGAGGCGCTTTTTCCATTCATGGTTCCATAGAAGGAGAGGGAAGGCTGGCTCTGAGACATCCATCATGCTGCAACAGATGAAATGAGGTAGAAATTGATATAAACCTGGATGGCAGTAGAAGACACCAAAAGCAATGGGATGTAGGGGTTCACACATGACAGTTTGTAGGAGTCAGAGGTCTGCTGGGGACCCTACCCTAGTTAGTGGATGAATGGGGTGGATGTGGTGGGTACACTCTGCTCTATTCATTGGGAGAGTATGAGTGCCTAGATCTTGGTTTCTCAGCTGTGATCATGCCTAAGCTATTGCCTCATCTCTCAGAATTGTGGTGCTGTGCCCATGCAGTTCTGCTCTGCCACAGTGAGCACTATTTCTGCCTTAGAGACCATGATGGGATAGTAGCTATGTGACCGAAGTCAGCAGCTTCTCTATTAGATGAATGGTAAAGGAGCACAAGAGGTGTTTCTGAGGCAAAAGTCCACCCCTTCCTTACCCACAGTCTACATATGGGTGTGTTGGAGGATATTTTTTGTTCTGTTCTTTTTTTCTGTGTATATGGTATATGCGCGTGCGTGCATGTTGTGTGTTCTTGTGGGTAGTGCACATTGGAGACCAGTCTTGATGCTGGGAATCTTCCATCATCTTTACTGTCTTAGGGTTTTCATTGGTGTGAACAGACACCATGACCAAGGCAGCTCTTATAAGGACATTTAATTGGGGCTGGCTTACTGGTTCAGAGGTTCAGTCCATTATCATCAAGGTGGGAGCATGGTAGCATCCAGGCAGGCATGGTGCAGGAAGAGGTGATGAGAGTTCTACATCTTGATCTGAAGACCACCAGGAGAAGACTGTTTACCAGGCTGCTAGGAGGAAAGTCTCAAAGCCTACCCCCAAAAGGACACACTTCCTCCAAGAAGGACACACCTCCTAACAGTGCTACTCCCTGGACCCAAGTATATTCAAACCACCATACTTAGTCATTTTTAAATTTGTTTTTATTTTTACACATATGAATGTTTTGCCTGCACCTGATGGCCACAGGTCAGAGAGGGCATCAGATGCCCTGGGACTAGAGCAGTGGTTCTCAACTCTTCTACTGCTGAAGCATTGTGGTGACCTCAACCATAACATTATTTTTGTTGCTACTTCATAATTGTAATTTTACTACTGTTATGAATTGTGATGTAGATATTTTTTTGAAGATAGAAGTTGTTTGTATAAACCACAGGTTGAGAACCACTAGAGTTCCAGACAGTTCTGAGCTGCCATGTGGGTGCTGGGATCCAAACCAGGGTCCTCTGGAAGCCAGTTCTGTTAATCCTGGGCCTTCTCTTGGGCCCCTACTGTTTTTGTTGTTTGATCTTAATTAAAGCCTGAGCTTTTCAGAATGGTATCTTGCTCCAGAGATCACTTCCAAGGCTGTAGTTATAGGTGAGCCACCATACCTACCTGGCATTTATATGGGTTCACGAACTGTGTACCTTTTGCTTGACTGGCAAACACTTTAGCTACTTTAGCCAACTCCCCAGTCCATGTTGACTGTAGCCTTGGCCATCCTTTTGTAGCCTTTGTTCCAGTCTCATCTGTACCTTGGCCTGATTTGTCTCCATGATAGAGTTGCAGCTCTGGGAATGGCAGTCTTCATGTTGGCCCTCTCCTCCTCTCACAAGGACTCAGATCTGCTTACCTCCCCCTGCCTCCTTGCTCTTGTGTTGATTACTGAACCCAGGACTTTGTATGTGGTAAACAAGCACTCTGCCTCAGAGTTAAAGTATAGTGTGAACGCCTAGCTCAGACCTCTGACAAATGTTCGCTTCTGCCACCTTAAACCTAATTTATGTTCTACTGTCATCTTGTTGTCGTCGTCGTTGTTGTTTTGCCTTTATTGGACATTGTGTTTCTTTTTTTTTTTTTTTTTCTTTTTTGGCAAGATCTCATTGTGTAGCCCTAGCTGGCCTCCAACTCAAAGATTTGCCTGCCTCTGCTTCTGCCTCCTGGGTGCTTATTGAAGGCATGCACTACAACCCCTCTCCCCCAGACTTTCAAAAGCCCTTGGGTAGGGGGTACAGCTAGAGAGATATGTGCACTACTCAACCAGAGAATCTGAATTCAGCACCTGACACCCATACGGGTGGTTCACAACCACCTGTAGCTCCAACTCCAGGGGATCCAATCTCTCTGGCCTCCGTGGACACTTGCATATACCCCCCACAACAGGCACACATACATAATTAAGAACTAACTTTTTAATTTTTTTTTTTAAATAAAAAGAAGCCCTTTCGTCTCTGCTTGTTTAGCATTCCCCAAAGGGTCACTGGTAGATGGATGTGGCAGGGGTGTTGGCCTTTTGTCTATTCTCTGGCTCGGCCACTTGGTCTTCATAACCCTATGTCTATGAGAAAATAAGGTCATTCTACTTTCCTCTATCTCTTCTGTAGTTCTGAGGGAAAACCCTCCCTGTGTTTGTATTGCTGGCAGGGATGAGGGCATCTATTGGAATGTGCCCACAATTCACTGGCAGGTTGGATAGATGTTCCTAGAGAAACTCTTAAGTGTGACTGGTTTGAGAAATGCTGCCTCCTGTGACTGAGAATGTCCTGGAGTCTGTTTGCATAGCAATCTTAATTGTTGGAGGTGTCCAGACAGAAGTTACTCCTAATTTCCACTTCTGAGCCTGAGAGTGGGAAAGGCATTTCTCTGGACGTAACTAGATGTATCTCTAGTTGAACCATAAAGAAACCAAAGCACAGAATACAGACTGCTGGCCTGGAGCCAAGCTGGTCTATCTATCTTCACTGGAGATAGATCTGTTCTGATAGGGTTTATGCCTTTACAAGAGGCCCTTTTGAGACCCCAGGTGTGTTTCCTTTGCAGGACAAGATTAGATGCACCGCGATTGGAAACAAAATCCCTGAGCAGCTCCACATTGCCACCCAGCTATGCTTCAGATCGCCTGTCAGGAAACACCAGAGACCCTGCGCTGAAACCCAAAAGGTCCCACCGCAAGGCGGACCCTGATGCTGCCCACAGGTACTTAAACCCTCACTAGAGGCCAACAGTGCAGCTGAGTAGGAGAGTAAGGAAGTAGAGGTGTGTGGCAAGACCATGGAGGTTTTTGAAGCTGAGATTGGGAAAGCCCGGCATACCTGACACAGGACTGGGCACTAAATCAGAATTAAGCAGACTTCCACAAGGTGACTAAGAGACAGCCCAAGACAGGGACTGGCTCCTGTTGCTTAGTGGGCAGGTCCCACTGCTATTAATGCATCTTGATTGAGATTTACTGAGTCAAGAGCCCAATTCAAGGATAGGGACTTCTGAAGACCTCTTTAGTGATGGTAAGACTAGAACCCTCCTTCTGGCATCTTAGTAACAACTTGTTCCTTTTGTTTGCAGGCCCCGGATCCTGGAGATGGACAAAGAAGAAAACCGGCGGTCTGTGCTTCTGCCCACACACCGGCGGAGGGGGAGTTTTAGCTCTGAGAACTATTGGCGCAAGTCCTATGAGTCCTCAGAAGATTGCCCAGAGGCAGCCAGCAGCCCCACCCGCAAGGTGAAGATGAGGAGACACTGAGGCCCTGTGCCCTCCTGGGACTCTGGCTGATCCTGATGTAGCTACCCCATCTTCTGTTCCGTTTGAGTGTTTTTTCTTTGTTATTTTGGTCCGATATACGTTTTCCTTGCTTTGTTGCCCATTAAGGCTAAAGAACAGAATTTGTGAAAGACCTGGGTTCTTATGTTCTTGGCTTTCCTCCTTGATGGAAAAGGCTATTAGCTTCTGTAGGGGATCGCGCACACCAGAGTAGCCAGTAGAGACAATGGGGACAGCTGTCTTCAAGTGGAAGTGTATTGAAACACACAAACTGTTTTGGCTACGAAATTCTAGTTTGGGCTTTAAATGTAAATCTTTGTAGTGTTTTAAACAAAGTCTATTCTTTTGCCAGCCCTTTTCTTCCACTGATGCTCATGCTTGGATGAGGTCTCTTGGAGTCATACAGCCCTGCACTGGGTCTGCTGCTCCTAGTTCTCACCTGCTGTCCAGGCCCTGGAAACTCATGCAAAACCCTGTTGGACACTGTTCAGGTTGGCTGCATATGGGGCTTAAACAGTGCCAGCCTCCGCCATCCCATTTCTGAGTCCCCAGGTTTCCTGCATGCCCTCTGGCTTGCTCTGCCCACCAATCCTGGATGATCAAGGGACTAGCACAATGGTCCTGACCTCTTTTGCCAAGAGCATGCCTGTTTGCTGGGTTGCTCCTATTCAGCATATGTGAGTGATTGTATGGAACAGTTAGACTTGCTGAAGTGGGTCATTTGTAGGAATTGTTTCTAGCTAGAGGAGCTGATTTGCTTCAAGTCTAGCATTTGGGTTATGGGAACTTGGGGTGTGTAGTAGGGCTTTGTTTCTTTTGTTCTGAGGTGTTTCCCCTCCCTTTAGTCTTTCCCCTCAGTTGACTGTCTTGGGCCTCTTTTCCCATATCATCTCTAAGAAGATGTGCCTGCTCTGTCCACCTATAGCATATCCAAGGCCAGAAGTCAGACCTGCATATTGGGTTGGTACTTTCTCTGCCTCAGGGATCTGGGTGCTGGGAAAGGAACTTCTAAAAATAATAGAAAAAAGGAGAAAGGTAAAGGCCTTGACAGTTTCTGCCTGCTTAGATCCTGGTTTTGCTGATCCAGGTTCATTAGGAATAACTTTGGCGGCCAGGACTGGGCCTGCCGAAAACAGAGGCCTTCTGAGCAGCCATGCTACCACCACTCCTCAGGCCTCAATGGTTGCAGAGATATGGGAGTAGCCAGCCATCAAGAAGTCTCTCTTTGGGGTCAAATCCTTTGCCAATGTGGAGCCTTTAAGTTGAGACTGCATAACTAAAGCAGTTACAGGTCGTCTGTGGTTTGGGGTTTTTGTTTTGTTTTTTTTGTTTTTTACTGCTCTTTTCCCAAAACATGATTTGTAGTTGTGTGTGCAGCACTTTGCCCTAATATGTGTGTGCTCTACAATAAAAACCAAATCTAATATATTTTGAAACAGTTGTCTGATGCTGTGGTGAGAGAAAGCCTGACTTTGGTTTTTCCCTTAATTTATTTTCTTGATCTTCCAACTGGATTTGGAGAAATCTAATTTATTACCCACCAGTCCTCTGAAGATTGGTCACTGACACCCCTTGATTGATGGCTAAAGGTGGACTTGCCCTTGCCCACTGCTCTCTCCCGCCTTCAAGGAGGATGGCCTTCAATAAACTATGGTGGCCAGGGATACACTTCATTGAATTCTAGAAGGTACAGTCTCTCCCTGGCTTGGTAGAGAGGCTGCAGGCCAGTACAAACACCACAGATGAAACTGGAACAGGGACAGTGGAGCTCAAGTAGAGGACATGGCCTTCTCAGCAACCAGGCTTTTGAGCTTTCTAGGTAGAACATTGGTAGATAAAGCAGGTAGGATAGGATGAGACTGGAACTCAATGGGCTCTAGTCCACTGGGGTCCCTAATGTGGATCCTAATGTTGCCAGCTGTTTCCATCTCTCCAGCTCTGCTTCAGTGATCTGAGCCAGTTTGATCAAATTGCCACTGTGAATCTTGGTCAAGCCACTATATTGCCCATAGAATGACTGACTGGCCAGCACAGTTTGAAAAGCAGTGGTAGGTCTAGAAGGGCCAGGGCCTCAGAATGAACTGTGCAGTGGACTGGGATGACATTGGAACTGTGAGAAAGCAACAGATGTCATCCCACTGTGATGTTGCAGACATGCTGATCCCACTCCATGCTTGGGTGCCTTTCTCTAGGGCCAAGGGATGGAAGAGACTTTTGATACCGGTGATCTAGGCTTCAGTCTCTCCTAGGATAGTGCCCCAATCCTTATGAAGTAATAGCCTTAAGCAAGTTTCTCAGAGTCCAAACCTAACTCCCTGAATCTTTCTTGTTCCAGCCATGGCACTAAGCCAAGAGGTTTGTTCAGCCCCTGACTTAGTCCTCATTTATACAGTAGTTGCTCCAACAGCAACTTGTACCAGCCCTACCCACATAGGAGCTCACTCCATTCCTTTAACCTTGTTGTGTGGAAAAAGAAACAAGTCTAGAATATTCTGTAGGCCAGGCTTAAGATGGGAGAGAGACATGACATGCTTACATGCATGTAAAGTTGTATGATGTATAGATAGGAAGGCAGTAGAGCCCATTAACTATAAGTGTAAATAACATGTACAGTGTGCTTGTAAATCTCTATCATTGCTACCCACAGGACATTTTAATTGGCTTTTTGTAGAAGCATGGGATTCATCATCTGCCTGTGGTTATAATTCCAACACCATGTGAGGGAGATGCATTTTATCAGTTTCTCTCAGCTTTCTATAGCTGCCAAAACATTACCACAAACTTGAGAGCTAAAAGCAAAAGAAATTAGCTGAGTATGGTGGTGCATACCTATAATTCCAGCACAGGCTGAGGCAGAAGGATCAAAAGTTCAAGGCCAGCCTGAGCTAAAAAGCAAAACCTTGTCTCAAAAAGCAAAGCAGCCAGGCATGGTGCTTCTCTATAATGCCAGCAGGAGTGTTGCAAGTTTGAGGCCAGCTTGGTCTACGTAGGGAGCTTGAGTTCAGCCAAGGCTATGTTGTGAGACCCTGTCTCAAAACAAAACTGTAGACTGTTTCATGCTCTGTCTGAGACTGGTGGGAAGCCTGTTTCTGCCTCTTGAGGCTTGGTATGGCTCTAACCACTATAGTTGTAAGTACTCTAGATTCATAATCACATGGCCTCTTTTGTATGCTACATCTTTCTCAGTGCCTCTCTGCACACCCCCTTCCCCCCAATGTGTGTGTATTAGAAGGGGTCTCTAGCCCAGGCTAGCCTTGAAAAAGCAATCTTGCCACTGCACCCAACATTTTCTGTCCCTGTCTTAATTGGGCGTTTGTCATTGGATATAGGAACACCCACATAATCCACAGCTACATAGCTCCACTTCCTTTTTTTTTTTTTTTTTTTTTTTTTTTTGTGTTTTTTTTTTTTTTTTTTGTTTTTTTTTTGGCAGTGCTAGGGATGGAACCCAGTGCCTCTCCAGTGTTAAGCAAGGACTCTACCACTGATCCACGTCCTGACCCCCACCTACTCCTTAGAAAAGTGTATGCCTTCCAGAAACTAGACCTTGAGAGCCTTGGGGGCCACTGTGCAGCTTACAATGCTGCTCTTTTCTTCAGAAATTGTTACTAAATCTGTGACCTATTGATTCCTCAAAGAAATTGTATTTATTTGATTGAAATTTCTCAGCCTCAGCACTATTTTAAAATTTAATCTGGTTGATAATAATTACTCCATTGCTTGCTTGTATTTTTTTTTTTTTCTTTAGTGCTGGAGATTAGGTCTAGGGCCTTGTGCCTTCTAGGCCTTGTAAATGTTAGCTATGCCCCCAGCAACTCATTGCTTTCATAAGTTTCAACCTATGCTGTCCAATCTGGAACCACTGGACTCTGGCTTGAAATATGGCTAGTTTCAATTGAGATATGCTTTATACACCAGAATTTGAAGTTAGTATTAAAAAAGAATGTAAAATATATAATTGATAACTTTATATTGATTACATGTTGAAATACTATTTTGGACATACTGAGTTAAATAAAATACATTATTTAAATTAATTTTACCTGTTGGAGTTTTTTGTTTTGTTTTTTGTTTTTTTTTGTTTTTTTTTGTTTTTTTTTTTTTTGGTTTGGTTTTTGGTTTTTTGTTTTTTTTGTTTTTTTTTAAGTTGTGTATGGTCTAGTGTGGGCTCATGCACATGCATGTAGGTGTCTGAGGACCCAGAAGAGAGAATGGCACCCTAAGGAACTAGGATTAACAGACTGAGCTGTCCCATGTGGTTGCTGGAGACCATTAAGACTATTGTTTCTGTCTTGAATCTAGCTCTTGAGTTGTTTGTTTGTTTGCTGGGAATCACATAGGATTGGATAGATAGCTTACCTAACATGTTCAGTCCCAGCACCACACACACAGACAGACAGATCCTGGATAACACTAAATGCAGTTATTTACACCTATAATCCCAGCACTCAGAAAACTGAAGCAGGGAGGGAGGGGATCATGGGTTCTGGGTGAAAACAGTAAATGCAGTGAACAAAAAAAAATTCCTTATTTTTGAATACCAGTGTCTTAGTTTTTAATATAATTTCAATTTTACATAATTCTTTTCTCCCTCAGTACTGGGGACCAAACTCAGAACAGGGAGTATGCTAGGAAAAACAGTAAGAACTGAGCCCTGTTCTTTTTTCCGTTATTTTTTTTCCATTATTAACTGACACAGGAAGTTTGTGAGAATGTGTCCGATATATATACAAACACCATATTGTTTTTGGTGCTAGGAATTGAACCAAGGACTTGATGTGTGGGGCAAGCACTCTACCACTGAAGCACTCTACCTCTAAAACATGATTTGCCAGTTGAGTTTTTCACTTAAGTGTATGATACTGTTGAGTACATTTGGAACTTGGGATCTGGTGAGCTCTTGTGAAGATAATCAAAATTAGTAGGAAAGTCACTGCACTGGCAAGCAACTAGGAAGTGTGAAGCCAGTGAGCTGAGGGTCCCAAATAGACTGTGGGTGCTGGAGCCCTGAACCCACACCAGATTTTGAGATCCACCAGCTCGGTACCAGACACTCATTGCTGCAGTTCTTCCTGTGCCCTCAGTGTGGCAGCAGAGACCCAATGATGTTATTCCCCTGGTGGTGTGCTGCGCAACCAGCCCTGGATTTGGATGGGACTAAGTACCCAGAGGTCACATAATCTGCCTGAGGTTGCCCACTGCTTCTGTTCTACACAGCCATACAACAGGAGGCATACAACATGAGGACAAGCAGATGCCATCAGGTATTCCCTGAGCTATGAACAAATTGCCTCCAATGTGGCTCTCACCCTACCTTAGAGACGGGTGCACCTACCACATTCAAGTGGTAGAATTGCTCAAGCTTCTCTTGCATGGCCTGGGCTCTTCTTGGTTACTAGGGGTGCCTCTTTGTACTAACTTCCAGGGTATACTACGTAGCTCCCATGATTCCTCTCCAAGCTGGACGCCTGTTCCGTTTCTCCTACCTTTTCCTCTTTCTCACTGTGAATGAGGTTCCCTACTTAATTTATCATCCCATTTAATTCATTTTTTTAAGATTTATTTTATATGAGTACACTGTAGCTATTTTCAGACACACCAGAAGAGGGCATCAGATCCCATTACAGATGGTTGTAGGCACCATGTGGTTGCTGGGAATTGAACTCAGGACCTCTGGAAAAGCAGTCAGTGCTCTTAACCACTGAGCCATCTTTTCAGCTCCCCCTCCCCTATTCAATTCTTACCACCATTTCTAACACCAGGCTTAGAATCAAATCCTAATTCTACAATTGCGGTGAGCAAATGGCATTCCTGTGTGGCTTCAGTTTCTTCTGTAAAATGACCATAGCCTTAAGCTGATAGTGGCGGCACACACCTTTAATCTCAGCACTCAGAGGCAGAAGCAGGTGGAGCTCTGAGTTCTAGGGCAGCCTGGTCTACAAAACAAGTTCCAGGACAGCCGGGTTTACTAGAGAAACCCTATCTCAAAACAACAACTCACATACACAAAATGAGTGTACAGCAACACACACACATATATTGAGTGTGACCTTAAAGGAAGAGTTCCCTGTACAGACTAAGTGTTAAGTGTTAACAAATCAGGGAATATTACCCCCATTCTTTGTTTGTTTGTTTGTTTGTTTGTTTGTTTTTCGAGACAGGGTTTCTCTGTTAGCCTTGGCTGTCCTGGAACTCACTCTGTAGACCAGGCTGGCCTTGAACTCAGAAATCCGCCTGCCTCTGCCTCCCAAGTGCTGGGATTAAAGGCATGTGCCACCACTGCCCGGCTCCCCCATTCTACAATGAGAAAATGGTACGAGATGGCAGAGGCAGTACGTTAGAACCTGGAATCACAGGAATAAATCATACAGCCCTACCTCCAGCAGACCTGTGACAGTATCCAAATACTTAGTCCCTGCCGCCTCAAAGCCACACTCCCAGTAGATGTACCCTAGTCTGAATCTTTAAGTCTTGATTATAGCCAAATGTAGCTATCCTGGATCCAGGGAAACAGCTGAGAAGGTAAGGACATCTTCTGCTAAGCCTGATGATCTGAATTTGATCTCCAGAACCCAAGTAAAAGTAAGGAGAAAGCTGACTCCACCAAGTTTTCTGCATGTGCCTCACTTCCACATCATACATGTATGCATACACATACGCACATGAGCATGCACTAGGAATAATAAATAAAATGGTTTTATTTTAAAGATTTATTTATTGTGAGTACACTGTTGCTATCTTCAGACACACCAGAAGAGGGCACCGGATCTTGTTACAGATGGTTATGAGCTACCATGTGATTGCTGGGAATTGAACTCAGGACCTCTGGAAGGGCAGTCAGTGCTCTTAACCACTGAGCCATCTCTCCAGCCCCCAATAAAATGTTTTTTAAAAAGAGCTCAAGTCAATATCCAGAGTCAGGCCTGTGTCAAGCTGAATCCTACCTCAGGAGAAGGATGACTGAAGGTATGTATTATCTACCTTTGTCCTTTTCTCTACTGGGAAGGGTGAGATTCAAGACAAAGTCTCAGGATGTATTCTAGTCTGGCCTGAACTCAACATCCTTCTTGGCAAGTTCCTTCTGAGAGCCTGTTTTCTCCTCTGTAAAGTAGAATCAGAGAGGGTGACCCACCCCAGGCTTTCTTTCCTAGTCAGCCCCTGGATGGAATATGCCAGTGCACAGGGAGTGCCCTCCTCTCTGCATTCCGGGAAGATGAGGGACTCACTGCTGCCCTATGACTAGCCCAGCTGACTCCTGTCCTGGTATCCTTCTCCCTTTCATCCCCTAGCTTCCTTATACCCTAAGCCCACCCAACCTTGCCTAGATCTCCTGCAGGAATTCTAGACCTGCCAAGCCCCCAGACACCACCTGGAAGCAGCTGCCAGTGCGTTTAGCCAGCCTCTGGAAGGTTGAGGCTCTCTCCTTGCCCCTTCCCTGCTCCCTGGAACTTTTTTCTTGCCCTTCTTTAGACTCACCCTCTCCTCTTTGCTTCGAAGGGATGTAGACCAAGGCGACCTTGGACCAAGTGTCCATCCTTAGCTTCCATTTACTTTCTGTAAAGTGGAATGATCTTTGCACCTATAAAAACTAAAGGTGAAGCATATGTGTTTCCTAAGGCATCCATTCCTGAGGATTCTTTAAGAGTTTGCTAGCTTAGCTGAGGGACATCTCTAGTGTGGTGGTTTGAATAGGTGTGGCTCCACAAATTCATGTGTTTGAATGCTTGCCCATAGGGAGTAGCACTGGTAGGAGGTTTTGCCTTGTTGCAATATGTGTGGCTTTGCTGGAAGAAGTATGTCACTATGGTGGCCAGCTTTGTGTCTCCTATGCTCAAACTACACCCAGTGTGGTACACAGTCTCCTGCTGCCTGCAGAGCAAGATGTAGAACTCTGAGCTCCTTCTCCAGCACCATGTCTGCCTGCATATCATCATGTTCCCACCATGACAGTAATGGACTACATCTCTTAAACTGTAAGCTAGCCCCAGTTAAATGTTTTCTTTTACATGACTTGCCATAGTTGGCCAACCAGTAGCGGCACATGCTTTTTGGGAGGTAGAGGCAGTCTTCTGTGAGTTCAAGGATCTTTGAGTTCAAGGATCTCTGAGTTCAAGGCCAGCCTGGTCTGAAGAGTGAGTTCCAGGACAGCCAGGGCTGTTATACAAAAACACCTATCTTTTTAAATTTCCAGAGTGCTGAGATTACAAACATTTAATGCCTTACCCAGTTTACTTAGGTTGCATTTAGGGCTTTATGTATACTAGGAAAGCATTCTGTCAATCTAGCTATGTACCCAGCCCTTCTTGTTTTGTGTGTTGGAGTTCTACTCTATAGACCAAACTGGCCTGGAACTCATTATATAGCATAGCCTGGCCTTGAACTTGCAGTAATCCTCTTGCCTCAATTTCCAGTTACTCCAAGGCTACCACACCTCGTTTGTATGTTACATTGTTGTTTGTTTGACTTAGTTTAGTTGTTACTAAAAAGGGCTGGAGAGATGGCTCATTGGGTAAGAATGCTTCATGCCTGGTGTGAGGGCTCATACCTTTTAATCCCAGCACTCAGGAGGCAGAAGCTGACAGAATTCTTCTGTTAGTTTGAGGCCATCCAAAGCTATAGTGTAGAACCCTATCTCAAATAAAATGAAGTATAACCAGGCATTGTTGCTCATATCTATAATCCCACCCCTTAGGAGAAAGCAGAGGCAAAAGAATTGCTGCGAGTTCTAAGGCTGTCAGCACTACACAGCAAGAACCCATCTCAAAAAGAAAAACAAGTGGGCCTGGAACATAGAGAATTCCACCTGTCTCTGCATCCCAAGAGTGATCAGGACTAAAGGTGTTCCACTGCACCCATCTAGGTGCCTCTCTCTCTCTCTCTCTCTCTCTCTCTCTCTCTCTCTCTCTCTCTCTCTCTCTCTCTCTGTGTGTGTGTGTGTGTGTGTGTGTGTGTCTGTCTGTCTGTCTGTCTGTCTGTCTCTCTGCCCCTCTCTCTCTCTGGTACATTTTTGCTATGCCCTTTAGGTTAGCCTCAAATTCTTGACTCAAGAAATCTTCCTGCCTCCACTTCCTAAGTACACAAGATCACAAGGCACATACCCCATCTTTTTTCTTACCTTTTATAAAAATGTATTGAATTTAAAGAAAGAGTTTTTTAGCTCACAATTCAAGGCACAACCCATCATTATGGGGAAGACCAGGAAGTAGAAGCTTGAGCATCTGGTTACGTTTGTGTTTGTAGTCAGAAGAAGAGAACAATGAATGAACTTAGGCTTCTCAGACTTTAAAATCCACTAGTGAGGAACTGGTGATCTGGCTCGGGTGATTTAAGAGCACTGGCTGCACTTCCAGAAAGGTACTGAGTTCAATTCCCAGCAACTACATGGAGGCTCACGACCATCTATCTATAAGGGCATCTGATGCCCTCCCTCTTCAGGCATGCAGGTGTACATGCAACAGAGCACTCATACATATGAGAGAGAGGGAGGAGTGGAGAAGGGAGGGAGGGAGGGAGGGGAGGAGGGAGGGAGGGAGGGAGGGAGGGATGGAGGGACGGAAGGAGGAAGAGAAACATTAAAAGAAAAAAACCATTACATTAAAAGAAAATACTAGCTGGGCAGTGGTGGAACATGCCTTTAATCCCAGCACTTGGGAGGCAGAGGCAGGCAGATTTCTGAGTTCGAGGCCAGCCTGGTCTACAGAGTGAGTTCCAGGACAGCCAAGGCTATACAGAGAAACCCTGTCTCGAAAAACCAAAAAAAAAAAAAAAAAAAAAAAAAAAAAAAAAAAAAAAAATACTAAAGAGCTGAAGAAATGAGTATAACCCTCTTGCAGAGGACCTGAGTTTACCTCCCAGCACCCACCCTGGAAGTTTAATAACTGCCTGCAACTCTAGCAACTCTAGCATCAGGAGATCTGAAGCCTCTGGCCTCTGCCAATGCCTTGCAGTCATGTGTGCACCACACCCCTCACAGTTTTAAAAATAAAAAATAAGGGCTGGAGAGATGGCTCAGCAGTTAAGAGCACTGACTGCTCTTCCAGAGGTCCTGAGTTCAATTCCCAGTATCCACATGGTGGCTCACAACCATCTGTAATGGGTTCTGATGGAGGTCTGAAGGCAGTCACGGTGTACTTGTATACATAAGATAAATAAATATATTTTTAAATATAAAATAAAAATAAAATAAAATTGGCCAGCACTCAAGAGCCAGAGACAATAGAATCTCTGAGTTTGAGGCCAGCCTGGTCAACAGAGTGAGTTCCAGGGTAGCTAGGCCTACACAGAGAAACCCTGCCTCCAAAGAAACAAACAATAAAACATCAAAAACTCAAAATCTATTTATAAAAATTGGCTTGTGATTTGTGCTGGCTGGTTTTCTGTGGTGGCCTCTGGCTTTTATTTCTACTGCAAGGGGGAATGTGGCATTTCCTAACAGTCTACTCCTAATTGACTAATTTGGAAAGCTGTGTGAAGGAAATGAAGGGGCCTGGCAAGGGCTAGACCTCTCAGAGCTGCCTGGCTGCAGGACTGCAGCACATCCTCTTTGTAAATGAGAGGTTTGCATTTTTGTGTGATTTTTTTCCCCTAATCTATATGTGTGTAGGTATTTTGCCTGCATGTTTGTCTATGTACTACATTGTGCCCATGGAGGCCGAAAGAGGGTGTCAGACTCCCTGAAAGTGGAGTTACAGATGGTTGTGAGCCACCATGTGGGTACAGGGAATCCAATCACATCACTCCAGCCCCAGGAGTTTAAATCTTTTTATCTCCTCCACTTGGTAAAACCCCTGTTTATCCAAGGGCTGGAGAGATGGTCTGGTAAGAGCACTAAGCACTCTCTTCCAGTGTCTTCCAGACGACCTGAGTTCAGCTTCTGAAGTCCTACGTCAGGTGGCTGACAACTCTCTGGAACTCTAGTTCCAAAGGATCGCTTGCTGTCTTCTGGTGTCAGAGGGCACCTATATATATGTGGCAGATGAGTGCGTGCATGTGCATGTGCGCGCACACACACAAACACGTGAGCATACACATAATAAACATAAATCTTAAAAATATTGAATTTTGCATAAAAGCTTGACAAAGTGTGTGGGGGGGGGTTATGTTATATATTGGTCCTTGGTAGACTAGCCAAGTTTTAAAAACTATTTTTTGCCAAATACATGCCTTTAATCCCAGTCCATGGGAGGCAGAGGCTGGAGGATATTTGAGTTTGAGTAGAGCCTGGTCTGTAGAGGTAGTTCTGTGCCATTCAGAGCTACACAAAGAAACTTTGCCTCCAAAAAACTAACTAACTTAACTAACTAACTAAATAAATAAATAAGTGGAGGCGGAAAAAGTTTAAGCTTGGCCTGGTGGTAAATGTTAGGTTTGAAACCCTGGACAAAAGGCTATTTAAGTATCAAAGCAGACCTGGCTGCGGACTTCTCCCCTCCTCCCTCAGAAGTTGTAGTTACCCATTCTCTTTGTACCTTTGGGCCTATTGGCTGCTGCAACTGCTCTCCCTCTCCCCTCTCTCCTCCCCTCCCCTCTCTCCCCACGTGGTACAGCTCAGTCTGCTCACATCCACTTTGGGCTCTCCCCGATATCCCTGCCCCTGCCATGCTCACCCACACGACTATAATAAACCTCCATCATGCATCATACTTAGGAGCAGTCAATTTCCTTTTTTATTTATTTTTTCATTCATCTGGTGCCTAAATCTGGGACCAATCATGTTTCCTTTCCTTTTAATTTCTTTTATCTGCTCCTCTTCCTTCTCTTCTTTTCATTCCGTAAACACCTGTTACAGCAGCAGGTAAGGAGGCTGAAGAAGGAAGAGCAGGAATTCAAGAGCAACGTGGGTTATATAACATGGGTTATATATTTGTCTCAGAAACAAAACCATAGGCCAGGTATAGTCGCAGGTATGAGGGCACACATCTTTAATCCCATTGCTCCAGAGGCTGCTCTGTGAGTTTGAGGCTGATCTATGTAGTAAATTCCAAACCTGTCAGGACTACCCAGTGAGATCCTGTCATAAATAAATAATGAATAGATCAATAAATTCAATATGAAAAATAAAAGTCACTCTTTTTTTTTTACATTTTTAAAAAATTTATTTTATATGTATATAATGAGTGCTCTATCTGAATGCACACCTGTAGGCTAGAAGAGAGCATCAGACCCCATTATAGATGGTTGTGAGCCACCATGTAGATGCTGGGAATTGAACTCTGGACTTCTGGAAGAACAGCCAGTGCCTTTACCTGCTGAGCCACCTCTCAGCCCCCATTATTTTATTTTATTTTTTAAGATTTATTTAAAGTATGAGTGCTCTATCTGCATGTTCACTTGCATGCCAGAAGAGGGCATCAGATCGCATTATAAATGGTTCAGAGCCACCAAACGGTTTCTGGGAATTGAACTCAGGACCTCGAAGAGCAGTGTTTTTAACTGCTGAGCCATCTTTTCAGCCTTAAAAGTCATTCTTTACGTCCATCAAACAACAGAAGTTATTTGTTGCTGTTTTGTTGTCTTGTGTTTGTTTTGTTTTGTTTTTGTGACTGCTGCGTAAATTTCTAGGGGTTGGTTACCTGGGTAATCACTTTTACTGTAACTATGAGGGTAGAGAAAGCCCGTGCTCCTGTGGAGCACGACCTGAGCAGGCGCAAGCTGGAGATCTAACATGGGGTAGGACAAGGACTGCAGCCTAGGCCTCTGAGTTGCTTCTGATGATGACTGGTGTGGGGTCTGATCTTGGTCTGTGTTGGCTGTTCCTGTCTCTTCCTCTGTGAATCTGGGGTGATATCGCTTTAAAACTGTGTGGTATTTGTGCCTTTCTCAGGGAGCTCTTAAAATCATTAAGCCCACTGAGCTCAGGAGGGGCCCTTTGCTGGCAAGCCAACCACTTTAGCTACAGCATGGGAAAGAGCTGTGAGTAGGGCAGGCTGAGCAAAGCCGGTCGTGGGCAGTCTGGAGATAGCTGCTGAGCAGCTGCCTGAGGGTTAGGGGTCAACGCCTCCTCTCTTGACAAAAATGGTAGGATGGGGGCTTAGCCTGCTTAAACTCCTGGGATCTCCCCCAACACTGAGCCCCTCAGCTAGCAGGAAAAGGTTCAGCCTGGAGGCCATTGTCCAGAAGAGAAAAGTCTCGGGAGGTGGGTGGGACAGGAAGAAAGTGGGGGCGGGGCGCAGCTTTGTTCTCGGAGTTCCCTGTAGGGGTGGGGGAACCGGGTGAGAAGCCCGTATCCAGCTCTTGTTCAGCCCGGTATGCCGCCACCTCCTGCAGCCCTCCGCCCCTTTTCTTTGCCTCACGTCCCTCTCAAGGATCTTTTGAGCCGGTGCAAACCGAACCCTTTGTGTTGGGTTATGAATAATAACTCCGAACGAATTGAGAAATGTTTTTTTGAGACAGTTTTACTATGTAGCTTTAGGCTGGCCAGGAACTCAGAGAGATCTGCCTGCCTCTGCTTGCCTCCTGATTGCTAGAATTAAAGTTGTGTACAACCATCCCCGGCTCCTAGAGAGGGGTTCTTCAGTAATAGTTGAGATAAAAAGCATGGTGTGGGAGACACACCGGGGGAGTAGGCAAAGTAGTGATCTGTGAAAACTGGCTACACAAACTTTGTAACAACGGCCAAGATGGGGGAAGTGGGGCCTGGAGGGGCTAGAGAATTGTCCCTGGCTTTATGAGAATGTTCATGTAGCTCAATCATGAGTGGAAAACAACCTTCACCAACCCACAGCCCAGCTTCCCACGGTTAGGATCCACCTTCGGACTACAAGTCCCAGCAGGCCTCCGCACCATTGCGCATGCGTAACTGGGGCCCCCTGGCGAGCCCGGCGAGCCCGGGGGCCCCGTTCTCGCCCATTGTCTGGCGAGCAAGGGGCGGCACGGCACGGCGGGCACGCTCACGTCGTGGGTCGGGCGGGCGTCCGTGGCGTCCCGCGCCTCCGTGCAGGCCCCGCCCCGCGCCTCAGGACCGGCGGGGCCGGGCGCATCCCGCGGCGGTGGCGGAGGCGGGCGCAAGATGATGAAGTTTCGGTTCCGGCGGCAAGGCGCCGACCCGCAGCGCGAGAAGCTCAAGCAGGAGCTCTTCGCCTTCCACAAGGTGCGGCGGCGGGGGCGCAGGCGGCTCGGGCGGGCCACAGCGGGCCGCCTCTGCCCTGCGAACGCCGCGCTGCTCGGGTGTGCCTAGTCGGGGTCTCGGGCTATGCCCCGCGCCGTGCCGTGCGCCTTCGGGCTCCTCTTGTTTCTCTGCCCCTGCTCTCTGAACCCCTGATCTCTCCTGGGTGTCTCTTGGGCTCAGTGGGGTCCTCCGTCCTATCTGCCTTTCACTCTTGGCCTCTTTTCTTTCATTTTTGGTGTGTAGCCTGGCTCGGCCGAGGGACACCCAAGAGTCAGGTTTTGTTTTTCTTTAACTCTTAGGCGGGCGAGAGAAGGAAAAGTGGGGGGTGGGGCTGGGAAATCCCAGCGCCTCCACTTTTCTCCCCAGGCTCTGCCCTACCTTGGGGGTCCCAATTTCAGGGGATATGCTGGTCTGTATACCCAACTGCATTTCAAACCTTACTGCCTCAGTTTCCCCCGCCATGAATTGAGGCCAGTTTCCTCCTTGTGGATTCTGGATCTCCTTGCAACCCGGCCGGCCGGCCAGCCTGACCTTATTAAAGTTGGAGAGACGTGATACAGAAGGAATCCCAGGAAAGGCCTCAGCCCCCACCTCGTCTGCACTCCAATATAGAGATCCGCAAGGCTAACTCTTATCTGTACTGGTGGGGCTCGGGTTAGATGTTACTTTTATCCCAAAGCCTGTGTGCATCCATCCGTTGAGGATTCGATTTCTCATTTCCATTACACACGAGAAAAAAAAAATTGAGGTTCAGTAGGGAGAGGGCCGCTTATCTTTCTTGCCTTGCTGTGTGATAGCGATGAAGTAGGAGTTTTGAAGCAGCTGCTACTGTCCTGAGCAGAACTTAGGGACCCTGGACTTCTCTTAGGAGGCATGTTTCAGGGGGAGGCCCTACCATGGCTCAATTTTTCTTGTTGAGATTTCAGATAGCAATGATGGGGGTGCCAGGCTTTACAGACACCATGACTAAGAACCTGCCAAAGACCTGCGAGGATAGGCTCCTCGGATGTGAGCTTCTTTTTTGCTCACTATGAGGGTGCACCCCATGAAACAAGAAGAGAATGGGTCTTGGCCAGGGAATGACCTGCACAGTCATGAAGGGGCCCTGGAGCATGACTCCCCCTGGCTGATGCTACAGTGGTGGGAGTTAAGGAGGGTGAGGCCCAGTTTGAGTGGGCAGCCATGATAGGAGATAGATCATCTTGGGGAAAGGGTTTGATTGCCAGAGGGAGTGTTAGGAGATCTCTAGGGAATAAGCCCCAGATTCTTGAGTTAGGGCTTGTGGGCAAGGGTGAACAGTGGGTATTGAGTTTAAATCCAGCTCAGACCACAAATTACAAATTGCCTATAAGATGTGCGTCTCATACTAGTTTAATTTGGATCCCTGCCTTCCTGGTGCCAGGGCACAGTGGACACTTCTTCACTGAAGGGGTGGTTTATTCACTGGGAAAGGATAAGGATGGAAAGCCAGAAGAATAAAATATATAGTAGTTCACAGGGTCGGCTAGTGCTGTGGATAAAATATGGCGTGATGAGGGTGTGGGAATATGGACTGGGATGATGACGTAGGTGGGACCAGTTAGGGAGGCCTTTCAGAGCTGGTCATTTGGGAGTGCCAGGTAAAGCACAGTGTGGTGAAGGAGGGAACAGAAGGAATGCAGAAGATGCCAAAGCTTTAGCAAGAGCTGCTTAGCATAAGAGCAAAGGGAGTCATGTGGACTGGGATGCCCAGAGAGGGACAGCATGGTAAGGATTTGGCTTTGACTGTGGATCAGCAGGAATCTCCTGGAGGCCCCAAGTAGAGGAGGTAGGGATGGATGGCTGGTTTCCACAGGTGACTGAGCACTTGGCCAGGCCGGCATTGGGTGGGCCTGGAGCAGGGTGTGAGAAGGGTTACTTTTGTGTGTCTTAGAACTAAGATGACAGAGCTCAGGAATTGATTGGAGTTGAGGTGCAAAGGGTAGGCACTAGATAAGGGACCTAGCATCTCTTCCATAAGACGAGCCTGGTGGTGCCCACTAAGGACTGGGGGGACTTGCCGAACTGTCATGTTCTGGTGTCTCTCAGACATTGAACTCTAAGCCTGGGGCTAACTAGAGGAAGTCAGTCTAGACGGGCATGACAGTTCTGTGGGAAAGGGAATTCCCCCACCAACTGGTATGGTTGGTTGGTGGCTCTGATCTCTGGATGGCTCACTGTCACTGCCAAGTGTAATCAGGCTGGATGGAGAACTGTGTTCAGCCCAAAACTGCTTAGGTAGGCTCTGCCACTCCACCTACCCTTCCCGATGTAGCTCCATGTAGATGGCCTCTTACATTTATGTATTTATTTTTGAGATAATATCGTATTATGTGGTCTATGCTGTCCTCTATCTTGGGATCCTCCTGCCTTCACCTTCCAAATGCTATGAGTATAGCCATGTGCTGCCAGTCCATATTTGACATCTCTTGAAGGTATTCATGTCCCAATCACACTTCGGCATGAGTGGGAGCTACTTGTTGGATGGGCCAGTGGGAGGAAGTGCAGTCGTGTCAAAGGAGGGAGTAGGTATTGGAGCTTAGTGTATAAGGAAGGACCTGGTCTCACAAAGAGCGAAGAAGCAGGTAGGGAGCGTCAGCATCCACACTGATAATACTCAGGTCTCAGATGCTATCCGCACTTCTGATGGCACTGGGATTCCTGTTTTCTGGCTCGCTCCGTGTGGGGAGGTGGACAGCACCTTCTGGGCCAGTTGGAAACAGAAGTCCCTAGGTGTGTTGCCCATGGAGCCCTTTCTTCTCTCATAGACTGTGGAGCATGGCTTCCCTAATCAGCCCAGTGCCTTTGCCTTCGACCCTGAGCTTCGCATCATGGCCATCGGTACCAGGTCTGGGGCTGTCAAGATGTATCCTTTGCTCCAGAGGTGCTCAGGGTTCTCGAGGATCTCTCATGTGCTGCTCACTGGGATTCTAGCATGGCAGGTGCTTTATGGAGACAGCAGTGTTATTGGGGCCTTGGAAGAGGTTGCTTTGCCGGTGATGATTCACTCCTTTCAGAAATGAGAGGGTCTTTTTGTTGGGAGATGGGTGATTGGAAGGGAGGTCAGCTGTCCCTTGCTGTCTTTTAGCCTGTCAGTTCTTAGGTGATCCTACCTTCATTTTGGCAATTGTGACAGGCAGTTAGGGGTGGCCTGTGGGCCCTAGTGAGAGGATGGGCACGTGTATACACACACACACACAAATAGGAAGACCCATGTGTTCAGCCCAGGGGGTGAGGGCAGTGCCAGGCTCAGCATGGTGAGCGCAACACTGCCCCCATCTGGACCCTGATGCCGTACAATAGGCTGAGTGAGCTGTACAATGCAGGCTTTTTCCTGTAGTCCAGGGTGGGGGTGGGGCAACAGGCTGCTGAGTGTTTCCTTACTCTTGTAATACCACCCTAACCTGCCTTCAGGAAAACTGAGGTGCAGAGTCTGGCTAGAAGCAGCTTGGTAAAGGTGATCCCCCACCTCCTCACTGAGACTAAGAGCTGGAGCACTAGGTTGGGGTGGGAATGTGGCCCAGGGTTTATGAGGTGATAGCCTGTGTTAGGGAATGTGTCTGGATAGGGTTGTCCTTTTCTCTGTTGTGGGCCATTGGGTGTGTGGTGGACAGTTACTAGGATGAGCACTGTGCTGTGCTGCCACTCCACTGCTGTGACCTTGTCCATATTAGAGTGGCCCATGGTCTTCACTGCCAGGTGCTTAGAGCTGTCCTTGTGGGAGTTGGCCCCTCATGTTTAGTACAGATGAGGAAGCCAAAGCCCAGACCCCCTTCTCTTCCTACATTCCCATAGCCATGAGCCCCTGAGGTCGGGAAACTGAGGCTGGAAAATACCACCCTTGGTCTCTAAAGCCTCCCCTCCCCCTGCAGGGCAATCCTATCTCCTGGGAGACCCTGCTTCCTGCCAGCTGCCCCTGTCCTCTCTTTGTCATCCTTGCCAGCCTCTTCAGGGAGTCCCAGCTCAATATCCAGGCAACTTCTCCTTCCTTGTCACTGGGACAACATCACTGACCCATCTCTTAGCTCTCTTGGGCCCGTTCAGCTTTGCTGGTCACCATCAATCCTGGAGTTGCTGGGTCTCAGGGCACTTGTTCAAGTGGATCTCTTCTTGTCTTCTCGTCTGTGTACGCATCTGGAACCTGGGTCGTGGAAGCTGTTGGCTACCTGCTCTGGAGGGAGCTTGGGGTTCTTGCCCGTAGTCAGGGTTGCTGGATCTGGTGCTGCTCTGTTATGCCTAGGCCTGGTTAACCTCTACTGTAAGGCGCTGGGTCAGCGCAGGTGCATCCAAGGCCTCATTTGTGCCATGCTGGAGCCACAAAGCAGTTTTTTATTCTTATTCCATTGGCACCAGCTTTCTGGGTTTGAGTCATTGGCCTGCTGTGCAGATGAGGGCTTGAAAACCTGTAGCAGTACCCGACTGGGGTTGGGGGATGTGTGGATTCTGTGGGTACCTTGGGTACAGGAGCAGAGTTGCTTTAGGAAGTGGGGGTCAACAGGAGACTGCTGGACTCCTGGATGGCCAGGGCCTGTCTGACTGTCCTGGCTTGCCTGCATGTGTTTGTCCTTGACAAGTTACCTTAGCTATGGTGCACCTGGAGTGGAATTTACAGGCCTACATCGGGATACAGCCACCGTCACCCAGATGCATTTCCTGCCTGGTCAGGTGACTATCTGCCTTCCTTCACCAGCATCAGGTGGTCCCCATCCCCATGTTCTCCTCCCCTCCAGGCTATCCCCATTTTGGTTTCTGCTCCTTCCCATCAGGGCCGCCTCCTGACCCTGCTAGATGACAGCAGCCTGCATCTGTGGGAGATCATCCATCATAATGGCTGTGCCCACCTGGAGGAAGGGCTCAGCTTCCACCCACCCAGCCGGCCCAGTTTTGACAATACCAGGTACTGGAGGACCAGGCTGGGGTTAGCCACTGGGCAGAGGTATTAGAGAGGGCCTCTGAGCCTGCTCTGCTGAGGCAGGGCAGACACAGTTGGGGTATGGTTCAGGAGCCCTGCCTGGATAGAACCCTGTTTGAAGTGTTATTCTTTGAAGATAGGGTTAGAGGTGTGGCCAGCTGAGTCTGAGGCCAGTGGGTAGAGTCTGTGCTTCCCACTGTGTGGGCGCCTTTAGTTTGGGGGGACCCAGTGAATAGAATATGTTATATACTCAACTCCTTAGACCTTTAGGCTGGCACTATACTCTCTAGAGAGTTGGGACAGTTCTATGCCAAGGTAATATCAGCAAAGGCTCAGTCTCAGGCTAGCCTTGAATTTTTAGTGATTCTCCAGCCGTAATCTCCCAAGTGTAGGGTTACTGGTGTGTGCCCCCACGTTTGACCTGCTGGCTTCTTAAGTTGGGATAGGCCGGGCCATGGTTGATTGTTGGGAGGATTCTCCAGGGTATGCTTGGTGAGGTGCTAGCCGGATGCCTGGTTGTGCACAGCAGGCCAGGTAGAGAGAGGATCTTTCCCTCAGGTATGCTGGAAATAGCTGGAATGGGATAGTCTTTGCCCACAGTTTAGTTCCTGTCCTGTCCTGGTCACTATTTGGGCCCCTGAAGTCTGAGGTGTCTAGAAGACTGGTGTTGGGGACCCTGGCTAGGGTAGTGCTCTGATTCTGCCTGAGAGAAGCAAGGTGAGTCTTTTGAGACCTGGGGAACTTATTTTTATTCCTTTCTTTGCTGGCATGCTGGGGGATAATTGAGTAGGCTAATTACACTGCACGTAGCCTTCCCAGGGTGTCAGCCTGTGCTGTTAACAGGCCCTGTGAATGCACAGGGGTTTAGGAGAGCCCATAGAGCAGGTCCAGGTCGCTCCGCTTTCCCCAGCAGGTAGATGGCTTGCCTTAACTCTCTCCCCCTCTTTCCTGCAGTTTCCCTGCCAGTCTAACCCGTGTCACTGTGGTCCTGCTGGCAGCTGGCAGTACAGCGGCCCTGGGAACCGAGAGTGGTAGCATATTCTTCCTGGATGTAGCCACCCTGGCACTGCTGGAGGGGCAGACTCTCAGCCCGGAGGAGGTTCTGCGCAGGTGAGCTGCAGGTGAGCAGCAGGCAGGAGGACCTTCCCATTTTTGGGAAGTTCTCCTGACTGTCTGGGGCACTCTCTGCAGTGTGCCAGATGACTACCGGTGTGGAAAGGCCTTGGGCCCTGTGGAGTCACTTCAGGGACATCTACAAGACCCCAGCAAGATCCTCATAGGCTATAGTCGGGGCTTACTGGTCATCTGGAGCCAGGCCACACAGTCTGTGGACCATGTTTTCCTGGGTAACCAGGTAAGCTAGTGAGGCCCGCATGCTCCTCCTCCAGGCCCTTGTTCACACCTGCTGGCTCATGCCATTGTATCCTCGTCCATAGCAGCTGGAGAGCCTGTGTTGGGGGCGTGGTGGCAGCAGCATTATCAGTTCACACAGTGATGGCAGCTATGCCATCTGGTCCACAGACACTGGCAGCCCCCCAACGCTGCAGCCTACTGTAGTGACCACGCCCTATGGTGAGCACTGGGATGGCTTGAGCTAAGGGTGGGGACTGGAGGGCCAGCTGGCCTTGATGAGGGCACTGCATAGCCAACTGTACAGAAGGAGCCTCCGGGGGGGTATCGCCGGGTATGGGCCATATCTTGGGGAGAGGCACATGGATGAGGAATGGGAGGTCTGACACTCTCCCCACCCCCAGGCCCCTTCCCCTGCAAGGCCATCAACAAGATTCTGTGGCGGAGCTGTGAGTCAGGGTAGGTAGAGGGGTCAGTGTGGGAGGGGGCTTGTCTGGCTGGGGACTAGAGAATTAGGCTCTGGGCATATAGGGGTTAAGCCCTTACTGGGTTATCCAGCGTGTGCCTGGTTCTCCAGGAGCTCCTGGTTCACGTGGCACCCCTCCCCTTGCAGAGACCACTTTATCATCTTCAGTGGTGGCATGCCTCGAGCCAGCTATGGTGACCGCCACTGTGTGAGTGTACTTCGAGCAGAGACACTGGTGACCCTAGACTTCACCTCCCGTGTCATTGACTTCTTCACTGTGCACAGCACACAGCCAGAGGATGGTGAGTATTCCACCCCCCTCACCCCAGCTGGCCCAGTGTGGCTTTAAGCTGAGCTTACTCACCCAATTCCACAGAATTTGACAACCCCCAGGCCCTAGCTGTGCTTCTGGAGGAGGAGCTGGTGGTGCTAGACCTGCAGACACCAGGCTGGCCAGCTGTGCCTGCCCCTTACCTGGCCCCACTGCATTCGTCAGCTATCACCTGCTCTGCCCATGTTGCCAATGTCCCCAGCAAGCTGTGGGCCCGCATTGTAAGTGCTGGTGAGCGGCAGAGCCCGCAGCCTGCCTCCAGTGCCTTGGTGAGTGTGTGTGGGTGTCTTGTGACTCTGGGAGGGGTGGTGAGGTGGGGGCTGTTCTGGTGGAGGGCACTGTCTAGCCCAGACTAGAGATGGGCGTGCGGGAGGCATATGGTGAGGATGAGGAGGAGGCCTTCAACCTAACTTTGAGCTTCTGTCTTTGTTGGCTTTCTTAGAGTTGGCCCATTACTGGGGGCCGGAACTTGGCCCAGGAACCCTCGCAGCGTGGGCTGCTGTTGACCGGGTAGGTGTGGGTGGCAGACAAGGCCCTGCACCTATGAGGCCTTATTTGTTTCTTGAATGTTCCAGATTCTTTGGGTGCTGAAGTGCTCGGTGACTCAGGCTTAGTCCTAGCAAATCTGATCTGAGTTGTTCTGTTAGGAAGCCTCCCTTGATTCTGGCTCAAAGCCCTACCCTGCACTTCCTCTTGGCCTGGGACTGAGTTCCAGCCTAGCCTAGGCTCCACCCACCTGGCTTGCCTGCCATCGACTGGAAAATCTGGGTTGGCCTATGCTGACTCTGACAGTCAGGTGCTAGAAACTCCAGGCTAGGTCTGGGTACTGGTGACTCAGGCCTTACTAACTGCCCTGCCCTCCCTCCTGCCTGTCTTGGGACCCTCAGGCCTTTCAAGGTGGCTTGCCCTTTCCTGTTGGAAGCCTGCTATGGCCTCAGGGATGCTGGAGAGCCTGAACCACCTCATTCTAGTTCCTTTCCAACTGTTGGGGTGTCTCACTGTCTTGGGAACCTATCAGGGCTCTGCAGCTTTCCCAAGGCTGTACCCTGCTTTTGTCTCCTCCTCTCCCTCTCTCCTTACTCTCCCCTCTTGCCACCTAGCCTTCCACTGCCCCACCTGCAAGGCCTCCTCAGGCTTCTTGCCCTTCCTGAGGTTTGTGGCATATGCTGTGATTTCTGGGTGCCCACTGCTCCCCTCTGCCATCTCCTAGTTGTCAAGGTGTCTAGCCTGTTCCAAAGGCTCTTGGGGCATGAGACTGTGTGTAGCCTGAGTAACTATCTATCCTGCATAGTGGGTGCTTACTGCTGTGTGCAGTATGACCCAGTTAGAGTTCAGCATGTGCAGTAAGCACCTGTAGTGGCCACTGGAAGAATTGAGAGGGTGTGGATCTCGCAGGGCAGGCTCTGACACTCACCCTCTCTGCAGCCATGAGGATGGCACTGTGCGGTTCTGGGACGCCTCTGGTGTGTCGCTAAGGCCACTCTACAAACTGAGCACAGCTGGCCTCTTCCAGACGGACTGTGAACATGCTGACAGCCTGGCCCAAGCTGTGGAGGATGACTGGCCGCCCTTCCGCAAGGTGCTTCTCCTCCCCCTGCCCCTCAGGGCTGGCCTTTGAGCTGGTCATGGTTCTGCACTGCATCACCAGTCCATCTTATCCCTTCAGGTGGGCTGCTTTGATCCCTACAGTGATGATCCCCGGCTAGGAATCCAGAAGGTTTCGCTTTGCAAGTACACAGCCCAGATGGTGGTGGCTGGCACTGCAGGCCAGGTGTGGTTGGTGTTCCCAGATGTGGCTATTGGGAGGCTTTCTGCAGGAGGTGGCCCTGAAGGGCGTGGTGAAGTAGAGGGAAACCAACATGGCCAGTAGGTCAGAGCGGGAACAGAGCACCAGGAGCTTGGCAGGGGTGAGGACAGATGCAAAGTGTGGAGGTGCCACGGCTTGAGTGAGGGAGGGTAGGGGAACCACAGAGGCCTGGGGCTGGGGGCATAAATATGGGTGTGAAGGTGACCTCTACAACAGGGCCAGCGGGACCTCAGTCCCAGTACCTTAGCACTGTACGCGGGGCCTAGTGTCATCGCTCAGTGGAGGACAGAGACTCGGGAGGAGTCACCGGCTTCAGGAGGGCAGGGCTAGCATGTTATGAGGGCACCACAGCTTCTTGGTGTTCGATGAAGGCTTTGGTACGAAGTAGGTATTCAAAGGGTATTTGCTGGGTAGGTGACTTACGGGACTGCTCTGGCAGTGTTTGGATAGGTCTAGAATACCTCTCTTCTGCTAAGTCTACCCGCTGTGTGGTCCAGGTGCTGGTGCTGGAGCTCAGCGACGTCCCGGCAGAGCATGCCGTCAGTGTGGCCAGTGTGGATCTTCTTCAGGATCGTGAGGGCTTCACGTGGAAGGGCCACGAACGGCTGAGCCCACACACAGGCCCATTGCCTTGGCCTGCTGGATTCCAGCCCCGCATGTTGATACAGTGCCTGCCACCTGCTGCTGTCACTGCTGTCACTCTCCATGCTGAGTGGAGCCTCGTGGCCTTCGGTACCAGTCATGGCTTTGGCCTTTTTGACTACCAGCGCAAGAGCCCTGTGCTGGCCAGGTATGTGGCATGAGGTGGGCAGGTGGGCAGCCGGAGCCCTAAGAAGATGGTCTGGGATTCAGTTTCTTTTCAGAGGTTGTGTCAAAAGCAGGCTGATTGGGAAAGCCTTTCTAATCTCTCTCATCCTGTGAGAGAGCTGGTCAGCTTTTCCAGCTGCTGTGGCCACAAGCTCTAGCACCAGGCTGCTCTGGCTCCCTGACCTGGACTCTGATATCTGGCTTCAGGATAGCAGGAGCAGTGTAGCTCCATAGCAGAGTTGGCCCTGTCATCCCCAGGTGTACCCTTCACCCCAATGACTCTTTGGCCATGGAGGGGCCACTGTCACGGGTGAAGTCCCTCAAGAAGTCACTGCGACAGTCATTCCGCCGTATCCGCAAGAGCCGTGTCTCAGGCAAAAAACGGGCTCCTACTGCCACTAGCAAGGTGAGCTGGGTCTGGCTGCCATGTCCATCCCCTGGTCCAGGGCCCTCAGGTCTGTTTAGTTGCCATGCGCCCTGTGTAGTGAACTGAGGAGCAGGTGCATGGATGGCGATGCCTGCTGGACACTGGGCAGAAAGGGCTCTTGGAAGATGACGTCTAAGATCTCTGGCCTTCCAGTTGCAGGAGGCCAATGCACAGCTGGCAGAGCAGACCTGCCCACACGACTTGGAGATGACACCTGTGCAGCGCCGCATCGAACCTCGGTCTGCCGATGACTCCCTTTCTGGTGTTGTACGCTGCCTCTACTTTGCTGACACATTCCTTCGAGATGGTGAGGCCAGGGTAGGGACGAGGGTTAGAGGCTAGATGACCTCTGAACTGGTGGGGGAGGTGGTGTTATGAGCAGCTACTATATGCTACTATATGCTTTGGGACACCTTGGCAGCCACCTGTATAGCTTCCCATTGGAGACATATTTGGGGTTTGTAGAGTTGAACAGAAGCAAGGGAGCCATGATGAGGTGGACAGCGAGGGCCAGGATGGCTGAGGTCCTGTGGTAGACAGATAGCAGAAGTGGGGTACAGGTCAGGCAGAGCTGGTGCTGCCATCATTCAGGGGCTTGGAATTGACTCTGGTAGCAAGTCCTCTCTGTGCCTTATGTTGGTGGCTCTTTGGTTTTTACATTAATACTAACTTTGAAACAAAATAGTGTATAGTCACCTAAAAGCTTCAGCTACCACCCCAGTGTGTCAGCACACTTTACTCTTTTATCTTTGTGTTTATTTACTGCGTGCTTTTTAGACAGGGTCTCACTACACAGACCTGCTGCCTGGAACTTGCTATGTAAATCATACTGTCCTCAACTCGCAGATCTGTCTCTGCCTCCTGAGGGTTGGGATTAAAGGAGTGTGCTACCATGCCCAGCTTTGCAGGAGGCACTTTGTTTGCTGGGATGAGTTGGGTGTAGCGTGTTGAGTTGGTGGTATCAGGTACCAGTTTGTGGCCCTGATACCCTCCTTGAAGATGCCCTCAAGGTGACCATGCCTCTGGATCTGGGCTGGTGTCTCAGACAGTGGGTTGAGGGTACACAGCGGGTGTAGAAGAGGAGGGAGCAGTGATCTCTACAACGTTAGGAAGTGAGGATACGGGTGAGAGAAGGAGAAGGGTCTGCGAGGAATGGGCTCTCAGGAGGCCCTCCTTACTTTACCTGTCCCCCACAGCGACCCACCATGGGCCCACCATGTGGGCAGGCACCAACTCAGGCTCTGTGTTTGCCTATGCGCTGGAGGTTCCAGCAGCCACAGCAGGTGGTGAAAAGCGGCCTGAGCAGGCAGTGGAGGCTGTGCTGGGCAAGGAGGTACAGCTGATGCACCGGGCACCTGTGGTGGCCATTGCTGTGTTGGATGGCCGTGGCCGCCCACTGCCTGAGCCCTATGAGGCTTCCCAGGACCTAGCACAGGCGCCTGACATGCAAGGCGGCCATGCTGTGCTCATCGCATCTGAGGAACAGTTCAAGGTGAGCTTCTGTAGGGGGTGAGATCCATTCAGGTCCCCATCTTGGACCTTTTAGAACCCATGCTCTGCCCATTCCCCTACCTGGTGGGACCTAAATCCCTCCTACTCCATCCACGAGCCCTGCAGCCCATAGAGTCCCCTGAAGCACCTGGTGTTTCCTCTAAGGCCTTCTACCTCACAGCCTTCTCCAAGAACCCATGGGAAGCCCTTGAATCTTGGTACTTAAAGAGTGCCTGGCATAGACCATATGAATATGTCTAGTTGATCTGGCCAAGGGTGGAGATGATGTAGGCCATGAAGCCTGGGCTGGGCCCGTACACACTGGATGGCTGGTTAAGTGAGTGGCGTTTTGATATGTACAATCGGATTGAGGCGTGCAGGGCCAGTTGGGTATCTGCAGCTAGGAGCTTTGGGATTAGGACTAAGGTGGGCCTAACTCGATGTCCGTCAACAGGTGTTTACACTACCCAAGGTGAGTGCTAAGACTAAATTCAAGCTGACAGCCCACGAAGGCTGTCGTGTGCGGAAGGTAGCCCTGGCTACATTTGCCAGTGTGATATCTGAGGACTATGCTGAGACCTGCCTTGCCTGCCTCACCAACCTGGGTGATGTCCACGTCTTCTCAGTGCCTGGCCTGAGGCCTCAGGTGCACTACTCCTGTATCCGGAAGGAGGACATCAGTGGCATTGCTTCCTGTGTCTTCACACGCCATGGCCAAGGTGAGGCGGGACAGGTTGGGAGTGAATGCTGGGTACGCAGAAAGCCCAGGCTCCGGCCGAGGGTTGGGCAGTGTAGGCCTTTCTTAAGCCCTTTTCTCCCACTCACAGGCTTTTACTTGGTTTCTCCATCGGAATTTGAGCGCTTCTCACTGAGTGCTCGCAATATCACAGAACCACTGTGTTCTCTGGATATCAGCTGGCCCCGAAATGCCACCCAGCCCAGGTTTGTGAGAAGTGGGTCCCTCAGCCGCCTTGGGTCCTGCACCCCTGGTGTTAATTAATGCCTGTTTCTGGTTTGGGGAAGGTCCACATCACACTCCCATCTATTTCTGTAGCCACAGGCTTCAAGAATCACCCAAGCTGAGCCAGGCTAATGGGACCGGAAACATCATTCTGACCCCAGAGAGCTGTGAAGGAAGCCCTAGCTCTGCCCACAGCAAGCGAGCTGGTGAGGGCACAAGGTTGGGGCAGGCATTGGCTTGAGGGAGGAGAGGGGTTAAGTCATAAGCTCGGTTCCACTGAGCCAGGGCTGGAAGCTGCCAGAAGAGGTGAGAGTGCCTGGGTGTGCACACACGTGTCTTGTGGTCTACCGTTAGTACCTGGTCTCTAGATGCACAGTAGATACTGAGGAGCACTTCTTCCAACAGATACCACAGAACCACTCGAGGCCACACTCTCGCCTGTGTCCATTGACTCAGCTACTAGTGGGGATACCATGCTGGACACAACAGGGGATGTCACCGTGGAATATGTGAAGGATTTCTTGGGGTGAGGCCAGCTGCTCTCCCAAGCCTCCATCCCCAGGGCAACTAACTAGGGGTCTTCTTACCCCAGCCCTTCTGATTACTGCCCCTCCCCAGCTCTCCTGAGGACTCTGAGAAGAACCTTCGGAATCTGGGAGCAGATGATGCTTGTCGGGCCTACACTCTTCTGATTAAATGAGGTGCTGTGGGGCAGCCTGGCCTTACCACACAGCAGCTGCCATCCCTCGCTCCAGCTGGAACCCTGGCAGGTCACTCCTGGATGCCTAGCAGCCTCCTTCTGGCTGTCAGGCATAGGGGACCCACAGTCATGATTATCACAGTTCAGTGCTAGAAAGGGCCTGGCCTGTCAGCATTGAAGTCCTGTGCATTTAGAAGGCCACCTCTCACCCTGTGGGTGTAAGAGTTGATGTTCATCCTGTTCACAGAACCCATATCACAGGAGAGTCACTGAGGCTGATAGGTCCTGCCTAGTGAGCCAGCACATGGACCTTATGTGCCCCTACCATATCTTGCTATGGACCCAGCCTAGCTGGAGACTAGAGCTCTCTGGACCTTAGTTGCTAGTGCCTCTGCAGCCTACATTGGGCATAGATAACTAACCATACCCTCTTCTATTTGGTACCCTCCCAGCAAGCCCATCTCAGGCAGTCACTGAAAGGACCTGCCTGCTCTGCAGGCTGGAATGGCCTGGGTTTGCTCCCCTAGTCATCACCATCTGTCGGTCTTGCCTAGCCCCTTAACACAACCTGTCTTACTGATGCTGGCCCTGAACACATCCCCAGCCTTAAGTTCAGCTGGAGGGGTGTGTGAGCATCCTCTCTCTTGCACTCCATACTGTGCTTCCTTTCTCCTCAAGCAGAGTATTTTTCTAACGCCTGGACTGCGCTGGCCAGCCATTTCTAAAGCAGTTTTGGTACTTGCTCCTGGCCTGTGTGTGCTCATGTGACTGGAAACTGCTGGGCATCCTGACTGAAGCCGGTCAGAGGTGTGTGTGCACGTGTGCGTGTGTGGCAGTGAGGATGGGCTTCCCTGTAGATGCCACCTTCGGCTTTTCTGTCTTTTTTTAAAAAACTAGTTGTTTTAATATTAAAAGTACTGATTTTTTAATATTGAAAATAAAAGCATTTAATATCTTTTAAACTACATCTGCACACATGTAGACACACTGGTGGGGCTTTGGGCTGTGTGCTGCTTGCAGGATGTGGGTAGCTGAAGCAGGAACTCGGAGACCTCTTCCTCACTGGAGTCTGAGGTCAGGTACTGCCTAGGCTGGGGCTTGGCGGAACGTGCTCCAGGCGTGGAAACAGCGGGTGAAGGCGCGCTGTTCGTTACCTTTGCGGACTAGGCGCAGGCGGCGTGGCCGCTCGTGTTCTTTCGAGCGTGTGTGCTGGATGTATACCTGGTAAGGAAAACAGTGGGCCTGGGTAGTCCTCTAAGCTCTGCTGGACTGACCACAGTGCCCCTTCCCAGGTGTCTGTCCAGGATGATGGAGGGACAGATAGATTCTGAGCCTGCCAGACTGGCTTCAGTGCTCTCCCTCCCTTACCTGGCAAGCCTTCAGACTCAGCTTGATCTCCACTTGGCTTGTCTGGGTTCCAACCCACATGTAGACCTGAGAACACAGAAGGAGACAATCACGTGGTTTCTTGGCCCAGGGTCTTTGTATATGATGCTCCAGTGCTTCCCACATGTGCCTGGTGGGAAGGCTGCCCTGTGGCCCCAGTATTCCCACCCACAACTTCTTATCTTAATACAGCAGGCAGGATCTGAGGCAGGGGAATGTCTCACTTCTTGGCCATTGTCTAGCAACATGATGTCATCGTCTGCCAGGTCATCTTGGCAAAAGTCAGAGCACTTCTCAGTCACTGCGAAGTAACCCTTCTCGTTGGAGCACCTGACGGCAACAACCAAGGTGAAGGGCAAGGTTAGGAGGAGGAGTCACCTGAAGGGCCTCATTTGCATCATGTCATGTCATAGGCCTTGTGTGTCCCAGTGCCGACACAGAAGCTAGCGGAGGGATGAGGGGCACTCACCTGAAGAGCCGTGTGTGCTTCATGTACTCCGCGTCATCGTCATAGGGTTTCTGTGCACCAATGCCTACCCAGAAGAAGTTCTCTGGCTCCTCGCCTTCATTGATGACCTGTGAGAAGGGCTGGTGAGCCAAGGCCCTCATCTGCTCTCACCTTCTGCCTGCCCCCACCCCTGTCACCTGTTTGCTGTAGGAGGCATCAAACATGGTGTTCAGGATGTCTTCTGCCAGCTTGGCTTCGTCGGGATCTGATGCCCGGCCCACCCAGGCATACACAATGCCTTGGTTGTCCTCACTTTCAAAGGGGACCTAAGCATGCACAGGGGCTTAGGTCAACTTGGTTCTTGCCCACCACCCTGCTCTCCTGTCCTGCCCACAGCCTCACCTTGAGGATGAAGCAGAACTCAGAGTTAAGAAGGCTGGAGTCAGTGTTGATCTGGATGCACCTAGAGGAAAGGGGGGGTCAGCAGTGTTACCCCCACCATGGAATCCTGCCCCCTCCCCAAGCCAGGTACCCACCGGGTGCAGAGGGCACTGCCATTGGTGCGGATCTGATAGAGGGTCGGCTGAAGAGTGCCTTGGGCCACCTTTCTTTTGCCCCGGTGGATGATGAACTTTCTTTTGAAATGGGACAGGAACTTGGGGTTCTCCTGCTGCTGGGTCATACGTACTACCTGGAGATCAGAAGGGCTGGGTAGTTCCCTAGACCCTGCCTCCCCCTTCAAGGGTCAAGCCTCCTCAGGTCTGGTTTGCTCATACTACCATCCCAACCATGGGCTGTGGGGCACAGTTCAGGGCTTGTGTGTGTACACACCTCCAGCTTGCCAGGGAAGAGGCTCTCAAACTTCTTCTGAAGACTGAATGTGAAGGTAAGCCAGCCCATGTTGGAGGCCTCCCGGCCCTGCCAGAAGTAAACGATGCACTGAAAATCCTCCTCTGGTTGCTTCTCCTCTGCCTCAGTGGCTGCTTCCTCCCCTTCTCCGCCCTCTGCCGAGGCTTTCCCCTCCTTGTCTTCTGTCTTCTCTTCCTCATACTCCACGGGTACCCAGTACCTGTGATTCAAACAGTGGTGAGCAAGGGTTGCATAGGGAAAGAACAAGAGGCTGAGGTTTTGTTCTGGCACCTGCAGAGGAAGACATAGCAGTCCTGTGTGTAGAAGTGGCCAAACTCCTCCTCTGGCAGTCGAGTGAACTTGCGGCCCTCCAGCACGAAGCCCTCCATGCCATCCAGGTCCTCATTCCACTCCTCCATCAGCTGTTCTGCCTGTTACCCGGTCCCCAAGTAGATCTGAGCATGCTGTGCTGAGCCCCGCCCTCTCACACACCTCCCCCTCATAGGTGTGCCCCACCTCAGCCAGTGGCATTGGTGGCTGCCGAGGTAGGAAGAGTGCAGTGAGGTCAGCCTTCATCTGGTCTTTTTTCTCAGTGTCACGCTTCACCTTCCCAGAGAGTCCAGGGCCCTGCAGCACAGCCTCTGCATTTCGTGTGTAGTCCACTGTCAACACATCATCCCAATTTTTGAACTTGGCCTTGAACACCTGTGTTGAATAGTATAATGTCATAACTGGAGAGAGGTACAGCACAACTAAGGTCAGAGGCTGGAAGAATCAAGCAAGGCTTAGAAAAGCTGGCTAGCACTCGAGGAGTAGTGTCTAAACAGGAGCTGGAGCTCAGCAAAGGACAAGCTGTAGATGGGTGGTTCTGCAAAGATAAGTGGGTTGGGGCCACCTCTGTAGTACAGTTGGCCAGCAGTAGAGAGGTTAGGGCATGATGAGCAAGCCTCTCTGGGTGTGGGGGCATACCTGTGCCTCGGTGCCCTCCAGGCTGCGACTGACCACTGTATGTCGTGGCCGGTGTAGCATCCCACACAGCTCCTGGCCCAGTTTGAGTGCAGCGGCACGCACTAGGCGTGGGGACTTGCGGCCAAGCCAGATGAATACATCAGACCAGCAGTCCAGGATATACACGCATCGTGTGTCCAGCAGGCTCTGCAGCTGTAGAACAAATGGCTGGAGGTCAACACTGGGTCAGCACAGAACTATACAAGACCCATGCCCAGCCTCCTCCTCCTCCTCACCAGTCTCATTCCTGGCATCAGCTCCACCTTGGGCCGTTTTTTGTGTTCCACTGAGAGCTTGTAGTTGATCTGCGGAAGCTCCAAGTAGCCCAGACCCAGGCCCACCTGGCAGGGAGAATTGACGGGAATGGCAGGCCCCACCACCTCTGGGGCCTGGCTTCCCACCGTGCTGTTTTCCCTTCAAACCAAATGGCATTTTTAAGAGCTCTTAAAAATGGAAGGATTTAGTGTTTGTTGGCTTTTTTCGTAGTGTAGGGAGCAGTACCAGGGTTTTGCCCACACCAGGCAAGTGCCTTGTTCCAGAGTCCTACTCCCAGACAGTGGAAGGACATTTTTTAAATACTTTTTTTTTTTTTTTTTTTTTTGAGGCAAGGTTTTTCTGTGTAACCCTGGCTGTCCTGGAACTCACTCTGTCTGTAGACCAGGCTGGCCTCAAGCTCAGGTGTGTACCACCACTGCCCAGCTTAATTGCTATTTTTTAAAAAAGATTTTTTAAAATTTTATTTTATGCATACAGAGTGCTCTGTCTGCACATGTGTCTACATGGCAGAAGAGGGCATCCGATCCCAGTTTAGGGGGTTGTGAGCCACCGTGTGCTTTTGGGAATCAAACTCAGGATCTCTGAAAGAGTAAACAGTGCTCTTAACTACTGAGCCATCTCTCCAGCCCCTGCTATTTTTAAGTATGCACATTCTGCCTGTATGTATTTGCATCACATGTATCCTTGCCTATGGAGAGAGGCAGTGCTGTACCTCTGGAATAAGAGCCACCATGTGGGTCCTGGTGCTTGACCCTTGGTCCTTTTGAAGAACAAATGCCTTTAACCACTCACCAGGTAGGTTATCTCTAGCTAGTCTGTAACTTGCTATGTAGACCAGGCTGGTCTCAAACTCCTAGAGATTCACCTGCCTCTGCTGAGATTAAAGGTGTGCACCATGCCCAGCTGGATGGCATTTAAATGTAAGTTTTCCTTGCTTGCTTGATCTAGATCCTTACTGTTGTTTCTGATTTCTTATCTCTTTCCTGCTCATGAGAACCTTAGTCTCCTGCCACTCATGAAACTAAGGCAAATGTTCATCTCTGGGACTTCTGGTCTACCTTCTAGAAGAACATGCTAGCTCCATCCTCAAAGCTGTGTTCCAAACCTGCGCTTCTCATCCAGGTGATAGATGCCCTCTTTTTGCAAAGCCCACAGCAAAACCAACATACTGACCTCAGGTTTGCTTTGTACCCAGCACCAAGACTCACCTTGTATAGCTTGGGCTGAGGTGGCCAAAAGTCATCAGGCACATGCTTCTTGATCTCAGAGGGCTCCCCACCCAGCACATCCCAGAACCCTGGGGGCTCCTGGCCCTGAACCAGGAGTGTGATTTCTGCCTTCCCTTTCCGCTCATTCTTGTTCATTTTCTCTGCAAAGAGCCTAAGGACAGATGCAAAGCTCTCAGCAAGGTCATGTTGTTCTTAGGGGATGCCTTCCTTTGCCCAGAACATTCCTTAAGATCCATCTACCTGGCCTTAGTGGTGCTGCTCAGTGTGGCCTGGGCCCCCCGCCACACATAGATGTCCAGTCCTTGGTCCAGGAGAAACACAAACCTAAATAGGACAGGAAGAGCTATGATATCTCTGACCCAAAAGATGAGGCTCTGGTCCCCTTTTGGGGCAGACCTCAGGCTTTTCTGCCAAGCTCTGAGAAATTAACAAGGGTTGCTTCTTTATAGGTGGGGAAGCAACTGAGGATAAGCACCTCTGCTTCCTCTCATACCAGGGAGCTCACCTTGGATCTAGTGAGGACCCCTTGAGGGGCACAGGCTCCAATTTAATGTTCTTTTTCCCATACACACGGTACATCCTGGGGAGCAGAGCAAGGATGATTCATTGTGGGCACCCAGGTCCACCTGACCTTAACACCCTTGCTTCCACCCAACCCCAGCAGTCCAGGCCAATACTACCCATCTCTGCATGAATACCTGGTAACATAGTGTGTATCTTCCACAGTATAGAAGCCACTGGCTGTTCCGCCTTCAATGTAGGAGATGTCACTGTCAAACACCTATGTGTGTGAGAATGGTTCATCGTTGAGTTGTTCCCTGCCCCCACCAAGTACCTGGCAGGCTTGGTAGAGTTTACACAGCTGAAGTGTGTGTACAAATCTAGAGTTCCTCTAAACAGGATGAGGTGTGTACTGGAGCACAGGGCCGCACAAAACTGTCCCAAATGGAGGACAGTCTGAGCAGCGTTTATGGAAGCCTGCAAATCCGGGGCCTAGAGTAAACTCTCCAGCTGCATGCTCTCTCTCAAGGGAACCCAGCTGGTAGTAGGGGGAAAGTCAGTTTGCCAACTGGCTTTGTGGTTTATTTTTAGGTTTGGCTCCGGCCTTAACCCCGAGCCTGTAATCTACCCCAACAGCTCTTGGACCTAGCCCTCTCTTAGCTACATTCCTTACCTGTCTATCAGCTTCCAAAGCAATCTGCCACTCTCTCCCGCTCAAGCCACGGATTTCAGGCTCTGACCACCTTGCTGTCTGAGGTCTCTTGTTACTACCTTTGGCCTCAGCTCCCTGCCCCACCTCTGTACATGTGGCCCGCTTTCCCTTCTATCTGTATCTCTGGCTGCACCTGCAGGAACTCCTCACTCTCGTCGCCCATCTCCTCTCGAACAGTACGGCACTCAGCACCCAGGTAGTTGCGCAGGTTGACAGCGTGAATGGCAGAACAGGCTTTCTTGTCAAGTGTGGCCTCCCCGCCAATCCAGTAGTAGATCTCCCAGTTCAGGGAGCCACTGTCATCCAGGAAGGTCTGAGGAGACCAAGCAATCAGCCATGAGGGCCTTCCAGGCCACATGCATGGCTATCACTACATCAAATCCCAAACCCAGCCTGCCACCTCCCCGGCCGCCCTGACCTCACTGCGTCACCCTGCAGAACACCCGGAGCCAGGCCCACCTTGAGCACAATGTAACAGTCAGCCTCGTAGAACTTGCCATGGAAGGCTTCCTCCACTAGCACAGGCACAAAGTTCTCAATTTGCCAGATAGTCAAACCAGGCAGCTGCCCCACATCCTCCGTAAAGAACTCCGAGTAGTCCAGGCGTGGCTTCTCCAGGCTCTGGTCCCAGCGCCGTACCTTCCCTCCGGGTGCCTGAGCATCTATGCTTTCCTGGGGACACAGGAGCAGAATTTGACTCTACTGAGACACTAAGACTGGCCTCTTCCTGCCCTCACCACAAGACCTTTGCATTAGCTATTCTCTGCTCAGGGCCCCTCTTCCTCCCGAGAGTTCAGACCTGCCCAGCCCAGCCCTGACCTGACTTACCTCTTGGTTTTTGTTTTTCTCCTGAGCAACGTCTGACATGCCCTTTAGCACTTGCTTGGCCTGGACATCCTGTGCTGAGTCCTTGCGCCTCCGTAGCCGCATCTTGCGAGCCAAGGGGTCCTTTGACCCGCTCCCTACTTATGGGAGGTGTGAGCATCTGAGCTACTGGGTTGGCTACTGGACATTCAGCCAGAGGCCAGCCCCACCCTTGTACCCAGTGTGTTGAGAGAAGTGCCCTTGCTCTCGGGTAGAGCAGATTCTACTCACCAGCTGCAGCAGCGGCCACTGTGGCCGGGGAGGCACCCGCCAGCCTCAGCTGGTTCTGTAGTGAGAAGTCAATGTTGTACCATTCAGCAGAGTGGTCAGCAGGCTTGGGCGGCATGACCAAGTTGGGGTTTTCCCGAATGTCCAGGACCTGTTAGGTGAGCAGAGGTGCTTCTGGTCAGGACACTCACCTCCAAGCAGCCTCTAATTTCAGTCTATAGCTGGGACCAGGAACCAAGTTCTGACCCTGGTCACTCTGCAGTGCTCTCCCCAGTAGCACTGCCCCTGAAGGCTACTGTTGGGTCTCTCACTCTGAGATACAGGTACACCCCTGGTCCATCTTTCCTGATACCCTGTCTCCACTCCAACACTTGCCCAGACTGTCTGACCTCGATCTCTGTCAGAAAGTGGATGGCCTCAGGAAGGGTCACCAGGCGGTTCTTGTTCAGGACGAGTTTTCTCAGCTTTGGGCACCTGTAAAGACAGAGGCAGAGAGAGCCTTAGAGAATATGGTGTTACAATTAGGGCCAAGTGAAAAGAGTCTTCCCAATTCTTTATCTTAGAGCAAGGAATCCACATGATGGCCACGGATTTTCAGAAGAGGATAGCACCCACACAAATAATGGTGCTGAAGTGCTTCTGACCTAGACCCTAACATCAGCTTCCTAAAAGGTGCTCTGGGAACCCCAAGTTAGATGTGGGATGGGATGGGGCCTCATCCCTAAAGGCAAGCCAGTCATTAGCAGGATGCAGGCAGATCACCAAGCCTGAGCTCCCACCCCAACCCAGCCTGCCCAGTACCTGCAGAGACTTTCAGGAATCAGTTCTAGGTTGTTGTTAGCAGCCATGAACTCCTCCAGGCTAGTGAGCTTGCCAATGCCAGAAGGTAACCCATCAAAGTCCAGCTTGTTGGAGTTCAGGTACAGCTTCTTCAGCTTGGTGAGCTTGCAAATGGCTGACTGGAGAGGCAGGGCATCAGTTAGAACAGAACCCGCACTTGTGCTCAGTGCACCCACCCAACGTCCCAGGCACAGACTCACAGGCAGGGAGGTGAGCTGGTTGCGGGACAGATTCAAGGTTTCCAGGTGCACCCACTGGCCGATGCACAGGGACAACTCTTCAATCTGGTTACTACTGAGGTTGAGGCGGTGCAGGTTGGGGAGGGTGTACAGGCACTCTGGCACCCTTGTCAAGTCATTGCACGACAGATCCACATCTGGGACATTGGAGGGGCACATCAGTTAGGACCCATACAGCAGCCACTAGGGACAAGCCTCAGTGTGAATTCCAACTATTCTACCATTTGTGTGGTCTTAGGTAACTTGTATGATTGGCAGTTTCTATGTTTGAGAGACTTCTCATAGCAGGTGTCCTAGTGGCAGAAACCCAATGGAAATTGACCACTGTGTGTAGAACTGTAATCTCAGCACTTGAGATGCTCAGACAGGGGGACTGCCATGAGTTCAAGGCCAACCTGCCTACACAGTGAGTCCCAGGCCAGGCCAGGCAGCCAGAGTCACACAGCAAGGCCCCACCTAACATATCTATGAGACGTGGCTGAAGAAGCAGGACTTAGCCCCTTAATTCCCAAGGAGGTTGGTAAGCTCAAAGGAGTGAAAACTTTAGGGGGCTTCCCAGATAGCTCAGACCTGAAAGGTTGTTCAGGCCCTCCAGGCTGGTGGGGAGGTTGTTCAGGGTGCGTTGAGTGTTCCTCAGATGCAGGGTCTGTAGGGCCATCATGGCTGGGAGCTGCCTGTGAGGGAAAAGAGTTGCCACCCTAGGGTAAGTCCACTCAAGGAGTATAGCTAGGGATGGAGTGGACAGGAGGGCATGACCAAAGAATGGGGCATGATGTTTAGCACGCACAGGCAGTGCTGAGGGCTGAGGCCTAGGATGGGAAGGGTCAGGACTCCTAGGAAGCAAGGAAAAGTAAGGCACCTACCGGAGCTGTGCATGCAGCAGTGGGTTTCCATTCAGCACCAGGGTCTGAAGGTGCACGAGGCGGCGCATTTGAGGGGGAAGACTCTCTAGGCGGTTCTCACTGAGATCCAGGTACAGCAAGTCCGTAAGGTTGATGAACAGCTGGTTGGGGATGGAGTCAATGCTGCAGTGGGGAGGGGAAAGACTGAAAATCAGTCCTCTATCCCACCTGGCTCTGCACTTTGGTTCCGCCCTGCCCACCTGACTCTGCCCTGTCCACCTGGCTCTGCCCTGTCCACCTGGCTCTGTACCTGGCTCTGCCCTGCCCACCTGGCTCTGCCCTACCCGCCTGGCTCTGCCCTGCCCGCCTGGCTCTGCACTGTCTGTCTGGCTCTGTACCTGGCTCTGCACTGCCCACCTGACTCTGCCCTGCCTGCCTGGCTCTGCACTGCCCACCTGGCTCTGCACTGTCTGCCTGGCTCTGCACTGCCCACCTGGCTCTGCCCTGCCCACCTGACTCTGCCCTGCCCGCCTGGCTCTGCCCTACCCGCCTGCCATGCCCTTGATCTCCCCAGCACCTGTTATGGCTGAGGTTGAGCACCAGCATGTTCTTGGCATTCTCCAGCTCCCGGGGGCATTCTGTCAACTGGTTATGGCTCAAGTCCTAGGGAGCAGGAACAAGGTAAGACCAGGGTGCCCACCTGCCCCCATGCCTCTGCCATACCCAAGGATCTGGCAAGACACTGAACACAGAGTGACAAGAACATTCAGGCCAGAGGGAAAAGATTCTGAGTGGAAACGGGTCTGGGTTAGGGAACTGAGTGTGCCAGTGATGTGGGCTCAGCACTGACCACTCTAAGGGATGATGGCAGCCCTCAAGGCTGCTATCATGAGAGAGGACTGAATGACTGAGCATCACTCACGGGGGCCAGATGGGCAGGTAACCACTGACCAGAACAGAGAGATCATCCAGCTTGAAGATATCATCGGGAACTCCAGAATTCTTCAGGCTGTTGGCCCGAGCTACAATGGCCTAGGAGTATAAGAATTTGTGATCCTCATTTTCTGCCCTTAGAGAAGCAGAGGACAGGTGGGTGCTTCTTCAGAAACTGGAGGCCAGGGATGAGCATCCTCCCTCCTCTCACTTGGCTTACACACTCCGTCTGGTGGGCCAGCCTCCCAGTGAGTGCCACTGTGCCTCCAAGGGCAACACGGGGCCCTGAGAGTTGAGGTACTCCAATGGAAGCCCAAGGCTTTTCGTGTGACAAGCATGCATGTTGTCACTGGACTGTATCCCTACTCACCTGTTTTTTTTTTTACCAAGATGGGGTCTCATTATGTAGCTCCTAAAACTTAATGTGTAGACCAGGTTGGCCTCAAACTCAAGAGATCCACCTGCTTCTCCTACCGAGTACTGGGATTAAAGGCGTGCACCACTACACTCAACTCCACTTTTATTCTCAATTAAGGTTAATTAATTCTAGCTTGTCCAGCAGGACCTTGAACTCATTTGGTAGCCCAGGAGGTCCTGGAACTTTGTTTATCTATTTTAGCCTCTCAAGATAGCTGGAATTAGTCTCTCTGCCACTGGCTAAGCAAAACGCACTTGTTTCCTTTTATGTGTATGTGTAAACGCCTGCATGTATGTCTGTACCCTATGTACAATGCAGTCACTGCAGGCTAGTCATGGCCTTGACAGGCTGGGCAGCCAGCTAACTCCGCAGCTATGTGATACTAGTTAAGTCTGTTGCGGTAAATCTCTTGCCCATGGGAAGTCCATAGAAGAAAAGACACAAGTCAATAAATATCAAATGAATGCTGCATGCCTAGATTGGGCAGATTTACCATTAAACTACACTATTCCCCGGCTATGAGAGCTCTTAACAACTTGTGGTTTCCTAGGTCAAGGTCTTCTTCGTCTTCCCTCTCTCCACCAACTGCCCTCTGCTTCGACCAACTGCCAACTTTCCTCAGCAGCCTCCCTCCTCCCACTGCTCTCCTGGTCTTCCTCTTATCTCCTTTCCCTGCCTCTGGCTCCTCCCACTCCTCTTCTACTGCCCAATCACTGGCTGTAGCCTTTATTTAACAAATTTGATTGGACAGAAGGTTTACAAGATTCACTCCTCCTTCGCAGCCCCTCCCAGGAGTGGAGTTACCATGACAACAAGAGGCTAGGGCTATCCACCACATAAGTCCCTTCATCATCATTGTGTACCCTGAAACTTCCCTCAGATGTGTCTAAGTTGAGCAAAAGGTTGGGGCTAGGGGAACAATGACTGCTCTTGAGTCTTGAGTCTAATGCAGCAAGAGCCATGTCTGCTTTTGTTTTGGTTTGGTTTGGTTTTAGTTTTGGTTTCTTCCACACAGGGTTTCTCTGTGTAGTCCTGGTTGCACTGGAACTCTCTCTGCAGACCAGGCTGGCTTGAACTCTGAGATTCCCCTGCCTCTGCCTCCTGAGTGCTGGGACTAAAAGGCGTGCGCCACCACTGCTCAGCGATCTATTTTCTTAAGTGCAACCTACCTGCTGGAGGAAAGGAAGGAACTTGCCAAAACGGCTTAGCCAGTGTGAAGGTGTGGGTCAGAATGGCCCCATAGGCACAGATATTTAAATGTTTGGTCCCCAATTGGTGGAACTGTTTGGGAAGGGTTAGGAGATATGGTCTTGTTGGAGGAGGTGTGTCATCAGGGCAAGCTTTGAGGTTTCAAAAGCCCACACCATTCTCAGTTAGTTCTTTCGGCTTCATGGTTGTCTCAACATGAACTCTCAGCTACTGCTTCAGTGTCATGCCTGCCAGCTGCCATGTTCCCCCCACTGTGATGATCATGGACTCTAACACTTGGAACTTTGAGCCCCCAAATGAAATACGTTCTAAGTTGCTTTGGTCCTGTGCTTTGTCACAACAATGGAAAAGTAACTAAGCCAGTTAAGTGGCAAAACCCTGGTTTAGCATCAGGGAGCCCAAGTCCAGATCCTGGTTCCTGAACATCTTGGGGTTCTGGCCCTGTGAAGGATAATCCTGACTGAAGCCTATAAGGCTGGCCAGGGCTTCATTTTCAGGCCACCTTCCAGGTCTAGTCATACCAGCTACACTGCTGTCTAGGGGTGACTTCTGTGTGGCCAGGGGTCTTTACCTATGTGGCAGGTTAGAAGCACACATGACACACTAACATGGCCTAGCACCACATTCTGCCTACACTGCTGTGTTCACAGCTGTCCAAAGAGGTAGTGGGTTTTGGAATGTCCTCGCTTTTCTTTCAGAAAGTTCTCCCATTCATATGAGCTCCTACACACAAGGAGTAATGGTGCCCTCTTGCAGCAACACAGGCACAGAGGGGAGGAGGGCAGAGACGCTAGCCCATGGCTGACCCTACAGCAGCCCTGGCCAACACTCACCCGAAGTGAAGGCAGGCTGGACAGTTCCCCATGCAGTGTGGTCAGATTGTTGTGGCTCACAGACAGGTGCTCCTGAACAAGACAAGAGTCAGAGGCTCAGGTGAGGGCCTAAGGTGTCCGGCCCCTGCCTGCTGCCCCTGTGACTCTGCATCATCTGGGAAGGTCATCCCAACAGTCCCCTCCTCTTTACATACCCTCACCTGCCTTGTATACCTCCCAGGTGGGGTGCCCATCCCCCTCCATCAGCTTTGCCCACAGCTATTTCTGTTTTCTCTCTCTTTTTGCAGGGTATGCCCACCTGGCCTAGCCTGGACGACAAGGACCCTCCCTGCCGCCCACGCCCCTTACCAGACCCTCCCCGCTGCCCATGCCCCTACCACAGGGACCCTCCCTGCTGCCCACGCCCCTTACCAGCTTCTGCAGAGCCGCTAGTTCTTCGGGCAGGTAGCAGAGGCCTGTGCGGTTCAGCTTTAACCATCGGAGGCTGGTCATAGCCTTAACATTCTCAGGGAAGTAGCCACCCTGGTGGGGGGCAATAAGAGAGGACAGTCTAGGAGATGAGTGTCCCCTCCCATCACCTTCTGTGGTCCTCAGAGAAATGCTTTGTATTTCTATTTCTTACTCACAAAATGGCACTAAATGAAAGCCCCTGAAAGACAAAAGTACTGGCCTAAACGTGTCTCTCCAGCTGGAGTCTGTCCCAGGGAAGCCAAACCTGGTCTGTTTCAAGGGCTACTCAGTGCTCCACTGTGCTTAGTGGCATTCACATTGCTTTGCCTGCAGTTCCAGGCAGTTTGGATGTCTGGGATAAGATTACCCCTGATACTCCCCAGATTGCACTAAGAGCCCAGCTCCCCACTGTTCCTTACACAAGCTCATTCATTCATTCATTCATTCATTCCTCACATGCAATGTCCACTTCAGCATCCTTAGCCTTTTGGTTTATTTATTTTTTTATTTTTTGTTTTTTTTTTTTTTTTTCGAGACAGGGTTTCTCTGTGTAGCCCTGGCTGTCCTGGAACTCACTCTGTAGACCAGGCTAGCCTCAAAGTCACAGAGGTCCACCTGCCTCTGCCTCCTGAGTGCTGGAATTAAAGGTCTGTGATACCACACCAGGCTATGGTTTTGTCTCCCTGCAACCCCCAATTACACGGTTTCTCTGTGTAGTCCTGGAACTCACTTTGTGACCAGGCTGGCTTCTAACTCAGAGATCTGCCCGCCTCTGCCTCCCCAGCGTTGGGATAAAAGGCATTGGCTGCCACCTCCCGGCTACACCTGGCAGTGTTGACATCTGAGCAGCATGAAGTGTAATTACCTTTTGCTAACTCCTCCTCCAGTCACATTCCCCAAAGGAACTCAGATATTCCAAGTCAAGAGAGAATACAGAGACCACAGGTGAGGGTGGTGGGAATGTGGACAGGATAAAGTGATGACAACTGTGTACAGTGTCAAACATGTGTCCAGGCGCAGGTGAACATGGGAGGAGCCCACCTCCTCTGCATCTCCTAATCTGACATCTAAAGGGACAGACTTCAGGCAGTGGAGGAGACTCAGGCCTCTGAGCTGTCCTTCGGGTCCAGCTTTCCTCTCTTCGGGTCTGAGACTAGCTGGTACATTCTTTTTTTTTTTTTTTTTTTTTTTTTTTTTTTTTTTTTTTTTTTTTTTTCCCAAGTCAAGACAGGGTTTCTCTATGTAGCTGTGGGTGTCCTGGAACTTGCTTTGAAGACCAGGCTGCCTTGGAAATCAAAGATCCACCTGCCTCTGCCTTCCGAGGGTAGGAATTAAAGGCGTGCACCACCACGCCCATAGCCGGGCTCTTTACAGTCAACAACCAGGGCTGCTGGTTGTCTGTCCCCCTAGTCCATCAGTCTAGCAGTTGCGCAGACGTGCCGCCTAGGACCTCGCGCGCCTGTCACACTCCTTACTAACAGATCTCTTTCCATTACACGCCTCCAAACGGGCTGTTCCTAAGCCCCTAGGACTGGAGAGAACCCCGGGTTTGCGGAGGGAGAAGTGACGTCTCGAAACCACAGTTTGGGGCGATGGCTGGCTAGGGCGTATTCCCTCGGTGGCATGGGGTCAGGTTCGCGGCCTGAGGGCTCAAATCCCGCGTGGACCCAGACCCGGGAGCCCCGGCCCAGGTCTTCCGCCGCGGGCGGGGCAGGCCCGGGAAGACTCGCGGAGGCCCGCCCGCCCGCCCAGCCTGCCGATCCCGGAAGCGTAGAGGGAGCGGCCGGGAGAGACGGCCAGGGGTCACCCTTCCCCTTCCCCACAGCTAACCTTGAAGTCGTTGCCGCTGAGGTCCACGCCGCGCACGAACGGCAGCACCCCGGTGGCCTCCATGGTGGCGCAGCTTTCCTACGGGCTAGGAGGACGCGGGGCGGCCGGGAGCCGCGGGCTGGGTCAGCGCCGGCCCCGCCCCTTTAGCCCGCGCGCGCCTCCTCCCGGCCGCCGCCTCTGCGGGAAGTGCTGCTAGGCGACTCCCAGAGCTGCAGGCCTGGCGGGGACCAGAGTTCTAGGGCTGGAGAGGCCTGCAGGGGTCCCGGTGGAGATGATCACCACTTCCAGTGGAGGGTGGGCCCAGGCACTGTCGCTTGGGCTGCTGTAGCCCCTGGACCTGGCCGTGATCCCGGAGAGATTGTGGTACCAGCGTCAGGGACACAGGCAGTTTGTGTGTGAGGGATCCGTGGTGGTGGTGGTGACACTTCCGGGTCTGTGGGGCCTAGCCCTTCAGCTTCTGGACTCAACTTTGCTCAGGTGTAACATGTTTCCCAAAGTTGCCAGAAGCAGGTGAGTACTCAGCATGTGGCAGCGTAGAGAGCGGGATGCACAAACACTCAAGATTCTCGCTTGGCATCAGGACTCCAGCCACTGCTCCTTATTGGCTTGTTTCATGCTCTAGAATGTAGACTGCCGACCTGACTCAGCCAGTCAAGATGGCTCCAGCCTCGGCCTCTGGTCGACAACGGAGCAGGGTATGCTAATGGAGTACCACAATCCTGACCAATCACCCCCTCCCTGGCAGGGTATGCTAATGTATGCTAATGAGGCACTGCAGTTCTGACCAATCGTGCACCTCCACGTGCTTTCCCCGCCCAGGGCTGAGGGTATATAAGCAGCTTGCCCTGGGCATTCGAGGGCTCCTCCTGAAAACTAAAAGAGCACTTCTATAATAAAGGTTGTTGAGGAGGATCTGCGTCTTCCTTGCTGGTCGAGTGGGGCAAGACAAGTGGTGCCGAAATCCAAGAAAGAAAAAAGAAGAAAGAAAAAGGAAGAAAGAAGAAAGAAAAAAAGAAGAAAGAAGAAAAGAAGAAAGAAGAAACCCAGAAAAGAAGAAACCCGAGAACAGGGACCCGAGGAGAAATTCTTGTGGATCCAGAACTCTTCACCCTAGAGCAGCGGTACCGGTAAGTTCCCAGGTCGAATGGGATAACAAGAAAAGGTCCTCGGAAAAAGAGGATTTGAAAGTCTGCAGATTCAAAAGCCCTCGGTAAAGAGGCAATTCAAAAGTCTGAGGTATAGTGGCAATTTGTCCGTCAGCAGTAAAAGCAACGGGGAAAGTTTTCGAGGGAACGGGCCAATAATTAAGACTGTAGGACAGGGCTAGATAACTCTCCCTGTCCACCCGTGTGTAAACCTCACGTAGCTAAGTGAGTAACATGGGGAATACTCCCTCCAACCAATTTTTGAGCGCCCTGCAAGAGCTCCTTGAGCAGCAACACCTTGATATAAAGAGAAAAATCCTAGAGGGCTTTCTACATGAGATAGATCGAGTGGCCCCGTGGTTCGCTCTCACAGGGTCTCTAACCATTGGCTCATGGGAGAAATTGGGTCGAGATCTTGATAAGAAGGCTGAGGAAAGGTCAGTGAAACCCAGGGTGAAGCCTCTTTGGCACATGATACGGGCCTGCTTGGATGATAAAAGATGTGTCGAGGGTGTTAAAGCAGGACAAAGATTGCTTCAAGAGCATCAGGAGAGCATGTCAGAAGAGGAAAGGGCTTTTAAGGAGAGAAAAGAGGATAAGGGACACAAAGATAGAGAAAAGGGAAAAGCTAGCAGAGCCAAAGACAGGCCTAAACAGCCTGAAAAGGAGAAAAGGGAAGAGGGGTCCATAGGGATTTACCCCTCTTTGAAAGAATTGGAGACTTCCGATGAGTCTGGGTTAGCCTCTGGGGAAGAAGCGGAGCTCAAAAAGGAGGCCGCTAAGTATATACAAAAAGGATGTGATCCTGATCAAGGAAACAGCAATAAGACTAGGACAGATCGGGGACCAATGATGCCATCTTATAATCCCGAGAATCATAAGACCAAGAACAAACAGGAAGAGGATAAGTTAGATAAAATGGAGGAGGAGCTGAAAGAGTTGCTAGCCAAAATGAAGGCAATAACTCTTTCGAAAAAGAAACAGGAAGAGGAGGGGAGAAAAGACGGAAGTGGGCTTAAGCCACCGCCCTGGATGGTACCCAGTGCACCGCCTTTGGCTCCTCCTGCAGGAACACCACCTTATGCGGGAGTTCCACAGCACCCACTATCGAATCAGGGATCTTCCTTTTGCCCTCAGACGTGGAAGGAGGCTGCGTGGGCCTTTCCTGTTTTTGAGGATGACAATCAACAGAGATTTTATGAGCCTTTAGAGTTTAAAGAGCTAAAGGCCTTGGCTGAGTCCGTCCAAGTGTATGGGATTAATGCATCTTTTACTCAGGCATTGTTAGAAAGATTAACCTTGCGCGCCATGACCCCATCCGATTGGATGAGTACAGTTAAAGCCTGTTTAACCATGGGTCAATATTTGAACTGGAAGGCCCTGTATACCGAGTACGCTCAAAGCCAGGCTCAGGCCAACCAAATCAATGGCCAGGCTGCATGGTCCTTTGATATGTTAACGGGTCAGGGTCAATGGGCCGCAAATCAGACAGTTTATCCCTTACAAGTCTATGGCCAAATTAATGCCATGGCCATAAAAGCATGGAAGTCCCTGCCCAACAAAGGAGAGGTATCAGGAAACTTAACAAAGGTCATTCAGGGGCCCACGGAGCCATTTTCTGACTTTGTGGCACGAATGATGGAAGCAGCAGGAAGGATCTTTGGCGACCCAGATACAGCCATGCCATTGGTAGAACAGCTTATCTACAAACAGTGTACTAAGGAGTGTAGGAATGCTATCACTCCATGGAAGGCCAAAGGATTGCAGGCATGGATGAAGGCATGCAGGGAGATAGGAGGCCCTTTGTCCAATGCAGGATTAGCAGCTGCTGTTCTGCAAGCTACAAAGGGAATAGAGAGAGCCAGAGCCTGCTTTACTTGTGGGAAACCTGGGCATTTCAAAAGACAGTGCCCCGAGAGGAATAACAGTAGGAGACAACAAAGTCAGGGCCCTGGGCCTTGTCCCAGATGTAAAAAGGGGAATCATTGGGCAAATGAATGTCGCTCTTTCAGAGATATTAATGGACGTCCCCTAAGTAACAACTATGTTGGTGTTAGTCCAAAAAACGGGCAGAAGGGCCCACGACCCCAGGGCCCGCAAATGTATGGGGCCATTCGGAGTCCATCTCTGCGAGCCTCTCGAAACCAAGGAGGGCCACTCCGGGTTCCGCAGGATTGGAAACATATCACTGGTTTACCCTACAACCCTCAAGGTCAGGGTATCGTGGAACGTGCCCATCGCACGCTAAAGGAATTGCTAATAAAACAAAAGGGGGAGTAACTCATGGGCACTCCCCAAAAGATCAACTCTCTTTAGCCCTCTTCACTCTAAATTTTTTGACACTTGATGCAGATGGACGCTCGGCGGCGGACCGGCATTCACTGTCCACCCTGACCGTTAAACAAGAAGTAAAATGGAAGGATGTCTTAACAGGCTCATGGCATGGTCCGGATCCGGTTATTTCCAGATCCAGGGGAGCTGTTTGTGTTTTTCCACAGGACCAGGAAGATCCGATTTGGGTCCCTGAACACCTCACCAGACGCATTGGACCATCCCAGGACCAGGATAATGTGGGGGACACGCATGAGGATCCAGATGCTGAGTCTACTGCTGTTGGTAACTCAGGGATTAGCCATTCAACTATGGGCGATAGCCAGAACCTGGCCAGTCCCCATGCCCATTCATAGCAATTCCCCGGTTCTGCCCACCTTTTTCTCCACCTCTTGTGAGCAAGATATGCCTTGCACTATTCCCACTCAGGAAGCCCCTGCAAATTATACGGCCACTAATTATACCTTGGCAGGCACCTTATGTTTCACCCTTAATAGGAGTGTTGCTCCATGCATTTTCCTAGCATCACGGTATTTAGTGAATTGGCTAGATCCCATAGATATAGGGGGAACAAGCACCAGAGTATTACACGAAGCTCTATCAAAGCTGAGCTCCGGTTCTGGCCAGGGTTCGGGAGAGATGGGTACAAATTCTAGTTCCTCCCTTAATATCACCACCTTGCTTATGTCTCAATATCTAATTATACCCTCTGATGGCAATTCCACCCAAGACAATTCCACTAAGCGTAAAGTCCTGCCTATTTGTCTACCTTACCAAGATTTTCCCCCTGATTTTTCCCCTTGCCAGAGTCCTGGTCATCGGAACACCCAGATATCTTCTGGGTTTGAATTTAGCCCCCCTTTGTTTAAAGCCAAGTATACCAATAACTCCAGGATTGCAACCAGGCCGGGTAACATCTGGCCCTGGTATCAATGGCTGCTCTCTAATAACAAGGCAGCCTTTACTTCTCTCACCCCATTTTCTAGGTTGAGAGGGGGCAATTTCTCATTAGTTAACATTAGTGCCACCAGGCACCCCAATATGAGTCTAACGGATATCAAGATTAATGGGCAATTACGGAATCTTTCTTACACAGGGGCTCCCGTTTGTATGAAGCCCCCCTTTTTCTTTATTCTGATTAACACCTCGGAGGAGGTGCTAAGTTGCAATGCTTCTGGGGTTGCCTGCCTGATGTCTGAGTGCTGGGATGGGACAAGTACCACAGCGCTGGTGGTACGGTTACCAACCTTTGTACCCATCCCTGTTGAAGCTGATCCTGAACAATTTCCTGTACTTTCCCTGTTGCGCCATAAGCGTGACTTCGGTATCACAGCAGCGATAGTAGCTGCTATTGTAACATCTGCCGCTTCGGCCACTACTGCTGCGGTCGCTATGGCCTCTCAGGTACAGACGGCGGAGACAGTCAATTCCATAGTAGAGCAGACAGCTGCTGCACTGACTACCCAGAGAGAAATTAATGCCCATCTTACCTCTGGAATACTGCTGGCCAACCAGAGCATTGATATAGTCCAACACCAAGTAGAGGAATTATTTAGAGTCATTCAGGCCTCCTGTGTGTACTCCATGAGAGGCCTCTGTGTCACCCCCCTACAAGCTAACGTTTCTCAGTCTGTCAATCAATCCAGGGTGCTGTCGGAATACCTGCGAGGCAACTGGTCGCTGCAAGCAGAAGAAATGGTGACCAGATTGTTTGTTCAGGTCGCCCAGCTGAACGGGACCAGACTACAGCCTCTCTCCCTTAATGACCTCACCTCCTGGATAGCCAAAGCCTTTTCCTTTTTTAAAGAGTGGGTGGGAGTCTTTATCTGGGGAGCCGTGGTGTTGGCCGATTGCATCTTTTGCATGTGCCTTTTATACAAACTAAAGAGAGACCATGCCAGGCACAAAACTGTAGTCTACCAAGCCTTGGCTGCTATCGAGGATGGTGAACCTCCCCATGTTTGGCTTGCAACCCTAAAGGAATTATGAGCGGGGTTTCATAGATACGAGCCCTTGAGGAGTGCTCTACTGGCAGTTTGAGGTGTTCTGTGAGTGGGTACTCGACAGGGAATGTTCCACGAGTATGGATAGATTTCCCGAAAGTATGCCTGATTGCACAAAGGTTTGATGCCACAAACCTCCTCTCCTGGTGGCGCCCCAGGGCAGAGGCTCCCTTTCCCCGTCAAAAGGCATCGAGATGGGTATGGGAAGTATTACTCACTGCACGACAAAGAGAAGAAACCCATTACAATATCTCATTTTGCACAGGGGATCAGGCCTCTGCTTTCCCTCACTGTACAACTGCACTCATAGGGCTACTATCATGTACCCCGTTCTATGACTCAGGGTTTGCAATAAAACAAAAAAGGGAGAGATGTAGGCCGCCGACCCGACTCGGCCGGTCAAGATGGCGCCAGCCTTGGCCTCTGGTATCTACTAGTAAATAGTGCACTGCGCATATGCATACATCGATTCAGTTTGGTGCCAAGCCCCTCCCGAATGGGGTATGCTACTGGGGTACCATGATCCTGACCAATCACCCCCTCCTGGGCAGGGTATGCTAATGAGGCACTGCAGTTCTGACCAATCGTGCACCTCCACGTGCTTCTCCCCTCCCCCTCCCCCCCACCCCCAGGGCTGGGGGTATATAAGCAGCGTGCCCTGGGCATTCAAGGTCTCCTGAAAACGAAAAGAGCGCTTCTACAATAAAGGCTGTTGAGAAAGATCCAGTTGTTCGAGTCTTCCTTGCTGGTCGAGTGGGGCGCGACACTAGAAGACCAGCGTATTTCTTGGACCAAGCTGTTAGTGGCCATCTTGCCCTGGCCAGCACATGGTAGGTTTCCTATAAACAGACACAGCTGTTCTATGGGTGGACAGAGTCTAGCATCCAGTGTTTCAGGAGGGAAGAGACTGAGATGGCACGACAGGTGTCAGAGCTCTTTTCCTATTGTGTGCCAGGCAGGCCAAAGAGAAATGAGACCACCAGTAACTCGCAGGGGCAAACTTGAGAGGCAGAATGTAAGCCTTTGGGCTAAGTGAAGTTTTGTCTGCCTGGCTCACCAAGGGACAGGTGAGCTCAGACAGCTTTCTCCACACTGAGGCTCCCATTACAAGAACACACAAGGTCAGAGGCGAGGCTAAAGCACGGCTGCTGAGAATTCAACGTCAGTTGTGACTTTAGTGTGAGGCCCTTTCTCAACAAAACAAAACACCCCCAAAGTAAATAAACTAGACCAGGCCCTGAATGACTGTCACACTCACCACCTCCCCTTACCTTGCGCTAACAACAGAACCTTGCACCTTTAAATCCAGAGCGTGCCTGTGGTTTCCGCCCCCGACGGCCCAGGGGCGTGCCTGGCGATCATTGGCTGAGCGACTCAGTTTTGAGCACGTGTGCGCAGGGGTTGTGCGCTCCGATTGGAGCGAAGGCCTGCTTATCCAGCGTGCCTTTCGGGTCACTTGCAGCCCCGGGCCTCGGCATCGTTCGGTTCACGGGGTTTGGACGTTCTATTCCTAGGCGGGTCCTGGTCCACCAGGGTCCTGCGGGTCCTGGTCCACCAGGGTCCTACTGGCCGCGTCCTTGGGTCGATGAACTGACGCCCGGACGCAGGTACCAATGCAGCGCACGGGGTGGCCCGGGGTCTCCCAGCACTGGGAGTGGCACGCATCCCAGTGCAGGTGGGGGCGTGGCCTGTGGTCACTGCGGTGGGAGGGAGGACTTGGGGACTGAAGATTCGAGTTCGAATCCCAGCGGTGCCTCTTCCCGACTTGGGTCTTGCACATGATTTCCAGGGCCTTCAGTGACTTCGCTCTTGAGGAGAGTCTAAGAGCCTTTTGTATGTGGTCACACGTTTCTGCTCAGCCCTGATACAGGGCAGTCAGCTTTGGCCCAAGTGGAAGACCAGGTGACATCCAGGCTGTGAAGAGTCAAGTTATTTTTCTGTTTTGTTTTGAGTAGTGGCTCTATTATGCATCTCTGACGAACTCAGTGTAGACCAGAGACTTGCCTCGAATTCAAGGGGATCTGACTGCCTCTGCCTCCTGAGTGCTGAGATTAAAGGCCTGCAGCACCACACAGGGCCTGAATTGGTTATGTTTAGCCGCCTATTTTATTCCCTTCTTACTGGAGTTTAATTACAAGACCCCTCAAGGCGTAGGGCTGAGCCCCACTTTAGACAGGTGTTAGACTGTGAGCCCCTTCAGTTTGCAAAGTACCTTACTGATCTGAGGGCAGTGGTAGTAGGCAGTACCAAAGCAGAGCCATTTCTGACCTTGTAGTAGGCCCCCTGGCTGGCCTTTGACCTTGCCAGGCCCGAGGACAGGGTCTTATTTTTAGTCTGGGGAGCATGGACAGGTGTCTCAGCTGAGTCACACAGTGCTTCAGGCTTCAGCTACTCCAGGCATCTTGTCACTTGGCAACTGGGTCCCAAGGCAGCCATGGCCCTGAAAGAAGGACTGAAGTCCTTGGTGCCCCAGCAGTCAATGACCTTTCTGGCTTAGAGGACTGGGCCTGGAGATTTCTGTGTCTTTTCCCCCAAGTTCCCAGTCCTCCTCACTGGTGCTGTACAGATAAACAGAAGCCCTTGGCTCCAGGCCTTCCCCTCACCTTCTTCCCCTCCCCAACTTTGTTTCAAGTCCATAGGCTCTGGCCAGTGGCCAGCTTGTCCTGATTCAGTGTTTATGTAGGGTTACTTCACTCACTACTGGACCATGGGGCCTTCAGCCTGGCCTCTGATGGGGTACTCAGTTTGTGGCTTAGCAAGTCCTGTCTTTGTAGAGTCAGGGTGGTGGTGGTGAGCCCTGATTCTCAAGGTCTTGGGGTGAAGTCGGGAGAAAGGCCTGGAGCTTTCCTATAAGAGCCCTTTTCCAGGGCTTGGAGGCTTGCAGGTTTCAGGGAGAGTGGTCCCCTGCTTCCCTCCAAGAAACTCTTTGAGCAGCCCCTTTCTCATGGGTCCTCAGAAACCACACTCTTGGTTATTGCTATGCACCTGCCTCTCTTGCAGGTGACCATGGCAGACTTCTCACAGAAGCAGAGGAAACAGCATGGCGCCGAAGGCCTGGGCAGTGTGGTGGACTTCCTCTTGGCTAATGCCCGTTTGGTGCTAGGTGTAGGCGGGGCTGCAGTGCTGGGCATTGCCACCCTGGCTGTAAAGCGGGTAAGACCAGGGTGTCAAGGCCTGCCTGAAACCTCCACAGGAGGAGGCCAGGCCAGGGGAGCTGGGGGACAGTGGGACTTTTTGAGGTTGGACTAGAACACAGGGCCCCTACTTCTCACCCTAGCTTCCTGGTTTGCTCTCCCGCCAGCTTTGCCATGGCCCCCGATGCTCTGATCTGTGTCACTTTGCCTGTAGCTCATTGACAGGGCCACTAGCCCTCGGGATGAGGATGACACCAAGGGGGACAGCTGGAAGGAACTGAGCCTGCTGAGAGCCACATCACACCAAAAGCCCCAAGCCCCTCCTGCTGCCCTCAGCCAGCCCATAGCTCCTGTGTGCCCCTCCCCCTCTGCCCCAGGTAAGCTGCACTGCTTCCCTCTAGTATGATGAGTCCCTGTACATGCTCATGCAGAAGTCGTGGGCCTCACATATTTCTGCTCCTCTTTGGCTTGTGGGCTCCTCAGATGTTTAATGGGTATTGTAGGTTTGCGTTTTTCTGGATAAAACCCCAGAGCCTCACTTATACCAAGCAAATGCTCTACCACTGAGTTATACCACAGCCCCAGGATCCTTGTTTTGCCTGTCTGCTTTCTGCTATAGCAAGGTTGCATCATATGATGGTAGAGAGCCACAGATGGGCAAACTGAGGCCTGGAGAGGGGCTTACCCATTCTCCATGAAATTGTTGTAGTTGTAGAAGCCATAGTGTTGGGACTCTGGGCCGGTGAAGTTGTCATCTTGCCCTCATATCCTATGACCTGACGTCAGGGCTTTCTCAGCGGCTGTTAGAGGTGAGCATGGAGCCCAGTGCCATCACCCAGCTAGCAAGCAGGTAGAGTTTTCTTAACTTGTGGCGTCCTTCTGATGTGTTCTCCTGGATGCTTCCCTCTGCAGTGGGGCCCACACCCACGCATGCTCAGACGACACCTCAGCTCAGCTCTGTAGCACCCTTGTGCCTGACGTTCCAGGAGAAGCTGCTGGCGTTTGAGCGTAACCACGTGATTATCCCAGAAGCCCACGTGACTTTGGTGAAACAGCTGGCTGGAGACATTGCCTTGGAGCTGCAGGCTTACTTGAGAAGCAAGTTCCCAGAACTGCCCTTTGGTGCACTTGTGCCGGGTGGGCCTCTCTACGACGGGCTACAGGCAGGGACCGCTGAGCACGTGCGCCTGCTAGCGCCTCTTGAGTTGGAGCCAGGGCTATGGAGCCTGGTACCTGGCATGGACACTGTGGCCAGAGAACCCCGATGCTGGGCTGTACGCAGAACCCAGCTTGAGTTCCATCCCCGTGGGTGTAGCCCATGGGACCGCTTCCTGGTGGGGGGTTACCTTTCCTCCCGTGTCTTGCTGGAACTGCTACGGAAGGCCCTGTCAGCCTCTGTCAACTGGCCAGCCATTGGCAGCCTGCTTGGGTGTCTGATCTGGCCCAATGTGGCTTCAGAGGAACTGCTGCTCAAAGTACAACATGAATGCCTGGAGTTCACTTTAGCTGTGCTCATGGTAGTCCCTGGGGCCAGCACTGATGACCGCCTTCTGCTGGCTTGGCCCCTAGAGGGGCTGGCCAGCAATCTCTGGCTGCAGGATCTATATCCTGTAGAGACTGCCCGTCTGCGGGCCCTGGATGATCAGGATGCTGGTACTCGACGGAGGTTGTTGCTGCTGCTGTGTGGTGTGTGCCGTGGCCATCCCGCCCTGGTGCGGCTGGGCTGGAGCCACCTGACTCAAGTGGTTCTACATCTGGGTGAAAAGGAAATGACCTGGACTGAGGAGGCCTTGGGGGACCGGTTTCTGCAAGCTCTGGAGTTTCTGGTGGGCAGCTTGGAGCAGGCTAGCCTGCCCTGTCATTTCAACCCCAGCGTGAACCTTTTGGGTAGCTTTCGGGAAGAGGAGATTGATGACATTGGCTACGTGCTATACAGTGGTCTCCAGGTTCCTGAGAGCCTATTCTAGGTGAATGAGGACTGTGATTGACTTGTTTTCTGATGCTGGAGAGCAACAGCCACCTCCCTCCCAGGACACTTCAGTGTGGTTTGCTTTATTTTAGCCAGAGTGGAAGAGGAGTGACATTACCTAAGCCCACAGGTGGGCATGTGCCTGGGTAATGGTGAGAGTCTGGACTGCTGACATCTGAGTGTGGCCGGCCTGCCCTGGCCGCTTTTCAGTGCCAGCCACACTGATGCCCCTTAGCCCTCTGGGGTTAATTTCGGAACTTGGGCACAGGCCACCATCACCAGCATGGAACTCACAAAGAATGAGATGTGGCTTTTGATGTCCTAGGCTTCACCTAGGCAAAGGCTGGTCCAACATTTTGTCAAAAAAGGAAAATGTTCTTGGGTGGGTTCTTGGAGGCGTTCACAGGGAGTCAGCTGGTACCCTGGAGGACAGCTTCTTAGCTGTTGGAGGATGGTGGTTTCCTGATGGTGATGCATTTGTTCTTCTGATTGAGTCCTCAGGCCTTGAAGCTGAAGTTGACTCCCTTGCTGCCTGCCTTATATCCCAGGAAAGGAAGGTCTTGTTCTCTCCTGCTTGGTTTTCTCTATAGGCCACAAATTACCTCTGGGAGAACCCCTTCCTCACTGGGGAGCTGAGCTCTGTGCTGCCTATGCAAGGCTATCCCAGAGTGGCTGCTCCTAGACCTCACTGCAGGGTAGAGGACATGGCCCTCCCAGAGGCCTGTGTGCAGATCGTGCCAAAATATAAATGATAGATGTCTGTGTCCTCACCTTGCACCCTGGTCAAGGTGGCATGGCTGGAGGAGGAAGACTATCTCCCTGCCAGGGGGGCCTTTCTATTTTAGGTACCACCCCCTTACACACACTGAAACAAAGCCATGCCTTGAAGAGTGTGAATAAAAGGAGAAAGAATTGTATACATGTGTGATTCTTGCTGGCAGAAGGTGGTCTTGGTTTGTAGGTGGTTGCTTGGAGCATCACAAGTCTTGTGACTGGATGTAAAGGCTTGAGAGTCATCTTGGAGATTTAAAAAAGTTTCCAAGCTGAAGAGGTGGCTCCGTGACTGCACACTCATCCCCTACCAGCTATAAACAGGGCTGAGACCTGCCATCTACACCATGGGAAAACAGAGTTGGGTCTCAGCCTGAGAGGCCATCATGTATGTAGCCTCAGTAACAACTGAGGATCCACCTGACATACAGTGACCTCAGCTCAAGCACCAACTGACTGAGGGACACTGCCCAATCTGTGGTTCAAACCATCCCTGCCTCAACTGAGCCTTCAGCCATGGTTTTATCTGGCTTTGAGCTCATGCTACAATCTATGCAGACTTCCAAGCCTGTGAGAAATTTAGGGCATATGTATCCTTTGGGGACAGGGTGTCCAAAAGGCAGATAGGGGGTGGGGATACCTCATTCCTCTGGTCTCTATGTGGGCCTTCAATCCCAAGTATGGTCTGTGACATTTGCACATGTATCTGTCTGTCTGTCTATTTATCTATCTATCTGGACAGGGTTTCTCTGTGTAACAGCCCTGGCTGGCTGTCCTGGACTTGCTTTATAGACCAGGCTGGCCTGGAACTCACAAGAGATCCACCTGCCTCTGCCTCCTGAGTGATGGGACTTGCCATGCCCTATTACACCTGGCGACATTTGCACTTTTAATATTACAATTTTCTTTTGTAATCAGGTAACTGTCTTTTAAAACAGCTTTTCTTGAGTCAGCCAGTTGCAGCAGGAAAAGCCTAGTACATAACCCAAGGCAACATCAGCAGCTCTGGTGACCCAGTGGATCCTCTACACTGCCTGACAAACTCTTTAGTCTGCAGTTCACAGGCTGGGCCTTAGTGGGTGGATGGCCAAAGCCCAGGCTTTTCAATTTCCGTGGATTTTAGAAGGAATGCTCCACGTACAGATTGCAGACAGAGTACCATTTCCCAGTGTGGAAGCTGGCATTTGAGGTAGGGTTATATGGCCTCAGTAACACTTAAGGGACAGACTTGTTACCAGGGATGGCTGGTAGGAAGCAGGTGTCTTGATTTGCTTCCTATTGACCAAAAACAACTTGGAGGGGGTGGTTATTTAGTTCATATACACTGAGTCACAGTCAACTGGGGGAAGCCAAGGCAAGAACTCAAGCAGGGAAGGAACCTGGAGGCAGGAGCTGATGCAGAGAACATAAGTGCTACTGACTGTCTTGTTCCTGATTGCCGGTTCAGCCTTCTTACAGAACTCAGGAACAGCTGCCCTGGAATGGCCCTGTCCATAGCTGGCTAGGCCTTCCTACATTAGCCAAGAATCAAGACAACGCCCTACAGGCTTGCTTACAGGACAATCTGATGAAAACATTTTCTTATTCAAGTTCCCTCTTCCCAGATGACTCTAGCTTGTGTTAACATAAAACTAGCCAGCACACTGTCTAAAAAAGATCTTCCCATTATAAGGCAGCTGAGTCTCCATGGGTATGGAATAGGGGAGTTGGGAACCAAGCCTAGCCCAGCAATCCTTAATTACAGAACACCCAGAAGTATTGCCTGCGTAGACTTAAAAATCTCCAGGGCACTCGGGGTTTTGAACCTGTGAACTCTATGGTATAAATGTACCTAAAAAACTCATGTATTGAAGGTTTGGTCCATGGTGGCTGATGAGTCTGTCATGTTCAGAAGAAAATATCTGTATTAGCACAAAGGGGCAGGGGCACAGCTCAGGGGCAGAACCTGCTCTTAGAATGAGGTCCTGGCTTTAGTCATCAGCAAAATTACCAGCAACTGAGCTCAGCAGTGGAAAGCTGGCCCATTGTCTGAAAATGAACAAAGGACTGGCAGGCCTGACATGATTTGCCTATCAGACTGTCACTATGATAGGGACACATTTGGCAGCTGCCATTAGAGTTGTTTTGAGAGATTTCCATCCAAGGAAAATGGGACTCATAGCTGTCCTGGTTAGGTTTTTTTGTTGTTGTTGGTTTTTTGTTGTGGTTGTTTTGCTAAGTTGGCACAGGTAGGGTCACCAGGGCTGAAGGGACCTCAAATTAAGAAAATGTCCCTATCAGACTGGCTTATGGGTGGGTCTGTGAGACATTTTCTTGGTTAATAATTGATGTGGACTGGTTCAGACCTCTGTGGGCAGTGCCAACCCTGGGCAGGTGGTCTTTGGTTGTACAAGAAAACAAAACAGCATCACATGGGGAGAAGCCAGTAAGCAGCTTCTCCATGGTCCCTGCTTCAGCTCCCACTGACTTCCTTGCATGATAGACTATAAGCTGTAAAATGGAATAATCTCTTTCCTCCCTAAGCTGCTTTTGGTTACAGTGTACATCACAACAGCAGAAAGCAAACTAGGACGGCGGCTTTGACAAATTACTCTCAGGGAAAGCCAAGTATGAATCAAAGGCAAATGTATTTAAAGGCAGAAAGGTAAAGGAAGAAGTGAGACAGGAGGGACAAGACCTATGAGTGCACACGGGACAGGAGTGTGGGTGTGCAGGTACAGGATTAGGGTGGCTTTCAAGTTACATCTCTAAACTGCTAAGAAATGTCCGTCCCGCTTCTGATGCTGCCCAGTGTGTAGCTGAGGTGCTCATCTTAGCAGCACATTGAATCAACGGATCAGCACGGCCCCTGCACAAAAGGATGACATGCAGATTCAAAGTGCCCCCATCCTGTCTCTTGGATTATACTCATGTCTGTAAATTAATCTGTGATAGAATGGAAAGCCTGGGAGTTCTAACAAAGGTTTTGAGGGTGCTATTAAGGCTTTGGGGAGCAGGCTGTCCTAGAGATTCAATGGGCTACATTACCCTGGCCCTAAATTAAGGCAAGTCTGCTTACTGCCCCAGTGTCTTCAGGGTATACACCTTGTCTCCACAGGCAATTTTGGTTTTATCAGTGCTGTCTGAAAATTTTCAATTCCATTAGCAGGGCCCACAAGCCAGATGCTGGTCTTCCCATCCTGCCTCAGGGTAACTACAGCAACACCTCAAACCACATACTCAGCAGAGCCAGCTACAATGGAACATGGCCAAAACTCTAGCACCCTGGAGGCTGAGGCAGGAGGACTAGGACTTCAGGATCATATTACATCATAAATACAAGCACAGCTATAAGACAAGGTGGGGGGAGGGGGAGGGAAAAGAACCACAAAAGTGTGGAAAACTAAAATGGTGCAGACACTGTAAACATTTCAAGTTAGCTAAAAGGGTTAACATTTCATTGCTATACATAAGTCCAAAATGGCTGAAATGTCATCCAGGAACCAGTGAATGCAAGTCACAGCAGCAGCAGCACACGCCAGAGTGACATGCAGCGTCCCTCTCATTCTCTTCAGTGCCCTGCAGTCTACTGTGGGTACAGAATTCTTAGAGGGGAGGGGGACAGACAAGATGTGCCAATGTCACAGGCCATGTATGTGTGGGATTGAAGACTCATGAGAGAACAGAAGAATGAGGTATCTCCCCCCACCTCCTGACTATTTGGACACCCTGTCCCCAAAGGATACATATGCCCTAAATTTCTCACAGGCTTGGAAGTCTGCATTAGATTGTAGCTTGAGCTCAAAGCCACATAAAACCAAGGCTGAAGGCTCAGCTGAGGCAGCATGACGGTGCAAATTCACGAAGTGCAACCTACCTTGTGTCTTGGATTATACTCATGTCTGTAAATTAATCTGTGATAGAAGGAAAAAACCGGGGATTTTATGAGGGTGCTCTCTTTGTGGTGCCACACCTCAACTTCTTTACATGACCCCTTCAGTCCTGGTACATCAACTGCAACTGAGGCTGCACCTTGACCAATGGCCTTCCTGTCGTCTCAGTGCCAAGCCTCAGTTGCTCTTCATGACCCCTTCATGCCTTCAAAACCAGTACCACCTGGGTGACTCTTAACATTACCAACTCCAGCTGCAGCTTCTATTCTTGACTCTAAAGTCAGAGCCACAGGGTCAAAGCTGCCAAGTTCTGCTGCTTGCTGGGGCTGGAACATGCCTTCCCTTATTCTATCACCAGCTTTCTGTTTTCCAACTCCCTCACTGCCCAAGCTTGGGTGTCCTGGAACTTGCTCTGTAGATCAACCTTGAACTCAAGAGATCTGTATAGCTCTGTCTCCTGGGATCAAAGGCATGGACCACTCCTGGACCTAAAAGCTTTCCTTCCTCTAGAAGTTGCTCTGTCCCAGGCTGGCCTTGAATTCAGAGATCTTGGCTTTATCACCTGGGGTTAAAGGCTTGTACTACCATGCTTGGACCTAAGCTTAGCTGGGTGGGATCTTGCCCCAAAGTCACCACTCTCTTAATCCTTGAACACAGGGTTTAGCTCCATTGCACTCCCTGGTGCCCATACATTTTGTATTTTGTTCTTTTTAAGCTTGCTACTCTTCATTAAAACACTCTTCAGAAGAGTGAACTTTAGTAACCACACAACAGAATTTATACCAGGCTGTTTTGAGACTTCATTTGTCTCTTCATATTAGCCCCCCAGCATACTTTCAGACAGTGACAAAACCCAGCCACACTCTTCAACAGAATATTACAAAAACAGTTTCTAGGCCGCTTATTAACATTCTTCTCCACTGAAACCTCTTGGGCCAGCAGGCCTACACAGTTCAAATCACCCTCAGCACCACCATCTTCTGTATTCCTACTAGGATGGCCCATTTAGCCCCACTTAAAGCATTCTGTGGCTTTCCAAATCTAAAGTCCTCAAATCCACAGTTTTCCAAACAAAAACAAGGTCAGGCCTACTGCAACAATACCCTACTCCTGGTACCAACTTCCATCTTAGTTACGGTTTTACTGTTATGAACAGATACCATGACAAGGCAACTCTTATAAAGGACAACGTTTAATTGGGGCTGGCTTACAGGTTCAGAGATTCAGTCCATTATCATCATGGCAGGAAACAAGACAGCACCCAGGCAGACATGGGGCTGGAGGAGCTGAGAGTTCTATATCTTGTTCCAAAGGCAAACCAATGAAGACTGGCATCCCATGTGGTTAGGAGGGTCTCATTGCCCACCCCCATAGTGACACACTTCCTCCAACAAGGACACACATCCTAGTAGTGCCACTCCCTGGGCCAAGCATGTACAAAACACCACACTGACCTAGAGGACTAGAGTTTGGTTCCTAGCACCCATATAGGGTGGCTTACAACTACCTGTAACTCCAGCTCCATGGACTTGGTGGCCTCCTCTGACCTTGGTGGGTACTTGCACACATGTAGCATACAGACACGCATAATGAAAAGATTCCTCCTATCCAGGACTTCTTCGTGGCCTTGGCATGTGACCCTAACAGGTGCGCCCCTGAACTCAGCCTCTGATGACATCCTTGATGGGCACGTAAGCTCCCACTCAACCTCCAGTGTCTGCACCTCTCTGTCCACCAGCACCCCTCCACCCACCAGCCCCCCTCTGCCCACCAGCGCTCCTCCATCTGGCAACCCCACTCCCATCCTCCCCTTTCTCCTCTCCCTGTCTTGCTCCCTCCCACTGCCCTTTTTCCTCACTAACACACATCCTCTCATATTCATTCAAGGACTTTACACAGTGAACCCAGGGACAATTATCACTGTCGTCCAACATCTGTTCCCTTGACAAGGCAGCTAACAGAGACCTCAACACTATCTGGGAATGTGTCCCCTTCCCTTGACCCATTCCAAACACAAATTGCTCTAGTCTGCCATTGCTAGACCCAACACTCTTCAGCCCCGAGTCCTGGCCTAGGCCTGGACAGCTGGCCTCCCCTCCAACTCCATCTCTCTTTCCCTCTGGTCCTCCAGGAAAACTAGCCACTTGCTATTTCGTTCAGGGTTTTTTTTTTTTTTTTTTTTTTTTTTTTTTTTTTTTTTTTTTTTTTTTTTTTTTTTTTTTTTTTTTTAAAGGAACAGCTGACCTTGGAATCCAGAACTTCTAATTGCAGGATCAACACACACCATTCTTGGCTGTCTCCTGTCTTGCGCTTACACTGAGACAATCCCCTGCCCAAGGTCAGTTGTTATCCTTGCCAGATTTGCTAGGAATGTCAAACTCTGTAGTTCTCACTTTCACCATTTTTTTTAAAGCATAAAAACAACTTCTTAAAAATCCAAGCAACATCAGACATGATGGTGCATGCCTTTAATTCCAGCAATCAGGAGGCTGTGGCAGAAGGATCTCTGAGTTTAAGACCAGACTGGTCTACAAAGAAGTCTAGAACAGCCAGGCAGAGGCCGGTGGATCTCTTGAGCTTGAGGCCAGCCTGGTCTATAAAGCAAGTTCCAGGACAGCCAGAGCTACACAGAGAAATCCTGTATCCTGTTTCAGAAGGAAAAAAAAAAAAAAAAAAAAAAAAAAAAAAAAAGAGTAATGACTCAATGTCAAGAAATCCTGTGAACATTACGCTAAGGGAAAGAAACGAGGCCCGGCAGGTACCTGAGGTTTCTATTGAAGTGATCTAACAGGTAAGGCCGGCTGTGAGTGGTGGACCACGGTAGACCCTAAATACAGGCTGCAAACAGCGCCCACTGAGCAGTGGTAGGAATATCCACTGGTGAAACCCTGCTGCCAGCCAGGCTGAGAGCTCCTGTCTCATCAAGGTTACTGCTCTGACCTGAAAACAACCCCAGCTGCTTCACCAGCTTGTAACCCAAAGAACAATTCACATTTTACTTCTTAAGTGTAGGACAAAGCTAGCACGACTGTCTACAAAATACACAGCCTCCTCTACAAAGGTCAGTGCCCTGAACCCGCCAGCTTCAAGAGACAAGCCACAGCAGGGAAGAACTGGGCAGGAGGGTGCAGAGATGGGCTGGGGAGAGTCCCAAGAAGAGGTCCCTTGGCCTTCACCGGCTCCTGCTGGCATCCCCAGACGTAACCAGAAGACATGGATGGATTTGTTTTATTAAGGCACATGAGCTACGGGTGTCCTAGATGGAGCAGGAGCAGAAGCTCTGCGGATACAGAAGCTTGCCACTTCTCCAACAGCTGTGTGGCTGGCGGGGAGCAGTTCCTGCTCCTCACCTGGCAGGCAGTGGCCATGGTCGGGGCTCAAAAGGCCACCCGAGGTCAGTCCTGCTTACCATGCTGACAGCTCATCTTCTCATGTTCCTTCAGTGCAGCAGCCAGAGTCATTCCTGAGCCACAGACAGAGCAGCAGCAGGCAGCAGAGTCAGCCAGATTTTCCAGTCATGCCTGGTCTTTGTAATCCTCAACACAGGAAGGCCAACTCTAAAACCCAGTACCTCCCTAGGTTTCCAGGACAGTGGACAGCACCTGATCCCAGTTAGTTCATTCCTGGTCTAGGCAATGAACTTCCCCCACCTCTCCTGCCATCATCTGTTCTGAGGACAAAAGGGCCGGGTGTGTCCAGGCTGGTGGCAGAGGCTACACTTTCGAGGCTTTTTTACTGTAGACCCTGCATCTAAGGAACCAGCTCTTTGTCTTTTGCTTGCAGCCTCTGGTCTCTGGGCTTTCCCTCTGCCTCCTGGCCATGCTGGGGCTGCAAAACTCCCTGTGGGAGGAAGACAGGAAAGATGTGTTCACAACTGATACGATCAAGTAGCAAGAACCAGGTTCAATGCCCAGTGTGGTGGTGCATGCCTACAATGCTAATACCTAAGGGGCAGAAGGGTAGCCCACAGTCAGCCTGGGCTACATGAGACTATGTCTCAAAACAAAACCAAAATCAAAAGATACAATGGTGAGTAGAGGTGTCCACTTTTACAAGGCAGGTGAACCCATGGGCCAGACTCCCTCTGCTTTGTGAAGGTCAGCTTTTTGTCAAGGACATGATGTACTTACCATCTGCTAATTGCTCCTTCTTTTTTTTTTTTTTTTTTTTTTTGGGGGGGGGGGGGTGTTTCTCTGTGTAGCTCTGGCTATCCTGGAACTCACTTTGTAGACCAGGCTGGCCTCGAACTCAGAAATCCACCTGTGCTTCTTCTTTTTAAACTATTTTACTTTTACTCATGTGTATGTATGTAAGCTTATATGAGTGCAAGTGTCTGCAGAAGAGGATACTGGACTCTCTGGAGCTAGAGTTACAGGTGTTTGGTTGTGATCCACCTGGGTGCTGGAACTGAACTCAGGTCCCTCTGAAGAGCAGCAAGTATTCTTAAACAACTGAGCTATCGCTCCAGCCCTGCTTTCTTATTTTAAAGAAACTCAAGTTCTTAGAGACACTGTTGTGATAAGGCGGCAGTGGCAATTGTCTATAGACCCTCCCTACACAGCAGAAACTCAAGCATACAGTAGTGGACGGGAGTCTGCGATCAACAGTCAGCTCCCCAACTTTACCTTGCCTGCAAGAAACCCCCAGCACTTAAACCTTCTAGTTTATAAACAGACCTCAGTGCTGGCTGCCCTGTCACTGAGGTTAATTTGTCATCTGGCTTGAAGGTCATACGTCACTTATGGTGACCCTAGAAAGTCGCAACTGTGTACAAGGCCAGGCAAAAGAAGCTCTGTCTGGCGGCCAAAAGTCCTGTGCTTTTCCCCAAGCCTTCCAGTACTTCTTACATCTGGAGACACAAATATAAGAATCATATGAAGTCAGCAATAGGGCACATGCCTGTTACTCTGGTACTCAGGAGGCTGAGGTAGAAGGTTTGCAAGTTTGAGGTCAGTCTGGGCTATATACATAACTGGCCTCAAAATGTGCACCCCAGACACAAATAAATAAGTAAACAAATACAAAAATCCTAGTCAGAAACTAACCTGGCTCCTTTATGAAACAGGAGTCTTGTGAAATAGTGGTAGGTAGCATCTTATTGCTGAGGAGACTGAGGCTGATGGCTCAGCCAACCGAGACGGAAAAGACCTGCTTAGCTTTTGGCTACATGAGGTAGTTTGTTTACTGCTGTGCACTGCAGTGGCAAGGACCCATGTGATCCAATGTCTGGGTGCCAGTCCTTGTAACATTCATTCCTGAGGCACTGGTCAGGTTCTATAGCTCTGGACACATCTACACATCTTCACAGTCAGTGTGCCATTAGATAAACTGAGGCTGATGTCAAGGCGCTAGCAAGGGTGACAGTCTGCAGGGGAGAAGATGGTTATTCCTACCTTGGGTCCTGTCACTGTGATAGCAAACAAAGCCCTTCACTGGCCTGAGCCTCACCTCACTTGTAAAACTGTGATGTAATGCAGATTAAAGATGCCTGATGTAGAATGTGTATTTGTCACAGTGCTGGGCACAGCAACTACTCTTTGATGTGACCCCAAGGCCCCATGGGTCTTATCGTACTAAACAATGAAGAAACAGAGGCAAGTCATGCCCTGCAGATCCCCCACTGCACTGATCTGCCTTCCCTCCTTGTCTGGTCTCTGCACTGGTAGCCACTGTGAAAACCTATGTAGAGATCCCCTGGCCTGCTGCCTCACCTGGGGCCACGTTCTCATCCACCCACTGAAAGAAGCCACACTGCTGCTCTCGTGGCTTGGCACAGGTGTGGAACTGGCGTCCTTTGTTGGGTCCATCCTTTTGTACAGTCCGTGTGACAGCAGGCTGCCCGCATAGGCAGGATGTACCTCCATCACTGTCACCACCAAGGCTGCCAAACCCATCCATGTGGCTGCCTAAGCCTGATGTGCATCCTACAGAGTTTCCTGGAGGTCTCGGTGCAGAGGTGGGGGGCCCTCCTCCAGTGGGATGGCTGCCGTCAGCCCACAGGAAGAAGCTGCAATTGCCACCACTGCACTTATAGAAGTGCCGGCCCTGGTTGGGGCCCTGCTTGCGGACAGTGAGCAGTACAGCCTCCTGGCCACAATTGCAGGTCACAGAGTTGCTTTCACCAGCAGCAGTGGGTGGTAGCAAGGTTTGGGCCACTGCCTTTGAAGGTCCAGTATGTCTGTTAACCAGAGGTTGAGACAGGCTATGCTGACTGCTGTCCATCCTGTTGAGGGCCTGGCTGGCCTGCAGGTGGCCAGAGGGCTGGCTCGCCCGTGGGGGAGCCTGTGAAAATCGCAGGCTGAAGATTTCCTTCAAAGTCTCGTCACATCCACCGATGCAGCCGACAAACTCCAGGGGCATAGTTGGGGGAAGGCTACCTCGCTTAAACTTCAGCTTCAACCTAGTGAGCCAAGATGAGACAAGATGTGGTGCACAGTGGTGGCCAGCCTCGGCCTCCCTGCTTATCCCAGGAAGCCCATTCAGAGTACAGATCAGAAGCATACAGATCAACTCTCAGACTCTAACCCACCCAAATACAGGCACCTCTGGAAAGGCCTACTTCTCTACGTCACTGCCCCTCAGGGCTCTGGGGTTCTTTCAAGGTAAGGAAGTCAAGATGGGTAGGGATGCGTCTGGTCTATCTGCATGATTCCACAGGTGCTCACTGGAGAGCTTCCCAGAAGCAGTGAAACGTGTGATGGTTCAGGGAAGCGCAGGACAGAGATGGCTGTGCTCACATGCCCACATGAAAAGCAACATTATTCTCTTCAGTGGTGATGCTGTCTATCTGCTTTGGAAAGTAAGTGTTTTGTCCTATATATATCATTTTAAAAAATATGTTAGTAAGAAATGCATATGCCAAGCTGGGCACCATGGAACATCTTTTCCCAACACTCAGGAGGCAGAGGCAGCCAGGTCTCTGTGAGTTCCACAGAGGCTGAGAACAGCATTCCCTAGAGCAGTGGTCTTCAACCTTCCTAACACTGTGACCTCTTAATACATTCCCTCAAATGCGGTGACCCCAACCAGGACATTATTTTCATTGCTACTTTATAACTGTAATTCTGCTATTGTTATGGACTGTAATGTAAATATTTTTGGAGACAGAAGCTTGCCAAAGGGGTCATGACCCACAGGTTGAGAACTACTGCCCTAGACACTCTCTGGGTTTCAATGAGGACAGGAAACAGTTCTGCATGCCCCAGAGACATCCAGCTCACCTGTACACAGGGGATGGCTGACAAACCGAACACACACTGTTGTCCCTGCTGGCTTCCAACACAGAGTCAGGAAACCACACAGCTGTCCGACATTCTGGGAACCCTGTGCAGCTAAGGTAGAACCTGGACAACAGAGTGGACAGGTCAAACTCAGGAATCTGGAGGCACACTGATTACAACCACTTGCCAGCAAGAGTCTTTTTCATTTTCTTGATTTTCTAAGTCGGGGTCTCACTGTGAAGCCTTGGCTGGCCTGAAACTTGCTATATAGACCAAGTTAGCCTGATCATAGGGATATATCTGCCTCTGCCTCCTGAGTGCTGGAATTATAGGTGTGTGCCACTAGATCCCACCCTAAGAAAATACTGCTTGGCTTACACTTGGAACATATTTGATTGAATATCCTGACACGGAATAATTAAAAACCCTTCTTGCATGCCTCTCATGTCCCTAAAAATTGCATCTATAGATGTGTGTTCCTGGTACATGCCTTTGATCTCAGCACTTGGGAGGCAGAGGCAGGCAAATCTCTGTGAGTTCAAGGCCAGCCTAGTCTAGAGATTAAGTTCTAGGACAGCCAAGGTTACATAGAGAAACCCTGTCTCAAGGGAAAAACATGTAACTATTGCTGACTCTACTTAGGCTGCCTCCCCAGCCCCCCAGTGGCTAGCTGTGGTGTTTCTCCAGCAACATAAAGCTAAGGAAGATTTAACAAGTATGAGGCAGGCCTGGGCTACATACTGAGTTTCAGGTTACCTTGAGCTACAGAGTGAATGAGACCCTGTTTCAAAAACAAACAAAACAGCACCGACTAAGGTGAAGCCACTGTGCATACACAGTATTGTGTTTCATCTTGCCCTCTAAAGACTGCCACTCCCGCCCGCCCGCCCGCCCGGTGTGGTAATGCATGCTTCTACTACAGGTACGTGGGAAGTAAAGGCAGGAAGACTTAGAGCTCAAGGTTAGCTTAGACTACATAAGCAAGACCCTGGATCAAAACAGACAGACAGACAGACAGACAGACAGACAGACAGACAGACACCAACTCTGGATTGGGACTAGGTAGAAGAAAGCTGCCAAGTATATGAGGCTCTGGGTTCTACTCCTATACTTCAAATAACAAAAATGAAGACAGACAAACAGCAAAAAGCCCTGGGGCTAGAGATCTGGCTCTGTGGTTAGGAACACTACCCATTCTTGCAGAGGACTCAAGTTTGGTTCCCAGCACTCAAACCAGATAGTTTACAATCAGCTGTAGCTCCAGTTCTAGGAGATCCAAACTCTCTTCTGGACCCTGCAGGCATCTGCATGCTTACAGTGCACATACAGACAAATGGGCTCACACACATAAAACTGTTTTTTTGTTGTTGTTGTTGGTAGTGGTTTTGTTTTTTGAGACAGGGTTTCTCTGTGTAGCCCTGGCTGTCCTGAAACTCACTCTGTAGACCAGGCTGGCCTCAAACTCAGAAATCCGCCTGCCTCTGCCTCCCAAGTGCTGGGATTAAAGGCGTGCACCACCACTTCCCAGCACATAAAACTGGTTTAAAAAAAATCCCACTTATAATGCAGTGAAGTAGTGAAGTAGACATAACCCTTAGGGGAGAGGAAAAATTATCTTATTTTATGTGTCTGGTGCCCTTGGAGGTCAGAAGGCATTGGATTCCTAGGAACTAGAGTTATATGGTTTCGAGATGCTTGTAGGTGCTGGGAACCAAACTTGGGTCCTTTGCAAGAGCATCCAGTACTCTTTACTACTGAGCCATCACTCTAGCTTGCCTCCTTTTCATGGAATATAAATTCCCATAGCACTCGGCACCCAAATGCTACCTTGCTACCCTCTCCGGGTCTGCTGAGAGCAGGCCTGCTTCTGAATAATACTATGGGCATGGTCTGACATGGCCTTCAGAGCTAGGGGCTGTTGGGCCTTGGATGAGGTAACTCCATTTAACCTGCCACCTTCGGTCATGTAATACACAGGTAGAGGGCGTGATTAACAAGTCTCCACCTCCAGAGATTTAAATATTAATGAGTCATCTAAAGGCCAGGGGCGTAGCTAATTAAGTTATTCCCTCCCCTTTTTCCCTTCCCTATAAAATTAGGCTCCCCTGGCCTTTGGTGGGGGGATGCTCGTACCAGCTACATCCATTTACCATGCCATGAACAATAAAAGCTTTGGAAAACCGGACTCCACGTGTCACCTGATCTGCCTGATCTGCCACCGCCAGGTTCCCAGCCTTTGGAAACTTGAGCCGCCCACCTCCAGCCCGCAGCAGCTGCACCAATGTGGGACCCTCCGCTGGCGGCGTGGGAAGCCCGCCCAGGACCCTGATGCCCAGGACCCTGATGCCAGACCGCCGTGGGTCTTGGCTACCGGACTCCCTCCTCCCCCCACCCGAGAGATTTCTTCCCCACAAGGGGCCATCCCAGTATATACTCGGGAGCAGCTAAGAGGAGAGCCAGACACTAACCCACCACTCTTCTTGGTCTTGAGGACCATATCCTTGTTACACTGTGGGCACTTCCGAACAGGCTCTGGCAAGGCTGGGTAGATCTCTTCTTGCTGGGCTACCTCTGTCCTTTCTCCTAAGTACTGAGATAAGGCCTCATCCAACCTGAAGAAAAAGCAGATACACAAACGAGTTTCATTAAAAAAGGCCTTTATAGCACTCTTAGGTGTCCACAATACACACGAGACTGGAACCAGTTGGTTAGGGAGCCATAGGCTGATGCAAGAAGCAGAGGGCAAAAAGGACACAGAGCTCTCTATCGCAGCGCCCCTGGTCCAGGCTCTGAGTGTGGCGGCAGCCCTAGGCTCACACAAATGCTACACATTTAGCAATGTCTGTCTATGTAATTCTGCTACAGGGTAGTCTCAGGGATTAAAAAACCCAAACTTGGGTTGGCCCAAAGGTTCAGTGGGTAAATGTGCAAGCTTGACAACCCAGGTTGAATTGTTGGAACATCTACAGTGGAAGAAGAAAACTGTCTTCTAAATATTGTCCCCTGGCCTGCGTATATTTGCCTTGGCATGTATACACTCACACTGAACACACACGCATGAGCACATACACCTCCCTTCCCCTTCCTCCCTCCCCCCTCCCCGCACACACACACAAAACCAAAAGAACCCAAGTGGTATTTCCTGCCATCCATATAATAATAGCCATACAGAACATTGACTCTACACATCGAGAAGTTGCCCATGCACACCAGCTGGGTGTGGTCCTGCCACTGCCTGGAGTGAGACCCTAGACTGAGAGAGAGCTCCGTGACCAAGACTGTTCCCCTTTCACACACTAGCTGCAGACCTCAGGATGTGACCTGTGCTTCTGACCACAAAGGAGACTTTGGGGGGGGGGGCTCACATAACTCAGAATAGCCAGACAGGAGAGATGCAAAGGGCAGGCGCACGAGCTTTCCAGGTGTCTTCAGGTACTCAGCTACTTAAAAACTTAGAACACAGTTAATATGATATCTTCAATACTTAGACACAACTGGTAAATTGTGAGCCACTGGTGACCAATTTAATCTTCAGTACCACCCTAGAGTAGCTAATGTACTGCCTGCTAGCCTTACGGCAGTTTCTCCTGGGAACTAATCTTGTGCTTTCCATCAGTCAAGTGACTGGCAAACAAAGATATCACCACTATAGAGACTTCAAATGAGCCTGGAAAGCAAACTAAATATGTTTCTATGCTAATGAATCAGAGCATCAGGGTTAGAAAACACCCCCCCCCTTTTTTTTTGAGACTGGGTCTCATTTTGTAACCCAGGATATCTTTGAATTTACAGCAATCTTCTTTCCTGTGTCACCTAAGTGCTAGGATGACACACAGGAGCCACATCATCTTTGGCTTGAAATGTATTATTTCTAACAAAACACATACTCTTGTTTGCTAACTGGTCACCTCCAAATGCTCCAGAGAATGAACAGATTCCACACCAGAACCTGGACTAACTGATTTAAAGGATAGCTGCCTACCAAGGCAGAATTAGAATAAAAAGGAGAAAACAGCACTTCTCAAGCTCAGACCCACTAGAGCCAGTTTTTCTAGAAAGGAATAAACTGAACCCAGTAGGGAAAATCCAAGGAACAGTGCCTGTATAGCTAGCCCCTCCCCAGGGGCTCTCAGTTCTGGGGGGTATTGTGGCATCCTCCTTAGGGGCTCTCAGTTCTGGGGGGTACTGTGGCATCCTCCTTAGGGGCTCTCAGTTCTGGGGGGGTACTGTGGCATCCTCCTTAGGGGCTCTCAGTTCTGGGGGGGTACTGTGGCATCCTCCCCAGGGGCTCTCAGTTCTGTGGCATGGCTGGGAGCTACAGAATACCAGCACCGGGGAGCAGGGTCTGGCACTCACTTCGCTGCCTTCGCCACTGCTTCAATGAAAACCTGCTTGTATTTCTGCACTTGCTGCCTTAGAACCTGAAACTTATCCTTCTTGCCCTCACAGATCAGCTTGAGATCAGCTTCCAGCTCGGCACGGAGGTCAGGCTTGGACATCTCATAACCCATGGAATCGTAACCTGCAGGGAAAGGGCAGTGCTATGAGAAACAGGAACCTGGGACACCTTGGCCTCCCCACTGTCCACTCCAATTCCCTAGTGCTTTACCTTCCACAAGTCCCATGCCTAGGTGCCCCGGCAGAAACCGCTTGTCTGAGGTGAGTCCCACATACATCCGGGCTTTGATGGTCTCAATGTGCTCTGCGTGAGTTGCATCAGTACCTAGAAACCATTTCCCTATCATTATCATTATCATCATCATCATCATCACCACCACCACCATCTAGTATAGCCCCAGGTGGCCTTGAACATGCTGTGTAGCCATGTTGTCCTTGAATTCTGAATCCTACTCTACCTCCCAACTGATGGAATTGCAGGTGTTGGCCACCAAGTTCATCTCATATTCCCATTATTCTGCAGTGATACAGACCACAGCACCAGCACGGCCTGTGGATCTCATTGACCATGGGGACTTCTTATGCCTGGGCAGTTTATGCAGGTAAGATCTCCTACTCACATCTGACTTATGCTAGCAGTCTCAGAGGCGCCTTGATTTTCCCCCTCCTAACATCTGAGGGCTCACAACTGCTAATTCCAGCTCCTGATCCAAATCCTTCTTCTTCCCTGTGTCAGACTATCCTGAGTGGCCCGGCCCGTGGACCACCTGTAACATCCACACTTCTCCAATTTTGCTTTCTTTGTCCACCTCTGTTCAAAAGCTGTGGCCCAGGGAGCTTTTCAGTGCAGCTGCACTGCTAGGGAGACACAAACCAAAATTCACAATGGAATGCTATACCACATCTGGCTTATTTTGATTTTAAGTCTCTGCGTGGGTATGTGCATATGGGTGTAGGTGCTTGTGAAGGGGACATCAGATCTCCTGGAGCTGGAGTTACAGGCAGCCATGAGCCATCTAACATGGGAGCAAGAACAGAACTCAAGCCCTTTGCAAGAGCAGGAAACTCTCTTAACTGCTGAGCCATCTCTCCAGCCCCTGGAATTGCACATTTTACTATTTTTGAGGCAGGGTCTTGCTCTGTATGCAAGGATAAACTTGAACTTTTGATCTGCTTGCCTTCTCACCCTCCTAAGTGCCGGGATTATATCCCATGCTACCATACTAGCTAGGTTCCCAGGCCTTTTGAGTTTTATATTGAGACAGGGACTTCCTCAGCTGCCAGTCTGGCCTTAAAACTTTTAACCTTTTAGCCTCAGCTCTTATTTGGTCTTAATCAAAATGAACAACCAATCCAAAGACCATAAGGTGCCCTTCAACTGAGTCTTGAGTCATAATAAACACCTATATCATTACACACATGGTACAGTGTTGGGTTCTTCAGGAGCACTGGAAGGGCTGAGGTCCCCTGGGCCCAGTATTAAGAGTGCTTGCCTAGTTTGGTTCTACCTCTAGCACTGTAAAAGCAAATTTACAAAGCACATTAGCCATGGAGTTATCTGGACTGGATATTAATAGTGTACATGCTCTGTGACCTTAGATAAGTTCTTAACCTGTGCAGGTCTGACCGCAAGGTTTTTTCTTTTTTGAGTCGGGATTTGGGATGGAATTAGAGGGCCTTGTGTATGGTAGGCAAGTGTGCTGCCACTTATGTACACTCCAGGCCCTTCACTGAAAGAAGGAATAGGGAGAGGAATATAATGCCTTCCCTGAGAGGAGGTCATGCCTGGCCTACAACATGCCCAAGAGACAAGATCCCCACAGAAGATACTGACCGATACCATGTTTCTCCATGAGGGCGATGAGGTCAGCTTCAGTAAGCAGTTGGGGTGGGCTAGTTTCCCCATCCACCATTTCCACAGTGCTGGGCTGAAAGCGGAAGCCTTGCTCATAGACAGGCAGGAGCTACAGGGGGAGCATGTGTGGGATTCAGATTGGTTGTTCTCACACTCAGTTCAGTCCTGCTCCATCAGAAGTCACAGGCTGGAGCACAACTGTGGTCCCTCTCCCTGGTGGGCCACCCCCTTATCACCTTGTCACTCCAGTGATCATACGGATACACATCTAGGTAGTTACGGGCCAGAATTATGAGGCCGTGGGCTACAAAGCGCTCCTGGGCAATGTCAATCTCCACGGTAGTCTCTTGCCCCTGAGCATCCTGAGAGCAGCAAGCCAGGAAATGGCGAACAATGAACTCGTACAGTCGCCGATCGTCTCCCTGAAGAAAACACACTGTGAGCGGCAAGTCTGCACAGAATAGAACCCATGGTTCCTCGAGCTTTGCAACAACGTGTGAGTGAGAGTCCTTGAGAAGCTACGCCCCTGGTGCCTTTTTTGTTTTTTTTAAAGAAGGGGTCTCACAGAGCTCTACTAGAACAGAAGTCTACCTGCCTCTGCTTCCTGAGTGTCGGGGTAAAGGGAGTGGGCCACAGTGCAAAATTCACAACTCTGACCAGGGAGAGCGAGGCGAAAACAAAAGAAATTAGCAAGATACTTTCTAAATACAGATAACACTGAATGAAAGCCTGGGGCTACCTTCATGCTCGCACAAGCAGTGATTTGCTGGGGTAATACTCCATCAGTCAGGTAGGCAAGGATTTAGTGAGGCTCACCCTATCACATCCTTGAATTCTGACCTCTGCATAGGCATGCCCACAATGAATAAAACATAATAAAAACAACTACGGCTAGAGGTGGCGGTGCACACTTTTAATCCCAGCACTTGGGAAGCAGAGACAGGGGGATCTCTGAGTTTGAGGCCAGCCTCATCTACACAGTGAAACTTTGTCTTAACACAAAGGTTGGAAAAATTTAAAACATAAAAACAGATTCACTGAAGGCTTTCCTTCACTCCCCTCTTGAAATAAAAGCCATTTGGTATCACTGTTTCCAAATACCAAAACAGACAGAGCCAAGTCAGGCCTCACCACCTGTCCTGCACCTGTGTGCTCCAGCAAGGTTCACACTCAGAAGAACCAACCTGCAAGCTGCTGGTGTATTTGGTGGGGTGAATGGGAGGGTGAGCTTGATCAGATTTGCTCCCATTTCGTGGAGTGGGGCCACCTCGCTCTAGAATGTTCTGAGCAAAAGCCCCCCAGTGTGGATCCAGAGTCTGCTGTTCCACCAATGCAACCAGGTTTAAGTCTTTGGGGAAGATGTTTGTTTCTGTCCGGGGGTAGCTGATGTACCTAAGAGAAAGGTACCAACAGGGCACTGTTAGGCTTTTTCATTGTTTTGTAACCAATGGAAGTTGTAGTCACTCAACTGACACTGCCAGTATAACTGTAACCACCTAAGCTAAGACAGGGTAGTTGGAGATAGGGCCCCTCATGGGTGAGAAGCACCAGGCTTTCCTGCTAGGACATTCTGGGAACCAAGACAAGAGAGCAAAAGCATACTATAAGACAAAGGGCTAGGACTCAGCAGTTCCTTTGGCTGAAGGCATACCACTGGCTCCTTATAGCAATCAGTCTGACAGAAAGACCCTGGGTTGTGTAAGCCTCAACGGACTTGACTGTTCTAATAGCACATTCTTCTATAATTTTTTAAAATTAACTTTATTATTTATCTGTTTTAGTATATATATATCTGTGTATTACCAGTGTGTCTGGTGCTTTCAGAAGTCAGCACTGGATTCCCTGAATTAGAGTTAGAGACAGTTTTAAGCCACTATATGGATGTTGGAATTGAATCTAGGTCTTCTGCAAGAGTAGAAAGTACTTTTAACCACTGAGACATCTCTCCAGCCCCTCTGTAACTTTTCTTAAAGCAGATAAAGAATAGTGTTACCCCAGTGTTAGAAAGATGGTTCAAAGCACTGGCTGTTCTTCCAGAGGACCAGGTTTGGTTCCCAACATCCACAAGGAAGCTCACAACTATTTCTAATTCCAATTCCAGGAGATCCAACACCTTCTTCTGACCTCTGTTGGCACCACACACAAACACAGTGCACAGACATACATGCAGGAAAAATCCATACACATAAAATAAAAATAAACCAAAGAAACAAAAAACAAAACCAAACCCCCAAAACAGCATTGCCCAGTATGGCCCAGTGGTGTTGTGTCTCGCATCCTAGCATGTGTGATGGATACCTTGGGTTTAATCCTTAGTGTTAAAAAAGAAAGGAAAAACCCTGAATAGTTCTTGTCATTCATATATATATATCCTCAAAATCTACTATGTACTTTATACTTACAAAAAGTCTCATTTTGGACAAGTCACCTGTCATGTTCTCAAACAGTGGTAAGGACACTTCACTGTAGCTACTCACTGACCACAGCATAGGAAGATTCTGACAGGCAAAACAAACAAACAAACAAAAAAACAAAAAGCAAAACAAAACAAAAAAAACCCAAACCTTAAACGTGCTGCCTGATGGCTGACACTTGGTAAGACCCAGGAGAATTGCTGAGGGGTCAAGAGTAGGATTTAGCACAATGGGAGTGTGCATACCTACTGTGTGCAAGACCCTGGAGTACATCCCCAGCATGGAGGACAGGGAAGGGAGTGATTTCAGATTGCTCTGTGAGCGCCTATATTTACCCTTGTGTATAGAGCTTTTCTGCAATCCTCATGGTTTCTTTGGCATTTATTCTCAATTTCCGAGACGCCAGTTTCTCTAGCTCCTGTCAACAGAGACAGAGGATGAAGCTTCTTGTGAATCAGAGCACAACACAAGCACCAAATTCATCTTCAGGCAGGTCTGGCCCTGTGACTTCAATTATAATCATCATGTCAAGGGAGAGAGACTGCCCAAGGGAAGGTTCCTGGGTCTGCCAGGAGGATCTCAACTAGTGGGGTTGTTGTTTAAAATGTACTTTTAATCAAAACAAAACAAACCAACCAAAACAAGAAAAAAAAAAAAATAAGAGCACAAAGGTGCTTGAGAGACAGAGACAGGAAGACCTCTGTGAGATCTAGTGAAGAGCTCTATGATCTGGGTTGGCCTCATCCATGCGAGTTCCAGACCAGCCAGAGCTACAGAGTAAAATCCTGTCTCAAAAAACTACAAAAACATGAATAAAAAAAATTTTTTCCCCATTGGTTTGAGACACAGCCTCATATAGTCCATGCTATCCTTGAACTCATGACTCTCCTGCCTCTACATTCCAAATGCTGCCATCAGCAGCATCCATTGCTCTCACTTCCTAAGAAGGTGAGGGAGGTTCTTCAAGACAGTGTGCAGCGGCTGACACTTGTCCAAGATTCGCTGGTTCACAGCTCAATGCTGAGATAGTGTATTCTTCAAGACAAGAGCTTTGTGTGTAGGCCAGGCTAGCCTCAGATTCTAGCACCAGCTTCTTGATAGCTAGGATCACAGACATGTGCTACCATCCCTAACTGAAATCTGTGTCTTTAACAAGTAGCCTGACAAGAGACTGATGCTAAAATCTGAGAACCACACTTGGAGAACATGACTCAAGTCTCAAAAATCTCCCCTAGATATTGGAGACATCCTTTGAGGCTTTCTAATATTCAACTGTTCCTTTCTACTGACAACTGGCGAAGGCTGAACATGGTGGTGCATGATTTGAACCCCACACTTAGGAAGCAGAGGAAGGTATCTCTCCTCTGAGTTGAGGCTATGCTGGTCTACAACAATGAGTTCCAGGACAGCCAGGACTACATAGAAACCCTGTCTCAAAAAATACACCCCGAAAAAATAAAAACTAAAAGGACTAAGAAGACATAAATTTCTGTGATTATGCAATGATGGTACTATAGGACACCCATGTCCCCTTCTGTTTTCAGAACCTTATATAATTCCTGTATTAAGAGGCTGAGCTAACTCAGGCTAACTCCCTGGTGCTTTTCTTCCTGGTTTTTTTTTTTTTTTTTTTAATTTTTAAGACAGTCTCTCTATATAGCCTTGCAACTCAGTCTGTAGACCAGGGTGGCACTGACCTCAGAGAGATCAGCCTGCCTCTACCTCCCAAGTGCGACATCACCACTCATGCATGGCCTTGAGATGGGTGATATTCCTTCCTTCCACTGGGCCATAGATATGAAGAACTATAGCCCCAACAATAGGAAGTAACTGTCCCTTAGCTCCTGGAACAACCTATCTGGAACATACCACAGTGTCCAACGCTTGAGGCCTCCACTTGCTCTTTGGCTTAGACCTGACCTCTACCACGGTTGCCATGGGATCCTACAAAGCCAAGAACACAAACCCCACATTAGCTTGGAGTATACCACCTCAAGCCCCCTGCTACCTGGCCCAGGGAAGCACTCTATGTAATGTCACCCATTCTGTGTGTGAATTACAGTATGGATACCACCACTTCCTTCTCACTCAAGTCCAGAATGAGAGACACTGTCACAAGTCTTTAAGTCCATGGTCTAGAACTGATGGAATCCCAGTCTTGGCGTGCATCTGAGCAAAGTCTCCTACCCACACACACTCGCTGTTACTTTTTTTTTTAACTTTTAAAATTCAGGATATTAGGGCTGGGGTGGGGTGTAAGTCAGTGTAAGAGCACCTGCCCAGCATGCTCCATCCCTAACATCACGAACCTTCATACTTGAGATATAAATAGCAAAAATCATACAATACAAACTGCAAAACTTTCCAAGACTATTAATGAACATGAAACTTAAATGGTTTGCTAATGAGATTAACATGTCAAAATCCAAATTTCTCTCTTTCTTTTTTAAAGATTTATTGAAAGGCAGTGGTGGCGCACGCCTTTAATCCTAGCACTTGGGAGGCAGAGGCAGGCGGATTTCTGAATTCGAGGCCAGCCTGGTCTACAGAGTGAGTTCCAGGACAGCCAGGATTACACAGAGAAACCCTGTCTTGAAAAACAAACAAACAAACAAACAGATTTATTTATTTACTTATTTACTTATTTATTATGTGAGTACACTGTCGCTTTCTTCAGAGACACCAGAAGAGGGCACTGGATCCCATTACAGATGGTTGTGAGCCACCATTTGGTTGCTGGGAATTGAACTCAGGACCTCTGGATGAGCAGTCAGTGCTCTTAACTGCTAAGCCATGTCTCCAGCCCAAATTTCTCTATCTCAATAGAGTAGGGACCAGCTGTTCTTTACTAGGAGCTCAAAAATCTGTCATTTGCTACTTAGTTGCCTTTATAGCCAATTAGAAGTGCAACAGGTGTTTATCATTCCATAACTTATTCATAGTGTGTGTGTGTGTGTGTGTGTGTGTGTGTGAAGGTATGCCATACACATATGTGGAGGGCAGAAGACAGAGTGCAGCATGTGGGTCCTAGGGATAGACTTCAGATGCTCAATGTTACTCTCACATCATCCAGAATAACTTCACACCACCTCACGACACATTCTATGATTCTTACTTGTAACTTCTGCCCTGATATTTATCATTTTCCAAAATTACCTCCTTTGTGTGATATTTCACTTCCTCACATTGAAAGAGGTTAGATCAAATGTTTAACTTCCTCCCCAGATCCAGAGTCCAGGCTCTGAATGCACTTAGCTGGCTCACTCTCACTTCTGGTGAAAGTATATATTTCAGAGAGGAATTTCAGCTACCTACTTCTAAAATTTCTGATTTTTAGAGTTCTACTTAAATTTTTTTGGTTGTTGATTTAAAGACTTGATTTTATTTAGCCCAGGTTAGACTCAAATTCACCAGGAATTGAGGTGATCCTCCTGCATCTCCCCTCTAAGTGCACACACCATTATGTCCAGCTTTCCTTGCTACTAGCTCAGCATCTATGACTGCCTCACAGATAAGGTCATGCCCTACTGCAGTCTCTCCCTTAGGATGAAGACCTGACAAGCTTCTGTGGTGACTGTCAGCGCTCAGGCCTCAGGCTGGGAGTCTAGCGGGAAACAATCTCAGACTCCCCCAGGATGACCTTTGAAATAAAGACCTCACTTTATCAGTGGCCAGACTAGATCAAGTGCTGTGGATACCTCTTCTGACCAAAAAAACAAATAAAACCTAACCTGTAAGACACACACACACATACACCCACACAGAGACACAGACACACACACACAGACACTGACAGACACATACACACACAATTTTTTTTTTCTTCCACCTTCTGTTTCCCAGTGATTTTATTCAGGTTTTCAGACTTGGCAGCAGGCACTGAGCCATCTCGCAGGTCCTAGGAGTGTAAATTCTAAGTCAACAAGTAAACATAGTTCAGCTGGGAATAGGGCAGGATCAACTCTGGCAAGAGGAAAGAGTTGCTGGGGAGAATGCTTCCTAGATCACTGCTCTCAAAAACTCCTTACCTCCATACACAACTGATAGAGGACAAGACAAGCTGTGTGGTTAAAAAGACGGTATCTTTTCCAGTTGAACTCTACGGTCCCATCTTTGTGGTCATGAGTTACTGTAAACAAACAGAGGCTGTCTCAGAGAAGCCATGACAGATGAAAAATGGTGTCTCACAATGAAACACCAAAGGGGTCTGGACACATAAGTGCCCTTTCAGTATTGTGCATATGGGCAGGTGAAAGGCAGCAAGACAGAGCAATAACCATGCCTTGACTTAAGCTCCTCAGCCCTCTTGTCTTTCTGGGGCATGCAGATCCTACAGCAAAGATCTTGGGCTTTACCTTTAATTCTGTGGAAGACTTCCGGCACAAAAGCCTGAATGGCCTTGAACCTCTCCACCACAAACCCCAGTGTTGGGAACTGGCAGCTGCCATAGCTGATGAGCTGCTGTGCCAGTGCCTCAGGGAAAACCCTCTGGAGCCGCAGGGTTTGGAACCTCGTGAAGGCAGCTCCTGGACAAGGAGGGTGGAACAAGAACCAATAAACCATAAAACTATGTTGGCTTCATAACTTAACACCAAGGTGACCTTAGGTGCTGGGCAGCCCATGTGCCTCCTCACCGATCCTCAGATCCAGCTCTTGCCTCACGTCCACTGCATCACTTACTCTCTGGTCGGGATCAGTTAAGTTTTCACAGGCTGCCCTAACGGCATGTGGCGTGATCTCAGAGAAGCGGGCTCTCAGCACCTGTAGATTGGGCTTTACTGCAGAAGAGACAGAAACACAGATGCCATACTTAATCCTAACTGCATCTCAGCACAAAAACAAACCACCATGACATCCAGGCAAAGCAGTACAAGAAGCTGGTTTGCCTTTCACCTATTAGTTGAAATTAATGGACTCCAAATAGCAAAGAGAGAAAGGGTACTATAACACTTAATTTAAGTCTTGTCAGAAGTAAACTGTAGGATCTGTTCCTCTAATGGGGCCACCTTGTCTGCCCTCAGTGGTAAAGGATGGACCTAGTCCTGCAGTGACTTGATGTGTCAAGATGGTATGATACCCTGGCCCCCCCTCCTTAGAGGAGAAGGGGAAGGGCCAGTGGGGGGGTAGGAGCTGCATGGGGGGAGACTGAGAAAAGAGGAGGAACTGATATTGGGATGTAAAGAAAATAAATAAATAAACAAAAGAAAAAACAAAAAAGAAGTAACAGTGGGGTCTTTTAGGTGAACATTTTGGGACTTAAGTCTTAATTGAATGTTTTGGCTTAAATTTAGGGGAAAAAAACCCAACTTGGAGTTAAAGGATCTCAAAATTTTGGAGGGGAGGGCTGGAGAGACAAAGATAAGGCTAATAAAATGTTAACTATTATTGTGCAGTCTATGGTGGGTATGCTATGGCACCCAGCAGGTCAGAGGACAAACTTATGAAGTCAGTTCTCGTCTCCGCCAAGCTTGTGTGATGAATGTCTTCACTTGCTGAGCAATCTTGCTGGTCTAATCAAAGGTTCCATTGGGGGAGTTTTATGTTTTTTCCAGGAAAGAATACAGGACATGCATGTCCTTTGAAGTTCATACATTTAAGCTCTCAGGAATGTTATGGATTCAGACATAAACTTTTTTTTTTTTGGGGGGGGGGGGGAGGGGTTTCAAGACAGGGTTTCTCTGTGTAGCCCTGGCTGTCCTGAAACTCACTCTGGAGATCAGGGTGGCCTCGAACTCAGAAATCCGCCTGCCTCTGCCTCCCAAGTGCTGGGATTAAAGGCGTGCGCCACCACCGCCCGGCTCAGACATAAACTCTTTAAGGGTCTTTTCTGTAGGAAAAATTAAAACCTATTTTTTAAGGCAGAGATAGGCAGTTCACCACTTCTCAGTTACCTAAAGTCATTCACTAACCATGTCAGAACTAAATTCACTTACACACACACACACACACACACACACACACACACACACACACACACACACACACTCTCTCTCTCTCTCTCTCTCTCTCTCTCTCTCTCTCTCTCTCTCTCTCTCTCTCTCTCTCTCAGAGGTCAAAAGAAGGTATCAGATTTCCCAGAACCGGAGATTCACTTGGCTATGAACCAAGTGATATTAAGAATCAAACCTGGATCCTCTGAAAGAGCAGCCAGTGTACTTAACCACTGAGCCATCTTTCTAGGCTCAAGTACTTTTTTTTTGTTGTTAGTTTGTTTTTGACACAGGGTCTCACTATGTAGCCTTGGCTAGCCTGAAGAGCTATGTCTTCCAGACTGGTCTTGAACTCAGAGACCTGTCTGTCTCTGCCTCCTGTATGTTAAGAGTAAAGTGTGTACTATCATACCTCGCCTTCATAAATTTTTCATATTTACTCAGCATGTCTGCATATGTGCACACATGTCACACGTGTATAGAAGACAACATGTGTCAGTCTTTCTCTCCTGTCCTGATGAGCCACCTCATTGGCCTGATAGGTAAACACTCCTATCACTAAGTTTCAGCTCCAAAAACTTAGCCAGATACCATAAAAAGAATATTGGTGGCTAAAAAGATGAACTTTTGCCAGGCAGTGGTGGCGCACGCCTTTAATCCCAGCACTTGGGAGGCAGAGGCAGGTGGATCTTTGAGTCTGAGGCTAGCCCAGTCTACAGAGTGAGTTCTAGGTCAGCCAAGTATACAAAGAGAAACTCCGTCTTAACCTGTGGTTGCTGGAATAGGAACGGCCCCCTTCGGCTCATGTGTATGAATGCTTGCCCCATAGAAAGTGGCACTATTAGGAGGTGTGGCCTTGTAGGAAGAAGTGTGTCACTGTGGAAGAGGGCTTTGAGGTCTCATATGCACAAGTTACGACTAGTGTGGCAATCTCCCCTTCTGCTGCCTATGGATCAAAGTGTAGAACTCTCAGCTTCTTATGCAGCACTAAGTCTGCCTGCATACCACCATGTTAATGATAGTAATGGACTAAACCTGTTAAACTGTAAACCAGTCCCAGTGAAGTGTCTGTCTCTTCACAGCAGTAAACCCTAACTCAGACAGAGCCTCCCCCACAAGCAGAGAAGCTCAGCAGTAGACTCACCAGCCTTGCATACATGGATGATCTCAAACCCGATGTTTTCACCTTCTCTGTCACAGTCAGTCCAGATCACCAATGCCTGACAATGCTGTGTCTCTCGTTCAAGAGTTTTCTGAAGTCACAGGGGAAGCACAGTGAACACAGAATGAAATTACTTGGTTCCTTTACACTAAAGAATCTGACTTAGGAGCCTGGAGAAATAGCTCAGTGGCTGCTCTTCCTGAGGACCACATGGCAGCTCACAACCATCTGTAACTTCGGTCCTAGGGGATCTGACACCGCTTTTGATGTCTAGCTAGGCAGCACAGCCCAGGTCTGCAATCCCAGCATTTGGGAGGTTGATGTAGATTGCTGTGAGTTTCGGTCCAGCCTAGGCTACAGAGTGAAACCTTGCTTCAAAATTGAAACACAAACAAATAAAACACTCAAACAAAAACAAGAACAAAACAACAAAAGAGTCCATTAGGAAATCTGACTGAGGATCATCTCTGGTCTGGAGCATTCAAATTCTTCGGGGGTGGGGGAGCAGAGGAAATTCTATGCACAGACAGCTCTGGAGGATTGTACCACTGTTCATGGTACAGTGTGTGGTACAATCCTCCAGACCTATGTGTGCATAGAATGCTGACTGGGGGTTTCACACAACTTTACTAACATGATGAAATGAAGAACTCAGCTCTAAAAGTCTTCCAGCATCAGTGGTTCTGACCATGTCTGAGTCACTGAGTAAATTCCTACTGTTCCCCTCCCCAGAAAGGGTCTCATGAAGCTCATGCTGGCCCTGCACTCACTATCTAGTTGACAGTCTTCCTCTCTGGCTCCTCTGGCTCCATCTCCTCCATGCTGAAATTAGAGGTGTGTGCTAGCACACCTCGTTTATAGAGTATAACGACTAACCCAGGGCTTCATGCACACTAGGAATGCATGCTACAAAGCCAGCTCATTCACAGGCTTGCTCCCTGACTTTCATTCTAATAGACTTACCCACTTAGCACAACTAAGTGCCTTGAACTGGTCATTTAATCTTCCACTCCAATTTTTATTATTATTATTGTGGGGGGAGGGCATGAGGATGCCACAGGACTTCATGAACTCGGTTCTGTCCTTTTACCTTAAAAATATTTAAAAATTTTTAACTGTGTGTATATGTGCATGTTACTGTGTGGGACATGTGCATTTGAATGTATCTACTGAAGGGGCCAGAGGTATTGGATTCCCTAGGGCTGGAGTTACAGGAGGTTGTGGGCTGTCTGATGTGTGCTAGGAATTGAAGCCAAGTTCACTCAAAGAGGAGAATGTGTTTTTAACTACAGAGCCGTCTCGTCAACCCAGTATTTTTTTTTAGTGTATTTTTCATTTGTGTATCTGTGTGTGTGTTTCCGTCTGAGTATATACCACAGGCGTGTGGGTGCCTTCAGAGGCTAGATGAGGATGCTGGAACCCCTGGAGGAGGAGTTACAGGCACTTGAGAGCTGCCCACCTGAGTGCTGGGAACTGAACTTGGGTCTCTGGAAGAACAGAAAACAGTTTTCAGCACTGAGCTACCTCAAGCCCTCTTTCCACCTCTATGCTGGTTCCTGGCAGTGAACACAGGTCACCAGGCTTTTGCTGGCCTGACAGTTTCCTTTTTTGAGACAAGGTCTCACTGTGTCATCCTGATTGGCTTGGAACTTCTTATGAAGACTAAGACAAGGACTTGCTAAGTAGTCCTCACTGGCCTTGACCCTGGAAGAGAAGAGTCCACATTGTTCCATCTTATTTTGAAGTTTCTGTACCTAGGTGAGATGGGAGCTAGAATGAACAATTTAGTGATATTTATTCCTTGAGTTTCACTTTTACAGGCTTCATGTAGTTCTTTGGGTTCTTATCTTAGACTGGGGAGGTGGCTCGGCACTTGAGAATTCAAAGAGAGTATCTGTACAAGGCGAGGCCAACCTGGGCTACATGGCAAGACCTTGTCTTTGAAACAAAACACTTCATTTATGCACTAGGAGGAATATTTTAAAGGCATGATACTGTTTGGGCATGGTGGTGTACACCTTTAGTCCCAGCAGCAGCAAATGGATTTCTATGAGTCTGGTCTTACCTAGTTAGTGTATTCCAGACCAGGCAAGTTTACATAGTGAGACTTTGTGTCAAACAAATAATTAATTATATATACTGAGGTTAGTGGAAATTCCAATGCATTAAAAACATAGAAATCACTCAGTCCAGTGATTTCTGGTTGTTTCAATCTCAGGGTCCCATATCATCCAAAGATCTTACCTTGATGTCTACAAAGTTTTCTGGGCAATACTTTTCAATTTCTGCTTCAAAGAGGACTAGGGGATTACAGCTCTGCCTAGAATAGAAACAGAACACAAAGGCCTTTACCAGCACACAGAGAGCCCTCTGCACTAAGAATGTATAACTACAGCAGGCTCACATGCGGCTCTTCCATAGGAAATGGCCTAGAGAAGCTGGGAAAATAGACACTACTGGGAAGACTGAAGCAGAGTCACCAGATCCCAGGAATTCAAAGCCAACCTGAGAAGAATAACAGACCACAACTCAAAACCAAACCAAAACCAAACCAAACCAAAAACCAAAATAACAACAACAAAAACCCAGCAACAAATAAAGCTAGGCATGGTACCACATGCCAGATATCCACTTGGGAAGATGAGTCAGAAAGACTGGAGAATGACCATGTCTCAAAGGAGAGAAAAAGAGGAAAACTGGCTGGAGGATTAAAAGCTATGACTTTCTACATAGTGCGCTGTCCACTCGCTCATGCAGATTAATAGGAGATGCAGAGAAGAAACTCTGGACTCCATTTATGCACATCACAATAGAATAAACGCAATCCAGGTTGCACTGAAAAGAGTATATTTAGGGGAACACCACAAAGTGAATGTTGATTCTAAAGCTACAATAAAAACTTACAGCAGATCATCTAAGCTTAGGTAATTCTAGTATTATAAATTAATATTTACAGCCGGGCGGTGGTGGCGCATGCCTTTAATCCCAGCACTTGGGAGGCAGAGGCAGGCAGATTTCTGAGTTCGAGGCCAGCCTGGTCTACAGAGTGAGTTCCAGGACAGCCAGGACTACACAGAGAAACCCTGTCTCGAAAAAAAAAAAAAAACAACAAAAAAAATTAATATTTACAAATTATTATAAATGACATGGTAAGATCAGCATGCTTCATTTGACACATTTGTCACAACTTATTTCCTTATTAATTATACTGACCATTTCCGAAACTGCATCTGGAAGTCATGAGCCAGCAAATGTCCAGAGACAGAAGTCATTATCATAGTAACATTCTGAATAACAACAAAACTCAAGTTAGTCTTTCTGTAGTTGTACTTTGCAAAATCAATCAAAGAAAAGGAAAAGAACAATGAACAGAACTAAGAACAAACACAGAGGATTGAGAAGGAACTAACTGTAACTCTGCAAAACCAAAACCATGTTGACACAACCAACATTCATACTCTCTCTCTTCCCTCCCTTCTCCCTGTGTTCCCTCCATGTTTATCTAAGGTTTGTCTTTCTATGGTCCTGGCTGTCCTTGAACTCATAGAGATCTGCCTACCTCTGCATCCCAAGTGCTGGGATTAAAGGGCAGGCCACTAACCACCAACACCCAGCCACGCTACCATTTTTTTTTATTAAAAACAAAAAACCCTAGGGGGTCATGGGTCAGAGGATCCAGCTGATGGGGGAGGTCCCAGAACATTATGGGTGGTGCCACCCCTGGGCTGGTGGTCTTGGCTTCTATAAAAATACAGGCCAATAAGCAAACCAGTAAGCTGCACTCCTCCATGGTCTTTGCATCAACTCATGTCTCTAGGTTCCTGCTCTCCTTGAGTAACTGTCCTGACTCCTTTGATGATAAACTGTGATATGGAAGCTAACCTAAATATACACTTTCTTCCCAAAGTTGCTTTGGTCATGGTATTTCATCACATCAACTGTAACCCTAACTAAGACACCTGGCTAGGTCGCCAAGTTAAAAATAACCCTCCTGCCTCAGCTTCCCAAATGCCAGGATTATCATAGGCTAGCCGCCATGCCTGTCTTATATGTCAGCTTTATGATGGAAACACTTTAGCATTTACCTGGCCATACAGACGATAGTCAAATTCATAAATCTTGTTGAATTTAGAAAGGCCTTCTTTCTGTAAAGCACAAGAAATATACGTAAAAAATTCAAATCATATTTAAAAACAAATGACTCTCCAACATAAAGACTGAGCGATACCCAGAGAAGGGGAGAAGGGAATACTAAAAAAGCAACAAGCCAGATGCAACCTGACACTCTAGCATTCAAGATGCTAAGAGTATTGTAGGCTTTGTAGCCTGTCTTGGCTACAAAGACCAACTTCAAACATACAAACAAACAAACAAACATAGCATTTCTTAAACATAAAGATTAAACAGACTGGACTGTAGCTTGACAGATGATAGTTTGCTTAGCATACACAAAGCCATAGGTTCAATTTCCAGTAACAAAATAGACAACTAACTTAGTTGTGTGAGGTGGCACATAATTTTAATTTCAGTACTTGGGAGGGAGAGGCAGGAGGATCTCTTTGAGTTTAAGGCCAGCTTGGTCTATAGAGTGAGTTCCAGGACAGCCAGGGCTACTCAGAGAAACCCTGTCTCAAAAAATAAAAACAGAACAAAACAAAAGCTTTCTCCTATAAGAGTTTGCTTGGTCTCTTCACAGCACCAGAACAGTGACTAAGACACAAACACATGTAGAAAACCACATACAACAGGAGAACAACAACTTTCTTCGTGTATGTGAAAGTTTTGCCTGTGTGTATATGTACAATGTATGTGCCTGGTCAGAAGAGAACTTGCTGTAGCCAGAGCGCCCGGTTGTAAGTGTTGACTCATTTTAAGAATATGTCTGTACTGTAAGAAAGAGGGAGGAGGGGGAGAGAAGAAGAAGAGAAGAGGGAGAAGAAAAGGGAAAGGGGGAGGCAGAGGAGGAGGAAGAGAAGAAGAAGAGGAAGAAGAGAAGGAAAAAAGGAGGAAGAGGAGGAGAAGAACAAGGAAATGAGAATGAGGAGGAAGAAGAGGAGAAAGAAGAAGAGAAGGAGGAGGGATAGATAGTACAGTAGTCGTCGTCAGGAGCTAGAGAGATGATGACTCAGCAGTTAAGAGCACTGGCTGTTCTTGCAGAGGACCCTGGTTCAATTCTCAACACCTACATGGTAGATCAGAACCACCTGTAACTCCAGCCCTTTTCTGACCTCTGTGGGCACTAGGCACACATGTGGTATACACATATGTATGCAGGCAAAACAAGCATACACATAAAATTTTAAAATGAAAAAAATTAAATAAATATCTTCTCTACTCAGTGAGATTGAGAGCCCTTACAAGGTAACTCTGATAACAATAGCTATCTAGTAAACTTATTTTAAAAAACAAAATTCTCACATAGCTTAGGCTGTCCTCAAACTCCTATAGCCAAGGATGACTTTAAACTTATTCTCTGGCTTCTGCTTTGCCAGTGCTGGGATCACCATGCCTTATAGTCTAGTAGGCTATAATGAAGAATACACTCTATGAGTCCATTACTAGATACTTGGTGTGTTTTGGGTTTTGATTTTTTGGTTTTTTGAGACAGGATTTCTCTGTATAGTCCTAGCTGTTCTAGAACTCGCTTTCTAGACCAGGCGTGCCTAGAACTCAAGAGATCCATCTTCCTCTGCCTTCAACACACGGAGACTAAAGGTGTGTGCTGCTTTGCTTCCTTCTTTGTTTTAAATCCCTATTCTAAAGCTGCCATGAGCACAACTTCATTTTGAGTTGTGTGAATGCCTAAGTCATTAGAATTTAGATGTCTTAAAGGCAGGGCTCTTTCCCACACCAACCATGTGATTACTATGGAAAGGCTGTTTTAGGGAGAAATAAATCCATGAGATCTAGCCACAGTTCTGAGGGAGGTAGCACATTATAAATATATGGACAAGACCACAAGGACTACGTTTACAATGTCATTGTCATCTTCCTTTTTTCTTTTAAAAGATGAATCGGGCAGGAGAGACAGCTCAGTGGTTAAGAACACTGGCTACTCTTCTAAAGGACCCAGGTTCAATTCCCAGCACCCACATAGAGGCTCACAAAGGTCTGTAACTCCAGATTCATAGATTCTGATGCTTTCTGGTCCCCACCTATATAGGAGTCAGTCCATTTCTAAATACACTCACTTAGGGCTGGCTCCTATATGAGGGTACCCTATACCCTAGTAAGATCCTCATGCTTCACTTGCTTAAGACAAGTGATACTTTAAAAGGACTCCCGTGCTTCTTGTCTGTGGCAGTATGTAATAAACTTCTCCACCCCCACCAACTCTTGACTGTTTATTCTCGGCTTTGTACTCACCAAGATTTGAGATTTCAAACCTGTATTCAGTTATAATATTTGCAAATATTTTTAAAAAGACCTATGTTTGCAAAATTATGATCAATTTATTTAAAATTTCTTTATGGATTTTGTTTTATGTATATAAGTATTTTGCCTGTATGTGTATCTGTATAGCACAAGCATGCAGTGTTCACGGAAGCCAGAAGAGGGCATCTGATCTTATGGAATTGGAGTTACAGGTGGTTGTGAGCTGCCATGTGGGTGCTGGACACCAAACCTGGGTCCTTTACAAGAGCAGCCAGTGCTCTCAACAGCTGGGTCATTTCTCCAGCCCCTCCTTTTAACTTTCTAAACCCCCCCCACACACACATACACCTTTTCTCCATCTCTACAAAACACCCCAGAATTCAGAACTCAGGCTTCTCCAACGGAGAACTCTGTGGCTATCCTTCCATGCCCTGCCTCTTACTCTCTAGTCCTCTGCTGCCAGTGACTATGAAACTCAGTAGCTCCAACAGTCTTGCTACTTACAAGTCTACCTGGGCAGGGGCGGGTGTGTGTGTGTGTGTGTGTGTGTGTGTGTGTGTGTGCGCGCGCGCGCGCACATGCGCGCGCGCACAAGATGGCTTAGCAGGTAAAAGTGCTTGCCATGCAAGCCTCACAATCTAGAGTTGATACCTGGACTAAAGGTGGACAAGGAACACTGATTCTACACACCTGACGTGCCATGCATTCCTCCTTACCTCACCACATATATACACACCAAGAAAAGCAAAATGAAAAGAAAATCAGGTTTCTCTCAATCAGTGCAGAAAAAGCACTGTGCTAAAATTCAACACCTTTCCCCAGTTCCCCTAGGACTGGGAAGGAACAGCTTCAACATTAATAAAGTTAACACACGTCACAGTCAAAGGATGAAAGCTCTCTCTTTAACATCAGTAACAATTAGTCTTTGGTCCCAGCACTTGGAGAACTGAGTTCGGGGCCAGCCTGGTCTGCAGGATGAGTTCCAAGACAGGAAAGGCTGCACAGAGAAATCCTGTCTTGAAAAATCAAGCAAACAAAAGCTCAGTAACAACATTAGTGTATCCGTTCTTGGCCCCACTCTTCATCACTATACTAGACGTTTCAGCTAAAACACTGGCAAGGAAAAGAAATCGAGGATAACAAGATTGAAAAGGAGAATCTTCATTTACAGACAATATTAGCTTAGTTTTGTTGTTGTTTTGGTTTTTTGAGACAAGGTTTCACTGTGTGGCCCTGGCTGGCCTAGAACTCACAAAGATCCCCTTTCCTCTGCCTCCTGCGTGTTGGGATGAAAGACTTGTGCCACTATGTCTAGCTTACCATGATCTTTTTTGAGCTGGAGTTTCACCAGGCAACACTGGCTAACATCAGACTCACAGAAATCTGTTTGCCTTGAGTTCTGAGATTAAAGGCATGTACCATCACGCCTAGTCCAACACCATCTTTTATATGTGAAAAATTCTAAAGAAATAACAAAAAACAAATAGTTCCATCAAAATTGCAGGATACACATTCAACACAAAAATCATTACTGTGAGCTGCCCATGGTACATATTTGCAGCATTTAGAAAGCTGAGACAGGAGGATTGCCAGAACTTCAAACTCAAGGCCAGCTCACAATTCCCCTCCATGCAAGCTACAACACCTTACCTATTTTTAGGCTATATATCTCAGGCCACCTTCTCCTGTTCCACATGTATTTTTCTCCCACTACAACTATGCTAACCTAACTCGGGTGCCTGTTTTTTTACCTAAAAGGTATGACTGTGCTCATGTATGCTTTTTGGGTGTCCCTACTGACATTTGATAAGGCCTATACATTTCCTCTATCAGACTAAGGAGGTAATTCCAGACCTCCATGAAGGGATCTTGGGCTTTAGAACATTGTTTTACTTAATGTACCAAATGGGTTCTAAAGGAAACTTAAGAGTTTCTCTGTACCTCCAATAGGTTGAGCCAAATGGATGGCTTTCCCCTGCCTCCTGCTTGCTTCTTGATTAAGTTAACTTGGAAAAATACAGGAAGAATTCAGTAAGGTCACAGGGCATTAAAGTCAGGTAGAGTCGTGATGGTGCAGGTGGCTAGTGTGCTAGGCTTCCCTTCCTCATGGCCCCTAACAAGGGAGGACGGGATACAAGAACTCAGCATCACTGTTAAGTGTGGCTTTCCTCCTGTCCTTGTGGTTATTCATGAAAGCAGATAGAACACAGGAAGATCTGCAGAAGGTGTTCTGGAGAAGACATAGGAGACATGGAAGACTTTTCAGTATATGCTCTTTTGTCTTGGACAGTAAGAAAGCACCCCTACCTGTATCAGTTTAATCCAGACCTTCAAAGGAAGAAAAGCCTGGTACTTTTCTGCACTCAATCCTGGCCTAGATTTAAACTGGAGGATAATGAAAATGGCTTCTAAAAAAAAAAATATCCATCATAGTTTTTCCTTATCCTACAAAAAGCTCTTTGTAGGAATTAGGACACTTGGAGTTTCTTAAGATTGCCTGTTCCCCCATGCTGGTACATTCTGATAAGGCGTACTAACTTTCAAGGTCTGAAAGGATATTTGAAAGCTAACACAGAAAAAGGCAGACACCTATGTTAGCTGGATCCTCCTTGGCCGGAAGTGTTGGCTGCCCCATATCCATGACCTTACAAAGTTTTTATTAATTACTTAATTTTTTACTTATTCACTTCATATTCTGCTCACTGCTGGCAACAGCTTTTGGGACAGCCCCTGCTCCAGCTATTTGGGGCCCACATGAAGACCAAGCTGCACATCTGCTACATATGTGCAGGGAGGCCTAGATGCAGCCCATGTATGTTCTTTGGTTGGTGGTTCAGTCTCTGAGAGTGCCAAGGGTCCAGGTTAGTTGATTCTGTTGATCTTCTATGGATTTCCTATCCCCTTAAGGGGACCTTACAAAACTAAAAGGTATCTTTCTATTGCTATGATAGAACATGATGATCACAACAACTTAAAGAAGGACGTTTGGCTTATGGTTCCAGACAGTTAGGCTCATAATGGTAAAGAGAGCCTGGCAGCAGCAGGCCTGTGGCTGAGGAAGCAAGCCGAGAGCACACATCTTAAACAGCAAACACAAAGCAGAGATGGGAGTGCATAAAACCTCAAAATCTGGGTGTGGTGGTGCATTAACACCACTCAGGAGGCAGAGGCTAGACTAGTCTACACAGCAAACTCCAAGACAACATAAAGAGATAGTGTCTAGCCGGGCGGTGGTGGCGCACGCCTTTAATCCCAGCACTTGGGAGACAGAGACAGGTGGATTTCTGATTTCGAGGCCAGCCTGGTCTACAGAGTGAGTTCCAGGACAGCCAGGGCTATACAGAGAAACCCTGTCTCAAAAAACAAACAAAACAAACAAAAAAAGAGATCGTGTCTAAAAAGAAAAAAAACCCAAAAAAACAAACAAATAATTTAAAAAAACCCACCCACCAACCAAACAACCGCCCCAATACAAAAAAGGAAGCAAGCAAACAAACAAAACCCCCAAACTGGCCCCCAGTGACATATCTCTTCTAGCAAGGCCACACCTCCTAAACCTACCCAAACAGCACTAGCAACTGGGACGGTCTATGGCTGACATTCTCGTTCGAACCACATTTTTGGTTTTAATGTATATGGATATACTGCTTGGAGTTGTGTCTGTGCACCACACGTGTGCAATGTAAGGCCAAAAGAGGGCATTAGATCCCCTGGAACTGAAGTTACAGCTGGTTGTAAGCCACCATGTAGACACTGACAATTGTATCCAAATCCTCTGGAAGAGCAGCCGGTGCTCTTAACCACTGAACCATCCCTCCAGCCCCAAATGTTACTGGTTTTTGGAGTACAAATGAATAACTGGAAGTTTATTCATGGAGAGGACCCCGGACTCTGCCTAGAATCCTTACCTAACTTGTCACTCCAGCATGACAGCTTTAACAGGGGTTCCTCAGGTGATTGCTGCTGGCACACAGACACTGGATTTGGTGAGGTTTTGCTATTTACCTGCTGCCTTTCTATCTGCTAATAACTGCTCATCCAAAAGCAAAAGCACCATTACAGGTCATTCTCTGAACTTTAGAGAACACAAAGACTTTTAGCTGGCATGCGTTTTCATTTTTCTCCTCTTCCTCTTCATGGAATATCTGTTTACTGAGCACACTGACAGAGGGTAACAGACTGAGAAGTACTAGACTACCACTGCAGGCTGGCCTGTGTTTTCTGTAAGCTTTGCCTGGGTACTTAAAAATCTCATGGTTTAACAATATGCATACACCAGGCAGTGGTGGCGCACGCCTTTAATCCCAGTACTTGGGAGGCAGAGGAAGGTGGCTTTCTGAGTTCGAGGCCAGCCTGGTCTACAGAGTGAGTCCCAGGACAGCCCAGGCTACACAGAGAAACTGTGTCTTGAAAAAAACAAAACAAAACAAAAAACCAATATGTATACAAGTGATCGTAATCCATCATACACCTTAGATGTAGTTTAAACTTAATTGTTCTTTACTAAGATGGTCTGTTTATTTGTTAATGTTTATGTACCATGATGTTAAAAAAGGGAGGCAGTAAATAGAAAAGTCAAATGTAAGAAGGATGTAAGAAAAACGACATTTGGGTTGGAGAGATGGCTCAAAGGTTAAGAGCAGTGGCTGCTCTTCCAAAAGACCCCAGTTCAATTCCCAGCACCTACATGGCAGTTCACAATGGTCTGTAAGTCCAGTTCTAGGGGATCTGACACCCTCACACAGACATACATGCAAGCAGAACACCAAAGTATATAAAATAATAAAAAAATAAAAAACCCACCAAGTATGAGTTTAAAAAAAAAACTAAAAATTTATAAAAAAAAGATATTTTAGTCGAAAAGGATTTCTATATAAGATTTTGCCCTATGTTAAGATAGCTAATTATTTAAACGATGGGAAAGATTAAGACAAAGCAAGGAAACCTTAACAAGTCAGAAAAGGCCTTAGTTATATACAGTATATAGAGGATGAGATTTAGAAATAATATAAAATATTAAATTTCCTTCTTCCTCTGTTCTTTGAGACAGGGTTTCTTTATGTAGCTCTGGCTGTCCTAAAACTCACTCTGTAGACCAGACTAGCCTGGAACTCACAAAGATCCACCTGCTTCTGCCTCCTGCATACTGGGATTAAAGTCATATGCCACCACACCTGACTTGAAAATAGTGTGGTTTGGCCAACACCCCCTGTTCTATTCCCCTGTTTGTTGCTGTGATAAAGCATTCTTACCAAAAGCAAGGGGAGGAAATGGTGATTACAATCCACAACTGAGGGAAGTCAGAGCAGGAACTCAAAACAGAAACCAGGGAGGGACACTGCTTGCTGGCTCATGCTTAGCTACGTTTTTTATACAGCCCAGGACCACCTCTCCAGACAATGGTGCCACCCACTAGAGACTGGGCCCTCCTACATCAATAAACAAGACAATCTCCCACAGGCATATCCATAGACCAATCTAAGCTGGGCAATCCCCCAGTTAAGACACCCCAACACACACACACACACACACACACACACACACACACACACACACTCATTCATTCATTCATTCATTCACAGGTAATTCTAGGCTGTGTCTTGTCAGCCCAACTAGAAAATGTAACCAAAGATTAAAATAACTGTTAAGTTTTTTTCAACTGTCTAAGGGCTCACACTCCCTAGAGATTAGTTTAAGACTGCATGAGATGTTATTTGGACAACCATTTCTCACTAGTGATTTTCTTCCTGATAATGAAAATGCTGTCCAGATTCAGGATTTCAGATCTTGGTTCAATTTCAACATTCCTCCCCTCTTCTCAATAAATAAAAGTTTAAATAAATAAAAAAGAAAGCACACATTTAATCTCAGCAGCTCAGGAGGCTGAAGCAGGTGGATCACTGCAAGTATCAGCCCAGCCTGAGCTACAGAGTGAGACACTGGGTTTTAGTTTCGCTTCCTGCTGCTGTAACAAAAGCAACTTAAAGGAGAAGGATTTATTTGGCTCACAACTCCAGGTTACAGTCCATCCTGGCAGGGAAATCACAGCAGCAGAACTTTGGGAGAGAAATGGTCGTGTTACAACCAGTTGAAAGCAGAGAGCAATGAACTAATAATGTATGCATGCCCGTGTACAGCTTGTCTTCATCACTGTTACACACTCCAGGGTCTCTGCTCTGTCTAGGGAAGAGTTTCTACCTTTATTAGCATAACCAAGATAAACCCCTACAGATATTTCCCCAGGAAAACCTAATCTAGCCAATCTCTTATGGACACGTTCTTCCCTGGTGAGTCCAGACTATGTCAAGTTGACATTTTTATATCTCCACAACAATAGAAACAAATTCCAATGAAAACAATTTAAAAATTTTATCAATATAGCTATTTCATTGGCCTTTTTATGAAAACCTAATAGCCTTTTTGTGCAAAATGAAAAGCTGATTGTAAAATTCACATGCAACTGCAGTGATTCTGTAAGACCAAAACAATCCTGAAAAAACAAAGCTGGAGGACTCAATCTTCTAAAATTTAAGACTCACTATAAAACTACAATAACTAAGACCATCAGATTTAATTACAAACAAACAAACAAACAAACAAACAAACAAAAGACCTGTAGTGATCATGAGTATTAAGAGTATAGCTGAATGGTAGAACCTGCTGTGTTGGCTGAAACCTTCCACATTTTGTGTAAAGGGCAGAGGTAAGATGTCAGGTATCTTCCTCATGGCTCTCTACCTCATCTGTTTAAGCAGGGATTTCTCACTGAGCCTGAGCTTGCCAATTCAGCCAGAAGGGATGGATAGCAAGTCCCAGGGATCCTCCTGCCTCTGCCTTCACAGTGTGAGGGTTACAGGCTGCACATCACCAAGCCCAGCTTTCTGTGTGGTGCTTGTGATTGAACTCCTGTCCTCATGCTTGTACAGCAAGTATTTTACTGACAGCCTCCCTAACCCATTTATTTTGTGGTTGATGTTTTTCCCTAAGTTTAAATTAAAAAACCAATGTGTATATATGTGTACCACATATGTACAGGTACCCACAGAGGCTAGAAGAGGGTACCAGATCCCGTGGAGCTGGAGTTATAGGTGGTTGTGAGCTATCTGACATAGGTGCTGTGAACAGAATTCAGGTCCTCTGCAGGAGCAGCCAGTACTCTTAACCACTGAGCCATCTCTCCAGCCCCTCATTCTGTGTTTTTTGAAATAGGGTCTCACTATATAGCCCAAGTTGCCCTCAAACTTGTTTTCCTGATCAGTTTTCTGTATGCTGGGATGACAGGTTTTTTTCTTTGTAACTGATCTTTAAGAGGGGTACCAAGTCCATTCAACAGACAGACTTCAAGAAATGATGCAGGGCTAATAGATCTCCATATACCAAAATAATGAGGTGGGGCAGATCTAACACAATAAGGAAATATGAACTAAAAAAGTGGATCAAGGGCTGGTGAGATGGCTCAGTGGTTAAGAGCAGTGGCTGCTCTTCCAGAGGTCCTGAGTTTAATTTCCAGCACCCACATGATGATCATCTATAAAGGGATCGGATGCCCTCTTCTGGCACGTAGGTGTACATACAGAGCACTCACATTAAATAAATAAACAAACAAATGAAAGTGGGCCAAGGGGCTGGACAGACAATGATTACGAATATTGTCTGCTTTTCCAAAGAACCCAGGCTAATTCCCAGCACCCACATGGCAGTTCACAACTGTCTGTGGCTCCAGTTCCACAGGGGATTCAACCATGCAGGCAAAACACCCAAATGCACATAATACAAAAATAAATATATATATATATTTAAAAGTAGATGAAAGACAACTAAAACTTTGGGCCAGCAAGATGGTTCTGAAGGTAAGGGTGATTGCTGCCAAGCTTGAAAATCTTGAAAATCTGAGTTCGATTCCTGAAAACCTCATGGTAAAGGAGAGAACTGACTCACACAAGTGTTCCTCTGCCCTCTATACACATGCTGTGGCATAAGTGCATCCACACAGCCACAGACACAATACATGAATGAATAAAAATTTATACTATAAGACTCTCAAAAAAAAAGTATCTGCATACATTTTTCTGACACAAGATTTGACACTGATGTTAAAATTGAGGTAGGATATAGCTCAGCAGTAGAGCAGTTGCCTAGCCTATGCAAGGCTTGGCGTTGGTTGTACAGTCAAATTTCTCCAAAAAAGATAACCAAAAGGCCAACAACTAAATGAAAAGTAACTCAGTATCATTGGTCAATAAGCCTTTATGAAAATGTAAATTAAAAACCACAGTATCTTCTCACACCTGCTAGGATGGTGATAAAGTAAAAACAACCTGGAAAGCAAGTGTCTCTAAAGCATGTGGGAAACTGTTTGGGTGATTCCTGAAAAAGTTAAAGATAGTTACTACATATCTCAGCAATTCCACTCATTGGACTAGCATAACTGTAACAGGTATTCAAACAGACACTTGCAAATAAGTTTGCAGCCAGTCCTAATTATAATAAACGAAAGGGGAAAACAACTCAAATGCCTACCAACTGATAAACACAATGTGACACATCAAGCCATTAAAATGTTCAATTCATGAAAAGGGACAAAGTACTAACAGGTGCTACAATGTGGATACATTTTACAAAGGCCATGTTAAATGAAATAATCCCACACAGAAGGCCATGCCTTTTACTTATATAAAATGTTTAGAACAGGCAAACCTCTGCAATTCCTAAACAGCTACTTCCTGGAACACTGGGCAGCACTGAGCTCAGCTTCAAGACTAGCTTTTTTTCTTTTGGGGGCAGGTGTCAGAATTCATGTTTCAGTTTGGAGGAAATATCTCACAATCATCTTAAGTTTGGTAAAATATGGTTAGAGATATAGCAATGGCTCAGTTCTTAAGAGCACTTGCTGCTCCTCCAGAAGAGCACCCACATAAAGGGGCCCATCCCTGCCTATAACTGCAGAGGCCCCAGTGCCCTTTTCTGGCCTTCAAGGGCACAAGCAAGCATGTGGCATGTGCTTGCACACTCGTGCACACACACCTACAAATACACACACACCACATACACAAAAACAAAAATAAGACAAATTGATTACTCCAGTTTAAAGAGAGAAAGAAAAAAAAAGTTTACGGCCAGCCTCCACTACCTAGCAACTTTATGTCAGCCTCAGCTACATGAATGAGATTCTAACTAAAAAACCCAATTCCCTACTAACAACAATAGTAACAGCAGAGCAGATAACTGTGGTGGGCACAACAGAATTAACAATGGTGCTTGCTCTTTCCAAGAGACAAAAGTTGCCTTCTGGAACTAGATACTAATATGGTCATACAACCCATACTTTATCACACTTAAGCTTGTGAGACATTTCCTCCAAATTGAAACATGAATCTCCCCAAAAGCCAAGGTCCTGGAACTGAGCTCAAAGTTCTAAGAAGTAACTATTTAAAGATTGCAGAAGGCAGCAGGCGCAACTCCAGACATTCAGAGGTGGCAGAGACAACAGACCTGGCAATCTGACAAAACAGCTTATCTAAGGAAAACAGCTAACTTCCTCATTTTGCCCCAAACAAATCTCTCTCCCTACTCCCTATCTTTAGCGACAAAAATCCCAGCCTAAAGTAAGTAATGTGTATTCTCTTGGACCCTGATCACCGAGTGCTGAGGTACTATGCCCTGGCCATGTCATAGTCAGAACTACAAACGCCACTTCTCTGGCATTAACTATCAATCAATTGCTTTAAGCTGCTTGAGGTCGTTTAGTTTCTCGTCTGTTACTTCTTCCTACAAACCTAATTCTTACTTATACTTACAGAACAACACAAGTCTCAAAATATGGCTGACCAGGGGACAAGACTGAACTCCAAAGTGATTGACTGCCTTTCATTTCATTACCTCAACCCCATTGTCTCTATATAACTTGCTAGCTGGAGACGAGATGGAAGACTATCTTCTAGGATTGCCAGCTTTCTGAATAAAATACTGTTTTAAAGATCCAATTCCTACCTGTTCATTGGTATTGACAAAGCAGCAATAATCTCTTTTATTCCAGCTTTGGCATTCTGGTTATAGTAGATGTCTTCTAAGTCCCATGATGGTACAGTATTAAGAATCCCTTGCGTGGTCTTCATAGTGAGTTCCAGGACAGACAAGACTATACCACAAAGGAACCCTGTCTCCTAAAACCAACCAACCAACCAACCAGAGAGAGAGAAAAAGAGAGAGAGAGAGAGAGAGAGAGAGAGAGAGAGAGAGACAGACAGACAGACAGACAGACAGACAGAGAAGAATCCCTGGTCTAGTGTGTGTATATGGGGGGGGGGGACGGGACTCCTTTAAGGGGCTAGAGTGATGACTCAATGGTTAACAGGACTTGCTGCTCTTTCAGAGTACTTAGGATTGATTCCCATATCCCACATGGTGGCCCACAACCATTTGTACCTCTAGTTCTAGGTGATCTAATACCCATTCTGTCCTTGGTGGGCATGTGTGTGATACACAGGCATACATGTAGGAAAAACGCCCATAGACATTTAAAAAAAAAAAAAAAAAAGACATTTAAGCAGTAGTTGGGCTGGATGTCAGCCTGTAACCTCAGTACTTAGAAGGCAGAGGCAAATAGATCTCCTTTATTCAAGGCCATCCTGATCTACTTAGCAAGTTCCAGGGCAGGCAGGGCTACATAGTGAGATCCTGTCTCCAAAATAGAAAAGAAAAAATTATTACTCAAAGACATTTTAAGGAGGTGAAGTTAGGGGGCAGTGTCTACCTAACCTTGGCTGCCCCTTCCCGGTATTTCAAAACTGGAGGCAGAGCTCTGGGGATCCAACTATTTGCAAAGAAAAGGGACGGGCTCATAGGAAGACCTCAGGCAAAGGGGTAAGGCAACAGTTCTTGAGGTTTACCCCTCTCATCTTCTCTTTTTCCTTTGTCAGGAGACAATTCTATCTATCCTATATCTTAGAACCAGCCTATAGGAGTAGTAATTGACTTCTCTAGTTCCCAAAGCTAAGTGTTAACCCCTAAGGTGCCACCAGAGACAGTAAAGTCACAGGGACTGCAGAAGGCAGGGACAGGATTTGATAAGTAAGGCTTGAACGCCAAGTTTAACAAATTGGTTACTGGTTTCCAATACTACTGAACTTGTGATTCACCAAGGAAGAATTTTAAAATACATGTTTTTTCACAAGCGCTCCAGACTCAAACAAGGGAGACCAATCCTCTACTGGTATTTGAGACGACCAGACAGATACGATGAGCAACGATCTATCAAATGCGTCAAAGGGTTTACATTTGCAAGAGGCCTGAAGGGTAGAGAGAGCCTAAGGATTGAGGGCAGCCAGGAGGGGCCCGCTCGCAAAATAGGCGGAGTCGCTTTCGCCAGGGTTTAGGATACCCAACGCGCCGTTAGACTTTGTGGGCGTTCCTCAAGGAAGCAGTACAGAGCCGGGCAGTGGTGGCACACGCCTTTGATCCCAGCACTTGGGAGGCAGAGGCAGGTGGATTTCTGACTTCGAGGCCAGCCTGGTCTACAGAGTGAGTTCCAGGACAGCCAGGGCTACACAGAGAAACCCTGTCTCGAAAAAAAAAAAAAAAAAAGAAAAAGAAAAAAAAAGAAAAAAGGAAGCAGTACTGAAATGCTTCTTACCCGCCTCATACGACCGTTGGACAGCAAGTCGGCGATTCCCTTGGCAGCGTCGTTTTTCTCCGCCACGCAGAGAACTTTTCGCACTCCTCGGAAGACCACTTCCATGGCAGCGCGGGACAGGGCACGGCCTCCAGGCCTTCGCTGCCACTGAAACGCTAAGAGGGTGACCGGGAAGATCATTCCCTAGGTCTTGCGCCAGCAGCAACTCCACGGGTGCCCGTGCATGTTGGAGAACTCAGAGGAAAAGCCACGAGGCACTCTAAGAGCCACCTTAATAATGCACTTTTTCCAGGCAACTGCCTCCTCGATCAGAACACGTCCGAGTCCCGCTTAAACTCGCGCTCACAGACAACTTCCGCCAACTGTGCCACAGAGCAACCTTGAACTACAACTCCCAGAATGCCTCATGCCCCGGCACGTTCATTCAACACCGTTTCTCCCTTCCAACCCACTATAGTCTACTTTCCCTTTTTTTAAAAAAATTTTTTTATGACAGTGGTTAGTTAACGGGACTTGTCCTCTGGAAGGACTGATTGGCGGGGCCTCTTGAAAGGTGCCACTTACTTGGAAGTTTGTGTGGGCGTTTCCGGGTCACGCGACGCTGATGCTCGGGAGTCATGTGATACCAAGATGGCGGTGCCGCGGTAGCGTCCCTGGGACAGAACCGTCCTAGGATCCGCGACAGTTTCTGCTCTTAGGTCGTGGGGCGGTTCATTTGACTGATTCTGCGGTAGCCCGTGGCGAGAATTAATGACCTGATCAGAGCTGGGGCTATTGATGTCGCCGGTAGGTTGCGGGGAGTGCTGGTGACCTCGGTTCAGAAACCTTGCGCCGGCCGGGGAAAACGCTGGAGAATACGCTGGAGAATGGCCAGCCTCCGTCATCTGGACCTGCAGCTTCGGAGTTCATGAAGCTTCCCAGGGCATCACAGGTTCCAAACCTCGAGAGTCTGCGGGAATTCGAGATCATCGTTGTGTGAGAGGGCAGTTTAGGATCCCCGGAAGTGCAAAAAAGGCCGCAAGAACTTCGCTTTCTCATCCAGAGGCCCGACTGCCCCGCCGACTAACCCTGCACTATTTTCATTTCCTCTCAATGTGCTCTCCATATTTCAGGAAATATGATCAGCGCCCCTGATGTGGTGGCCTTCACCAAGGAAGACGAATACGAGGAAGAACCTTACAATGAGCCTGCCTTGCCTGAGGAGTACTCAGTTCCTCTGTTTCCTTATGCCAGCCAGGGGGCTAATCCCTGGTCTAAACTGTCTGGAGCCAAGTTCTCCAGGGACTTCATCCTTATTTCCGAGTTCTCTGAGCAGGTGGGACCCCAGCCCTTGCTCACCATCCCCAATGACACCAAAGTTTTTGGCACTTTTGATCTCAATTACTTCTCCTTGCGCATCATGTCAGTGGATTACCAGGCTTCATTCGTAGGCCATCCTCCTGGTTCTGCCTACCCCAAGTTGAACTTTGTGGAGGACTCTAAAGTGGTACTGGGAGACTCTAAGGAAGGGGCCTTTGCATATGTGCACCACCTTACCTTGTATGACCTGGAAGCCAGGGGCTTTGTGAGGCCCTTTTGTATGGCTTATATCTCTGCAGACCAGCATAAAATCATGCAACAATTCCAAGAGCTCTCAGCTGAATTTTCCAAAGCATCTGAATGCTTGAAGATGGGTAACAGGAAGGCATTTGCTGGGGAACTTGAGAAAAAGCTAAAAGACTTGGATTATACGAGGACAGTGCTACACACAGAAACTGAAATCCAGAAGAAAGCCAATGACAAGGGTTTTTATTCTTCTCAGGCAATCGAGAAAGCCAATGAACTGGCCAATGTGGAGAAGTCCATCATTGAACATCAAGATTTACTGAGGCAGATCCGCTCATACCCTCGTCAGAAGATGAAGATACCTGATTTGCATCCTGGTGATACAGAGCATACCCAAGATCAGGCTGACCAGGTATCCACTACCTCTAATCCTGAGGAGTCAGCTAATGCAGACCTTTATACCTGCAGGCCGGCTTACACCCCCAAACTCATCAAAGCAAAGTCCACCAAGTGTTTTGACAAGAAGCTGAAGACCTTGGAGGAACTCTGTGACACTGAGTATTTCACTCAGACCCTGGCCCAGCTGAGCCACATTGAACACATGTTCAGAGGAGACCTGTGCTACCTCCTGACCAGTCAGATTGACAGAGCACTTCGAAAACAACAGCCCATAACAAATTTCCTCTTTGAAGATTTTGTAGAGATTGATGACAGGATGGAGAAGCAAGAGAATGTGCCCTCTCAGCACAGTCAGGACAGCCTGCCTTCCAAGCCTGTAGAAGAATGCCCCATTCCTAAAGTGTTAATTAGTGTTGGCTCTTACAAGTCCAGTGTGGAGTCTGTATTGATCAAGATGGAGCAGGAAGTTGGAGAGGAAGAGTACAAGGGAGTGGAGGCAACAGAGTCAAGCAGTTTTGACCCCCAAGAAAACCTGGACTACCTGGATATGGATATGAAAGGGAGCATCAGTAGTGGGGAAAGCATTGAGGTTCTGGGCACCGAGAAGTCAGCTTCTGTGTTGTCGAAATCTGACAGCCAGGCCAGCCTCACCGTGCCATTGAGCCCCCATGTAGTTCGTAGCAAAGCAGTCAGCCACAGGACAATCAGTGAGGATAGCATTGAAGTCTTAAGCACCTGCCCTTCTGAGGCCCTCATTCCTGACGACTTTAAGGCCAGCTACCCAAGTGCCATTAATGAAGAAGAAGCCTGTGCAGATAATGAGGGGGCCATCCATTTCCGGGCAAGTGCCAGCTCACCAGAACTGGATGAGACTCAGGAGAGCAACTTGGAAAATATCCCATCCCAAATAGACTCCAGCTGCTGTACTGGAAAGGAGAGTGAAGGTCAATTGTTGCCTCTCCCAACCCCAGCCTACACTCTTTCTGATGAGGATGGTGTGGTGAGCATTCCCCCACAGCGCTACATGCAGAAGGACCAGGGGCTCCACGTGGACTTCGGGATGGAAAACACAGACCCTTCTCCCCGAGATAACAATTGCGAAATGTTCCCAGCTTATGAGCTGGATCCAAGCTGCCTTCTGGCTAGCCGAGATGTTAGTAAGATGAGCCTGGATAACTACTCGGATACCACTAGCTACATGGGCAGTGTGGCCTCCACCAGCTCGGATAGAACCCCCTCCGCACCTCCTGCTGGCCTATCCTCTGAGAGGCACAAAAAGAGGGCTGGCCAGAATGCCTTAAAATTCATCCGCCAGTACCCTTTTGCCCACCCAGCCATCTACTCTCTGCTCAGTGGGAGGACACTTGTGGTCCTAGGTGAAGATGAAACCATAGTCAGGAAGCTGGTAACTGCACTGTCCATCTTTGTTCCCAACTATGGCTGCTATGCCAAGCCGGTGAAGCACTGGATTTCCTCCCCTTTGCATATTATGGATTTTCAGAAGTGGAAACTTATTGGCCTACAAAGGTAACTGGTTCCAGGTGGTGGGGAAAAGCTCTAAACATTACGGGATGAAGCAAGTTTAGGATCTGTGGACCTTAAAAAGGAAAGCTTGCTTCCTAGACAGTGGCTAACCCTACTCACGGTTCTTACCTTTGGCAAATCACTCTTCATCCTGTTGCCTTCTCTGTCATGGGCCAGGGGGTTCACAGTTGCCAAGTGATTGCCAATCTTGGCTCCTCCCCACTTCCATATCAGAACTGTTTGGGAGAATTAATTTCCTTTTATATGTGTGTGGTGCTAGTGATAGAACCCAGGTCCTGTGCATGCTAGGCAGACACACTACTTCTTGTATCTACATTCCCTGGGAGAGTTTTTTAAATCATGAATTCCCAGTCAGATTCTGATTCCACTTGTCTGGGGTAAGAACTGCAGTCTTGGTCCAGTGAAGTCAGAGAATGACTGGACTCAGAGATCTTGTGTTCTGACTCCAGGTCACAATGTTGTAAAGGATTGTGGCTATCACTGTGGAAGATATAGAACTCCAATAACTTGTACTCTGCTGTCCTACTTGCTCTGAAAGTGAGGAGTCATAAGAGCTTGCCCTTCCCCTGTTTGAAATCCCTTCAGAGTTATAGTGCTACCCTGCCAAGACACATTCACATAGATATTTAGGCAGGTCATTCCTGTATTCCAAGAAAATAGGAAAATAAAGTTGACTTATTGAATAGACCATTTACATTGGTCATTGCATGGTCACTGCCCAGTGCCTGAATTACAAGGTAACCCAGCCATGTTGACTCTGGCCTCCATCCTGTCACTGTGTCACCAGCTTAACCTCTCTGAGGCTATTTTCTTCACTGCAGACAAATGGCAAGTCTGATTTATGGTCTGTACAAGTGTGCACCCTCTTTAAATGAAGGAGGCAAAAAAGGGCCACAGATTTCAGGAAGGTGCCCTCAAAATGACAGTTGAGCCACTACATAGAATTGCAAGTGGTGAAGTGTCTGCTAGCATATGAGATACAATGTGAGTATCCTACTGAGGAGGTGCAAATGCTAGGAACGTTCCTGCACAAATGTCAGTGCCTATGCAGTGCTTGTACCCCCAAAGGATGACTTACTGGGGGTCAATGAGCCAGAAGTGGCATGGCAATGGATGGGTAGGTCACAGCTAATCCAGAGAAGCCCTGGGGAAGTGAGGTGAAAACCATTAAAGGTGTGGTGGTTGCAGAGGGAGCTGCAGGGGGTTGGGTCATGGGTGCTGCCACCCTCACTGTGGTGGATTTGTTGGGTACCTCTCTTGTGCAGGGGACTCCTGTGCTCACCTTATAGAGCTATAGAAGGGCCCAGATTGGGAGTGTGTTATTTTAGAACAGAACGTGGCCTTAGAATTGATTTGCTGTGTCGAGGCCAGTCTAGGCTGCATTAGCAAGACAGAGGCTTTAAAAAGCGATTGAGAGAGGTGCTTTTGTTTAGCGGTTCTCTTGTCCAGAGTTGTGAGCAACAGCAGGGCTATTTCTGTGAGCTGCGTTCATCTAGGTCTTCAAGTCTTGGCTTCATCTGGAACTGTTCAAATAAAGGTTTTAAAGGATCTCACGTTGAACCACTAACTTCACTGGCCCTTGGTTCTTTTCACCTATACAGGCCTTCTGCCTGGAAACAGGGTTGGAGCAGCCAATGGTGAGTCTGCCATTATTTTAAATAAAATGCCAGGGAGAAATATGTGGCTTGATAAACAGGAGTGAAATGATCAGGAATGATGGGTAAGCAGGACCCAGTTCTAATAGGAGCAAGAGTGTGATAGGCTTAGGCAGAGTCCTAGCTGGGTGACCTCCTCATCCTTATAGCCTCCTTGGTTTGGATGGCAGCAGTCTAGGTATGGAAGACTAGACTGTGTTCACTGAAATGAGCACAAAGCCTGGTTGTGTATTTGGCTTCCTGAGTGAGGAAGAATTTTGTGGGAAACAGAAGCAGACGAACTTGGGAAGAGCCAGCATCTTGCCACCACTGGGAGGAAAGAAGTGCTGATGCTGAATTTCATGGAATGGCCTGGACTGGACATCACAACAGAGATGGAGGGTCAGACAGGTTAGGAACTAAGGCTGAGCCTAGTAGGGAGAGGAGCTGCACTTGTTAAGCTCAGGGTTTGTCTGGGACCCCCAGTAGGAGTAAAGGCAAATTAAACGTGATAGAGAAGCTGGTGTGGAGTCTGCAAGGCCCTTGGTTGGGGTGTGGTGAGTGGTAAAGGAAGGCCATTGAGGCACTAGGAGTGGCAAGAGGGTAGTCCTGAAGAGGACGCTCTCTTCAGAGTTCTTACTGACCTCATGAACTAACCTGTTCATGAGGCCCCAATTCTCCCTTGTTCATGGGGTGTGCTGTATTCCCATGGTCACTGGTTCAGAGGCTAGGGCCTGTATGGGTCTTGCCATGGTCTCCAGGCCTTTCACAGTCCCCAGGTCCCACTCAGGTCCAATTTGCCCACAAGACAATACTCTAGGATAACACTCTAGGACATTCTTCATCATAGTCTCAGCTTGGTTAGGTAGTAGATGCTTAATTAACCATTATTAAATGTAACAAGAAGGGAAAAATATGGTTCCAGTGGCTTTTCTTGTTGTATAGCATCATGTCTGACATAAGCCCTAAATATGTAAAATCTTGTTGGTTCTATTTGCTAGACCAGTGTGGTAATGCTACATTTGTGGAAAGATTGTTTTTTGTTTGTTTGTTTGTTTGTTTGTTTGTTTTGGAGAGGGTGTGTGTGTGGCTATTTTTGTCTTTGGTTTGGTTTGGTTTTTTGAGATAGGGTTTCTCTGTGTAGTCCTGGCTGCCCTGGAACTCAGCCTATAGACCAGGCTATCTCAAACTCTAAAAAGATCTGCCTGCCTCTGCCTCCCAAATGCTGGGACTAAAGGTGTGTGCCACCTCTGTCCAGCTGGGAAGACTGCTCTAAAGGAGAGCTTTTTTGTTTTCTTGTGTTGCTGGAATGGAAACCAGGGCCTGTGTATGGCGTGCAAATGATCTATCTACTCTAGTCCTACCCTTGAGTAAGGCTGTTGTTTTTAGAAGTTTATTACAGATTCAAAGGTGGGAATTTAAGAGGGAGTCTCAGGGCACTATGCTTTCTGAACTAGACATGAAGGTCGGCCACATGGTGGGCAAGCAGCCAGCTGATGGGTGGGTGGGGGGAGCACTAGAGTAAAGCTAGGGAAAGAGGAGGAACTAAGTAAGGCGTTTTTTTGAGTTAGGACTCAGAAACTTGAGGGAGGATTTTAGGGAACAGCCTCAGGAGGCTGAGCACTTGGCCTGTTCAACTTCACCCCTTGGAACACACGCTGCTGGGCAGTAGGGACATAAACCAAGGGAGATGCAACTCAAGGCCTCTAGAACAGAGTTCGTTAGCAGTCACCATAGTGGCTGGGTGTGGGCGCACAGTGGTAGCCATACCCCACTGCAGGCCAGGCCCCATCTTTAAGTGACTTATTTCGTCCTTCTGGTTACCCCAGAAAGAAGTGGAGATGAGGCTCAGAAAGGGTAAAAGATTAACCAAGCTAAGATCCCAGAGATGAGGGAAGCCCAAGTGTGCTTCAGTCTGATGTGAAGAATTCCAGATAGTTCTAGAGCACCACTGGAAGTTTGGCTCACTATGTGGAACATCCATTTAGGCAAGTAATAGATGTGTCAGAGACCATCAGGAGTTACACTGTCAAGTGCCCTTAAGACCAAAGCACTTGATCTTCCTGTAGAGCCAGTTGAGTGTGAGTTATTGGATAGTGAGTTTCGTCTCCTAAGCAGCTGCTCCCATTTTCCTAACCCTTGCCTATTTTTCTGACCTTGGCCTATCTTTTTCAGAGTGGCCTCTCCTGCCAATGTGGGTACCCTCCATACCCTGAGTCGTTACAGCCGCTATACAAGCATCTTGGACCTGGACAGCAAGACCCTACGCTGTCCCCTGTACAGGGGCACACTGGTGCCCCGCCTGGCTGACCATCGCACTCAGATCAAGCGGGGCAGCACATACTATCTTCATGTCCAGAGCATGCTCACCCAGCTCTGCTCCAAGGCATTCCTCTATACTTTTTGTCACCACTTGCATCTGCCTGCCCACAGTGAGGAGACACAAGAAGCAGTGGCCAGCAGACAAACCAGCTTCCTAAAGCTAACCCTGGGACTAGTGAATGAGGACATCAGAGTGGTGCAGTACCTGGCTGAGCTGTTGAAATTGCACTATATGCAGGAGTCACCTGGGACCACCCACCCACTGCTCAGGTTTGACTATGTCCCCAGCTTTTTGTACAAAATCTAAGGGTTCCAGCCACTGTGACCAAGACCTGTGACTGAGTATGGGGAGGGAGAAGGGTTGGTGTGACTAAATGGTTACCTGAGCTGGAGTGTTGAGCCTTCTGGTGTCAGCGGGAATGAAACAGGTGGCAGTTCCAGTTCCAGCATAGCCCTGGGCAGTGTGTGCTGTGGGCTGAGCAGAGGTAGAACCTGGCCCTCAGAGGGAGCTGCAAAACCAGTAGCAGCTCTCTTGGTTCCTCAGGGAAGTAGCTCCCAAAGAAGGGAGTGTCCTTCCTTTTCCAAGGATCAGCAGTCTGAGCAGGAAGAGAATCCTCCAGACTCGGTGGGACTGAAAAAGATGAGGCGAAGTAGCCAGAGCCCAACTACCATCCGAGGGGCACAGTCAGCCCAGGAACTGTGAAGATGTGGTAGGACGCAGGACAGCCGTTGCCTCCATCTACCTCTACCAAGACCCGTTACTTGGCTTCCTGGGGAAGCTCCTGAACAAGGACACGAAGGAACAGTGCTCTGGTCAGTTGGAGAGACACATCTGGCCTATGAGGGTTGCAGACCACAAGCAGCCTCTGTCCTGTATTTGCTCTATCAAGGAAGTGTTCATCAAGTCCTGGGGTCATTGTGACAGTAGTCACTAGCCCTGGATGTGAAACAGATGCCAAATGGCTACAGCCAGTTTGAGCAGTACCTTGGGAGCTGTAGATGGAGCAGACCATAAGGCCATCACCACTGTGCTTGGCAGGATCTGCCCACTAGCTCCTCTCAGCCAGAACATTAACTCTGACTTCCCTTGGAAGATTTGCAGATACTTACCTTCTGAGGGCTTGTGGGCTTGATGACAACTAAGTTCTGGCTGGCTAGCTGGTGTGCTGAATGAAACACAGGAGCAAGGATGTCCTGTACTAGCTCCTGGGTGGCTATCTTTATAGACACATCTGGGAGGTGGTGTACACAATCATTCCCATGTTGTTCCTTTCCCTTTCAAGGAACTTTGAACCTGGGAGGAAGGCACCTTTTAGTCCCCACCTGATCCCCTGGTGGCCATCATCATGACCTCCCTGGGATTTGTGCTGCAGCTGCTCTTGTGTGCATGGAATGCTTCTCACAATCTGGAAAAGCTTTTCTCCCTAAATAGGAGAAGCTCTGGTTGTTACTACTGCTTTTAAATTTGCTCCAAAAAGCTACAGTAAATTGGACCTGGATTAGCAGCCCGGTGTATACATCAGTTAGATGCTTTGTCCCTGCCCTCAGGTCTGTCAGCAGGTCACACTGAGGTCTCAGAAGGAACCTGTGGAAGCTAAGTAACCAGATGGCTTGCAGCATGTCACTCTTGTGTCACATTCCTTGCCTAGGTCTTTGACACAAAGTTGCAGTCTGTTGGTCCTGGTCAATGGCTTCAGGTCACGGTCCCCTTTTCATGTTAGAGGACATGTGATTTTGTTTCTGAGCCTGTGACAGAACCAGAAAGATGGCACTGCCTGCACTAGTTTGTATCTGTTACATGCATTACAGACACTGTGGTTTCTCCTCATGGGTCCCCTCATCTGCTATTGCTTCTTAGTGTTCTAGATGCCACCGTTGACTAGTTGGCTAAGTGCCATTTCCTCAGGCCTCCAAGGAAAGGGTGCTAGAGTTCAACAGCCAGGCTGGGAGGTGGTCAGTTGCTGGTACTACTGCCTAACATGGGGACTCTAAGGTGAACACTGTGTGTCCCTGTACTCAGAAAGGCAGCAGCCATGCTTGGCCTTCTGGATACTGAAACCACACACACTTCAGTGGTCTAAAGTAGGTGTAAACATGCAAGTATCTCCTTGGTATTCAGCCACAGGGTGGCTCAGAGACAAGACTGGTGGGCAGAACAGTTTTGTGTGGCAGCCATGGAAATGGAGAACAGGCGCCTCTCTTGAGTGGTGGCTCCTCACAAGACTGACAAGGGTTAAACATCTATGGTTTTGTTTTTTTTGAAACAGGATCTCATATAACCCAAGCTGGGTTCAAATTTAGTATGTAGCTAAGCATAACCCTGAACTCTTGACCCTTCTGCCTTGACAACCCAACTGCTGGAATTACAGCCACCAGAACCAGTGTCTAGGTTTAGACTTTGGTTTTAAAACTTTATTGTGTTGATTTAAAAGGATTAATTAATGCTGAAATCATGCTTCCTCTCAGAGAGTATCAATCCTTGGAGCTGAGTCTAGACAGAGGCAGTTAATTCTCTGTTTCTTTGCTTTAGAGGACTGGAATCTTCTAAAAATAGTATATGTGTACACCTTGATGTTGTGGGGACCTATGCAACAGGACTCAACTCCTTAACTGTCCAGTTGGTCATGGGCACAGTGACACACACCTTTAATCCCAGCACTTAAAAAGAGGCAAGTAGATATCTGCAACCTCAAGGCCACCCTGATCTGCATGAACTTCAAGCCAGCCAAGGCTTTATGATATTCTGTCTCAAAAAACAAGTTTCCATTTGAAGTGTTTCTCAAGTACTAGGCTAGTAAGCTTTTTTGTTCTTTTGAGACAGAGTCTTATATAGCCCAAGCCAACTTTGAATTCTGTATCTAGCTAAGGATGACTCTGAACTTCTGATCCCCCTGCCTCCACATGCTGAGATTGTATGTCTGTCATGTAAGTTTTACAGATTGAATCCAGGGCTTCATACATACTAGGCAGACACTATACCAACTGAGCTACATTCCTAGCATGGCTAATTTAATAAAATACACTATTAAAGACACCTCACAGATAACAGAGCTCCTCACTACGTCTTGATTCCTATCGTTTTGAGCCCTGGCACTAAAACTGCTAAGTCGTTTGTTTCAACTTGACTGTCAAGCAATTGCTACTGTAGTAGCTGAAGTCGCTCTTCAACTTGGAACTGGACTGTGGTTGGGACCTGTCTGTCCTGATCAGGTACAATATTTAAAATATAAACAGTTTCAACTTCATCTAAATTAGTTCCCATTTCATAATCCTAGGAAGATCAGGAGATCTCCCCTCTCCTTTGCCAATTATTAAAGCCAGCAGTTGAGCTCTATGGTCCTGGAGGCATAGCTTCTAGAATATCTTGTATGCATCTTGGCCACCTGTCTGCGATGTTAAGGCCATGCCATTCCCCCAGCCTGAATGTTGCATATTGGACCAATGTGCCACCACCATGGTTCATTTCCCAGTGATGTATAATGCATCAGTGAGGCCATCCGAGCTACTTTTTACTTCCCTAGAAAGCTCCTAAGAAAGTGCCTTGGCTTGTACTTTGAAACAATTAAGCCAGCTTTCTGGCTTCACTCTAATACTGTGATCAAACTGCAATCTTTAAGGGAGGCATACTCACTCTTATGCTGCAGAAAGGAGAGGGAATTAGTTTTCTTTTGCTCAGAAAGCAAAGCTTCCTTTGAGTTTAACATACTGTTTCTCTGAGCCTTTGACCCACTAAGATCTGGTTCTGTTAAAGCTTTGGGAAGGAAGGAGGAGGCGGGGTAGAGATGTAGCAATAGAAAAAGAACATCCCACAGGGCCCTAACTGGGGCCAGCTGTCTTCAGCTAGGCAGGAAGCACAGCAGCCCCACAGAGTGGAGGGGACCAATATCCTACCACACCACATGACACTGACACCACAGTCTTCTCTTGTGGCGACAGTACCAACAATGGACCAGCTCTCAGGGAGCCTTGGCCAAACTATCTTATGCCAGACAGCTGGAGCTGCAGACAGGACAACACAGCAGTTGCAGTAAACAACATACTCTGTAAGGAACTTGTTTTCTGAGAAGCTATTTTATTACTGCATGTTCCCACTGTCTGTAAATGTGTCCCAGCCCTGCTGCAGTCACAGTACTGGAACCAGAGCACTGCGGACGTGATCATGTCCCATAGGCATCATGCACAAAAGCTTAGAGTAAATGCCAAATAAATAGTATGAGGAGTGTACTTTTTAAGATATTAATTTATTTGAGTTCAGATATTTTTAAAATATAAAAACTGGTTGTATTTTTTAAAGATATAATTCTTGTAGACATTCTGTGGGTAAAAATGATTGTCCATATTAAAAAGTTACTGATGGTTTGCAATTCAGTGATGTAAAAATAAAGACTCTTTCAGAAGGTGGCATTTGGGTTCCTAATTGTAGGAATTATCTCAGGCAGGTGGAATTTAAAACCTCTGCTGATTCTTAAACCAGGAAGGGATTCATACACCAATGGAGACAGCCAGTTGTACAGTTGTGTTTGTGTCCTAGGCATGAACCCAGGGCAGCACTCATATGGAATATGTGTATTATCTGTAAGTGATATCCCTAGCCCTTCTATTATATTTCAAGCTGCTGACAGTATTTTTTTCTTTAAAGCAAAATTTTCTGTGTATCACCATTTTGCCTGCATGTATGTCTATACTTCATGTGTGCCTGGTGTCCTTAGAACCAAGATGAGGGTGTTGATTCTCTGGAACTGGAGTTACAGATGGCTTATGGAAGAGCATCCAGAAGTGCAGAGCCTTCTTTCCAGCCCTAACACTAACTTCTTGCTTATACACTTACCTAGTTTATAACCTCAAACTTAGAGCAGAAAACTCAATGCTCCTCTGGTATCTGGGCAACAGAAAAGGAAGAATGGAAAATACAAGGGTGAAGTTGAACATTTGCTTACCTGCCACAGGACCCACTGAGTAAGCAGAAAGGACAATTCTGAAATCTTTAATAGCTCTGCCTCATATGCATGAGTGAGGAAGTCAAATGGCTACAGAATACGTTTCAAATTTCAAGTCCTTAATAACCTGTTCCCAAAATATTTGAAAACAGGTGAACAGAAACACCCACCAAAGCATGGTGCAGCTCAGTGGTCCACTTCACAGCCTCAAGGGGGCACAGAGTTCACAGGGTCCAGGAACAATACTACCCTCTTGGTGAACACAGGCTGTGCTAGCTCTGTCAAAAGTCGGGAAGGCCAGGTAGTGAGAAGTTGGAAGCAAAATTCTCCACTTCTTCCCGGAGAGTTGCCACAGCACTCTGGAACTTCTCATCCCCTGCCAGCTTCTCCTTGAACTCTTTCAGCGTGGCCCTCGCGGCCATGTGGCTCTGAATCTGCAGAGTTAACTCTATCCCTGTGCAAAAAACAGTGTCACGTGGGACTTCCTTCACTATATATACTGCCATTAACTCATAGGTGTCAATGGTCCCCTCAGGTGATTCTGGGATGTGTCCCTTGGCAGTGACATTATTTATAAACATCATACAAGAGGGATTTGTAGACAAGAGTGGTTTTGTTGTCTTATCCCCTGCTCTGACCAATAGCTGGGTCCTAGGTACTAAAACACATCAGAAACTCCATAGATAAAAGCAAGATATGTGAACTTCCAACATCTCATTCTTACCTCTGTGGATAAAGTGTGCTACTTTTTGGAAGTCTTCTTCCAAAAGTCCTCGGGACGTCAATGCGGGAGTCCCCAGTCGCAATCCACTGGGCCGTAATGCGCTCCTGTCACCTTTAAGAAGAACAAAGCTCTGAGCTGTGCCTAATACATCACTGTATGCACACAGTATTTTAGAAGAAAAGTTGGTCACAGATCCTAGTCTGTGGATCCCAGCTTGATCTACCAAGGAGGCAACTGACTTAAAAACTAAGATCTGAGGATAAAGAAGTTTATGGGCCACTGTATTAACCTATGAGAAAGTTCTTTGTGGAGTGGCCCTGGGTCCTTCCAGAGTCCTAACATCTGTCAGGGCCTGATAAAAGAAATGCTACTTGGTTTTAAAGAGTCCCTGCCTTTTACCAGCAGTGACACCGAATTAGCCTTTTCTTTTCTGCTCTTCCCCACTATGGTCTGTCTGTCTCCTAAGCTGAATACTTTCATCAACTGTAACAGTGGCTGAAAGAAATGCAGATAGGATGATTGTGGAAGGGAAAAGCATGGAAGAGTCTCACCTGGGCAGGTATTCTTGTTGCAGGCAATGGAACAGGCTTCTAGTACCTTTTCAGCCCTTCCACCATCAGTACCCTTAGAACGCAGATCTATTAGGATCAAGTGATTATCAGAGCCACCTGAAAAGAGTTGGACAGAATGGAATACTAGAGGTTGACACACAAGGAAAGAACCTGCTGCTATGAAGAGAGGTCAGCAGACATGTTCCAGATCTAACTTGGAAGAGGAGAGGCGCTCTTTATACATGACAGAAGGATTGATTATACAAAGGGCTGTGAAGCACCCAGTAGCTTCTGTAGCTCAGACTGCCCGCACCAAGATATGACAGGCCCACAAAGGCTGAAAAGCACTCAGTTTCTATATTCTGTTAACAAATGACTCTAGGTAAATGTTCTACCACTGAGCCACATTCCCAAGCCCTTGTGAAGCCAATTTTAAGAGGCTCCTTCAGGGATAGGCATTGGTATCACAAGCTTTTAATCAATCCTGGCACTCGGGAGGCGGAGGCAGAGGCAGACGGCTCTTATTTGAGGCCAGCTGGGAGTTTCAGGCCAGTCAAGACTACATAGTGAGACTTTGCCTCAAACAACAAAACAACAAAAAGAGCTCCTTTTAAATGGCTGGCACCAGAGTAGTTGAGTCCGGATTCAGTTAATCATGCAGATGAAGTAATGACCAACATGTTCAGAAGGTTCTGTGCTTTTGTTCCAAACATGGTGGATCACAACCATCTATAACGGAGTGTGATGCCCTCTACTGTCATGTAAGCATACATGCAAATAGAGCACTCATATACATAAAATACATAAATTAAAAAAGAATGCTGAGACCAGCAGCAGTGTTTGAGATTTGAGGGTTTTTTTCTTTCACATTTTAGAACATTGCTAGACCTTATTGGTTGAGCATCCCTAAACAAAAATTCTAAAACGTTTTAGACCTTTGGCTTGCGTGCAAAGCCTCAGATTTGAAACAGATGCTCAGCGTGTATTAGTGACACAGAGAGTGCTAATATTCAAATCTTCATTGCTCCCTAAAAACTCATGGTCTATTCTCGCATTATCACAAGGTGACAGACCTATGAGAGGTGGGCCTGATGTTGGGCATGGTGGTACGTGCCTGGATCATACCCAGTATTCAGAAATTAGAGGCCAGCCAGGGCTATATAATGAAATCCTGGTTCAAAATGAAATCCTCCTCCCAAGCCAAGAACAGACTTAGTAGGTCTTTAAGTCACTGGAAGACTGAGGTCTCAGCCCCTTTTTCTCTTTCTTGTAGCCTGACTGTGAGCTAAACAGCTGTGCTCTACCACAAGCTCCTACCATGATATACTGCCCAAAAGCAAAGGGGTTAATTGGGTTAATCAACTGTGAACAGGACAGATACTCCAAAAGTAAGCCACTCTGTCCGTGTAAGCCAAGCATTCAGGCACTTATTACAGACACATGTCTGTAATAACAGACTAACAGATGGTCACAGAATGCTCTGACATAGCCCCAAGTCATAAACAAGTTTGAGCCTCTAGTTCCTTCCACTTTGAACTTTTTAAAAAAGATTTATTTATTTAATTTATTATGTATACAACGTTCTGTCTGCATGTGTGCTTACACATCAGAAGAGGGTACCAGATCTCATAGATGCTTGTGAGCCACCATGTGGTCCTGGGAATCCAGGACCTTTGGAAGAGCAGTGTTCTTAACCTCTGAGCCACCTCTCCAGTCCCACTTTGAACTTTCATTAAACCATGGTGTGGCCTTGGAAGACCACTTCTCACTTCATCTGCAGGCTGTGCTATAAGAATGTTTTCAAAGTCTGCAGCCTAGTTTTGCACAGCTAAGTCCATATATTTGCTGAATGGCTTCTATCAACTAACGTTCTGGAATCTTGGGCTTGTATGTAAGAAAAATGATTGGTATCTCACAAGGTGTGAGATTTAAATTTTATACTCAATGCTTGGCAAGAACCTGGGAGTACACTGGCCTCATGGATGATGAGAGGGATGTTCAAAATGGAGGGATGGATGCTGCCTCTGTCTACAAATCAGTGACAGCTGTAACCTGACATCTCTTATGTGAGCCTCAGCTGTTCCCAGAATATGCAGTATCCATGTTGGGTGTCAAATGGCAGCTACTAAGGTATATAGAAGGGAAATATGCTAGAGATATAGCTGGAGATATGCTATCTGCAGTGGCCAGAGTCATTGCATTGTGATTCTGACCAGATGAACCAAGAGTCAAGACTTCCGTATATCCACCCAACAGAGAAGTACAATCCAGCACTATGTGCATTATACCTGTGACTATTTTGTAGCCTAGCTCTGTGAGTGCATCAGACAGAGCCCTGCAGTTGGCCAACACCTGGAGCTGGTAGATTTTGAATTCTGTAGTCATGGCTTGCTTCAGGGCCACAGCAACACCTGATTAAAGAGACAGATTTAAAAACAGGTTGTGACTCAGGAGTAAGTCTTGTTTTTAAGAAGCGTAGAGTCTGTAAACTACACACACACACACACACACACACACACACACAAAGTGCCCAATTATTTTCTTCAGTCTTTTTCTTCTTTATAGTGCTAGGGATAGAACACAGGATCATGGATTGGGCTACACCCCCATAGTCCTTGCTCTAGACCTATAACTACCCTGCCACCCTTGCAGACCTCACCGAAATCACTCCCTAAGGACTGCTTTGGAGGTAATCTTATCTCTAGGAATGGAAGCCCAGTGGTAATCTGATTACCACAAGAATGGATTTTAGTCTTTTTTAATGCTTCATATATGAAAATGATTCTTTGTATGAACAAAGTCAGTGTCTTCTGTAGTTACATTACACAGCATTCTGAGCTGTACTCCACAGGAGGGATGGCGTGCTTTCCCCTCACTACTTAGGTACTTGACACCCTTGTAATGACTCCTGGGAGCTGTTTGACTACAAGGCACAAGAATCAGAGCACCATGAAATTCCATGTACTCGAGCCCCAGTATGGAGCCTCTTGTCTGCCTGTGGAAACACATTGGTGCTTGGGTACCAGCAAGCCCAGCATAGACCTTGGGTAGCAAGAACTATGAAAGCTAAGCATACAAGCACAGTAGATAGTCTGAAAATCTGCCCAGGACCCACAAAGTGCCATACTCCATACATCCTCTCTACACTACTGTGCTGTGTTGAGTTAAACTGGTATCAAACTCACTAGTTTTGAGATCCTCCCTATTGCTGCCTTTCCCTCTCTAATGCTGGGATTTCAGGCATGTGCTATGAGTCCCCACCTGCTTTAATGTATATGGGTGATTGATTGGCTTTCCTAGATGTCTATGCATCACTTTGCATGCCTGATGCCTGTAGAGACCAGAAGAGGGTATTGGATTCCCTGGAATTGGAGTTACAGATGGTTGTGAACACCCTATGGATGCTGGCAAGTGAACCAGGTCCTCTGGAAGAGGTGATGGCTCCACAGTTAAGAGCACTGGCTGCTTTTTCCAATCTCAGTGTTCACACCGATGTCTTGCCTGAGACACCCACCTTGTCCTCAGTGCCAATCACTGCCAGATGACAGCAAGATAACTCTGTTACAGGTATCTATAAGCAATTCAAATAGAATTACAATAGGGCTCCCTTGGAACCCAGGAGTTACCATTGTATCCAGAGTTCAAGATGCAAGGGTCATATGGGAGCCACCACAGAAGGGAAGCAGCTCCTCCTGTAGCGTTGGTCCCTATTTTTCTTCACTGCAGCCATATTTTTCTTTCAGATATCTTCCCTACTGCAGGTCTGCTTATGGTTCCACCTGAGTGGAACAGACACTTCTGTTCTCACCTTGAACCACTTTGTACCACCTCCCTTTTTCCTATGTTATCTCCTATACAGACACTGTCACCTAAGTTCATTCTCTAGCATGAAAGTCCAGGAACATCTTTTGAAGGAAAGGCAAGATGGAATTCCTGGGGCTGGGATGGCTAGGGTGCAACCAAAAGGGTCTACAATAGACCTGGTGACGTTACCAGCAATGGCATGGTTGTGAGGACCCCCCTGTAGGCCTGGGAACACAGCAGAGTTGATGAGGGACTCCAGTTCATAGAAAGTCTCTTTGCCAGTCTTGGGATCCACACTGCGCACACCTGGTAAAGAAACTAGAATGTTAGCAGACTGACAAGTTTCTTACGACTCACAGCCAAATTGATATAGGAAGTCAGTCACACCTCAGCCATTCTGGTTCTGAGGAGAGCTGTTTACAATGCCAGACCAAAGGGCTCCTACAGATGGATGACTAGATGGACTGCTGGTTTCAGTTGTACACTTGCCAACACTGTCTTGCTTTGCATCTCTGGCTATCATGGAACACGCTACATAGACCAGGTTGGCTTCAACCATAAATATGGCTTCAACCATAAAGCCTGCCTATGCCTCACAAATGCTAGAATTAAAGGTGTACATCACCATGCTTGGTCCCCTTTTCCATTCCAGGTCGTGGGGACTTGTGTGGAAGTGTCTCTACCCACTGAGCTATTTCAATGCCCCAACAGTTTCTTCTGATGACATCTTTTCTTAATAACACATGGCTATTATTATGAGGTCTCAAAACTGAAAGGAGAAATAGTCCTGAAAAGGTCAAACCCTCCACTTTATCCAAAAAAAAAAAAAAAAAAAAAAAAAAAAAAAAAAAAAAAAAAAAAAAAAAAAAAGGCTAAAAGGACAGCATGAGGCAGTGATGCTCAGAAGACGGCTCACAACGACGTTAACAGTGACAGTAAGGATAATGCCCAGTGAATGGAAGTGCTGCTGACCCAGAGTTTCTCAGAGGCCAAGGAACTGCTATGGAAGTGCTTTGTGTACACCGAACCCCCAAAAGGGCAGTGTGGAGGCATGGGAGCTCCTGAGACACTCTCTGCTTTAGAGGTCAGGAACCAAGGTGGCCTAAGATGACATGCAACAGAAGAGGTCAGATCTGCCCTGGCTGACTGAAGATCAACAAATCCCCCTGCACACAGCAGACATACCAAAGGTCTCCTTGGCAGGCAAAATAGCTATTGACTCAGAAATACCAACCCAGGGACAGTCTGTGGCTCTCATCTATAATCTGATCACTTGAGAGGGCGACACAGGGGGGTTGTTTGTGTTACGGAATGAGACCCCGTTCCAAAAAAACAAAACAAGCAAACAACTGCACACCAACAACTGCACAAAAGTCCTCAGAGGCACAGAACCCAGGAGAGTAAGAAGGCACCTGACTGGGAAGTGTCCTCACTAGGGTGGGGTGGGGTGAGGTAATAAGATCCTCCTATGCTAAGTCACACTGGAGTACTAGTTCCAGTTTCTTCAAGGCTATGGGCTACATAACCACCTGACTATGGACATGACTTTCACCAATGTGGTAGCTCCAGAATAAGGGAACTATATGCAGGAGCTAAGGTGTAAGGTATTGGAAAGAGAAATAGCTCACTAAATGAGGAAACCATGCAGAGGTTATATGTGTATTTGTTTTATGCATGAAATAGTCTAACTATATAGCTCTGGCTAGCCTAGAACTTACTATGTAGATCAGGCTACCCCTTAACTTGCAGCTGTCTCCTGCTTCTGCCTTCCATGTGATGGATTTACAGATGTGTACCACCATACCACATCTCCTGTATTAATATTTTATAACTCAATCCCTGGACCCTGTGGTAGGAAGAGAGAACCAAGTCTCAAAAGTTTCCTCTGATCTACACAAACTGTGGCATGCAAGTACCCCCACCAATAATAAAAGTTTTTTAACAAATCCTTCTCTGTGACAAATATACTATATCATAACAAGTTCATCAAAACATTCTGGAGCCTCTTGGCTCCCTGACCTTCCTCCTGTCACAATACTGTGTCCAGAGCTGGGGACTTGGGGCTTCCTTCAGAACACACCGCTACTCCCTCCTGAGGAGCTCTTCCAAGGCCAGAGCCCTGATCTTTCCCAGAAGTACAGTTTAGAGTTTTCCGTTTCTTCTACATAGGAAATGTGAGGCTACACTATCTGTCCCAGCGTGGGGGAACTTACCCTTTCTGTAGAATATCATACCAGCACGGCAGCCTCTCAGGGTCTTGTGGGTTGTAGTAGTCACTACATGGCAGTGTTCAAAGGGGGAGGGCACCACACCAGCTGCCACAAGCCCACTGATATGTGCCATATCTGCCATGAGATATGCCCCATTGTCATCCGCAATCTTTCGCAGACGTGCGTAGTCCAGGTTCCGGGAGTAGCAGCTGGTCCCTGAGACGGGAGATGATATGGTAGTGTCAAAGATGTCCAGGGCAGCCATCTCTCAGTGTGCATATCTGCAAGGAGACCTCCCTATCTTTGAGAACAGATGTGCATTGTGCCTCAAAACCATCCCTGAGCTGAGTGTGGTGGTGTATACCTTTAGTCCCTGCACTTGGATGGCAGAGGCCAGTCTTAAAACAATCAACCAATTGAACAGAACAAAACCACCTATGTGTTTCTAAACATGTTAAGAAAAGGTGTGATCCACTGACCCACTAAACACTGTTGGTGGCTGTTGTTAAAATTTCTTTCTTGATAGGGATGGGAACACTGTCAGCCTTCCCCCCAAATGGTCCCAGTAAAACAAGTACAAGTTCACCCTGGGAAACCAATGAGCACACTGGGTGTTGTGGATAGCCCCAGCGGAGGAGGAGTGAATCTTGTGAACCTTCTGTCCAATTAAATTTATAAAATAAAGGCTAGAGCCAGTGATTGGGCAGTAGGAGGGGAGGTGGAGAAAAAGGCTTAGGGGAGGAGTCAGAAGAGGAAGTCAAGGGAGAGAGACTATGGAGGCGACAGAGGACCCAGAGGTGGAGGAAGGACACCAGAGGAGGAGAAGAACATGGCCTAGAAAAACCGCAAGTTGTAAGGGATCTCATAGCTGGGGAATAGAGTAGTGCAATGGTAAATCTGCCCAATCGAGGCTTGCAGTTTATAATCATATATTGAGTTGTGTTTTCCTTGACTGGACTTATTTGGGTCAGAGATTTACTGCAACAACTGGGCTTGCTTACAAGTTGAGAGGTTCGTGACAAAAGTGAAGGTGATGCAAATGCAGCTGCACTGGAAAGTCCTCACAGCGTGGCCTCTCCGTAGCACCATGTAGAAAGCTCCCTCCCCCTGGTCTTCCCCAGCCTACATACTCCAGTCCCTCATGGAGACACTCAGGGCAGAACTGCAGAGAGGACTGGGAGAAGTGGCCTGACACTCAGATGAAGAAGGTTCGATGACCCTTCAAGCTCCCTCCTTTTAGGAGGGCAAATGTCAACTGACCACAGGCCCAATCCCCACACAAGACACAGCCAGGCAAGCAGGCAGAGCTGGCCTCATAAGGATGGCAGGTCTGGCTTGAAGAATAGCATCCTACAACTCAAGTCTTAAAAGGACAGAGTATGTCTCAAGCTAATGTCCAGAGCTCTCCACGGTGAGCCAAAGGATCGGGCATCTTTATGTCCTTTCGTGTAGGAGGCAGAGGCCCTCCCTGCCCAGGAACCTGGCCGCTTCCCACTGGCAGCTCACCTGCAATGATCAGCTTCGGGTGGAAGAGGCCAGCATTCTCCTCCAGCTGGTCATAGTTGATGTACCCAGTGTCTGGGTACACCTGTTGGGATCAAGACACAGGTATGGCTGCTTCCTCTGGCCAAACAGTGTCCCCTGTCCAGCCACCTGAGACCTTTAATCAGCCACGACTCAGACTGGGACCTGAGACAAGGCACTGTGTTCAGCCTGTCCAAGGACATATAGGGCCAAATAGCACACAGACTTGGGAGCCCTCAGAGGGGCCTCAGGATAAAGGGGAGCCTTAGCCCTGGGCACTGCCCCATGTTACAGAACAAAAGGCCTAGGAAAATAAAAAAGATACAGCCAAGCCTGTTTGCACAAGCCTGTAATCTAAGCTACTAAGTAGGCTGAGGCAGGAGTTCAAAGTCAGCCTGGGCTGCAGCTTGAGACACCGACTAATCAAAAAAAACAAAAACAGGCTGGAGGGCCAGGCAGTGGTGGCACACACCGTTAATCCCAGCACTTGGGAGGCAGAGGCAGGCCAATCTCTGAGTTCGAGGCCAGCCTGGTCTACAGAGGCAGGCCGATCTCTGAGTTTGAGGCCAGCCTGGTCTACAGAGTGAGTTCCAGGACAGCCTGGGCTATACAGAGAACCCTTGTCTGGGGGTGGGGGCTGTTGGGGGGAAGAAAAAGAAAAAAAGGAAATTAAAAAAAAAAAAAAAAAAAAAAAAACAGGCTGGAGAAATGGCTCCAAAAGTAAGGGCACCTGCTGTTCTTGAGAGGACCCAGGTTTGGTTCACAACACCCACACAGATTAACACAACCATAATTCTAATTCCAGTCAATCTGATGCCCTCTTCTGAGATCTCCAAGCACCAGATACACACATGATATACATACATACATACATTCATTCATTCATTCATTCATTCAGGAAAATTCTCATACACATAAATTAAAAATCTACCTTAAAACAAACACCCACTAACAAAGACAAACCACCCAGCAGCATTTGGAGGCTAGCAAGCTTCTTCTGGCAGGGCAGTGCAGAGGCCACCAAACAGAGGGGAATCAAAGAGAGGGAGGGAGTCTCCATTTTCAGAAGAGAATGGAAGCAGGTATGAGGCATGAGCTAGAAATGGAGTAACAGAGGTTAATGTTGCTCTCAGAGCTCTCTTCAGAGGTGCACGCTTCAGAAAAAGAAACACCTGGCCCAGTGGAGATGGTCAGGGGCTGAGGTGAGAGACAGACGGTCTGAGAACAGTAGACAGAAGACCACCCAGATGAGCTGCTGGCAGAGAGAGTCTGGCCACAAAGGGCTTGTGACTACCGGACCCAAGTCAGCTCGTGTCCACACATAGCAGGCCACCCCAGGGGCTAGCATGGCCTCCACAGAGGCTAGCATGGCCAAAGTGCTGCAGCAAGTCCAGCACTTGAGAAAAACTGGGCACTGAAGCTCAGGAATGGGCTTCATGGAGTAAAGACAGCATGAAGCTGACCAACATCTCATCAGAGGCTACAGAGAAGATGCCAGTAGTTACTCCATAAAACTATTTTTTCACTATCCTCACAGTGCAAATCAGCTTTTATGCTCCAGTGTAAGACCAAAGAAGCCGTACTTAATTGCTGTTGTCCCAGGTTTAAGAATCTAGTTTCCAAGCTGGGCTTGGTGGCACAGAGTTTAATCCTGCACTCGGGAGGCAGAGGGAAGTGGATCTGAATTCTAGGTCCAGCCTGGTTTACAAAGCAAGTACCAGGACATCTAGACTGCATACATAATAGAGACCCTTAAATCTTAATTAAAAAAAAAAAAAAGCCGGGCAGTGGTGGCCCACGCCTTTAATCCCAGCACTGGGGAGGCAGAGGCCAGCCTGGTCTACAGAGTGAGTTCTAGGACAGCCAGGACTACACAGAGAAACCCTGTCTCGGGGGTGGGGGTGGCGGGGGGTGGGAAGGGGGACCTGAGTACCATGGTATACATGCAGAGGTCAGAGAGCAACTTACAGAAGTTGGTTCTTTTTTTTTTTTTTTTTTTGGTTTTTCGAGACAGGGTTTCTCTGTGTAGTCCTGGCTCTCCTGGAACTCACTTTGTAGACCAGGCTGGCCTCGAACTCAGAAATCCACCTGCCTCTGCCTCCCAAGTGCAGAAGTTGGTTCTTTCATTTTACCAGGTGAGTCCTAGGGTTTGAATTCAGGTCATCAGGCTTGGCGGCAAGCACATTTTCCTGCTTAGTCATCTTGCCCACTCTCAAATTTCTTAAAAGAGAATTGTACCTAATATTTAACTGATAATATTTAACTGAGTACAAAGACTCACTGCCACCCATTTCATGGTGGCACACCTGTTAAACAACAAGTAACAGAAAGAGGGCCAGCAGGAAGAACACACGGCCAAACAACAGGAAATATGCATGTCTCCTTCTTCTACCCAGTCACTTAGTTGTTTTTAGGATTTACTTACTGCATGTGTCTGAGTGTTTTCCCTGCATGTATGTTTGTGCACTATATGCGTGCCTGGTACTAGTAGAGGTCGGGTTTGGGATTCCCTGGAACTGGGGTCACAGACAGTGCTAAGCCACTAGGTGAGTGCTGAGAACCGAACTGAGATCCTCAGCAGCAATCAGAGAGCTTCAGCTCCCAGCTGGTCCCAGCTGGTCACGGTGCTGCATAGGAGCCCTTGCGTCTTTCTGGTTTTAATATTTTTTTTAACTCAAAGTCTCACTGACCTGAAACACGTAGCCTCAGCCTCAAAACTCATGATGCTCCTGCCTTGGCCTCCAAGTGTTAGGACGGCAAGCATGTGTCATCATGTCAGGGGAGGTCTCAAATCTATCTTTCTTCCCTTCTTTTAGACAGGCCTTTCTGTCCCTCCAAGTGGGCTTCAACATTTGAACCTTCTAAGGCCTGGGATTACAGGTAGGTGAATACCTCATGCATACAGTGCTAAGCTACACCCCCAAATCCTTATATGCATGGGTTTGTTCATCTGTTAATACAGAAGAGCCCCCGAGCCCCTACACATCTACACATCTACACATCTACACACACACACACACACACACACACACCTACCTTATAAGGCATAGATTCAAAGAAGATAGAGGTGGCCGAGATTTTCTTCTTGTCTGTCATGAAGCCATGTGTCAGATGGCCACCATCTGGCAGGTCCAAGCCCATGATCCGCCCATGGGGCTCTACCAGGGCAGTATACACAGCAAAGTTTGCAGGGGAGCCTGAAACAGAGAAGTCATGAGTATTTCCACCCACGAGACACAAAGTGGCATCCAGCAGCTTGGCTACGAGGCAGCTATCACCATGATTTTCCTGAGCTTTAGAAAGTAACCTTGTCCCAGTCCCACTGATAGTAAACTCTAGGGCAGAGTGCTACTTGGAAGGAGAGTGCAGAGCTAAGTAACCCAAGCACAATGCAGACAGACACACACATTCCCCTGGCTTGTTTCTGTTATTTACGAGAAACCTTTTGTAGAACTTGACTTGGTGACTGTAACATCCTAGAACCAGGCCTAAGGAGCTACCCAAGGTCTATGTAGATGTGGCAGTCACCTGAATAAGGCTGGACATTGACACCCCAGCACTGAGGATCCAGACGGTAGGTCTGTAATGCACGCTTCTGACACAGCGTCTCCAGCTCATCAATGAACTCAGTCCCACCATAATACCTGTGAAGAGAAGCGTGGTCCACATCCACCTTGGGCCCAATCTCTGTGCCTAGCAGAGGCTAAAGATAACCAAGGTTAGGCAGAGAATACTGAGGGAAAGTGGGTCCTGCTCTAAGGTTGCTGTGAGATTCCAGCAAAGTATCAGTAGTAAGGCCAGGCCTGGTGGTGCACACCTTTAATCCCAGAACTTAGAAAGCAGAAACAGGAGTTCCAGGCCACCTGAAACTAGACACACAAACCCTGTCTAAAGAGAAAGAGGAAGGGAGGAAAGAAACAAGAAGAGCTCAGAACAGAATGCACGGTATACTTTGAAGGACCCTTTTTGCCCATTTCCATATTTGTTCCATATGGAACAAATGCATACATGTACAAAACACTGTCAAACTCTATTTTCTTTGCCTGATGGCAACTGTTATAAATAAATAAATAGATAGCCTGATGATGGCTATAGTAAATAAATAAATGGATAGCTAGATAGTCTGGTTATTGCTTTTGCTTTTAACAAAACTCAGTTGCTTGATTTTACCAGTGAAGACTCAGGAGCCAGATGCTGGGGTGAAAGCCTGCAAGCTCAGAGAGGCAGAGAGAGCACCTAGCTGACCTTCTTCCTCAGCCGAGGTCTCAAAAGAAAGCTCTCTCCATGATGGCTCAGAAACCCTCTCAGACTCAATGTCCACCCCTTCTACTTCCTGTGCCCCCCTCAGTCCATCCTCACTTCCTCTCGTTCTGTTTTTTTCCTATGTTCACTCCCTGTCAACTAGCTGCTTGCTCTGCTTCTTGACCTGTGTTTGACTTATTTAATCCTGTTTTACAATAAGCAGAAAGCTCTTGGGTCAAAAGTGTGGGCTAGGGCTGAGAGCCACAAAACTAGAAACAGGTTTTTCCAGTAAATAACACAAACTTGAGGTTCAGTGTGATCAAATATACTATAACATTTCCCCCTTTGTCTAAATAAAAAGGAAACATCTTAATTCTAACACAGTAAAACTATTTACAATAAATAATGAAGCTATTTCTGCCAAGTTCATGGTCAGCCCTGGGCTATGCAGTAAATTCAAGGTGAGTCTGAACCACATAGAGACCAGTTTCAACAAATAAAAACAAAGGGGGTGGAGCAGGACTTTAAGAACGCCCACTCACCTTTGGCCCGGATACCCCTCAGAGTATTTGTTATTTAAGCAAGATCCTAGGGCCTCCAACACGGCTCTGCTGGCAAAGTTCTCCGAGGCGATCAGCTCCAATCCAACCCTCTGCCGGTTGCTCTCCTTTTTTATGATGCTGTAAACCTTATCAGAAGAAAACAGACATGGGGTAGAGGGAGGCTCAGTGGCTAGAGTAAGCTTACCTAACATTCATAATGCCCTGGGTTTCATCCTCAGCATCAACAAATTGGGCAGGGTGACACATGCCTGCAATCTCAGCTCTCATCGCTGTGGATGGAGGAGGATCAGAAGTCTCAAAGTCACCTTTGGCAATACAGAGTTTAAGAAGAAAAACAACAACAAAACTATAAACAAAATAAACAGAGGCTGGAGAAGCAGAGTACTGACTACTCTTCCAGAGGTCCTGAGTTCAACTCCCAGCAACCACATGGTGGCTCACAACCATCTCTAATGGGATCTAATGTCCTCTTCTGGTGGGTCTGAAGAGAGTGACATTGTACTCACATATATAAAACAAACAAACAGGACCTGCTGGTACAAGTCTAACACCTAGGAGTGAAGGCAGGATGACCAGAGGTCCAAGGTCATCTTCAAATAGCAAAACACATCGAATTATTATCATACCTAGTTTTCATTATGTGTCTTGGCTGTTCTGGAATTTACTATGTAGACCAGGCTAGCCTCAAATTCACCTGCCTCTGCCAGCATGAAAGGCATGGGCACTACTCCCTTACCTTTAATTAAAAATATAATTCTATCCTTACATTTTACCAAGTTCTTACCTCTGTGAATCTTATTCCAAAATATGTTTTAGCAAATACAGCGAAGCAGAAACTCCAGTGGTTGCCAGGGCTGGAAAACTTAGAGAATGGGGAACTGCTTATGGACTCACTTTCCCGTGAGTACAGATGCCACTGGACATATAATTCCCCAGCTTAAGAGGCAAGCACTGAGTAGAAAGAAACCACTTCAAGATTTGAATTGGTCTCTTTTCCCAGCTAGAGAGTGTGACCCTCTCTTCTGACACTGGCAGGGGCAACGAGCCACAGTGTCTAGTGAGCCCCTGACTTTGAAATGCTCAGACTACCATGCTCTACACTGCCGAGCCAGAGTATGTGGCAGCTGAGGTATATTCAGTGCAGTTTGGCCCATTTTCAATTTACGTGAGTTTATTAGAACATAACCACAGCACAAATTGAGGAACATTATATGGTGAAGCTGCTGCTGAACTGTGTGAGTGAATAATATATCAACAAAACAATTATAAAATCAGGATGCTTCTAGGCATACAAGCAGGTCTGTTTTGTTCTTGTGCAACATAATGGGCCAACCCTCCTATTTCCCTTTAGAGCACTTAGCACTGTGTTCTGAACTCAGAAATACCTACGTTAATCCCCAGAGGACTGGCAGACTCTGGTGGCGCTGGAGATGGAACTAGGCGTCTACACACACTGGACAAATGCTCTACCTACTACCTCGCTCCACCCCAGCTCTGATCCATCACTCCATGAGGCTGTCAAGTTAACTCAGGATCGCATGGACCAATTCAGAGACGGGGATCTGCCTACAGATGTGAGGCCCTGGGTTCCACCCGAAAGCACAAAAACAAAAGACAACACAAAACAGAACAAACTCCCTCAAAAATAACAACAAAACCCCACAGTGATCAAAACAGGGCTTCCCATGTAAAAGCCAAACATGCAACATGTGAAGGTACCACAGGTCTCACCTCAGCATCGCTGTCCTTGAGGGGCTGTGTCAACATCTTCTCATGAGAAGCCCACAGGGCAGGATCCCTTTCTGCCATTACACTGGTTCAGAGTTGTCTACAATAAGGGTAAAGTACACATGGATTTCAACATCAACTCCAGCAAGTCTCTCCTGAATATCAGCTGACACACTTTTTTTTTTTTTTTTTTTTTTTTTTTTTTTTTTTTTTTTTTTTTTTTTTTTGTAAACAGGCGAATAAATCCCTCAAAGTCACTTGGAGTTCCTAACAGATCTTTGGACTTCAGACCTGGCCCCCTCCCTGCCCCACCCCCATCCCAAAGCTGCTTACCCTAAAGCCTCCTCCTCCTAAGGCCTTCTTAGTATTTCTATACTGAACTTGGTACTCCCAATTAAACAATGGTCTCTTCTAATCTTCCAGTTACCTCAGCACAGCTATACTGGAAGAAGTACTAAGTCTAGATGATCAATCAGACTGTTTGCTTAAATCAATTCCGCTGGTGGAGCTAACATTCCATGCTTACTAACTTCTCAGATTTTTCTGGGTAGACACATCAATTAACAGAGAACAACTGGGGAACTCCTTCCAAGATGCCCAAAAGCAGCATTTTACAGGTATATTTTTCTCTCATGGTTCAGGTTGGCATGTCGCTAGACAGAACCTGTACTGCTCCTTTTTCTCCTACCTCCTAAGCGCTAGAATTATGGGCATGCTCCACCATATGCAGCAAGCATTTCCAACTAAGTCCTGCAGTCTTCACCCCATCTGGACCCATTTCTCTCAGACTCCGTGGAATCACACATGAGGTTTTGCTGTAAGAAACTCCTGACTAGGCATTGGACACCAGTTGTGTAAAACAGCCAGACACATAAAATAAACAAATATAAAATAAAAACACTGCACTCAGTCCAGGAACAGTGGCCAAGCCTTGAATTCCAGAATTCAGGAAGCAGATGCAGATGGATCTTTGAGTTTAAGGCCATCCTGGTCCACAAAGAGTTCAAGGACAGCCTGGACTACAAATAAACCCTACCTCTAAAACAAAACAAAGCAAACTAGAACAAAACAGATACCCCCACTGCATTCCCATCTCTTCCTTCACTCAGTGGCTGGCAGCCCACCTGTCCTCTTCTGTTGACGTGTATAAACTTTAGTTACAGGACAAGTACTTAAGGACTGTCCACAGCTACTACTTTTCGGTGCTGTGGTCAGCAAACCCAGTTGGAGCCCTGCCTTTAAAGGGCTTCCTCTTGGTCTACATATTCAACATTAGTCTGTGGTGGAGAAGGCAGAGACCCATACTGAGTATCTAAGGCCAAAAACTGGTGAAGAACTAAGTGCTGCAGGTAAGAGGTGACCTGGACAGGAGACCACAAGGACACCCAGTAGAAAGCGGCCAATCACAAAAGAGGGCACACTGCACCAGGACAGACAAAACCAAGGGGCAAACAATGCAAATATTCCCAAACAGTAGGGTTCCTCTGCTCTCTGGAAGAGGTAGACAAAGGAAGTATTATCATCTTTAGACAGAAAATCTCTAGTTAGGACTTGCAGAGTATTTGTTATTTTAACACAAGCATGAAATCATTAGGCACAGCACCAAACACTGAAATGTGTTTCTGCAAGCCCAGCAGCAGCATCCTAGGAAGGACATGTTTACAATGACTTCAGATGCCTCTCCTTCTTCTCTGCTTGCTCTGCATGTGTGCCCTTTCTCTTTCTCCACCCCCCACCCTGTGCCCCCATGGGGACTCCCCCAGCCTCAATCTTAGGGGCCAGTGAACTCACCCAAGAGCAGCTTCCCAATAAACCTGTCTTTAATATATATTTTTTTTAAATGACGTCAGATATCATGCCAAATACCTTGGGCCTCTCTGGCCACCCCTTGAGCTTCTTTCCCTCAAGATCAGAACCCAGGCAATCACAGCACTGTCTGAGCCCTTGACAAGTGGGAACTAGAGTCCACAGAGTCAGGCTTGGACCTCTGCTCCTGAAATCCTAAAGGGCGAAATTTTCAGAAAACATGAAGGGCTGAAGGTTAAAAAGGACGTAGTTAATGTGAAAAGAACATCTCCTAACCATCAAAGAGCTAAGGTCCACTTGGAATCCTCTTCAGAGGGCCATCATTCAGGATCATTCAACCCAGTGTCACTCACTCCTCTCCTGGGAGATTCTCACCTTGTGGGGCTTTTGTTTGGTTTGGTTTGGTTTTGGAGACCCAGTTTCTTTGTGTAACAGTCCTGGCTATCCAGCTCTACAGACCAAGCTGGCCTTAAACTCAAAGACTGGCCTGCCTCAGCCTGCAGAGTATGGGATTGCTTGGTTCCCACCCTGTTTTTACCACTATGTTGGATCACAGTAGTACATCCCCTTACTAAACTAATAAACTATAAACTAAACTATTTCCTTCCTGAAATAATGTACTAAAACTGGTTTTCTCTGAACTCCAAAAAAAAAAAAGTTGAAAATCTTTAACAAAACAAAACCTGTCACCATCCCACTTGTTTACCTTGGGCACTGTAGGCACATGTACAGCACACAGGAGTAAAAAGTCCTTCAGGTTTCAGTTCTCTCCTGAAGTTGATTCACCAAGTAGGTAATAGGGTAAACTCAGGCCATTAGGCTTGTCTGTGAGACCCCCTAACTCAAGGAGCTCAAGAATCTTTAGTGTATCTTAATTTTTTTTTTTTAAAGATAAGATTTCATGTAGCTCAGGCTGGCACAGAACTCACTATGCAGCAGAGAAGGGCCTGAAATTTTTGACCCACCCACATCTGTAGTCCTCAGCTTATAGGCATGCCTCAGCACATTTAGTTTTATGTGAGGCTGGCCTGAACCCAGCTCCCTGCATGCCAGGCAAGCTTTCTACCAACCAAGCTGCATTCCCAGTCCTAGCTTCGGGCATTTAATAGTCTTTCTTTTCTTTTCTTTCTTTCTTTTTTTTTTTTTGAAACAAGGTCTCCAGATATAACTGTCCTGATATTCACTATGCTGGCACTGAACTCAGAGATCAGCCTAGTTCTACCTCTTTGTCTGCTGGGTGGGATTAAAGACATACACAACAAGGTCCAGTTTAGGGCATTATTTTTGTTTTTAGACAGGGTTTTTCTATGTAGACCAGGCTGGCCTTGAACTCAGAGATCTTTCTGCGTGTGCTACCACTCCTGGCCTACTTAGGGCACTCTTAGAGTAAGAAGACCTTCAGACTATATACTTTTGTTTATTTTGGTTTTCAAGACAGGGTCTCTCTGCAGAGCCCTGGCTGTCGAATTATCATTATTAAGCTAACTTTGGGGAAAACAAACAGCATTTTCTTATTACTATCTATAGATCTGCCAAAGTTCAAATTCATGTATTAAATTGTAATGAGGACCAGGCATGGTGGGCTTTCTTGTCTGACACATGCATTTTTGGGCTCTGCTTTACAGAGGAGGTTCTCAAAGGCCATGGGGCTGCTTTGTTTAACTAAGGTCATATAACAGAGGCAGAATCTGAACTCTTGTTTACTTTTGGTACTTCCCAGAACCCTGGGTAACACAATTATTCACCTCCATTCAACATTCCCCCAAGGAAGAAATTTAAAATGTCTTCTGTAGGGAACCTGGTGTTTCTGGTCCAGCAACTGCCTGGCTCAAGGAAACACATTTGTGCTTGCTTCAGCTAACCAAAGGTCACCTAACTTCCAGACCTTGAAATAGAGGCACTGGGCTAAGTAAGAACGTCACAAGCCAACCTGTCTCCTAGATAGGGTAACGCACTGAAGATACCAGGGTATTGCTACCAAATCAAAAGCAGTGATTACAGACCTAGAGACAAACCTCAGGAGCTTCATTAACATGTATTAAACCAAGGGGTTCCATCCCCAGCACACATAAACCAAGAGTGATAGCTCTCACTGGTGAGGTGGAGGCGGGACAACCAGAAGTTCAAGGTCATCCTTGGCTACACAGCAGGTTCGAGGACAGCATGTGCTACATGACACTCACACCTCAAACAAACAAACAAACAAACAAAAACAACCGCAAAGATTAGAAATTACATACCTTGTATTAGAAGCGTGGATTTTGTGAGAATGTCTCAACCCTTGATGCAGGAAGGCTTTCAGTTCACTTGATAGCGGAAGCTGGCCTTAAACGCCTGGTCCTCTTCGCCTTTACTAAAAGGACTAAACCCGTTGTGATGGCGGACGCCTTTAAATCCCAGCACTAGGGAGGCAGAGGCAGGTGGATCGCCGAGTTCCTGGAGAGCGCGCGGAAAGTGACCAGAGCACCAGCACCAGCTGGAACCCCACAGCGGGCTGTCCTAACAGCCCAGCACGTGCTCTGGGAACCAGCCTCAACACCACGTGACACACCACGTCCGGGGGAAACCCAAACTTGGCGCGCTGAAGCCGGAGCTCCACTAGGCTGTGCGCTGCGCAGCCTGGCCCCGCCCCTTGCCCAGGCGCAATTGGCAGTAGCACAGAGCAGAAACTTGGGCAAAATCTGACGGGGGGGGGGGGGCGGGGGGGGGGAGAGGAATAGCTCTTAAATGGAGGGGGTGGGAAGGAGGAGGAGGTGGGGATTGGGCTGTCCCTCACCTTGGGACCTGGGACTTTTGAGCTTTATTGCTGACTGTACGCGTGTTTTTCTGATCCAGAAGACGTGGATAGGGTTAGGGATAGAGCATGGCTCGGGTTCAATTCCCAGCAACTAACTTAAAAGTCTCTAAGAGTTCTAGGATTAAAGGTATGTGCCGCCACCTTTTATGTCTGACATAAATCGATCTTTTTTAAAAAGGAAAGAATGATAGCTAGGGCCCTAGTGTAGCCCACAGTAATCTCTATCTCAAATAAATAAATAAATAAATAAGCAAACAAACAAGACAAACAAAAACCCAGCTGGGGTTAGTCACGGTGGCATGACCAGAACTCCACAGGCTTTGGCAGAGGGATCGTGAGATAGGGGGCAACCTGACAAAATACCAAGATTCAGACCATCTGGCTGTCTCAAAAATTAAAACGAGGCTGGCTGTTTGGCTCAGTGTTAGAGAGCCTGCTTAGCCTATACAAGAGTTTGCATTCAATCTGCATTACACACACTAGTAAAAACTAATGAAGCAAACCATATTGCCACGGAGCTGGAGAGATGGCTCAGTGGTTAGGAACATGTGTTACATTTGCAGAGGTCCTGAGTGCCCACATGGGTGGCTCATAATCATTAATACCTTCAGCTCCAGGGCCTGTGATGCACACTTCTGACATTTGTGGCCAATGCATGCATGTGGTACACACATACATGCAGGCAAACACTTGTACACATAAATAAAATAAATCTTTAAATGTATATTATATATTGCCACATGTACATAAAATATAAAAATATATTGTTTTAGTAACAACGTTAATTTAAAATAATAAGATTAACAGGCTGGAGAAATGGCTCAGCCGTTAAAGCCTAGGCTAACAACCAAAAATATGAGTTTGGTTCCCAGCACCCACGGCTGTCTCTCCAGTCATTAAAGAAAAAAATAAAAAAAGAAAAGAAAAAAAAAATTTTTTAAAAATCTTTTTTTAAGTCAGGAGGTGGTAAGTAGTGCAGCCTTTAGTCCCAGCTGTCAGGAAGCAGAGGCAGAGGCAGAGGCAGGCAGAGAGTGTTAAATCTTCTAGAACTGGAGTTATGGTTGGCTGTGAACCAGCACAAGGGTTCAGGGAACAGAACCTTGGCCCTCTGAAAGAGCAACAAGTGCTCTTATCCACTGAACCATCTCTCAAGCCCCTAATAAAAAAAAAGATTTAAATAATAAAAATAAAAACAAAACCCCACAGGCCTGGAGAGATGGCTCAGCATTTAAGAGCACTGACTGCTCTTCCAGAGGTCCTTGGTTCAATTCCCAGCACTCACATGGCAACTCACAACTGTCTGTAGCTCCAATTCCAAGGGATTTGGCACCTTCATATACATAGAGGTAAAGCGTAACTCTGACAATACGTTCTAATCTTGTGGTTCCTTCTCATTCTCTGGCTTGTTCTGACTTCACCTGTGTCTAGCTTGTTCTCTCTCTGCAACCTGTCTCTCTATAACTGTCCCAGGAAAACTGCCTCCTCCTTTTCCTTTTCTCTCTCTGTGCTATTCTCTCTTAAGTACTCTCTCTTTTCTTTCTGTTCTTATGAGAGTTGGACATATCCTATTCTGTTAAATCTTTCTCTGATTCTTCACATTGTCTGTCACTCAATTAGACATCACTTTCAAACATGGGTGCTTCTTTCTACAAACTGACTTTACTGCAAATACCCTGCAACAATAAAGCACCAATGCACATAAAATAAAAATAAGGAAATCTGATTTGTTTTGATTTTCAAGGCAGAGTTTCTCTGTGTAGTCCTGGCTGTTCTGAAAGTCACTCTGTAGACCAGGCTGGCCTCGAACTCAGAAATCTGCCTGCCTCTGCCTCCCAGATGCTGGGGCTAAAGGCATGCACCACCAAGCCCTAGCTATAAATCTTTAAATTACAAACAAAACAAGAACCAAAAAAACAAGAGCTGAGATTCACTCCTCTGTTCTTCCAAGTATGGTAATTAGTAGTCACCTCTCTGGCTCATTACCACAAAGAAGAGAAGCTGAATGTCTAGCCTTTTTATTCTTGGTATTCCTACTCCCTCATGATGCAAAACTCAAAATGTATAAAATATTGCCAGTGTTGTTATGGGATATTTGCCAGAGAAAAATGCTCAGACATGGAAGCCAACAGAAAGTCTTTATTAGCTGGCTTGCAACTACATACACTGCATGTTCAGGATCCCAGTGTAGCCCTCAGCCTTTCTCAGGGTGGAGCTTTTAAGCACAAAATCCATGTTCTAGGTTGATATACTTCAGTTAACAAGAACAATTAGCCAGATGGAGAACTACAGAAGCTAAAAAACAAGGTTAGTACATTTTGAAACTTTCCCAGAACAATATGGACCTTGATGGATTAGGTCTTTGTTTTGGTTTTGACAGATGGTATTGTCTACATGCTGAGTTTTACAGCCTGAATGGCACTTCTAACATGGAGTTAGTTGTGCTAAGTAAGATCTGGGAGCCTGCTAAAGTCTGGGGCCCTGTTATATTCCCAGTGGGAATATAGTGAATGAGTCAGATCATGGACTCATCCTGTTTCAGAAGCAGTCAGAATGAGAATGAAAGGCCCAGCCAGTGCTAATGGCCAGAAGACCAAGAGAATGGAGACTGACTGGGACCAGTTATTTCCCCAACATTGGCAAGATTTTCTCTAGTCACTCCTAATCTTTTAGCATAAAAGCAACAGGTTTCTCTCAAAGCCATACATAACTTTTTAAAAACCATAGTAGAAATCTAAGCCTCTCCAATTGTGTGGGACCATTTTTACAAAGGAATCGAACTGTTGTTTAAATTTAGAAACTGAATAATACCTCTAGATCCTGGTCAACCTATCTACTTAGTTTGAAAGGCATCAGAAGAGGCACATTTAGTCAAACTATTAGTACATGCCCACCAAGTAGTCTCAGAGACTCGGTAATATTGCTGTAATCCAGAATAATTAACCCACAAGGCAGAATAGCAGGCAACAGAATGAAGAAATGGTTAGAGAGCTCTTGCCAACTGCTGGACTCTGAGCCTGAGAAGCAGTGGGGGAGGTCTTCCAAGCATAGATGGCAGGAGGGGGCAGGTGAAGATGGAGGGTAGACTAGATGAGTGGTCCATCCCCCACCACCATGCAGGAAGCAACCCTGACTGTGAGTTGGGGGTCTACTGAGGCCTACTAAATTTGGGGTCCTGTTACAGTGTGACAGTCCAAAAGGCCAGACATAGTGACTATCCCTGTAATCCCAGCAGGGAGTAGAGACAAAAGGATCATTGTCGGTTGTAGGTGCCAGCATGGTCTACATAGCAGTTCCAGACTAGCCAGAGCTACATAGTGAGACCTTGTATCAAAAACTAAAAAAATAAAACTTGATTCCGAAAAGCTTGTGGAAAAACAGTAAGAATAGGAGAGATCCATGGGAGGGCTCACAAGGCACTGTTACTTTCGCTACTCACACACGCTTGGATTCAAAGGAGTTTGCCAGGGATTGAGATCAGAGAGATGGCTCAGCGGTTAAGAGCACTGACTGCTCTTCCAGAGATCTTGAGGTCAATTCCCAGCAACCATGTGGTGGCTTACACAACCATCTGTAATGTGATCTGATGCCCTTTTCTGGTGTGTCTGAAGAGAGTGACAGTGTGCTCATATAAATAAAATACATAAATATTTTTCTTTGAAAAAGGGATTTTTGCCAAATGTCTCTTTTGCTTAGAGATAACTCATTCTGCCCACCCTTCCCCAGAATGGACACCATCAAGTAGAAAGCTTGTCAGGACACCAAGAACCTGAAGACGTATAATTATCCAGTAGAAATTAGAGCTTTTCTCCCTTGTCTGTCATTGGGGACTTACTATGGAAAAACTTGCTGTTGTGTACTCCTCATTCTTGGAAATACACATAAACCTAGCTGGATAGTCTTTCTATTAATTCAGTGACATAGAAGTATCTTTTCTACAGACTTGAAATGTAGCTAGGGCTGTTGGGGCATGCCTATAATCCCTCCAGTCCTCAAGAGGCAGGATGGTAAATTGAAAGTCGCCTGAGCCAGGCAGTGGTGGTACCCAATGCTCTAGTGGAAGCTGGAGAATCTTGGAGTTTGAGGCCAGCCTAGTCTTCAGAATTCCAGGACAGCCAGGGCTACACAGAAAAACCCTGCCTCAATCAATCAATCGATCAATCAATCAATCAAAAAACAAAACCATTGCCACCACTACTACCACTAACAACAAAAACAAACAAAACCACTTTTGTGTTGTGACCCGTGTCTACAATTCCAAACACTAAGAGGCTGGGGCAGGGTTAGGAAGGAGTTTGAGGCCAGTCTCTGCTACACAGTGAAACCTAGACTCAAACTAACAAACAGCAACGCTGGGCGGTGGTTGCCCACGCCTTTAATCCCAGCACTTGGGAGGCAGAGGCAGGCGGATTTCTGAGTTTGAAGCCAGCCTGGTCTACAGAGTGAGTTCCAGGACAGCCAGGGCTACACAGAGAAACCCTGCCTCGAAAAACAAAACAAAACAAAACAAAACAAAACAAAACAAAACAAAACAAAAGACAGCCAAGAGCAACACAGAGAAACTCTTGAAACAACAGCAGAAGCAGCAACAGCAACAACGACAAAAGAAATAGTCTTTTCAACTTAGTATATTCTCAATTCATCTTTCTGGGCTGATTACTACATCTAGTGGAGGTCCAGAGGGACCAAACCTGGTGAAGCTGAGACATCTGCTCCAACACACACAGACACACAGACACAGACACAGACACAGACACAGACACAGACACAGACACAGACACACAGACACACACACAGACACAGACACACAGACACAGACACAGACACACAGACACACACACAGACACACACACACACACACACAGACACACACACACACACACACACACACACACACACACACACACACACACCTCTTTAGTTTCAGGACAGAAAAGCAGCTCCAGGCTTGACTGACACATTTTTTCTGTTTTAGTTATTTTTCGGGGCTTGGATTGAATCTTTTGATATATGTAATTTCCAAGCCCATTAGATTTGAAAGTATTCTCCTTTAAGCACTTAGTGCCCTAAACTTCCGTCTTTTCACTGTCTTAGCTACATCTAAAAGTTGTTTCTTGGGAGTGGTGAGGGGGTCTGGATGAATGGCTCAGTAGTTAAGAGCACCTGATGCTCTTCCAGAGGACCCAGTTTAGATTTTCAGTACCCACAAGGCAGCTCACACTCATCTGTAACTCCAGTCTCAGTATATCTGATGCCCTCTTCTGGAGACCCTGGGCACCTGGCACACAATTGGTATATAGACATACATGTAGGTATATTTGGTATACAGCCATACATATAAAGATTTTAAAAGAAAAAAGTTCAGTTTCTTAATAAAAACAGATGCTTTTTTAATTTTCATTCTTGTGCTGGAGATAAGGCTGAGGGCACTGCATGTGCTTACAAGTGCTCTACCATTGGGCTACATTCCTAGCCCAAAGCTAATGCTTTTTGACAGAAACCCGGACTTGTAAGTATCATAAGATTCGGAATCCTATTTCCATGTTCCGTTTAAGCTAGCTTCCTTGGACAATACTCTGGCAGGGGAATTTTATGCCTTTTTGCCTTGGCAGCTGGATGTGGAAGTCTGTACATTCCACTTGTCCTTCACTGACACCTAGAGGACCTCTTTGTTACTATTTGGTACAAATGGAAGTCCAGACTTCTAAGTCTCCAGTGATACTGTCTTGGCCGGGAGGGCAAAGAGTATCTGGTTATTGCTCCTTGCATGGCCTCTTTTCACATATGGGAAGTGGTCTTGTTGTCAGTAAGGGGTGATAGAAATCCTGCCTCTCTACTTGGCTTTGGCTTACATCACAGAGCAGGCGGGGTGACTCCTTACACTTAAGTGAGGGGAAGCCCAGGTTCTCCTGTTGGCTCACTGACCCTGTTGGACAAGAGTGTCTTTACTGCCCACTGGGACTGGAAGTCCCAGATCCGCAGTGTCCTTCCCTGAGACTATACTAGTGGAAGAGGGAATGATGGCAAACACTGAGTAGGGCTGAAGGCTTTTTCCTCTGGTTTTGGAAAGAGTTGAACTGTTGTTGTCTGGAAGTTGTTTTCCTTTCTAAGCTGCTGTTTTCCTGGTCCTTTGCTAGAGAGAACAGGCTTTTGGTTGCAGCTTCTGCTTGTTGCCTTTCTAGGTAGCCTATACCTCCAGTATCATCTATCTATCTATCTATCTATCTATCTATCTATCTATCTATCTAATATTCCCAGGTATGCAGGAGGGTAAGGCAGGAGGATGGCTGAGTCCATTGAGTCTAGGCTGGTCAACTTAGGAATATCCTATCTCTCAAAATGAAAGTAAGAAAACAAACTAACAAAATAAGCATCCCACTGTATTTTCAGATCTTGTGGATACTTGTAAGGATTTTAATACAAACACAATTGATTAATTAGGATAGACGGCTATGAAATGATATACACAGTTAATTGCATTGTAATGGGAAGATAAGAAAGGGGAGGCTAGAGAGAATGGAGGGGAGTATGCCCAAGTACATTATAAACTTGCATGAAAATATCTTTACGTAACCTCATCCCATCTATAATAAATAGACAACAATGAACATAAAATAAATTTGCTGGGCAATAGTGGCACATGTCTTTAATCCCAGAACTCAGGAGGTAGAGGCAGGCACATCTCTGAGACCAGCCTGGTCTACAGCATGAATTCCAGGACAATTGGGGCTACACAGAGAAATCCTGTCTTGAAAAACTAAAAGAATAAAAAAAAATTTTTTTGCAAACTTTGTATCTTTTGAAATAAAATTTATTTCCAGCTATATATATTACAAATTTTATTGTTTTTTCACTTTCTTAATTGTGTCGTTGTTGTTCTAATTATTATTACTATTTTGTTGTTGTTGTTTTGGAGACAGGGTTTCTCTGTGTGGCCCTGGCTGTCCTGGAACTCACTCTGTAGTCCAGGCTGGCCTGGAACTCAGAAATCCGCCTGCCTCTGCCTCCCAAGTGCTGGGATTAAAGGCGTGGGCCACCACTGCCGTGCTGTTGTAATTATTATTTTGAGACAAGTTCTCTCTCTCTGTAGCCCTGACTGTCCTGAAATTCGCTATGTAGACCATGTTAGTCTTGAACTCATAGCACTTGGAAGGCAGAAGCAGAGGTAGGCAGATCTCTGTGAGTTCGAGGTCAGCCTGGTCTAAAGAGCAAGTTCCAAGACAGTCAAGTCTACACAAAGAAAACACAGGTCTTGAAAACCCGAGGGGGTCGGGGTGTAGAAAGAAGAAAAAGAAAAAACTAAGTTCCTAGACTTAGCACTACTTAGCACTATTGGTAGAATAGTCCGTTCCTAGTTGTGTTAAACGTGGCTACTTGTTGGAAGAAAAAGTGACTACTTACGTGTAGGTCTGTTTCTAGCCTCCTTTTTTAAAAGAGCAGACTCCCCCTTCCCATCTTTGTAACAACATCATATTTGCTGTTTATAATAATCTTGACTGCTGTGGCATTTATTTTTGCTTTTTTGAGGCAGTGTCATGTAGCCTAGCCCGAAGGGGACCTTGTATGTCGGAGCTGCCTCCCTTCATCTCCTAAATACTAGGATAACAGCAAAAGCCATCACACTCAGCTTTGCAGAGCAAATTAAGTTCTTCTGAAAACCGATGGAACCCAAACCACTACTTAGAATTTCCCTTCGGAAGATTTAAGTTAGAGGACTTAAGCAGGCTGACGTCACTCAGACTACAAAGGCTAAACCCTACAGTTGTTGGGGCCCATCTCTAAAGCGCATGTGCTTCGCAAATGTGATTGGATGGAGCCAAGCTGTATTCATTACGTCAATTCCGAGGCGGGAGCATGAAGCTGATTGACCATGGTCTCTCCGTCCTCTAGGTAAAGGCTAGGGATGTTGCAATCTTTTGGTGAGGGGAAATGAAGAGGACAGTGTCCTGTCTAGAGCTGAGGCGCGCGGTACATCTGACTTAAGTAACTGAGTGAAGCGGGACACGCTTTGGGGAGGCCGTGGACCCTGATGGCTTCCGGTTCCCCTTGGCGCCCCACTGTGAAGGAAGAAGCAGGGTTCGGGTGCCGGGACTGGAATGCTGGCCGTGCATGCTCATCGCGGATGTCGCTTGGTCTGTGTATGTGCGTTTCAGGGTCTGCGAGGGCCACCGGCGCCTAGAGCGCGCCAGGTCGCGTGCGTATGGCTACTGCGGCGTCACCCCAGGGCTGGAGCTCCGGGGCCCGTGCCACCCCTGCCCAGGGAGGGTTAAAAGATCTGGGTTTTTGGAAGGGCGATCAAGATACTGACTTTGGAACATCCATGAAAATAGCGTTCTTAGATTAGACACTCTTCGAACCCTAACTGTGTCGGTTAGCGGGTGCAACTTTGGGCGGATGTCTCAAACACTCAGCGACCGTTTCTTCAGTTAAAACTTTAGAAATATGGAAGTAGTGAAGTGTAAATAAGATTTTACTTGCAAGGGCTTAGCTAATGGCTACATGTAGCAGGTACTCAACACACGGTACACATAAATTTCTCTTCAGTTCATTAGCCCTTAATATAGTGATTTGAGAATTAATACATAATCCTTTCCACACAAACACGACCTTGCACTATCTCTCAGGTGGGTATTTAATTCTGTTATTTTTCTTTGTGCAATATTTTATTAAATGTTTTTTACAGAGCAACAGCTAGCCTCCAGACGCAGCTGCTAAGACCCTGTAGGCACTGGCTGGGACATGTCAGATGGCTCTGACTTCCCACCTTTTTGTTCTGAGATGGGGGTGGTGGGCAGGGTCTCATCTTTGGGATCCAGGATGCTCACATGGTCAAGCAGTGGCTTTTTAGGGCTGATCTTAACACTTGTGTCCCAGGGCAGCATGATCTTTACTTGAATGCATCTTGTCTGAGCAACACACGGTGCAGGCAATGTCAATATAGTAATTAACAGAGTCTCCACTGTGGGTATCCACAAACTTCATAGGACCTGTGTTAGCATGGGGGAAGGGGTGAGGGGACAGGGAGAGGGAAGAGAGGAGCAAGAGAGCAAGAGATCAAGATAGAGAGAGGAGGGGCAAGCAGCCCCTTTTATAGTGGGCCAGGCCTACCTGGCTGTTGCCAGGTAACTGTGGGGGTGGAGTTTAGATAGAATGCTGACACTCTGTCCTTAGAGCTCCCCATACACCACAGCCTGGAAGTCCTTGGCCCCATTCTCCATAATGAACTCATACCATAGCAGGCCCTTTGAGCTGGGTAATTGAGTGTGTGATTGTTCATACCCAGAATGGGTTTTTTTTTTTTTTTTTGAAGGGGTTTTCTTTTCAGATTTTATTTATTTATTTATTTATTTATTTATTTATTATATGAGTACACTGTAGTTGTCTTCAGATATAACAGAAGAGGTCTTTGGATCCCATTACAGATGGCTGTGAGCCACCATGTGGTTGCTGGGAATTGAACTCAGGATCTCTGGAAAGAGCAGTCAGTTTTCTTAACCTCTGAGCCATCTCTCCAGCCCCCTCAGAATGGTTCTTAAGAGAGTACGTGATCATTCTCACCTTTATAAGCCAACTTGTTTCAGAGTCTTGTGGCAAATACAGCATACAGCCATGTGCAGCTTAGCAGTTGGATACAATGCTGTCACTACATAAACATCTGACTGTGTATTTGCACAAACCAAGATTGCCACAACATCAGAAGACCGTGTAATGTTGTGTGTGTGTGTTTGTGTGTGTGTGTGTGTGTGTGTGTTTGAGACAGGGTTTTTCTGTGTAGTCCTGGCTGTCCTGGAATTCACTCTGTAGACCAGGCTGGCCTAGAACTCAGAAATCCATCTGCCTCTGCCTCCCAAGTGCTGGGACCAAAGGCGTGCACCACCACTGTCCAGCTTGGGCAAGTGTTCCTTTATGGAACCCTCATTCCACTGTTTAACAGGTATGTATTGACTACCTATTATATACCAGCAGTGTGCTTGGTATATAGAGATATCAAAAATGATCAAATTGATAAGAGTTCTCAAGTTATTAGGAGATAGTAAATAGATCATGAAGACTAAATATTAATTATGATTGTGCTGTGTGATATATAGAACAGTAAAAAGTTCTAGGGAAATGTATGATGGGGTCAGTTGCCAGGGGAAGAAGTGGAGGGATGCAGGGAAGGCTTTCTTGGGAAAATACTTTTTAGCTGAGACTAAGGACTGAGAGGTTTAAATGTAAGATTTTTTTTTTTTCCAGTGTAAGATACTACTGTAATATTTAATCTTGGTTGTCAAAGATGTATAGATTAAGCAAGCACATTTTAGGGCATGTTTGTGAAGGTGAATCCAGAGACCAATCACAACCTAATTATTGATGGATGGATCTGCAATTTGAATAGATTATTGGGATACAATACATTGTGGGTCATGGGGCATGTGATAGGCCTGTGTTGGGGTTATGTCTTGCCCTGACTTCTGTGTTCTGGCTCACCTTTCAGGAGACTAAGGTGAAAAGCCCTGTTCTACAGTGCCCTTTCACTCTGAGGTTCTGCCTTATCTCAGGCCCAGAAACGTGGAATCAATCTGCTGTGGCCGGGAACCTCTGAAACCACAAACCCAGATGAATCCTCCTTCAAGGTAGTTGTTCAGGTATTTTGTCCAGTGATGAAAACATTACTTCTTGAGGAACTGTCAATTCTTAGTTAATACAGTTTTCCCCTCTTAATTCATACTCTACAATTTGCCAAATAATTGGTAGTTTATTAGCATGAAAGGGCCTTGTAAGAGAAACAAGCAAGTAGGTTTATGAAGCAGAGTGGGAAATGTAACATTGTGTGCAACTGTGCTTGCTTACTCCTAACCCCACACATGCGTGGACACTCACTCTTTGATAAAGTAAAAGAAAAGAAAGGTAGCTACAAAATGTTGGTGACAGTGGCAGTAGCGTAAATACAAACATAATGCTTATATGCATGGGATTGTCAAAAAAAAAAAATAAGAAATGAAAGAAGGAAGGAAGGAAAGTGTGTTAGTGTATGCCTTTGATCCCAGCACTCAGAGGCAGGTGGATCTCTGTGACTTTGAAGTCAGCCTGGTCTATAGAGCAAGTTCCAGGACAAGAGGGCTACACACAGAAACCCTCTCCTGAAAAACCAAAATTGAGAGAAAGAAAGTATGATATACAGTAGAAAATGATAGATCATTTAAAAAGGAAAACCTATTGGGCATAGTGGCGCACACCTTTAATCCCAGCACTTGGGAGGCAGAGGCAGGCAGATCTGAGTTTAAGGCCAGCCTGGTCTATCTGCATAGCGAGTTCCAAGGCAGTCAGGGCTACATAGTGAGACCTTGCCTAAGAATGGACCGTGTCCCCATATTGAACTTGAGTTGGAAGAGGTGAGTCCGGTCTCAAAATGGAGAGCCATGATGCAAAGGAACCAGAGCAGCTGAGGAAGCTGTTCATTGGTGGTCTGAGCTTTGGAACCACCGATGATAGCTTCAGAGGACATTTGAGAAATGGGGTACACATACAGACTGTGTGATAATGAGAGAGCCCCAAACAAAACGTTCCAGAGGCTTTGGTTTTGTGACCTGCTCTTGTGTTGAAGAGGTAGATGCTGCAATGTGTGCTCGGCCCCACAAGGTTGATGGGCGTGTGGTGGAACCAAGGAGAGCTGTTTCTAGAGAGGATTCTGTAAAGCCCAGTGTCCATTTAACAGTGAAGAAAATTTTTGTTGGTGGTATTAAAGAGGATACGAAGAATATAGTCTGAGAGACTACTTTGAAAAGTATGGCAAGATTGAAACCATAGAAGTTATGAAAGACAGGCAGAGTGGGAAAAAGAGAGGATTTGCTTTTGTAACTTTTGATGATCATGACACAGTTGATAAAATTGTTGTTCAGAAACACCACACTATTATTGGGCATAATTGTGAAGTGAAAAAGGCCCTTTCTAAACAAGAGATGCAGTCTGCTGGATCACAGAGAGGTCGTGGAGGTGGATCTGGCAACTTCATGGGTCGTGGAGGAAACTTTGGAGGTGGTGGAGGAAACACTGGTGGAAGAGGAGGCTATGGTGGTGGAGGTGGTGACAGCAGAGGTGGTTATGGAGGTGGTGACGGTGGATATAATGGATTTGGAGGTGATGCCAACAACTATGGTGGTGGTCCTGGTTAAGTAGTGGAGGAGGTTATGGAGGTGGTGGACTGGAATGTGGAAACCAAGGTGGTGGATATGGTGGTGGTGGAGGAGGATATGATGGTTACAATGAAGGAGATTTTGGTGGAGGTAACTATGGCGGTAGGAACTGTAATGACTTTGGAAATTATAGTGGACAGCAGAAATCATATTATGGACCCGTGAAAGGGGGCAGTTTTGGTGGAGGAAGCTCAGGCAGTCCCTAGGGTGGTGGCTATGGATCTGGAGGTAGAAATGGTGGATATGGTAGCAGAAGGTTTTAAAACAAAACAGAAACGGCTACAGCAGGAGAGAGAGGGAGGGGTTGTCAGAAAAGTGACTGTCGTCCCGAATGCATTAAAGGAACTGTAAAAACCTGCCACATTGTTTTATGATTCCGTTCATAGAGATGCTGTATGTTTCCACCATCGAAGGTAGTGTAGTGGTGGGAAGAATTCAGTCTAGTGTGCATAGTGTTTCAGTTAGAAGACGAAAAGTTCTGAAGATTGGCTGTCTAATGTTAATGTACTTAAAACAGAAGTGGGCGTTGGTGCCACTGGGTTTTGAAGTTATATCTTTAAGAAGGGCCCTGGGGTTTTCACAAAGGTGCTAGGTCACATTAAATGGGTAACACCCTAGATTACCAAGGCTGCATGAGGAGTTTGGATGTTTCACTGTAAACAAAAGTTATAGTCCTAACTGTGATCCCAGAAAATATCCAGTATAGGAGTAATATCCAGTATATAGTACTTAGTGTGTAAGCTCATTGCTGTTCTAACATTCTTAGCATCTGTATGTAAAGGAATGTTGTCATCTTCACAGGGAATGTTAATTGTGCTGGAATTCTTGATTCTTGGCTGACAAGACTTCCAAGAAATTCCTTTCCCTTCCTGTAACACCTCCCCACCCCCCCAGTATTTCCCTGGTCTTTCCCTCCTGTCTCAGGCTTTCTTCCTGGCCATCGGCCATAGTCTTGTTCATTCTCAATATGATCCTGGCCCCTGGTTCTTAGTTAACTGAAAGAAGAAAATAAATATGAAGACCCTAATGTTTTAAATGGATAGAACATAACTGGAAAAAATGTGAAAATCAGTTTTAATTTTTATCTCTCAGCTGTCAATGCAGGAAACATAGTGGGAATAAGAAGCAGTTTATCCTGGAGCCAAATATAATCCAAATACATGGTAATAGTTTCATGAGGTTTTACAGTATCAACAAAGGAAATCATAATGTCAGCCACTTTGCAGGTATTGGTGGAAATATCTGGTAGTCAGATTCCATAAAAGTGGGGAACCTCAACTTCGAGTCACAGATGCTGTAGGAAGCATTCTCAGCCTTTTGGTTGGTGGAAGCTAGGAGTTCATACATCCCAACGCATTTATCTCATGTTCACAAAGGTGCTGGGTCACATACAGGGATGTGGAGTAAATGGCCGCTAAGCAGGCTAACGATGGCCCAAGATAATGTGGGCTCCAGACGTCAGCATTTCAACCTCTCCACGTCATTGAAGTTCTAATAGTCAGTCGGCCTTTATAGTCTCAGCTTCGTCTCAAGAACTCTGGATTTATAGACACTTCTTTAGGTTTTTAAGCAAATATCACTTCCTATTGCTGTTGGCTTTATTTTTGTCCTTAGCTGCTTGGCATGTTACGTGTATAAATAATGCATGTTATTTATCCTCATCTGTCCCACTGTTTTGTCATATCTCTGAGGACAGCTGTTTTGTTCTGACCCAGTGTCTGCCCAGGCAGCACATAGTAGGCCTTGATGAGTACTGAGTGACTGATCATTGAACAGCTCTGTCTGGGACATACAACCATAGATATCTTGAATTGCTTTATTTTGTCTCCATTTTTGAATCTGAGTTTGTGCTTGGTTCCTACCTGGATCCCTGACCTGATTAAAGTGACACATGTCTGTCTTCTTGTGTCTGTGTCATTCTTTCAGAGGTAACTCACATCCAGGAGTCACAAAGCAGCAGTGGCTCTGGGTCCTATGTTTCCAAGTCTGGTTCTTGGCCAGCCCACTCCCAGTGGGCCCTCCCTGACATGGGTGACAGCTTCTCTGACTATAGCCCTGGAGCTCTTAGCAGGCTGCAGGTAGCTGGATACCCAGAACATCTTTCTTTCCGTAGTGTGGTTGGTCAGAGTTTCCACTCCCAGCAATTGTTTTTATACTGCTTCGTAGACACCTTCGAGAGTGTCTGTTCTCCTGTGTGTGATAGTTTCTTTACCATCCAATGCTCATGAGCCTCCCCTTCCGTAGAGGGAATGCTAAAATTTGGAGGAAAATGTCATATAACAACATTAGCATCCGTCAAAGTGTGTAGTGTTAATAGTCTGTCTTGGATTAAGGGTGAACAGTTGAGACATTGAATGGTAATAATTGGTCAGCCTCCTTCTGGTCCTCTGCCTAATGGCTCTGTCTTGTGATCACTGTGCTCCTTGATGGCTGCCTCCCAGTAGCTGCATTGCAGGGACTGAACTCTCTGAGACCCTGTTTGCAGGGCTGCTGGGGGTATGTGCTTACTAGAGAGCAGAGATACTTCATGTGCTTGCTCTTCCTAGGACTGGCGTGAAGCACCCTCTAGCCCTGCTGCCCACTTTGTTACTGATATCAGTCTGCATCCCTTCAGATGTGGTGCCCTCAGGCTGACAGCCTCAAATACAACACACTGTGTCTTGTTCCAGCAAGGTCCCAATGGCCCCTGATACTTAAGCACTCTGACACTGGCATGGAGATAGAAGATTGTCTTGGTAGCCTTGAACGTGCTTCTTAGAGAAGAGCTAGAAAGAATGTCTTTATTCCTTTTTTTAAAAGATTATTCTTGCCGGGCAGTGGTGGCAACATGCCTTTAATCCCAGCACTTGGGAGGTAGAGGCAGGCAGATTTCTGAGTTCGAGGCCGGCCTGGTCTACAGAGTGAGTTTCAGGACAGCCCGGGCTACACAGAGAAACCCTGTCTCGATTGTCTCGAAAAACCAAACCAAAAAAAAAAAAAAAAAAAAAGGTGGGGGGGGGGGCTACGGCACCTTCATTGGCAGCTCATAGCTGCCTGTAATGACAGGTCCTGGGACCTGTTCTGTTAGTTCTTAAGCTCTTTGTGTATTCTAGACACTAATCCTCTGTCAGATGGATAGTTGGCAAAGATTGTCTCCTGTCCTGTACACTGCCTTTTCACACAGTTAACACTTTCCCTTGTAGACTAGAGGATTTTTAATTTTGCTAGGTCTCATTTGCTGATTGTTAGTCTTATGGCCTGTATCTTAGTCAGAAAGTCCTTATATATTCCTGTATCTGTAAGTGTAGACTCAACTTCAGATTGAGGTCTTTGGTCGTTTGGAGTTGATTTTTGTGCAAGGTAAGAGACAAAGATGGAGCTCATTTATCTAAATGCATAAACATCAAAGATGGAGTTCATTTATCTAAATGCAGACACCCCGTTTTCCCAGCACCAGTTGTTGAAGATGCTTTCTTTTAGCCAATACAGTTTGGTTTTTGCTTTGTTAAAATCCAGGTGGCAGTAGTTGCATAGATTTACATACAGGCCCTCTATTTTATTCCAGTGATTTGTGTATAGAATCTTGCCGTGTAAACAGGTACACTTTGCCCCCGTCCTCTTTTATTTCCTTATCACCCTAGGTAAGGCTTCAAGGCCTCTACTGAACAGGACTGGGGAGAGTGGGTACCTTTGCCTTATTAAATTTGCAAGATTTAATTAATTTTTTGTGTTCACGTCTATCAGAAAGATTGGTCTATAGTTCTGTTTGGTCATGTGATAATATAGGGTTTGTTAAAGAGTAGAAGTGTTTCTTCCTTTTCTGTTTTGTGGAATGATTTGAGAAGTATTGGTGTTAGTCCTTTGAAGCTCTGCTAGAATTCTGTGCTGAATCCATTTGGCTTTGTGCTGTGTTAGTTAATAGATTTATAATTACTGCTTTAGGTCTCATTGCTTGTTACAGGCCTTTTAAAATTATTTCATCTTGGTTTAATTTTGGTGGGTTTTATGCATCTAGAAATTTATATGTTTCATTGATAATTTTCAGTTTAGTGAAATAAAAAAAATTAAGGTATGTGCTTATGATTTTCTGTATTTCTTTGGTATCTGTTGTAATATTTTCATTTTCATTTCTAATTTTACTTATTTGGGGCCTTTTTGCTGTTTTTTGTAGGGGCTAATTTGGTTAAGGATTTGTCAGTCTGGTTTATCTTTTCAAATCTCCATCCATCTTGTGTTTTTCTGTTTTTTTTTTTTTTTCATTAACTTCTGTTTCAAACTTATTTCTTTCTGTCTATTCATTTGTGTTATGTTCTTGTTTTTTAAATGACTTAAGCTGCATCATTAGGTTGAGATCTTCATGATTTAAATTTTTTTAATGTGTGTGCTTGCTGTATGTATATGTAAATATGTGTGTTTTTACTGTATATGTGTACGTGTATGTGTGTGTGTGTATACTTACTGTGTGTGTATGTGCAGGTGCTCATAAAAACCAGAAGAGGATATGTCTTTATTTTTGTTCACTTGTAAGAATATTCTGATTTCCTTCTAGCTTTCTTCAGTGACTCATCTTTCAAGAGTGTTTTTTCTTTTCATTTTGATTTATTTGTGTAGGTTAGGTCTCCCTGTGTAGCCCTGCTAGCTTCCATGAAGCCAGGCAAGCCTGAAACACACAGAGTTCTGCCTGCCTCTGCTTTCCAAGAATAGTGTGTTGTTTAATCTCTACTAGTTTGTCTGTTTTCTATAATTTCTCTTGCTACTGATTTATAGTCTTTTTAAAAATATTTATTTTATGTGCTCTACATACATTCAGGAGTCTGTGGGAGTCAGAAGAGAATATAAGATCCCTTGGAACTAGAGTTGTGAGCATCAGGTGGGTGCTGAAAACTGAAGCTGGGTCTTCTGCAAGAGCAGTAAATGCTCTTAACTGCTGAGCCATCTCTCAGCCCCTGATTATCCCAGTGTAGTCAGGTAGAATAAAAGAATTCTTTCAGTTTTTTGGTATTTGTTGTGAACTGCTTTGTATCCAAATAAGTAATATATTTTAGAGAAAGGTCCATAAGCTACTGAGAAAAATTGTGTGTTGGGTAAAATGTCCTGTGGATGTCTGTTAGGTTCATTTGATTTATGGTGCCATTTAATTATATTGTTTCACTGTTTATGTTTTGTTGGGTTACTCTGTCTAATGATGAGAGTGGAGGTTTTAAAGTCACTGACTGTTAGTGTATTGGGATTAATCAGTTGGTTTATATATTTAGAACTATATTTTTCCCTTGATATATTGCTGCCTTGAGCAATATGAAGTGACCGTTCTTACCTCTTCTGACTGGATATGATTTGTAGTCTATTTATCAGATATCAGAATAGCGGCACCTGCTTGGTTTTGGTTGCATTTCTTTGGAAGATGATCTTCCCCATCTGTTCTAGTTATCGCTTCAGGTGTCAACTTGACATCCCCTGTCATCTAGGGGGAGCATCTCAATAGCAGAATTGCTTTGGTCAGATTGGCCTGTGGGCAAGACTGTAGGGAATTGTCATGACTACTAATTGATGTGGAAGTGGGACCATTACTGTGGGTGTCACTAGGTAGGTCTGGGCTATATACGAAAGCTAGCTGGACATGTACCCAAGAGAGACTCAGAGGGATCCAGTAAGTAGCCTTCCTGCCTGGTAGCTGTTCTAGGTTCCTACTTTCAGTTCCTGCTCTGACTTCCTTCAGACTATTATCTGTAAGTGTAGCCTGAAAAACCCTTTCTTTCCCTAAGTTTCATAGGGTCATGGTGTTTATTATAGCAACAGGAAAGTAACTAGAGTTCTATCTTTTACTCTAGGATACTGTCTGTTCTTGATATGAAGTATGTTTCTTAGGGGCAACAAAAGGAAGGATTCTGTTTTCTTCTCTCTCTCTCTCTCTCTCTCTCTCTCTCTCTCTCTCTTTCTCATACACACACACACACACACACACACACACACACACACGATTATACTGTTGCTCCCTTCAGACACACCAGAAGAGGGCATCGGATCCCATTACAGATAGTTGTGAGCCCATGTGGTTGCTGGGAATTGAACTCAGGACCTCTGTAAGAACAGTCAGTACTGTTAACCACTGAGCCATCTCTCCAGCCCTAGATTCTGTTTTCTAATCCAATATGTGGGTTTGCATCTTCATATGAGAATTGACAGTTAACATTCAGTTATTCTTGAAAGGTGTATCTTTGCATCCTGTCATTTTGCTGGGTTTTTTTTGTTTGTTTGTTTGTTTGTTTGTTTTGTTTTGTTTTGTTTTGTTTTTCGAGACAGGGTTTCTCTGTGTAGTCCTGGCTATCCTGGAACTCACTCTGTAGACCAGGCTGGCCTCGAACTCAGAAATCCGCTTGCCTCTGCCTCCCAAGTGCTGGGATTAAAGGAGTGGGCTGCCACCACCCGGCAATACACGCCATTCTCATTCAACCCATAACATTCTGCTCCCTGGCCCCATAGGCTTGGAGCCATATCATAATACAAAATGCATTTAGTGCAACTGCAAAAGTCCTCATAGTCTTTCACTGTCTCAATACTGTTTAAAAGTCCAGAGTCTCAACCCCTGGCAGTGGGCAAAGAGACACCTGTTGTTGGTGTTCTTATATCAGTCAGGGGCAGAGCAGATGGCAGTCCTTTGTTCATCCTAGCTTGATGTGCAGACAGACATGGTGCTAGAAAAGTAGTTGAGTTCTACATCTGGATCCCCAGGCAGCAGCAAGAGACACTCTGGGCTAAGAATGGGCTATTTGAAATCTCAGAGTCACCCTCAGTGACATACTTCCTCCAACAACGCCACACTTCCTAATCCTTTCAAATAGTACCACTCTGGTGACCAAGTATTCAGATCTGTGAACCTGTGACAGACATTTCAAACCACCATGTTCTACTCCTTGGCCCCAATAAGCCTATAGCCATGTATCATAATGCAAAATGTAGTTAGTCCAACTTCAAAAGTTCCCATAGTCTATCACAGTCTCAACACTGTTTAAGACCAAAGCTTCAGGGCTGGAGAGATGGCTCAGTGGGTTAAGAGTATTGACTGCCCTTCCAGAGGTCCTGAGTTCAATTCCCGGCAACCGCATGGTAGCTCACAACCATCTGTAATGGGATCCAAAGCCCTCTTCTGGTGTGTCTGAAGACAGCAACAGTGTATTTATGTACATAAAATAAATAAGTAATTAAATCTTAAATTCCAAAGTCTCTTGAGACTAAAGGCAGTCTCTTAACTGTAACCCCTGTAAAATCAAAATATAAAAGCAGATTGCACACTTCCAACATACAAGGGCAAAAGATACACACTACTATTCCAGAAGGGAGAAAAGAGAAGAGTGAGGATGCACTGCATGAGAGCAAGATTGAACACTCCTAATCCTGAATCTCCCAGGTTTGCTGTCAAAGTGCTCTTCAGATCTCCAGTCCTTTCAGCTTTGTTGACTGCAGTGTATCTCTCTAACCCTGTTAGCAGCTCCCCTTGTGAGGTATACAGTGACCTCAGCATCTCCAGCATCCTGGGATCTTCAGTGCAGTCCAGGCTTCAGCTTCAAAGCTTCACACAATAGCTTCTCTGGGCCTCCATGCAGGTACACCATGCAGGTACACTTCTGACACATGCCTCAGCATCTTTCCTTAGGCTTGGGAGATTCCATGATCCCTTTCTTTCTTTCTTTTGTTTGTTTGGTTTTGGGGTTTTGTTTGTTTGTTGTTTGTTTTTTAGAGATAGGGTTTCTCTGTGTAGCCCTGGCTGTCCTGGAACTCACTCTGTAGACCAGGCTGGCCTCGAACTCAGAAATCCGCCTGCCTCTGCCTCCCAAGTGCTGGGATCAAAGGCGTGTGCCACCACCGCCGGCTCCTTTCTTGTATTCTTGACTCTAAAGCCAGAAGCATGTGGCCAGTACTGCTAACTTCTGGGACTGGAACTTGGCCTCTTTGTTCAAATACATTTTCACCAGCTTTTTGGTTTTGATGGTGTCTGTCACTGCTCAAGCTTTTCTTTAATACCTTTTCATAGGTCTGGAGAGATGGCTTAGTGATTAAGAGCACTGACTGCTCTTCCAGAGGTCCTGAGTTCAAATCCCAGTAACCACATGGTGGCTCATAGCCATCAATAATGGGATCTGATGCCCTCTTCTGATGGGTCTGAAGACAGCTGCCATGTGCTCATATACATAAAATAAAAATTCCTGTAATTCCTTTTTATAAATTAGTAGGTTACTGGGTGGGATCTTGCCCTGGTGTTACCTCTCTCAGCATCAGACTTTTCTTTAAATTTTTTTTATCTCCATTACATTTCCTGGTGCTCCTTTTCTCCTCAAAGTGTACATTTTAAATTTTTCCTTGCTCAGCTTGCTCCCTTTCATTATAGATCTGCTGAGCGTGATCGATAATAACCACCAGGTGACAGCCAATACTGCATTGCCTTGAAATCTCCTATTAATGATATTAATCAAAAACTCTTCAGTTCTGCTTCAGCCAGACTTTTTGGACAAGGGCTGAGACGCAACATCATTTGACATCAAAGTATCACAAGAACAGGTGTCCAGACCACTTAATAATAGTCTGTCCTGAAACCTCCATGCTCTCAGCACCATTGTCTTCCATGCTTTTGCTACTTGCATGGCTCACGAGTCCACTTAATACAAGTTTTCATCTGCTTTCCTAACTCAAACTCCACATTCCACCAAGAAGCAGCACGGTCAGGCCCATCACAGAAATAACCTGCTCCTTCCTTCTTAGTTATTCTCTTCCACTGCTGTGAAGAGACACCATGACAACACCAACTTGTATGAAAGAAAGCGCTTAATCGGGGTTTGCTTACAGTTTCAGAGGCTTGGACTGTTATCATCATGGCGGGAAGAATAGTGGCATGCAGGCAGACAGGGTGGAGAAGTAGTTCAGACTTCTACATCTGGATCTGCAGGGGCAGGAAGAGAGACTCTGGGCTTGGAATGGACTTTTTGAAACCTCAAAGTCCACCCTCAGTGACACACTTCCTCCAATGAGGTCAAACTTCCTAATCCTTTCAAATAGGAGTGGTGACCAGCTATTCAAATCTGTGAGCCTATGGGGTCCATTTTCATTCAAACAGCCACAGATGGCTTTGCCCTTCTGGCTTTGCTGCATTTGATACACTTTCTCTAGGGCAGATTCCACCCCTTATGTGCAGTTTTTATTTCAGCTTGCCATTCTACTTTAGTGTTCAGGACAGACTGTTGTAGGGTGAGGTGATGCTTTTCTTTTATACTTGTGCAGGGCACCAGGCTCTAGCCTCAGACTGGTAGTCCACAGTAAGCCCGCCATGAAAATGGAGTGCCAGTTGCCAATACGAGCGTCATTCCTTCCTTAAGCATTGAATGCTTTAGAGAGTGAAGGGACAGCAGCAGTGCTGTGTGTACAAGTATGCTGGTTATCGTCACAAGGAGATCAGTGGCCAGTAACAGGCTGCCATGTAGAGTATATACAGCAGGGGTATACGCAGGAGGAGTGGTAGACAGAATAGAGGCAGGGCTGAGCTGTAGGAGTTTTGTGAAAGGGAGACTAAAAAGAGAGGGTTAAAGATAGTCGTACAGATAACTGCAGCCTTTTGACTGGACTGGAGGGCAGGCAACCAGGAGGCTACGGAGAGAAAAGAAAGAGAGTCATAGGGAGAGAGACCAGCAGCAGCTGTGAGGGCTGTGCTGGTCAGTTACACAGACCTGGCTGTGTTTTATGATTTTTTTTTTTTTTTTTTTCGAGACAGGGTTTCTCTGTGTAGCTCTGGCTGTCCTGGAACTCACTCTGTAGACCAGGCTGGCCTTGAACTCAGAAATCACCTGCCTCTGCCTCCCAAGCGCTGGGATTAAAGGCGTGCCACCACCACTGCCCGGCTAGATGTCAGGCTTTGTTTTTTGACTTTTTTTTTTTTTTTTTTTTTTGGCTGGCTGTGTTTTATAAACAAAGTTGGGAGGAGACTGGGTGTGAGGCCACGCACCGCTGACTCCCTGATCTTGTAGAGGCGACTTGGGGTTGAGGCCAAAGTCTCTGAGTACTCGTTGTCAACGGTGGCTAGGAGCTGGGACCGAAGAGCAGGTGGTTCTCTCACTTCAGATGGTGCAGAGCAGGTGGGCTCTCTAGTTGCTAATTTTTAACCAGAGTTGGGGTTGAAGAATGGGCCAGTGGTCTTGGTGTCCCTCCCTTCCCACTTCCTCGTCTCTGACTTTCTGGTCTGGTGCTTACTGGCCATTTTTTTCGCTTTTGCCCTGAGTGCTAGCATTACAACTGTGCATTGTTGTAACTGGCCCTGCTCAGACTTTTGACAAATAGATAGGAATTGTCAGATTTCTTCAGACCAATTTTAGTCTTACAATGGAGCCCTGCCTGCCCTTTGGCTCAGTTTGCTTGTCATGTGTCTCAGTATTGCATGATTTCCTCTTTACAGACCTGGACCAATTCCTCCCTATGCCCTGGAGATTTCTTAGGACCTGTCTTGTGATTTTCAGATTTAGATGTTTAATTTCTGTGCAGTTTCTAATGAGATTACAACTGTCTGTTTTTACCAATGATTTGAGTTTTAAAACGTTGCTTTAGAGAATAAAGGAGTTGCCGGGCAGTGGTGGCACATGCCTTTAATCCCAGCACTTGGGAGGCAGAGGCAGAGGCAGGTGGATTTCTGAGTTCAGGCCAGCCTGGTCAGAGTGAGTTCCAGGACAGCCAGGGCTACACAGAGAAACCCTGTCTCGAAAAAACTAAAAGAGAGAGAGAGAGAGAGAGAGAGAGAGAGAGAGAGAGAGAGAGAGAGAGAGAGAGAGAATATAAAGGAGTCTTGGGAACAGATTCCATCTCTGACTTACAATGATGAACTTTGGCCAAAGTAATTGATAGGAGTAATAGCATTACGGGTGACACCGTTTTATATCTAAGTATTCTTGAAGCTATTGCCACAACACCTCTTGGTGGAAGAGAAAGAGAGCAGCTGCATGTGAGAGCTCACTCTGGCTGCCTGGCCTGAGGAGCACTTTAAAGGGGTTGCCCAGGTGTGCTTACTGTCGGTCTAGAATTTACTAATCTCATAGTGTGTGAAAATACAAGCAGGTAGCCTTAGCCTGTGAGCACTTTGTCTCTGTCATTTTCTTCGGCCAATTTATACAGCTCATTAGTGCAAGATCAGGCCTTAGGTCCCTCACTGGCAGGTAGGTGACACATCCTCATTCTGGAAGATCTGTGCTCTGCACTTCCTGTCCAGGGAGCCTTCTTGAGTCTCTTCTCCCTGTTTCCTGACCTGCTCCCCGCTATTGTCAGATAGCCCTGGGAAGAGTCTATCCCCTTTCCTACCAGTTGATATCTGGAAAATGTGAGCAGAGTAAGTCCCCCACTCCTATACTGTTGTTGGGTTGGGTTGGGGTTTTTCTTTTTGTTTTTTGGTTTTTGAGACAGTCTCTCACTATGTAGACCAGGCTGGCTTCAGACTCACAGAGATCCCACTGCCTCTGCCTCCTGAGTGCTGGGATCTGACTCCTTTGTATACTGTCACTCTTGCCTTCTTGGTCCGTGTTTTGGCCACACCCTGAACTAGAAACTAATAAGCATTTGGATGAAAAATGCATACTTTATAAATTAATAAAAGCCCTCTTGTATGCCATTTTGAAAGAAAACAGGCTTATCTTTGACCTTGCTTTGTATAGAAGATTTATTTCCTAATCTGGAAATATGACTGCCTGACACAAAATTCTCTTCAACTTTTCAGTAGGATTACCCATATGTATCTTTCTTGGCCTGTTTATTCAGCCCTTTCAGAGAAGCCTGGAAGGTTTAAGTAGCCTGGGGGCTCATAGGTGTGCTTATGTGTACTGCAGTGTAGAATGGGTATTTGAATATTGGAAAAATGAACGTTTCTTAGTTAGGGTTATTATCACTGTGATGAAATACCATGACCAAAAGCAACTTGGGGAAGAAAGGGTTTATTTGGGTTACACGTCCACATGATAGCCCATCATTGAAGGAAGTCAGGGCAGGAACCTGGAGGCAGGAGCTGATGCAAAGAGCATGGAGGGGTGCTCCTTACTGGCCCGTTTCCCCTGGCTTGCTCAGCGTGCTTTCTTATAGAACCCAGGAACACTTGCCCAGGGTTGGCATCACCCACAATGCACTGGACTCTTCCCCCATAAATCACTAATTAAGAAAATGTCTTACAACTGGATTTTATGGAGGAATATCCAGCGCAGACTGTATGAGCATTTTCACCTATTTAGGAAGATTATGTCATAATTGAGCCTAGTTCATCAGTAAAATGGCTTACTCTGTGAATGTTTTTTCCCATGATGGTTATACTGAGTTAGTGTGGAGAGTTGGCCCTGATGTTTAATTTATTGTGTGTCTGCCTCTGACATGGCTTGACAGACTGAATGAGTGCAGCAGTGGACACTCCTCACAGACTGAGGCATGGGCTGAGGATGGGTCCTCTTAGTCCTGCACAATGTTTGTTCATTGAGACCACCTTTAGTGCTGTGACAAAACATGACCAAGGCAACTTATAAAGGAAAGCATTTTAATTGGGCTTACAGTTCCAGAGAACAGAGCCCATGATGGCAGAGCAAAGGCATGGCAGCAGGAACAGTGTTTGCATCTCCATCTGCAGTAGGAAACAGAACAAACACGGGGAACAACACAAGTCTTTTGAAACCTCAAAGCCTGCCCCAGTGACACACCTTCCTGACAAGGCTGTGGCTAATCTTGCCCAAACAGTTCCACAAACATGAGTCTATGGAGGCCATTCTCATTCAAGCCTCCACGTTCTACTCCCTGGCACCATAGGCTTGTAGCCATAACTTAATACAAGATGCATTTAATCCAACTTCAAGGATTGGGCTCAGTGCCTCAGTAGTTTAAAAGTCCAAAGTCTCTTCTGAGACTCAAGATAAGAGATTGATTAATCTCTTCATTGTAACCTCCTATAAAATAAAAAAAGAGGAATAGGGGCACAGTGAGGAAACACTAGGCCAAAGCAAGATGGAAACCCAGCAGGGCAAACTCAATCCTATAGCTCTGTGTCTGATGTCAAAGGGCTTGGATGCCTCCACACTTCTGGCTTTGCTGCTTGCAGTACGCTTCTCTCTCTCGGGCTGACCGCACTCCCTGGGCGCATCTGTCCTTCACAGATGGCTCATGATGCTGGCATCTCTAACATTTTAGGATCTCCAGTGTAGGAGGCTTCGCCTTCATGGCTTCACATGATGGCCTGTCAGGACTCTTCTGCCACATGCCTGGCTTCAGCATGTCCTTTATTGCAGAGGAAGGTGCCATAGCCCCTTTGCTGGTGTATTCTCCAGGATTCAAGCCAAATCTACATGGATGACACTGCCACGTCTAGCTGACTGCTTGGGGTGGAGCCTGGCCCCCTGCAGTTGAAGCTTTTCCTTTGTTGCTCTTTTACTCTTTCTTTTTTTCTCTTTTTCTTTCTTTATTCCCTGCCCCCATCTCTCTCTCTCTCTGACTTTTGACTTTTTGAGACAGAGCTTCTCTGTGTAGCCCGCCCTGGCTGGCCTGACCCTCACTGTATAGACCAGACTGGCCCAGAACTCAGAGATCCACCTACCTCTCTGCCTCCTGAGTGCTGGAATTAAAGGTGTGTACTACCACTGCTTCCTTTGTTACTTTTTAGGAATAGAAAATTCCCCAGGCCTCCTCTTTTCACAAGATGGAAGTTCAGGTGGGTGGGGTCTTGGTCTGAGGACACCCCTCCTTTTACCCAGAGCAGGCTTCCTGGATTTCCTCATCCCTTTCAGCACAGCTCTTGACTCCTACATTTCATTTCTTTGTTCTTTTTCTCTTCACACTGTACATTTTCTGTTTCCTGCTCTTGCTCTTTTTTTATTGTAGACCTGCATAAGTGTAGTTACTAAGAATGGCAGGCAGGACAGAGTCAATGTTAGATTGCCTGTAAATCTCCTCCACCAAAGAAAGCTGTCCATTAGTTTTTAATTTAGCCTTAGGCAAATTCTTTTCCTTCCTTCCTTCCTTCCTTCCTTCCTTCCTTCCTTTTTTTTTTTTTTTTTTTTTTTTGTCGAGACAGGGTTTCTCTGTGTAGTTCTGGCTGTCCTGGAACTCTGTAGAAAAGGCTGGCTTTGAACTCAACCACCTTAGATAAATTCTTAAGCCATGTTATCTGCCAAAATATCCCAAGAATGGTCTTTAGTCCAGCTGTGAGTGTCATTCCCTTCTGAAGATCCTTGAGCTGGGCAGTAGCTCTCAGCACTGCTACTGTCTTCCAAGCTTTGACTAGGATGGCGCACTAAGCTCTGTTTACAATGTTCAACTGCTTTCCTACTCTGACATCCCAAAGTTTTCCACATATCTCCAAAACAGGACACAGTGAGGGAGTTCACAGCAGCAGCCCACTCCCTCCTACCAGCTTCAGTGTTAGTAACTATACTGGGACAAAGCACCGTGACCAAAGCAACTTTCAAAAGAAAGTATTTAATTGGGCTTGAGGTTCAAAAGGCCTAGAATTTGGCAGCAGGAACAGCTGAGATCTCACATCTTGATCCATAAGTAGGCCCTCGCTGACACACCTCCCCCAGTAATTCACTCCAAATGGTTCTACCAATTACTCAGCCAAGAACCAAGTCTTATTCAGACTGCCCAAGTCTGGCCTGAGATGTGGTGAGGAATCCTAGGAGTGTGCAGGCCTTTTCTCTTTTCATGTCATAGGTGGTTGGCTCAAGCTTAATGAAGCTTCATGATGAAGCACTGTGAGCTTTCCCTTTTCCCTGGGGCTCTTGCTGAGAAGCTCTGCTCTTTTCCTGCCCCGCTGGATGGGGCAGCTTGGTGCCTGTCTACCTGCTTGCTGCAGCACTGACCTTGAGACATTTTCTGTTACACACATGAGACTTTTTTTGTGTATGTGACAAATTTTGTCCTGTTTGTTAGTTTAATTATGCAGGTACAAAATGTAAACTTCATTGAATCCTATTTATTTAGTGAGTTTTTTTCATGTGGTAAAACCCAGCATTCCTGAGGTCTAAAAGAATTTGTTGTGAAGTGACTTTCTGAAGACTGAGATCATGTACAAAGAGAATTCATCCTTCCTGTTAACAGACCTGAGTGAAGAGGTCAGAGGCCTAAGTTGGAAGTGAGCGGTGGACGTTGTACCCACCAGGCTAGATGGTTCTTCAGGGCTCTGCATTGGTGCTGAACCACGTTTAGGGTCTGTAAGTTTCTGGAGCCTCTGAGTCACTCCTGATGCTTTGCCCTTGTGGCTGTGGGTGCAGCTGTGGCTCAGATCCACCTTTGAAATGCAGCTGAGACTCTGATGGCTGTGGTCTTTAGAGACCCATGAGAGGGAATGCGGAGTGGTTTCCGGTCCTTGTCCCAGATGCTAAGATCTGATGTCCTTCCCTGAGCAGGGGCCCCACCCACCCACCTTCCTGTTGTCTGGGAAGTGATCAGCCATGTGGACAAGGCAGGGTTGTTCTGAGCTGAGACTTGCCTGGTACAAGGAGCTGGGACTGTAGTGAGAAGAAAATTTCCCCAAGTCCTTGATTTAGTTGACATCAGTCCTCTCCCCTCCTGGCCCTAGTTCATTGTATGGAAAGGCAGGAATGGCATCTGCTAACTTAGAGAAGGAGCTTTAGCTAATCCCCAGTTCTCCTACTTGGTCCCTAGTGATTTGGTTTGGTTCTTCCAGGAAGGCTATGCTGAAGGAGAGGGTCATGGACTTGGTCACCCAGACAACCATCCTGCCCCTGCTATTTGGCTGCCTGGGGATTTTCAGCCTCTTCCGGCTGCTACAGCGGATCCGCTCAAAGGCTTATCTGAGGAATGCTGTAGTGGTAGTTACAGGTGCCACCTCAGGACTCGGCAGAGGTAAGTCATGGGGTCTGTGGTGCCCAGAGTGGAATCAGCAGGCTTCACAGGCATCACTGGCCATGCAGAAGGGCCTGTCCGTGGTCCAGTTGGAAAAGGGCATGTGAGCAATGAAAAAGTCTGTGTGGGGGGATGAGAGCAAGTGAAGAGGTTACCCTTGGAAAAGTACTAGCTTTCCTCAGCTCAGCTGCTTGTTGAAAGAGGGATTTTCAGATATGGAGAAATAGGTGAAAAGGTGTTTTGACCCTCTCCTGGGTTTGGTTGATACACTGGCCGTTGTTTTGGGGGCTTGACACTGGCTTTCTTTCTTTAACTCTTCCCCATCAGGGACTTGGCAGGGTCAGAGGTCAGATCCATGAAGGCCCTGCTTCCCTCACCCAGGCCTTCCAGCTCAGTGTCATTGCCCATCAGTGATCCCTCTGAGGCTCAGGCAAAGTGTGCTGGATGCAATCTCAGCCCTTTCCTTTGCAGGAGCTCTGTCACTGACTCCCGCAGCCCAGATGGAGGCTCACGTCAGATCTGCCACGTAGAGCGTCCTGCCCTCTTTCTTCAGTCTTTTCTTTGCACAGCATAGCGGCTCCCTGTGGCTCCAGTGTTATCCCAGGGAGGACGCTTGAGCCCTGGGCTGCAACTCTTGCCTCAGTACAGTGCTCCCTCAGCAGTGCGTTCCTAACAGGTGTGGTGGGGAGGGACAGTTACCAGCATGCTCATAGTGCCCTCACGAGGCACCGTGACTAGATCTAGGACTTGCTGCGGCAGCTGCAGAGCCAAGAGCCAAACCCAGGTTTGACTCGATCCTAAAGCCACTGCTGGGGAGGAATGTGCGGGTCATACGGGTATCACAGACGCACCGGCAAGTCAGGGCAGAAACCTGGGAAAAGGAGCACAAAGGAGCAGGCAGGTCTGTAATGTGCCAGGAGAGCTGGAGAGGCCTTGGGCTCCCTTGTGCCCTGACACTATGCTGGTAGGCAAGGTCTCTGAGGGTGACGCAGTGTCTGCTGTTGGCGCTTTGGACTTTTTAAAGCACAGCTATGCCAGGCCCTATGCCATTGGTCAGGCCTCTGACCTTACCCAGCTACTATAAATAGGCTGGTTAGCAGCTGCTTAGATCTCTGCAACGAGGGACAGTTGTTTATTGTTTATTTTTCACTTTTTCCAGACAGGGTCTTACTGTGAAGCCCTGGCTGGCTAAGAACCTGCTGTATAGAGCAGAGCAGGTTGGCCTTGAACTTGTGATGGTCCTCTGGCCTCTGCTATCCTGGTGTTGAGATTCCAGGCATGTGTCACCATACCACGCCTAGCTCGAGAAGAACAAATTTTAAATTGTAAAGTGACAGCTGGCTACATTGGAATGGTGCGCTGCGGGCATAGGACATGAGGGCATGCAGGACAGTGTCTTTATTATCTGAACTTGCTCTCTCAATACCAGGCCTCTCTAAGGAAACAAAATGTGGTTGAGGAAAGCCCATGTGAGCACAGTGTACGTTGTGCTTTTCTGTGCTTCAGTGAGTGTGCTTACAGTCTGCCCCACTTAAGGCCTTACCAGGAACCCATCCAAGTGGTGGGATAGAGTCTTAGGTGGTCACCTCAGAGATCGACACCCCTATGATGCCAGTCTAGGCTGCTGTCCACTAGCATCCGCTAGGAGGAGCATCCATGTGGTCCTTCCTGCTGTGACAGGATTACAGAATGACTTTTCAGACAGACTGATCTCAAAGTTTGTCTTCTGTTTTGTGTATTTAAGCCACATGACCTTGTCCTTGTAGAACAAAAAGTTCTAAAGGAACATTTAAAGTTCTTGTAGAACTAAAAGTCCAGAATGTTCTAGATGCCACTTTCTGTCAGCCTGAGGCATGATTTACAGCCCAGGCAAATCAGCAGTGCTGAGGACTGTGTGCAGCCATAGGTATCGGTCGGCCTCTTCCCTCGGCCCTCCTGCCTCCTTGGATCAGCTTTTTCAAGAAGTGGGAGTGGAATCCTTCCACCCTGTTCTCACTTCCATCACTCCTTATCCCAGTTAAAATTTCCTCCCTTTTAGGCATCTCTAGGAAGAGAAGCTCATATGGAATCTAGGAGATCATTTTCTAGAAGCTGTCTATACACCAGTATGACTCCTCACTTTTGGTCAGGACAGGACAAGGAAACCAGCAGGGCCCAAGCTCCTGACCTGTAGGATGATTAGGAAGCCAGCTGAACAGGTCTAGCCTCAGGTATGCTGGCTGCTAGTCTGTGCATAGTCCCTACCCGCCTGCACTGGGGACCTTTGCTGTCTGCTTTGGAGATCTCCCAGGGATGGGTATAAGTGGTTCTGTTCTCTACTCATCTGCCCTTCCTGCGGATGAGCCCAGTGAATGGCACTGCTAGACTTCCTTCAGAAATGACAGCAGCCCTGAAAGCATAGTGCAGTCTCCCTAGCACCTCCTTCCAGAAACCCATGTGAGGGGTGCTGGCCCGATGTGCTGGGGAATGCTGTGCAGGAGGCTGAAGGAACAGCCACAGGGTACCGAGGTACCTCTCTGTCCCATGAGCTGCTCAGTTGACGGAGCACTTCTCTCCTTTATAAAGGTCACTGTGTTTCTTCTGCCTTCTGTCTGACTCTTGTGTGAGGGAAGGGTTGTTCGTAACAATGTACACTGCATAGCCCTTTGACCCTGCCCCTTCTCAGGAAAACAAATGACAGCCATATTTCTTGTTAACCCTTTGGTGATGGCTTTCAGAGGTTGAACTGCCCTGCAAGGCAGGCTTGTCCCATCTGTGAGCCATGGGACCTCAGAAGCCACTATACCACCTGAGCCTCTAAGATTTGGTTCTGAGATCTGTGGTTAGTCTGGGGCTCATGTATCCTGAGAAGACACATTCAGTGGTCTGGTTCATTTACACTTATGCCAGCTTGTTAGTTTGTAGAACACTTTTGAAGATCAATTTGGAAATGTTAAAGTATTAGCCAAGGTGCATGCAAGGCAAGGTGGTGCATGCCTGTATCCTAACACTTTGATGATAGAGGCAGGAGGACCAAGAGTTCAAGGCCATCATGGTGAGTCTGAAAGCCAGACTAGGCTACTAGGATACATGAGATCATGTTTGAAAATAAAAAACAGAGACAAAGAGGCAGGCGGATTTCTGAGTTCTAGCCCAGCCTGGTCTACAGAGTTAGTTCCAGGACAGCCAGGACTACACAGAGAAACCCTGTCTCAAAAAACCAAAAAAAAACAAAACAAAACAAAAAAACAAAAACAACCAGAGACAAAAAAATCAGAAAAAGATTCAAGTATCAAAGACAGGTATTAAAAATACTTCATAGTGCTTTACCCGTGAAGTAATTACCTACTTTAAGGTATTCAACCCCAGTTCCCTCTGCTTATTTTAGGTATTATTTGTAGTAAGAATGGGAAGGGAGAAACATATTGTAACTTAAGTGACTATTATAAAACCCATAAGCACAGGAAATCTAGAGTTGCCCACAGACCTAGCTCAAGTCCATTCTCTGAAGCACTGGGCTGTCCTCTGTCAGGGCACTGGGAGTTAGCTACACTAGACATGTTTGGGGACAGTAAACAAGCAGCAAGAGGCACTCTCCAGTTTGCCCCTACTTAATTTTGCTGCCTGAATTTCTCAGCCAGCAAGACCTTAGGCCCAGCGTCACCTTCCATGGCCTCTCAAGTGTTTTATATACCATTCCTTGCCTCCAGCTCCTATCCTTTGGGTCCAGGAGTCCTGGAGGGCCCCCAGCCTCTCTGATTTTTAAAAGAATTGTGAATGTATACCTGCCAGTTGTATCAGTGGTCCGGGGAGCAGCGTTGGTAGTGCTGGAACACTGGTCCAGGGACCACAGCCACAGGACAGCTGGCACCACTTGTGGAAGTGGGTTGCTTATCAGGGCAGGTTTCCTGCCTGCTGGTCTCAAACTTAGGCTTGCTGGGCTTCTTCAACTGCAGGAGAGTTGATGCCCACAGGGTTGCTTAGGGTTATTTAGGAACACTGTGGCAAGCTTGAACATTGTACTACAGGCCTGTCCACCTTCCTGCCTTTCTCTGCCTTATAGATGTGTGTCACACCTCTTGATGCAAAGCCTATGCTGAGCTCATTTTAACTCCCAGCTCCACACTGCTCTACACTAACATGTCAAGTCTGTGAGAAGCTGGCCTTGTGCAGGGTTGAGTGACTTTGAACTGAGCTGCCTAGAGGAAAAAAATGACCCTGGATAATTTCAACTCTCAGAGTTATTTTATTTATTTTTTTCTCTTAGAATGTGCCAGAGTCTTTCACGCTGCAGGGGCTAAACTGATCCTCTGTGGAAGAAATGTGAAGGCCCTTGAGGAGCTCACCTGTGAACTTGCTGGTTCTTCTCAGGTGAGCCTACAACAAGGATTCTGTAAGGGAGGAGGGAAGAACTGCTGTGGCCTATGCCACAGTAGCCTACTCCAGGACTGCTGAGCTGCTGGCATCCATCTGCCCATCCATCCATCCATCCATCCATCCATCCATCCATCCATCCATCCATCCATCCAAGTGATCACATTGTATTAGCAAGCAGCAGGCTCCAAGCACACTTTATACCCCTATATTGCCACCGGCCACTACTGGTCAAACACTCTGTCAACTCAGCCTCATTTTGGCCCTTTCTTATGGGTTTGAGTTACTGTCTGACTTCTTGTCATTTCAGCCCTGAGGGACTGACTTCTTCAGCTATTATCTGGGAATGTCTTAATCTCTCCTTTACTTTTGAAGGGCTGTTATACTATATGCTGTTTAGATTTTTTTCTTTTTTCTTTTAAATAACTTTTGAATATATCAACCTGCTTCTTTTAGCATTCAAGGTTTCTGATGAACCATGGGGTTCATACCAAGGACACTTATGTGAAGAGTTGTTTTTGTTGTTGTTCCTAAGACTTCTTTTGTCTTTTGATGTTTTGATTATAAATAATTGCAGTGTGGGTCACTAGTTTATCTAGTTCAGTGGTTCTCAGCTTTCTAATGCTGAGACATTTTAATAGTTCCTCATGTTGTGCTGACCCCCAACCAACAAATTATTTTCATTGCTACTTCATAACTGTAATTTTGCTACTGTTATGAATCATAATATAAATACCCGTGTTTTCTGATGGTCTTAGGTGACTTTTGTGACAGCGTCCTTTGATGCCCCAAGGTTGAGAACCACTGCTCTAGTTGTGTGGAACTTAGATGTGGTGACACATGTCTTTGATTGGCTATTACACATTTAAATACTTCTCAGAGCTCTACACTTCTTAAGTTAGCTTGCTTGATGGAATACCTTAGATTTCTTAGGTTCTTCTTTGAATATACTTTTCTTTTTTCTTTAGATTTGCTAATTTAAATGATTCTGATGATTCTGGTTTGTGTTCAAGGATTTCTTCCTCTTTCCTCACCCGCTTTTTAAAAAATAATTTTTTTATTTTTATTTTATGTGCATTGGTGTTTTGCCTGCATGTTTTCTGTGTAAGGGTGTCAGATTCCCTGGAACTGGAGTTGCAGACAGTCATGAGCTGTTGTATGGGTGCTGGGAATTGAACTTGGGTCCTCTGCAAGAGCAGCCAGTGCTCTTAACCACGGAGCCATCTCTCTAGCCCCTCCTCACCTGCTTTTAAACTCTATTGTCTTTATGACTTCATTTACTGTACCTTTTAGCTCTACAGTTTCTTTTTATAACTTTTCCCTTAATTGAAATACTTCTTTTTAATCCATCCATTTCCTGTTTTGCCTGAGTCTTCCTTCATTCTTTCAGCATTGCAGAGATAGTTGTTTTAATGTCTTTATGTATTAAATCTAGCATCTCAGCTTTCTGGGGATTCTTTTCAGAGATCTATTTATTTGGTTCGTTTGGTTTTTTAAGACAGGGATTCTCCATGTAGCCCTGGATGTCCTGGAACTTGTTCTGTAGACCAGGCTGGTCTCCAACTCACAGAGATCCTCCTGCCTCTGCCTCTAAGTACTGGGACTAAAGGTGTGTGTCACCACTGCCCTGCCGGAGACTTACTTATAATTTTGATACTCCAAAGCAGTTTCCTGGCAGCTCTTTTAGTGGTAGCAATTGAAACAGAGCTGCCTGGCTCCATGCCCCACCTCAGGAATGAACAGCAGGTCAGCAATATTTGGAAGCTAAGGTCCTCCTTGCCTACCTTCCGTTCCACAAACTGCACCAGAAATATGGACTGCCTTTCCCATAGTTGCCTGCCAGGTTGTGGTGGCTGCAGTCCACTGCTTGTAGCTGTGATTTATCAGCAAAGTATGCTCTTAGAGGTTACGGTCAGATAACCCAGAGCTTCAAGTCACTTCACAGGGTTCCTGGAGCTTCCTGTTCTGTCCTCTTCTCTGCCTCTCCCTCACTTCCTGTTCTCACCAAGCTGCACAGCAGAACTGTGCTGGGTGGGTTTCTCTAGCATCTGGTGCTTTGCAGTATTCTTTGTGATCATAGAGGTTAAATGCCTGCCCCTCCAGACTGGATCAGGAGCCGTATCTGGCCTCCTTTTTGCTGTGTCCCAGTGCTAGGCATCCCAGGAATCCACGAATAACATTTCATGAACAGATGAATGGAAGGAACAATCCAGGATGGACCAGGCCTGTGCATTGACAACTTGAGTGGCATCATGATGAACGGTGTGGAGCAGCAAAGGCAGCTATTATTAATAACCCATGGTAATGCACTATACAAGTTTACATCACACATGATCCTAGCCTGTGGGGCTCACAGTCTAGCTGTTAAAGGTTAAAAGAGCCTGTGGTGTATAGCAGTCACCTTCAGTCTAGGAGAGAAGTTGCCCAGACCAGATGTGAACAGCAGTGGCAGGGACTTCGTATGCTGCCACATATAAGGGGTGCACAGCCTATAACATTTGTGCCAAGTGGGAAAGTTCCAAAACTCTGAAGAGTAGGAATATGGCTGTCAGTCAAAAGGCGCATTTTGTGTTTTGTATTTAACCAGGGACAGACACACCAACCCTTTGTGGTGACCTTCGACCTCACAAATCCTGGTACTATTGCTGCAGCAGCAGCTGAGATCCTACGGTGCTTCGGCTATGTGGACGTTCTCATCAATAATGCTGGGGTCAGCTACCGTGGTGCCATTAGTGATACCATAGTGGACGTGGACCGGAAGGTGATGGAAATAAACTATTTTGGCCCTGTTGCTCTAACAAAAGGTAGGCATCTTGGGGTCAGAGATGTGAGCATTAGTCATTAGAATGCCTGTTTATCTTGCTTGCATCTTTGTAGTGAGACACTGCCTGTTCCTTTCCATTCTGCCCCCTGTAGTAGGTGTGGTCATTAGATTTTGGGTGATTGGCCTTTTCTGGGTTTATGTTTGTACTGTATCTGTTTTGGACCCTCACATCAGTGCCGTCTCATTGGTGCAGCTTTGCATTTCTGCTCCAGGGTACCTGCATCCCACTGAGGGCAATAATTTGATGAACAGACTTCAGGTCAGAGGCCCAGCTCCTAGTTGGACCAGGGGACTCTGCTGTTTATGTTCTATTCTTCCCAACACACCACCCTCCATCCCCCCATGGTTCTCCATGGAAAACTCTAGGTCTCCTCCAGCAGCACCAAGCATAGTGACTGAGAGAGGCTAACTTTCCACCCTGTCCCCTCAGCACTCCTACCCTCCTTGGTGGAAAGAAAGCAAGGCCACATTGTCGCCATCAGCAGCATCCAGGGCAAGATCAGCCTTCCTTTTCGATCAGCATGTGAGTATGGTTACCTTCCTTCCAAAGAGCATTTTACCGTATGTGTTTCTGACTATAAAAATGATGTGTTCTCGGGTGGTGCTGGTGCACGCCTTTAATCCCAGTGCTCAGGAGGCAAACCTCTGTGAATTCAAGGCTAGCCTGATCTACAGAGCAAGGTCTAGAACAGCCAGGGCTATGCAGAGAAACCTAGTCTTGAAAAACACACACAAAAACACCACCCAAATGATGTATTTCTTAGCTAGATTCATGCACTATAGAAATGCCCTACAGAGAGATGGAGCAACTTAACTTCATTAGAACGTTTTTTGTAATTTTTTATTTTGTTCTGATTTGCTTTGTTTTTTAGAGACATAGACTCTGTACATAGCTCTGGCTGTCCTGGAACTTATACTCTGTAGACCAGGCTGCCCTTGAACTCAGAGATCCGCCTGCCTTCACCTCCCAAGCATCAGGCTGCCACAACAACCATCAGAATATTTTAAGCAGTCACGTACTTAGTTCAAGTCCCAGTTTGCTCCTTATTTCTTAGTTGACCGTGGGCAGGTATCCCTATCTCTGTCTGCTTATCCTTACTTACAAATGGAGACAGCTCAGCCCGAAGTCTGTTAGGAGGAAGGCCTGCAGCAGCCCTGGACTGAATGAAATCCATATGGCTCCATTTTTTTCCTACATAAAATCAAACACCCAAAATGGGATCACATTTCACATAGTTTCTGACTCGGTCAGTCTACTAGATGAGCATCTAGGTCCTTTTAAGTTAGGGACAGTTTAGTAAATGGTGATGACATAATTAACTTATGCTTTTATAGATACTGGGGAATCCCTCTATCCCTGCCTCAGCCTTTGACCTTCAGTAGTGATCCATGACAGAATATCCATGGATATTTATAGCTCTAGGTGTTCACAGGGATATTAAGACAAGCCCCAAAACTTTGAATTAAAAAAGAAAAAGACAAGCCCCAGGAAGTAGAAACAACATATAACACCAAAACATTAAAAATGCCCAGCAGGCTTCTGGTCCACAAGCTCACTGTCATTTCATTTGCTGCCCTCTTGTTACATACGCAAACAAATGCACATAACTTTTAGTTTGGGGGTGGGGGTGAGGGGCTTTAAAAAACACATTTGAAAGCTAATAGCACAAATTCTTTTTTTTTTTATCTTTTTTTTTTTTTAATTTTATTTAATGCATGAGTCCTCTGCTGCATATATATCTGCCTGCCTGAAGAGGGCATCAGATCCCTCCAGTATATGGTTGTAAGCCACCATGTGGTTACTGGGAATTGAACTCATGACCTCTGGAAGAACAGCCAGTGTTCTTAGCCGCTGAGCCATCTCACCAGCCCCACAAATTCTTTTTCTTTTTCTTTTTTTTTCAATGTGTCATTCTCTGAAACACTGACTTGGTGACAGTCTTCGCTCATCCATGTCCAAGGACCAGTTCATTCTGGCTAGCCCAGTGTCCTTGGAAAGGACAGTGACAAATAGTCAGAAAAGGACAACTGGCCTCTAAACAAAGCATATTCTTCCTCCCAGGCCTGGACCCTGGCTCTGCCTTTTGGCTCTAGGTGTGTGTGTCCTAAACTTGATTAAACTTCAGACCTTAAGCTTTCTTACTCCCCACTGACATCATGCATGCCTCCCAGCGCCCGTTCAAAGATGCAGTGAGATGTGCTGTGTAATTTAAAAGAAGTGGAGCCTATGCTTCTGTAGGTATTTATTTCTCTTTTGTCTGAATTATGTTTAATCCTGATAGCATTGGACAGTTAACCTAAGGTTGCTTATATGATTCTGCAGGAAAAAAAAAATCAAAATGCTGTAATCAGGAATGATTAAGCAACTAAGGCCCAGTGTTGATAAGGGGTATATTTCGATAGAGGTCACAGAGCATGTAATGAATTACTATAATCCATGTTTTACTTTGACTTAGCCCCACCAGCCTCTGTTCTCTAATTGCCCACTGACTGCAGCAGGTGTACACGGCAGTCTGGAGACCATGTGGTTACCTAGGCTGAGTCTGGCCAGCTGCCTAGGGAAGTGGGATTCACCCAGTGATTAACAGCCTTCTTAGCAATGAAGAGGGAGACATGGCCTTATCTCCTGCTGCAGTTAAGACTTCTGAGAAGTTCACAACAGAGTATACACATTGGGAAGTTGCACTGTGTGTGCCCTGAAGAGGGTCAACCATAACTGCACAGCATAGTGGAAAGCCCATGGCCTGGGAGCTCTGGAATGACCCTGCTGTCAATGTGGACTTCTGTCTTGAAGACCCAGAATGGCTATCCTCCTCAATCCTTAGGTGTCTCTGGAGTCACAGACGTCAGTTCTTTCCATAGTCATCTGGCACCCTCCTCACACTGCCTGCTGCCTCTTGGCACCTGCTCTGACACTCCTTGCTTTGCCTTCCCAGTATGTTGGAAGTCCCTTTTGACAAGGACCGAAACATTTAGGACCCCAAACTAGAGAAAATAGGTTTTTGTGGTCTATATGCTGGTTTGTGTCTGAGAACCTGGCACCAGCCTGGGGAGCTGCTGCTGGAGGACAGAAGGGCCTCTGTCTCTCTCAGGCTCAGGTTCCTCCTTATGTAAGTGGTCCCAAGTGCTTGAGCCAGGCTTGAGTCTACACAGCCCTGCATCAGGGAGGTTCTCTGGGGCCATGCTTAACAGGCAGAAAGACTGGTACAACTTGCACAGGCTCCTGTGGGATCCAGTTCTGTCACTGGGAGCCTCTCCCCCACAGACTAGATAGACCCACCTGGCAGGACTGAATCTATTTATACACACACACACACACACACACACACACACACACACACACAGAGAGAGAGATGTGTGCACGCACGCATGTGCACACATACACCATATATATCACTTCTTTTCTGAGCCATCTGAGGAAGCTGAAGGCATGGTGGCACTTTATTCTTATTACCTTAGGGTCTTCTAAGAACAAGGACACAGCGCACTTGTCACAATCAGGACGTGAACATTGTTGTAATGTTGTAATCTTAAATGCTAAGCGCACACCAGCACACTTTCTGCCTCTGTCCACAACTACAGATGCAGCCTCCAAGCATGCAACCCAGGCATTCTTTGACTGTCTGCGTGCAGAGATGGAAGAGGCTGACATCCAGGTGACTGTGATAAGCCCTGGCTACATCCATACCAACCTCTCTGTAAATGCTGTCACTGCTGATGGCTCCAGATATGGAGGTAGGTCTGGCTTCTCTCCATCACTAAGAGCTACAGCTTACCAGTGCAGCACTCTGCTGGCCTGAGTGTTGGTTGCAGATGTGGACTGATGTGTACGGCATTTCCCCCTTGGCCTTTATCATCACAACTTCAGCTTTCAACCCTCATCCCCAGTAGGTAGAGAATTGGGACAGAAAACTCTAGCTGAAATGTCACCACACTTCCCGCTAGCTCATCTGTAGATCCCAAGGCCCGAGGAATATTACCATAGTTAGGACTAAGTAAACCAAACACGGGGCTGATGGGGGGAAGGGAGTGAAGTCAGAGGAAGGAGGGGGCATAATTGGCCCCTATGCAGGGCGTTAGAAAGCGGCTGGTTTCAGGGGCAGTGTTCAGGTGAGGCCGGGTCAGGTGCAGCAGTGTCAGTCTCCAGCCTGCTCAGCCAGAGCAGCGCTGAGCTAACCTATAAGTTCTGCACATGTGCTGTGTAGCCTGACGCCTGCTTATACATATAAGAACACACAAAGAGCAGTTGACTTCCATCTTGGGTCAGCTGGTCCATGAATGCTGGAACTATTAGAGCCAGCCTTACCTTCCTGAGCTTGGAGCAAGTCTGCTATCTGTCTATCCCAACAGACTGACACAAAGGCCTGCCCTAGGATGTGTTATCTGTGGGTCTGTGCAGCTGCTGCTATGTAGCTGATGTAGGTCTTGCATTCATCTGACCAGGCCTGAATCAGCTTCTTTGCCACATCAAGCCTTTCCACAGAAAGCCACAGTGGCAGGAGCCAGACAGATGCAAACCTGTCCATCTTAGAAAATTCAGTGCAAACGGTTCTCAGCTTCCCATTCTTCTGTGGTAAACACAGTGAGGACAGATACCAGTGAAGGAGCTTGGGTTCTGGGTGGCGTCTGCCAACTGGTTCTGCTCTGTTAGCAAGATGATGAATCATCAGCCAGGGAGGAGCACCAATGCTGTTACCCTACACCCTCCTAACTGTCCCATCTGATCCTCATCCAGCTCTTCATGCCACTCAGTGCATAGGGGTGCACATGGGGTCAAGTGGTCTTTATCATCTCCCACTGATAGCCTTGTAAACCAGCCAGGACAGATGATAGACCATCCCCCAGTCACTGGCTGCTGCCCAGATGCAGAACATCTAAAGTCAAGACTTTGAGGTCAGTTCAGATGGTTCAGTGGGTAAACATCTGCCACCAAGCCCGACAACTTTGGTTTTTTTTGTTTTTTTTTGTTTTTAGATTTATGTATTTTTATGTATATGAGTGCTATGTCTTCATGAGCTCCAGAACGAGACTCAGATTCCATTACAGATGGTTGTAAGCACCATGTGGGTGCTGGGATTGAACACAGGACCTCTGAGTTCTCAATTGCTCTTAACTGCTGAGTCATCTCTCTAGCCCCCACCATCTTCTTTAGATCAGGGGATGGAGTCCACTTTGAGGCCTACCTGTGCTGGATTTTGGCATCTGCCACAGAGCACCAAACAGGCACATTCCCTTTGGTTCCACACTAACTGGTACACCCAGTCTGTCATCCTGTCTGTATCTCTTTTGTCCCCATTTCCCTGCTCTGAACCATAAGTTTCTCATTTTCTCAGTGTAATGATATCTCCTTCCAGGAGGAACTCTGGTGGGACTCTGAGAAGTTGGTTGGCCTCATGCCTCCTCGTTTATCCTTAGGTTCTTTTTCTTTTGTTTACTGTAGCTCTAGACAAGAACACAGCCCAGGGCCGAAGCCCCGCAGAGGTGGCCCAGGATGTCTTTGATGCTGTGAGGAAGAAGAAAAAAGACGTTGTCTTGGCTGACCTGCTGCCGTCCATGGCTGTCTACATCAGAACTCTGGCTCCTGCACTGTTCTTCAGAATCATGGCCTCCAGGGCCAGGAAAGAGCGAAAATCCAAGAGCTCCTGATGTTGGCAGAGCTGCTCGCTTGGGCCAGCCTGATGAGACTGAGCACACACCTTCCTGGGCTGAGACTGCAGTACACGGGCTCCACAGCTGAGACCTGGGGGAGGGCTGGCTTGTGCTTGTTTCCCAAGGAGTGGATTAGCCCTGAAGCAGTGAAATATGGAGCTGTGCGGGAACTCCGAAAGATGTAAAATAAATGACTCAACAGTGGGTCAGAGTTCACAGTAGAAGAACCACATGTTTCTGAGTCTTGGATGTCCCTGATTTCAGAAGTGGTTCTGGAGGTTTGAGGACCAGGCATAATAGTACCAGCCCCAAATCTGGCTGTTTGTTCTGTTTTCAAGACAGGGTTTCTCTGTGTAGCCCCAGGTGTCCTGGAACTCACTCTGTAGACCAAGCTGGCCTCAAACTCAAGAATCCACTTGCCTCTGCCCCGAAACCCCAGGACTGGGAATAAAGGTGTACCACCCCCATCCTCATTCACCCCACGTTCCCAACTCTGCTCTTAGTTTGGCTTATTGGAGACCACTGACCCAATTTTTATGGAAGAGGCCTGAGGGAGGAGGCTGGTAGTCGTAAGATGGTCCCAGGTCCTGCTCTTACTGTAGAAAGTGGCTGAGTGTGATAGATGTTTGGTGTATCCTATGCAGTGCCAGCTTTAGTATCAGGAAGAATCCCCCTCGTCCTCCTGGTCCTGCTACTTTTACAGTAATCTCACTGGTACCATTCCAAGCTGAAGGTGAACCTGTTTGAGAGCAGCCAATGAGGAGAGCTCCTGCTTGGCTCTGCTGTGATGTGGAAAGAAGGCTCTCAGACTGCAGACATTGGCTGTGGTTGCACATCTCAGGCAGTGCCTTGACTCCAGGTGGGAAGACTTCCTCATCCAGGTCAGGCAGAGCTAGGAAGAGCCCTTGTGTTCACCTTTGACTTTGTTTTTCAAGACAGAGTTTCTCTGTGTAGCCCTGGTTGTCCTGGAGCTCCCTCTGTACACCAGGCTGGCCTCAAACTCAGAGATCTGTCTGCCTCTGCCTCCCAAGTGGGGGGATTAAAGGCATGCGCCACCACAGTAGTGCCACCACTGACTTATGAAAAAGGTCAACTTCATTTTCCAAGTTTAGAAATTTTTTCTGTTACGGGAACTGAAAGCTGAAGCCATAGGACGTCCACTGGAGCTCTCCCCAGGTAAGAGTAAAACTCCCTTACAAAGCTGTCAGGTTCACTTAGCTCTGGGCCTGCCGAGTTGCCTTTAAAATGATCAGATAAACACTGTGTGTTGAGCACACCTCCTCCTCCCTATCTGCCCTTTCTCCCATCAGTCTCCTTCCATCCCCTTCACTACTATTGTCCATGTACCTCATTTTATGTGACTATATGAATTTAGGAACCATAAACGAGAAAAACATGATACCTGTCTTCTGAGATTGGCTTAATTCAAGGTATTGTCTCCAGCTGCATGTTTCTTCGCTTATTTTTTATAGCTGAGGAAAGTCCAGTGAGTGTGCCGTTTTCTAATCCCTATCTATTTGCTGTCTGATGTTGGACACCTCGGCTGGTTGCATAGCTTAGTACTGAGTAGTGCTGCAGTGCTCACTGATGAACAAGTGTCCCAGACGGTCTGACTCGCATTCTGTGGGTGCACAGTACACGGCAGATCTCCTTCTAGTGTTCTGACAAACTTCCATACTGATTTCTGCACAGGACAGGTCATACTAGTTTAGATTCTTACCAGCAGTGTGTAAGGGTTCCCTTTGTCCACATCCAGGCCAGTGTTTGCTGTTTTCTTGATGACTGGCTTTGTAACTGAAGTGAGATCTCTGACTTGCATTGCTCCAGTGGGTAGTGAGATGCAACAGTTTTCATGTTTTCTGGCCGTTTGTATTTATTTCATCTGTTATGGCTCATTTCATTATCCCCCTTGACCAGTTTTTCAAAAGTTCTTTGTGTATTCTAAATATTAAATCTCTCAGCTCTGACAAAAGTTTCTTTAATCCCGTGGCTCTCTCCACTTAAAGTTAAGCTTCCTTTGCGGTGTAGAAGCCTTTTAGCTTCATGAGGTCTGATTTATCACTTACTGGCCTTGTCACAGGGGTCCTGTTGACAAAGTCCTTGACTGTGTCTGTATCTGGAAATATTTTCCCTACTTTTTCTTAACAGGTTTAAGTTTCACATCTTACACGAAGGTCCTTGGTCTGTTTGGAACTGATGTATATCTGTGCAGGGTGAGATAAAGATCTAGTTTCATTTTTTTTTTTTTTTTTTTCTTCGAGACAGGGTTTCTCTGTATAGCCCTGGCTGTCCTGGAACTCACTCTGTAGACCAGGCTGCCTCGAACTCAGAAATCTGCCTGCCTCTGCCTCCCAAGTGCTGGGATTATAGGCATGCGCCACCGCTGCCCGGCTTAGTTTCATTCTTGACCGAGTGGTTGCCCAGGCTTCACGGCACCATTTGTGCATTCCTATCTTAGTCTTTTATTTTGTCCCATTAGTCTACGTCTGCTTACTGCTAATACTGTGCTGACTGTTAGGATGACTGTGATGTAACTTCAAGCTCTAGAAGATGATGACCTCCCACGTTTATTTTTGTTCAAGATTACTTTGTTTGTCTGGAGTCTTTTACGCTTCTGAAGTCTGTTTTTCTAGTTTTTATTATTTTTAAGAATGGCTTTTGAGGGCCAGGAGGTGGTGGCGCACGCCTATAATCCCAGCACTTGGGAGGCAGAGACAGGTGGATTTCTGAGTTTGAGGCCAGCCTGGTCTACAGAGTGAGTTCCAGGACAGCCAGGGCTATACAGAACCCTGTCTCAAAAAACCAAAAAAGAAGAATGGCTTTTGAATTTTGATGCAGTTACGTTGAATCTGGAGATATCTGATACAGTATATAGTTCTCCGCCCCCCCCATTTTTATCTATTTATTTACTGTAGCTGTCTTCACAGACATCCCATATCCATTTATTTACATTTTTATCCATTTATTTACTGTAGCTGTCTTCACAGACATCCCATAAGAGGGCATCAGATCCCATTACAGATGGTTGTGAGCCACCATGTGGTTGTTGGGATTTGAACTCAGGACCTCCAGAAGACCAGTCAGTGCTCTTAACCACTGAACCATCTTTCCAGCTCGGTTCTTTCTTTACTTCCCACCCAGACTGTATCTCAGCCTGGCCTCAAACTCACTCAGTATTCAAGGATGGCCTTCTAAATCCTACTCCTACTGCCCCTGCCTCTCAGTGCTGGGGCCATGCATGTGCGCCATGCCAGTTTATAGAGTGGTGATAAACATCAGGCCTAGGACTGCATGAGTATTAGGCGGTCACAAACTGAGCTGTTACCCAAGCCAAGATTGCTATTTTCACAATATTAATTCTCCCAGTCCACAAGAATGAGGTCTTCCCATCTTCTAGTGTCTTTCTTGAGTGTTTTAAGGTTTTCTTTGTTGAGGTCTTTATCCTGTCCCTTTCCTGAGAATGTTTGTCAGTTCTAGTTTTCTGGTGAAGTCTAGTCATGTAGAAGCATCATTTGCAAATAAGGATACTTTCCCCTTTTCCTGTTTGTATTTTATCTGCTTATTGTTGAGCTGTTGGCTTTAATATTTTATATGTATGGGTTTTATCTGTAGGCGTGCCTACTGTGCATCATGTACAAGGTCTGATGCTATGGAGGCCAAGAGAGGGCATCAGATTTTCTAGGACTGGTTTTAAGTTGCCATGCAGTGCTGGGAACTGAATCTGGATCCTCTGCAAGAGCAGACTCTTTTACCACCAAGCCATTTCTCTAGTGCCTTATGCTTCTCTCTTGAGCCTGATAGGTGATTAAAAATAGCTGCAATAGCCTAAGGTCAGCGCTGCAGGCTTGAAGTTCCCCAGGAGAAGGAAGATGAGTGTGACCAGACTAGGTTTGACTTACCATGGCCCACACCTTGTCCTAGATGACTCAAGAACTGTGGGTGAAATGTGGATACAGATCATGGGTGGCCTCTCATCTTCCACAGATACCACCCACCCTCCCGCCAGGGAGGAGGAAGGACTCCTTAGTGTTCATAGAACACAGTACCAGGGGGAAGCCTTCAACTCCTGCTCTCAAAGTTGACTTTGTTCCTGACAGTTTTAGCCCAGTTCCCAACTGCACTCCTTTGTTCTCCTGCCCTTTCCATCCTTAAATTCCTTCAAGTATCTTGGTGATAAAAGGTCAGTCACTATCTTGATCTTGAAACCTGTGATCCATTCTACAGGGCAAGATCATGCCTAAGGCTTAAGGCTTTGCCTTGCAACAAGGACACAGCCACTGGACCACGGGGACAGAGCTCCCCAGGATTTATCTGCCTGTCTGTTTACTGTTAACTGCCCCTTGATAGAGTCCTTTGCCCCTGAAAGTGGTAGCAGGGAGGCAGTTGATACTAGATTCCTTCTGTGACCTCTGTCTTAATGGGTCATACAGAACTCCTCTATCAGGTAGGTTTCCAACAGGATGGTCCAGGCCATGTGACTTTTCTTTCTTCCCAGCAGAGAAAGCTATTGTGAAAAGCATTGAATGTGAGGTCCATATGTTGCCCCTCTCAGAGTCCAGCCCAGGCTCAGTTACCCCTGCTCTTCTGGCCAGGGGCCAAATTACCAAGATGGCATTTCAGAATCTGGGTTAGTACACTTAACAAGAGTCACTTTGTTCAGTGCAGCTTGGGAAATAGGAAGGAGCTGTTTGTACCTGGTTACTATTTTGGGCAAGGGCATCTGCTCAGCTGAAATGAGGTCCCCAGCCCATAGTCACCCTCCCCAACTCCTGCAATCTGATGTGCTAAGAGAATACAGCCAGACCAGGTGACTGACTGTTACAGAAACCTCCCCCATGCTGTGCTTACCCATCAGGCTCAAAGCCAGACTTCAGCCACTCGGCTCTCTCATAGATACCAACTCGCCCTACAGACACTTGTTCATGGCTAAGGTATGTCTCCACCACCCCCTGAACCATTAGTATTTCTACAGTACTTGGAATTAAGTCAATTTCTTACACTTCTTGTGGGCTTTAAAAAAATGTCCTCCAACTCTGGACCTCTCCTATTACAATCAATCACTCCTGGAATTCTCTAAACCTGATTCCCTTACATCCAAGTTAGGACCCTTCCTGATGCTGGGCATCCCAACTTTCTATGGAGAAGCTGGCTTAGCTATCTACTGGAGACCACAGAAGTGCTATGCCCCAGCCTTCATCCAGAATATCATTTTCCACTTACTGCCAGCCTTAGGAAAAAAGTAAAAAAGCTGGTTATGGTGGCACACATGCCTTTTAACTCCAAGGCTCACAGCAAGTTACAGTACACCAACAAAGACAGCCTCAAAAACAAACCTAAGTTTCACTGCCCTGGGCAGGGGCACCTCCCATAGCCTGGGGCACTGGGATGAACTCAGGGCAGAGATTTCTGTGCTCTCTTTAAGTCAGTCTTCAGAGAAGGGCTTCTGGGTGTGGCGCTCCCAGGTGAGCCAAAAGGAAACCAAGGCCACCTTATTCTGCTATATCCTTAAACAGTACGCACATCACCAGTGGTAACAAACAACAAGGCTAAAGGGGACCATGACTAGACTAGCAGGCCAGAAGCCAGGATAACTTTTCCTATTATGCATTCTTTCTGGCAGGATGTTAGCTCTAGAGTCACTCAGCTGCACAGAGGCACAGCAGGGTGTGTCTGCAGCACTTGCCCATCCCACACACAGCAGAAGCTGCAGGCACAGGCAGAAAAAGAGAACAGAAGTTGAAATTCTCATAATTTTAATGGTCAATAGCTTCCGGTTGGCTTCTGAATGGTATAGTTAAACAATATACTTAAGACACCCCCACAGCAAGTTCATACCCCTCAGAAAGTAGCATTGGCTCCCGTCCATATTCCACTGCTCAGTCAGACTTCCACAGCCTGGGAGCCACTCCTGGGTTATGGAAATACATCTTAGTGTAATGAGCTGAATAAACCCCTGGCACACCCATGATCTGTTATTTTTGCTTAAAAAAATAACAAGTATTAAACCAAACGCTTTCCCAGGTGCTGTTGCTTCACAGAGAAAACCCAGTGTTGCTGTAGGGATCTGAGTCCTGTGGGCCCTGTGCTTCTGCTTCTCGTCCCACTCTCCTGCAGTCATACGGCGTAGAGCTCATAAACCTTCTTTACACAGTACACCAGGGCAGCCAGGGCTATTGTGTTGTGCAGTCTCTTTCTGTGCAGGTCATCCTTCCGAACCAGCACCACTGGTGTGGAGGAGGTGAGCGTGTGCAGAGGCAGGCGGGACAGTTTATAGGCATCATACTCCACCTGGTACTTGCAGCAAGGGTCAAACTGCCAGGAGATCCCATAGAGGGTACAGCAGGCCAGGCTCAGCACACCAGCGGGCAGGGAGATGTAGTGGGAGTAATCCAGGGGCAGTGCCAATGGGGTGAAGAGGCAGGCAGTACCTGCCAACACGGCCGTCTTGTGTAGGCAATTGCCCACGGTGATCCAGCGTGCTGTCTCATCTCCAATTCGGGTGGGCTCTATCACAATGTACTTGTACTGGGCTTCCAGCGCCTGCTCCAGCTCATACTCAAACTGGTCCTGGGCATTCTCCCCACTGTAGATTTCATGCACAATGTAGCAGTCTGTAGCTGACAGGCTAACCCTTTAGTGGAGGGAAAAGACAAGGAGGTTAGGTTGAACAGTCTAACCTATTTGGTGTGTAAGGTTGGGCAAGTGTTTGCCTCAGCTTCAAGAGAACACACATCGCACTTATGTGTTTCTTTGCTACAGAGCCCAACCTACAAGACAGCATTTTTCCCCCTGAAAGAAATAGTGAAACAAAAAGATCACAAAGGTGGGCAGGCATGGTAGTCTACACCTTTACTCTCCAGAGGCAGACAGATCTGAGTTCAAGACATACCTGGTCAACATAGTGAGAAAAAAAAAGAGTGCATTCCAAATATAGGGCAGGGGTATCCCCATACCCAGACCAGCACCCCCTTAGTAAAAAGGCAATGGCTTGAAGTCAGGCAATACAAATACTTTACCCTAAAATAGTGACTGTAATTAAGCTGGGCTCAGGTAAGGCTTAATTAAATTACAAGCCCCAAGTCAGGTGTGCTCCAGGGAGAAGGCTATTCCTTGGGGTGGGACCAGAAGCCTCAGCATGGGGAATGGTGGTGGCTCAGAGACAAGAGTTTGCCTAGTATGCACAGGGCCCCTGGACTCACTCACTCCTAACACCAGAAAATAAAAATTAAAAGAAGCCACAGCATAGAACATGGCCAAAGCACAGCCTGTCCATTGGCATGCCATGTTGCAGACTACCTGAGAGCCCCCAGGAAGCTGACAATCCCAACTGGAAAGCAGTCTTCCCCATGAACATCTTCTACGGACTTCCTCCATTTAGAGTAAAGTTTGGGGGGGGGGGGGGAATGGAAGATGAGCAGGCCACTGCAGTTGCTTCTTCACAACAGGACACAATTATTGTTGTACACTTTTAGCCAATAAATAAGCTTGAGGTCTTTCTGGCTCAAAGTCAGAGTTGAGACCAGCTATACTGGCACACGCCCGCAATAACAGCACTCAGGAGTCCACCAGGAGGACAGAGTTCCAGGCAGGCCTAAGCTGCATATGGAGACCATGTCTCAAAAACAACAAAGTCCCTTGATAGTAGAGGACAGTTAATGAATTCTGTTTTCAAGTGGGTGCACTCATGGCCAAGAGATTCCCTTTGTGGTTTCATGTTCATCAGCCAATAAAAGCCAAAGCACCAATTTACACACCCATCTGTGAAACTGAGATTCCAGGCAGAGCTACTTCCAAATCATACAAGTCCTGTCCACTTTCAAAATGGGAACAGGGCATCTCCCCATGCATAGAGTATCTGAAGCAATTCTTCCCCCATTGCAGAACTCAAGGCAAAATGTGGGTTCAAGGTAAGATTGCAGGCTGCAATGCCAGTCAGCTTTAGTGTCATGGCCTTCTCTGCCCTGCAGGCTGCGGTCATCCTGAACACGGGAAAAGTTTGTCTCAGTAAAGGACTTTCAGCAGCTATGACAGATTGCTCCATCTTAAAAAAACGTATCACTAGGCAGATGACACTTCTGATTTCTTCCTGGCCAGTCCCCAGTGCCTTCTGCATGCTTAGCTGGCACTCAATCTACCCAGGCCAGCCTTAGAGAGCCCATCTCTTGCTATTTGTCATGACAAATGAGTGAGCATGTTTGGAAATGGGAGGCCAGTGCTCCCTAAAGTGGAGTGACATAAAACAGACACAGCCAGGGAAGAGCTCCGAGTCAATGGGTCCTAACTCTCACAGGTCCTTCACTGCAGGCAGTTTTGTCAACATCAGAGCTGTGTTACACCAGCTATAAACAGGTATGCCTACCCAATCCTCATATTGCTGAGCTGCTTCTGTAGGTGAGTTCATCACAATCCCTTTCTACCCACTATAGACTTGGTTCATACAGCATGAAAATCAAAGCAAGCAACAGAGGAAGCAGGAGTGCCACACAGGAGGTCTCCCAAGTTCACAGATAGACAGCACCTATAGACCATGGCTACCAGAGACACCAATTCTTTGGGGACAGCTAGTTAAGGAAAATAGTCCTGAGACTCTTTTGGGATGGTAGAATCTTTAGAGAAGTGTATTTCCAAGAAGAAAATGGAAACACTCGAACCAAACATCCATGAAGCACAAAAGTGCGTGGGATCAGACAAGGTACCAGCATGCTACTTTGTTAGCTGGTAGGAGGGAGTCCTGCATGCCATGGCATGTGTGGGCTTTGAAGGGTCTCATCTACTTCAGTAACTGGTGCTGAACTCCCCAGGAAAGAGACAAGTCCAGCCATCTCTCAGCCACTCCAGCTTGAGTGGCTTTTAAGCCTGAGCCCAAATCCCAGCCAAAAGGCCAGCCAAAAGCTTGGTTTCCACACCAGTGGAAAATGGAAGTAGGACAAGTAATGGGCAGGAGCTGGCCCCAAGTTAGAAAACCCTGGGCCTTAAATTCTAGGTGATCTAACCATTGGTACCTGTAAACAGAACAAAAACAATGACTACTGCTGCTACTACTGGCTGAGTACCCCTCATCAGAAACGCTGGAGAACAGTGTTCTGGGCTTTGGATGTATTCAGATTGGAGAATAGTCAACAGACATAAGATGTCATGAGGACATGCCCTAAATGTCTTTATTTAAAAACAACAACAACAACAACAACAACAAAAACCAAGGCCTCTCACTGTCCCTGGAGTTTGCCAACTGGCTAGACTGGCAGACCAACCAGAGTTCCAAGCACCCATTTGTCTCTTCCTTCCTCCAGCACTGGGGTTACAGATACAGGCTGGCACATCCAGCTTCTATTTAGGTGCCCCTCCTGCAAGCAGAGTGAGTGCCTTATCCAGGCCCTTTCCATTAAATAACCTCTAACCCTACACTTGGCACAATCTCTGGTACTTAATTAAGAATACTGTCCTATGCACTTTGCTAACACTGGGTGAGGGGGTCACTCTATCCTGAGCCCTTCAGTGGAACAGGTGGCAATCTTGCTCCAGTATCTCAGGTCATGGGCCATGCCTAGATCAATCAGTTTTGTGTAAGGGAGGGAGATAGTTAGCAGAGGAGTCACTTGGAAATGCTGGCATTTCAGCAAAAAAGCAGCTATAAAGGAAACTCTGTGGGATACAGGTACCCCAAGAGTGTCTGGCAGGCTGTGTATAGGTCTCTGTAGCTTGTGCCTCACCCCCACCCAAGGCCAAACCTCAAATGTCAGTCTTCCCAAAGTCTAAAAATACCTGTTCAAGACCCAAGTCTGTTTAGAGCTGAGCTATATGATGAGAGTAAAATCTGCCCAGTAAGTGAGAAAACTAAATCTGGCTGCCTGCTGCCCGGGCAGGGCACAGCATCCTGTAATGGGCGTGCAAGCAGCAGGCACCTTTCATGCTTCACTTAGGTACGGAGCTAAAAAGTCTGTTGGCCTGTCTTCAGTTGTCAACTAGGAACAGTAAGGAAATGAGGCTTCACAAGCCAAGATGCAAGGTAGTCTAAGCTATGTGGGAAAAGGCAAGACTTACTTCTGACTTGTTAAGTGATTAAGTACAAGGTTTTTGGTTTTGTTTGTTTTCAAACAGGGTAACCTTGGCAGGTCTTGAGCTCACAGAGATCTGCCTGCTGAGTCCTGGGATTAAAATGTGGGCCATGACTGCTTGACTGAAACACAAATTTTATTATCATCTATGATAAAATATACATAACAAAATTCAGCACCTTGTTAAATACAGCTACACCATTATAGAACTAATCTCCAGAATCTTACCCATTGGACCCTCTTGTACCCACTGTCCTATTTTCTATTCTACTCAGCTATTCTAGATACTACACATTCATGGAGTATTTGTTCTTGTGTGGAGTGCCCATTTCATTTCAATGTTTTTTTAAAACAACAAAAAAATTTTTTTTTCAAAAATTTTTAGCTCCTCTTCCTCCGACAGGGTCTCACTACGTAACCCTAGTTGTTCCTGGAACTTACTACCTAGACCAGGCTGGTCTTGAACTCAGAGATCAACCTGCCCCTTATCTCTTGAGTACTGGGATTAAAGGTGTACACCATCACATTTGGCCAATGCATGGAAGTCACAGATGTCAGCTCTCCTGCCCTTATGTGGGTTCCACGGACAGATCTCTCATCAGGCAAATGTTGAACCATCTCTTTGGCCTCCTATTTTCAATTCTTTTGGACAAAATTTGCTAGGCCACACAGTATTTATTTTTAAAACTCTGTTTTTACACGTATTTTTAGATTAAATTTTATGTTTCATGTAAGGTGTTTTGCTTGCATGTATGCCTATGCACCACTTGTAAGTCTGGTAGATGTCAAAAGAGACACTGGAGTTACAGCTGCCACAAGGGAAGAAAACTCAGGCTAGTTGGAAGAGTAGCCAGTGCTCTTAGGCACCAAGCCAGCTCTCCAGTCCCATTTATTTTAATTTAGTAATTCATGTGAGAGGAGCACATACTTGCCAGAGTGTATGTGGAAGTCAACGCTACAGGTGTTAGCTTTCTCTGTCCACTAAGCAAGTCCCAGGGACTCAACCTTACCTGATTGGCGAGCCTTATTGTCTCTTGTTTCTTTTAGTAGTCATTGTGGCAACTGTAAAGTGCCTTTATTTATATTTGAGATATTTAACCTTTGATTTGTATTTTTAAACACATTTTATTATGTGAAATATGGTGATGCACTCCCATTATTCCTGCACATGGGTGATGGAGGTGAAAGGATCTGTGTTTTAGGTGGCTCAGCACCAATACTGTAATTTTTGTTTGTTTGTTTGTTTGTTTTTCGAGACAGGGTTTCTCTGTGTAGCCCTGGCTGTCCTGGAACTCACTCTGTAGACCAGGCTGGCCTTGAACTCAGAAATCCGCCTGCCTCTGGCCCCCACGTGCTGGGATTAAAGGCGTGCGCCACCACCGCCTGGCCCAATACTGTAATTTTATGACACTTTCATCACCCCAGAAACTCTGCACCCTTTATGGGCACTTTCCTCTCCCTTGACCCACCTCAGTAGCTACCAACCTGCTTCTTGCCTCTGGATTTGCCAATTCTGAGATCCCAGTTAAACAGAACCGCACACCATGTGGGGTTTTACGACAGGCTTCTTTCACTTAATTTAACACTAAGCTTTTAAGAGGTATCATATATTAAGTTAGCTTAACATATTTAATGTAATTTTTAAAAACCCAAGAGAGCTATATGGAGCATGTATCTAAGGTTCTGTACATCAAAAGATCAACAGCCATTTTCTTCCAGGTCTAATAGTTGACCATAACATTTTATTTTTGATAAGACTTTCTGCTCAAAAACAAAATAAGGTGGGCAGTGGTGACACACACCTTTAATCCCAGCACTTGAGAGGCAGAGGCAGGAGGATTTCTGAGTTCTTTCTGAGTTTGAGGCCAGCCTGGTCTACAGAGTGAGTTCCAGGACAGCCAGGGCTACACAGAGAAACCCTGTCTTGAAAAAACAAAAAACAAAACAAAAAAAAAACAAACAAGAGGTCTGTGAGATGGCTCCATGGATCAAGGTTCTTGTCACCATGCCTGAAGAGCAGTCTGATTCCCTGGGACTTCTATATTTGAGGGAAGAGAACCAACTCCAATAAATTGTCTTCTAACCTCCACTTGCACACACTGGTGTGACTGCACAAGAATAAATGTAAAAGAAATATCAGAGCAAAATCAAGCAAACAAGCATGTACGTGTAGAGGCCAGAGCAGGATGTCAGGTGTTCTCCTCCATCCATGGCTACCTTACTGTCTTGAGACAGGGCACTTGTGGGGTGTAAGTAAAAGGTGCCATGTCTTTTCTGTCGAAGGGTTAAATGAAACAAAGCAAGTTACCCGCAATCTGTGTCTCCTTTGGTGAGGTTTGGGTTTGCACTTCTGACCACTGGGTCCTGCCTGTGGGCTTACTCTTCCTAGTTCTAGAAGTTCTGATCTTGGGACAAGCCCATAACCTAACATTCGTCTAAGATCAAAGTGTGTGCTCAAGATTGTGCCTTCTGCTCTCAAAACATACTTTCCTTATGAACAGTGCTGCTTTTGCTGTTAGCAGATCCCATAAAAACGTGAAGCTCTGCTGCTGTGCTTGTCTACATGGCTGGCTTGATATACAGCTGGACACCCTTCTGCAGAAGTAAACCTTTATGTTTTGTTCTTTGCACGGTGTGATCCTTTCCCTGAAACCTCAGATCCATTTCTAACATGTCATTTGGCTAGGCTAGCTGACTAGCATGCCCTCAAGATCCACCTATCTCTGTCCGTCTCCCCCAAATGCTAGAGTAACAGGGTAGAGACAGCCATGCCCAGCATTTAGGTAAGTGCTAAAAATCTGAACTCGGGTGTACAAGCACTTGTACCCACTCCAGCCCCATGCTTGTATATCCTCCCACCCACTACATCCTTTTTGTTGTTGTTTTGAGACAGGGTTTCTCTGTGTAGCCCTGGCTGGCCTCACAAAGATCCACCTGCATCTGCTTCCTAGTGCTGGAATTAAAAGTGTGCATAACCTCAGAGAAACCCTGTCTCAAAAATCCAAAAAACAAAGTGTGCATAACCACTGACCAATTATGTTTTTTTTCTTAAAAAGAAAAATCTCAACTGGCTTGGTAAAACAGACATACTTGTAGTACCAGCTACCCTGAGCTAAGGCAAGAAGACTGAGTTCCTAGCCTGAGTTCAAGTTCTTTGGGAAACTCTTTCCCAAGGTGGGGGGGTGGGGGTGAGGAGGGAAGGAGAGAAAGAAAGGAAACTAAGCTGGGGACGTAGCTTGTACAAGGCCCTGGCTTTGATCAACAATGGGTCAGAAGCCCAGCTCATTCTCTGCTGCATAAAAGTTCAATGCAAGCCTGGGTTATGAGACCCTATCTCAAAAACAAGCAAAACCCAAATATTTATTCAATAATCTATACAGAGCAGAAACCCATGAGGCCCCCACTGCAGAGAACATAATCTGACAGTCCACTTCCTAGGCCCCAGATTCCCGGGCAGGGTTCAAGTGGAAACTCATATCTATCTAGGTTAGCAACTGGTGCTTGGGCCGTTTTAAAAACAAACAACAACTACCACCCAAGGATGTTGTCATCAAGGTATCCCTGCGTAGCTCTGCCTGGATGCAACAGGTTTCCAAGACTGTGTGTAACAAGAGACAGGAGAACAGCTACTGTGGCATAACAGCACTGCCCTTGCAGAGAACACCAGTTCAATACCCACATGAGGTGGCTCCTGCAACACTCAAAAACACCACTGAAACAAATCTTGAATGTATCTTTAATCTCAGCACTGGTGAGGCAGAGGCAGGTGGATCTCTGAGTTTGAGGCTAGCTTGGTCTACAGATTGAGTTCTAACCCTGCCAAAAAGGGCAGGAGCGAAACATCATTAGCTGTTTAAATGTGAATCAATTGATAAAGTAAAAACCTCAGCCCTCTGGCACAGTACCATTTCAGGCACTGACAGACACAGGCAACTAGTGGTAGCCCCAATAATCATCAGAGAGGCAGAAACTCTTCTACACAGTCTTCATCTGAAGACCTGTGGTGAGAACACAATGGTTACTGGCTTCCCCAGGAACTCTGGGCCCATCAGAGTCACTGTGGCACGAGGACCCAGAGGCAGTAAGAATGATGGTCATACATGGCGCCTCATGAACCACACTTCCCACCCCAGCTGGGCAGAGGCCTCGGCCTATTTGTTGCTCCTCCCTGGACATTGTCAACCCCGCCTTTCTCAGAGGTGGGATCTACTGGAATGAGCTTGCAGAATTGATATAGAAGCAGATACCAAAGCAAGTGGAACTCAGGCTGCTTGAACAAAACCCAGGAAAATAGAAATATACCCCAAAGGCTGGACCATGGCAGAGGCCAACTTACACATTCATGTCTGTGAGCAGCACATGTGGCTCAGCGGTGAGTGTTGTCATCTCTCACTAGCCAACAGGCAGAACCCCATTCCCCACCCTCCTCCAGTGGTTATAGATCAAGAGACTTTGGTGTATGTCCCAGGTCTGCTCAACTCATCCAGGCCAGGAGGAAGAATCCTACCATACATACCAAAGCCAGAATGAGAACCTCCTGAAATATTAAATGCCTCAAATCCCTAGTCCTCAGCTCTAAAAGGATCAGAGGAGAAAAGGGGTCTATCAGCCCCGGAATGTAAACAGTGGGTGTTCAGCTGCAATATGCACTAACCCTACACTGCTCACTGGAACTTTGTCCTCTCTGTATTCATAAATGACATGGTCTTCCAAGAAAAGGTGGCAGGGAAGGATGTGGAGGCAACCAACCCCATGACAACTTGCTGCTTAGCAAATGCCCAGAACAGGGGAAGGAAACTTGAATACCCCGGGCCACCCTGTATCACGATCAGATACAGATCAATTATCTTTATAAGATCATCAAAAAAGGAACTCAGAGTACAGGGCCATACTCACATTCCAACAATCATGGAGATCTCAGAGATGCTCAGGGGTTCTGAGCAGCACCAAGTAACCCAAGAAAGGATAGGCAGGGCTGTCTGAGAGCTGGTCCAGGCTGGCACACAGGTGGTAGAATACAGATACCTGCTCTGCTTTCCTAGATGGGTAAGTGTGCCTCAAAGAGGCCAGCAGGACAAACGGCAATCTGTTTGCTGTGCTCGCTGTCAGTATGCTCAATTTTGGACAAGAATTCAGGTTACAGCTCAGAGTTTGATGTTCTTCATTACAAATACTGTTGTTTCCCTAGATTTAATGGAGTGGAGAGAAGAATCAACACACAAGCAGCTCTGTTTGCTCCTTCCCCCTCCAATTTCAGTCTAGATCAGGATTGTTCCTATCTACTTCACTGATGGAAAACTCTCTATGCTTAGTCATTAGCCCAAAGCAAGTGCTGGACACCAGACACATGGTCTACTATCTGAGAGGTACACTTTTCACTGTATTTAATTTTAACTTCAATGTAATTGCCACATATAGCTAGCAGCTACTGAACTGCTACAATAACTGTCACTCAGCTCTAGTATTAGCCTGTGTTTCTGGACTTAACAGCAAAGCAGGAACCAGTGCACACTAAGCTGACAACCAGCACAAAGCAGGGCCTTAAATACAAAATAAGCACCAGAGTATGCAGCCACTGGCAAACATGATGTCTGTTCAAAGCAATGCCCATTCCAGCCCTTACCACAAACCACACAGCATCCCCTTCGGTTTCAGCACAGGGCAGGCAGCAAGGTGTGAGCAACTCTGGAAGTGCTCTTAACATGAAGCTGAAATTTGAGTCAGCCCAAATGTGACATGGAACAAAGTCACTTAGGAGCCACAAACAACTTGTGTCATGAGAGCCAATAATACACTCAGTGCTCACAATCTATGGTGCTGAGCATACAATTATTCTGGCTTGCTCCACCCAGTCAGGCCACCAAGTGAGCAAGAATGGAGGTGTGCCCAGAAGTCAGTTTGCTGGCCAGGAGGGGGTTATGTTTCCATGCACTGCCTAGAGGGGGAGGCCTTAAGGAGATGGGATCCTGAGAATGAACCCTTTGGAAGGGCCTTCCCACAAATGCAAACAGAGGGTTAACCTCCAGTCACTAGAAGGAGGGCAGATGGCAACTCTCAAATCATAAAATCAGATGCCCCATTCCTGGCAGACATACAGCACCTGCATGCTTGGGTAGAACCTGGCCAAAGGTCACAACCTGAACACCCACAGGACCCAGGAAGACAATCTTAAGTAGTCAAGATGGCAGGTGAGAAGCAAATATCAGCTGCTCTGAAGAGAGTCAATTACTATCTAGCTTTATAGTGAATTCTGTCTGCATTTAAATTCCCTCAAAAGCAGCTGATGCATAATTACCAAGGCCTGGACTCATACTATGGGTGGTTGGCTGACAAACTGGTTTTTTTTTGTTTTGTTTTGTTTTGTTTTTGTTTGTTTGTTTTTTCAAGACAGGGTTTCTCTTTATAGCTCTGGCTGTCCTGGAACTCACTCTGTAGACCAGGCTGGCCTCGAACTCAGAAAGAACTCAGAAATCCGCCTGCCTCTGCCTCCCAAGCGCTGGGATTAAAGGCCACCACTGCCGGGCTGACAAACTGTTTTTAATTAATATCTGTTTCAAGCCAAAGGAAAAAAAAATCTCTATTTTCTTAGGTAGGCTAGCATGACTCCTGTCTCTTCTTGAGGCATGCATGTTTGGCCCTCTCAGTCCATGTCCAAGAACAAGTATGATAGGGTATGGTGGCCTTTATTACCAATGCTTGGGAGGCAGAGGCAGGGCTGATCTCTGTGAGGTCAAGGCCAGCCTGGTCTACAGACTGAGTTTCAGAACAGCCAGAACTGCACAGTGACTCTAATGACTCTACATACATGGCTCTAAAAATAAGCAAACAAAAATATTAAGAATATCTTTGTTTGATTCTGGATCTTCTAGGAAGGTTCTTCCCTTCTATTGGGCTGAAATTAAAATCCTGAAAGCATTCTTAGCGAATAAGGACGTAGAAAACAAGGTAACCTCTCTAGCTGTTTTTATCTGGCTGTTCTTATCTGTCTAAGAAATATCAAGTGGGAGTTAGAAAAACCATTCCTTGCCACTACTTTTCATGTCACAGTAAATGCAGAATGGATTATTTAGCATAACTGAACTCAAGAGTAAAAGTGGTTACCACTTCTGCCAAGCAGGAAGAAGAATCGTATGTGATGGGAAAGCGCTCTTGTAAGCAATAGCAAGGAACATGGGATGCATCAGTCAAAAAAGAACAACGCAGATTAGTTGACACACAACTTTTATGGTTGACAGTACACATTGGAAAAGGAGAAGCCAAACTTTCCTTTTTCTGACATCCACAGTAAAATGCGGAGGACTTAGCAAAACGGACTGGGCAGGTTAATCCAGTAGCGCCACCGATATACACCCACCTCCCCAAATTTCTTGTGGTTGAACAGCTTCTAGTAACCTATTAGCTAAAAATAATTCCCAGAAGGAAAAAGCTACAAGTTCAACATGAAACACGTCAACTACTCTTGTCATCCGGAAATCATTGGAGGAAACAAACCCCTAGCGCCCCCAAACGCATTCAGTAGGGAAGGTCACTATAAAGGACTTAGGGCAGAAGAGCTTGAAAAGAATCCTCAAAAAGTGGCGACGATTGCCCGCTCAGAAGGCGGCCAGGCACAGGCTCTTGGAGGCGCGCCCGGCACGCTGCCGCTCTCAGCAAACGCCCCTATATAGCACATCGCCCCGCGAAGCACTACCCTCCTCCTCTCCCAGAAGCCCATCCACGCCACACCAGGGGCCCAGGCCAAGAGGGCCACGTGCGCGAGCCAGTGGCCCAGAGCCCACACGCCGCGCGGTAGGACAGCGTGGCGGCCCTCGCAGCCACTCACCCTGGCTCACGGCCCGCCCGGCTGCGGGTCGCCGCCCCTCCTAGTCGCGCTCCCCTCGCTCCTGGCCGTCGCGCCGCCCCGCTCCTTCCACACCTAGGGCCCCGCAGACTGGGCTCCGCGCGTGGCGGGCACACGATCAGGAGTCGCGCGTGGCACAGAGGCTTCGCCGGCTCTTCGGTCGATCTCCGCCCGCGGTCGCGAGCCCAGCTTACCTCTCTCGGGAGCCACCGCCGCCCGGACCGAGACGCCTCCTTCCCCACGCGGCCATCTTGGAGACTCTCAGTTCGTCAGGGGCTGGAGCCGACGCGGCTCGGGGCGCGCGCGGGCCGAAGGGAAACGTAGTCCGGCGAGCTGCGCGTAAGCGGCGGGAGGTTGCGAGATGACTATACTGCCCACAATGCCTCACGCCGGAAGCCTGCCGTAAGCTGCCGCGCGCAAAAGGGCGAGGGGTGGGCTCCGCCTGAGGAAAGAGTCTCCGAGTTGCAAAGTACGAGTCGCAGCGCCCACCGACTGGGACGTCCTTGGGCGCCTAGAACGAGTGGCTGAAGGAGAGCGGAAAGAAAGCGCCTACCACTCCCAGAGCGCTTCGCGCGACGATCCCGCCCTCACGGCCTGAGAGGCCCAACCCTTGGCCTCCGCCCTGTTGCCCTTCACTGTGGCTTCGGCCGCTGTGGGCCTGCGTTTCCAAGTTCGCACACTTTACAACGACTTGAGCAGCTTAACCTCCTCCATTTCTGTCTTCCCATCTGCAGACCAGAACTCGTGCGCCTCCAGTCTGAAGGTTACCTCTGCTTCCGCAGTGTCAACTGCCCCCCTCTCCTGACCGGAACTTGCCGGGCTGTCAAATCCAGAGATTTTGATGGTCTGTAGATGTGCTTGACCTAAAACACCTTTTCTTCCCAGTCAGGTTTTATGCTTATCTGGTTTCTATAAAGTTCCCGGTTTTCACATTGAATATGCAACCCCGCCTCCAATTGTCAAACTCTAACACAATGCAAGCGTGGCAGAAGATTAGGGATGTGTAGAGAGACATCAAGAATACGGTATGAGGGGCAGCAGAGATTGTTCGGTGGTTAAGAGCACTGGCTGCTCTTTCAGGGGACTCTGGATCAATTTCTGGCACGTGGCAGCTAACAACAGTCTGCTGTTGCAGTAATGTCTGACGCCCTCTTCTGGCCTCACGACCACAGCACATGTGTAGTGCACAAAAACACCCAGACACAATCAATCAAAGCCATCGATAGTGCCTAGAATCCCTTCCCAGACACAATAAACAAACAAACAAACGCCAGTTGACAGTGCCTGGAATCCCTTTCCTGCCTAGGTTACTCAGTAACAAACAGCATGGAAGAGAAAAACTTGGCCTAGAGAAGGCAGGTAATGGTTAAGGACTTCAGTTTATGCATTTTCCCAGGTCACTATCCCATTCCCTACCTGAGTACCTTTGTAAATGTTTTAAGTAAATTGCCTCTATTGTTAACTATGCATCTCTGATACAATTCTTTGTCCTGAGACCCAAGAACCTATGAACTTACGCAGGTGGCCCCTGTGACTCACCCAGGAGGTAAAAATCTATGTTTTATCTCCCATTTCCCCCTTCCTTATTTACACTCTTTCACTTTCCCAGGAGTACTGTGGGAAAGCGCTCAGCTCTCTAGGAACCCTGATAATAGTGCAGGGGCATGCTCTCTTTCCCATCATCCTTTTCTTCTCTGTGTTTCTGCCACTATGTTGCCCTGTAGTCACTGCCTAGGGGATTACTGAACCCTCTTCTCAACCCTGCTGTAATATGAGCAAAAAATAATGTGCACTGACCAAGGGCAGACCGCCAAGCCCACGTTTAAACTGGGAAGCAGCTGGCTAGGAGGGTCTGCCTTTACTGGGAGGCCTTTGAAGATCTAGTGTTCTGGTGCCAAGTCTGAGACATGGTGGATCCCATTGGGGATTTATGTCCCTGTCTTTGTTTTGTTTCTTGTTGCTGTGATAAAAATACAAAAGCCACTTAAGGGAGAAGAGGATTTATTTGGCTCACACTTCGGGTTACAATCTGCAGTAGTTTTAATAATGGTCCCCATAGGCTCATATATTTGAATGTTTGATTCCCAATTGTACTGTTTAGGAAGAATGAGGAGGTATGACTTTTATTGTTGAAGGTGTGTCACTGGGAAAAGGTTTGAGGTTTCAAAAGCCCATGCCAGGCCCTGTTCTTCTTTCTGTCTGGTGATTGTTTCAAAATATAAGCTCTGGGCGACTGCTCCAACACCTGCCTGTCTGTTGCCATGCTCCCCACCAGAATGGTCATGAATTCACCCTCTGAAAGTGTAAACAAGCCTCTAACCAAATGCTTTCTTTTCTGAGTTTAAGTGTTCATGGTGTCTCTTCACCACAATAGAAAAGTAACTGACACAATCCATCGTGGCAGGGAAGTCAGAGCAGCATGAACGTGAGAGCACTGTCACATGACATCCACAATGAAGAGCGCAGGATAATGTAGTAATGTACGGTCACTCACTCACTCCCAGTTCTTTCTCTGCTGTGTATAGTCCAGGAACTCTTGCCACCCATAGTGGGTAGTCTTCCCATCTTTGTTAATTAGGATAATACCCCACATAGATGTCCCCAGTCCACCCTGACCTAGGCAATCCTTCACCGAGACTCCCTTTCCAAGTGATTCTAGTTTCTTTAAAGTTGGCAACACAAACAACTTTACCACTTGTAAATTTGACACACAAACATCACTTTAAGCCATAATCTTTTACTTAACTTCTTCTTCCCCAAATCTTAGGTTTAGTTCATAATACAAAATAACAAACCAACTTTTTGTTTGTTTGTGTTTTTGTTTTTCAAGACAGGGTTTCTTTGTGTAAGCCTAGCTGTCCTGGAACTCACTCTGTAGACCAGGCTGGCCTCTAACTCAGAAATCCGCCTGCCTCTGCCTCCCAAGTGCTGGGATTAAAGGCGTGCGCCACCACTGCCCAGTCCAACTTTTAAAATCCCAACAAAGTCCAAAGTCAATCCCAGCACTTGGGAGGCAGAGGCAGGCGGATTTCTGAGTTCAAGGCCAGCCTGGTCTACAGAGTGAGTTCCAGGACAGCCAGAGCTATACAGAGAAACCCTGTCTCGAAAAACCAAAACCAAACCAAAACCAAAAATGTTCAAAGTCTTAACAGTGAGCTATGATGATGATGATGATGGTGGTGGTGGTGATGATGTTGATGACGATGTATCATATACTGATACACAAGAAACATTTCTATTTCAAAGTGGAAGGAGCAGTGCATAGAAAGGAATGATCAAAACAAAGCAAAAATTCAGCAGAGCAAACACCAGGTCCTGAAGCTCTTTCCATATCTAGCATCTGGGGCTTGGAATTACGGTGGCGGCTATGGTCTGAAAAGCTTGGGTAGATCCACTTCTCAAGCCCTGCTCCTTGTAGCTCACCTAGCTTAACTTCTGGGCTAGCTCCACTCCACACCTGCAGCCATTCTTGGCAGACACCCCATGATTCTGGCACCTCCAGAGTATCTACTGCAGCTCAGGTTTCACCTTCACAGCGCCACACAGTGGCCACTCAGGAACTCTGACCCTGACACACAGTGTCTTGTTGGGGGCCGACTTTTAGCAGAAAGCGGCTATCAGCTTTGCAGCCATCTTGAGCCATATACCCTGACATGAGACTTGGATTACAATAGCCTACAACAGCTGAGCACACTCCGATAATCTTGGTTTAGATACCTTGGATGTGTGAGATTAAAGGTGTGTAACTTAAGAGTATGACTTAGAAGTGTAGAGATCAGATTTAGAGACAAGACCTAAGGGCATGATTAAAGGTGTAACTTAGAGGCGTGGCTTAGAAGTAAGACATATAAAAGGCAGAGGCAGACAGAGAATCAGACACAGCAGAGAGAAGACAGGTAGCAGGGCACTTGGAAGAGAACTTGGAAGAAGTAACTTGGAACTTGGAGGCACTAGGGACTAGGAACTAGGTACTAGGAACTCAAGACTTGGGACTTAGACCAAGAAGAGAGACTGAAGAATAAACGGGATTGAAACACACTGTCTGGTCTCCATTCTTCGAGTCTGACCTCACTCTCTCTCTCTCTTGCTGAACCCCGACCCTCGGACCTGAGCAGCAGCTTGGGCCGGGATACAGTGGCCGCCCCAACGTGGGGCTAGTGTGGACCCCAACAGTGTCTGGCTTCAGTGGCTTTCCATGACTTCTTCAATCTTGCATCTTTGCCCTCAAAACCAGTACTGCATGGATAGTATTGTCAAACAATGCTGCCAGCTTGAGGTATATATTCTAGCTCTCCTGGATCACAGCGATCAGCTTCTGTGTGCTGACCCTGAAGAAATAATGTCTGTTGACATCATGCAGAGTGCCAGGTTTCTCTTTAGTGACTCCATTCAGTCTCTTTAACAGTTATGGCTGCTTTGTTGTCTGCACTCTGAAATTTTAAGCTCGCCTACATACTTTACCTCTGTCAAAGAAATTAATCCATTATCTTTAAATTGAGCTTCACTCAAATTCTTTGGACATGACAGAATGAAAACAGATGCTTGGTCAACATACCACAAGAATGGCTCCTGGCACAGGTCCTGACACAGCCCTTGTTCCCCTGTGAAATCACATGAGACAGGCTTCCTCCACTGTGTTTCCCTCAACATTATTATCTTCCCAGCTCCCACCAGAATGGCCCTTAATCTCTACGTAGAGTTTTCAATGGATTTTTTAACCTAAAGTTCTATGTTCTTTGACACCCCTTCCATAAAACAATTCCAAAGGCCTAAAAGCCACATGTTCAGGTTTATCATAGCAGCACCTCCACTTCTGACACCAATTTTTGTCTTAGTTCTACTCCCTGTTGCTGGGATTCCCTGACAGAAGCACTCATCCGGTTCACAGTTCCTGGTTATACTCAGTTACAGCAGGGAAGTCCCAGTGAAAGGTGTTTGAGAGAACTGGTCACATTCCATTCACAGTCAAGAAGCAGAAGCAATGAATGCATCCTTCTGCTCAGTTCCTTTTCTACATCTATACACTCCACGATCCCATCCATGGGCTGGTTAACCCAGTGGGTAGCCTTCCCATCTCTGCTGGATAGTTTTATGTCAACTTACACAGGCTAGAACCACCTGAAAGAAGAGACTCTCAGTTGAGAAAATGCCTCCATATGATACTGCTTAGGTATTTTCTTTTCTTTTTTTTTTTTTTAAAGATTTATTTATTTTATTTTATGAGTGCACTGCAGCTGTCTTCAGATACACCAGAAGAGGGCACCAAATCCCATTACAGATGGTTGTGGGCCACCATGTGGTTGCTGGGAATTGAACTCAGGACCTCTGGAAGAGCAGCTTTTAACCTCTGAACCATCTCTCCAGCCCTACAGCATTTCCTTTTTCTTTTTCTCTAAAACATTACCCATCACATGACCATAGACCAAATTAGGGCATTCCCCAGCCCTGCCATGGTATATGCCTTTAATCCCAGTACTCAGGAGGCAAAAGCAGGCAGATTACTGTGAGTTTGAGGTTAGCCTGGTTTTGGTTTTGGTTGTTGTTGGGTTTTTTTTGGTTTTTCGAGACAGGGTTTCTCTGTGTAAGCCTGGCTGTCCTGGAACTCACTCTGTAGACCAGGCTGGCCTCAAACTCAGAAATCCACCTGCCTCTGCCTCCCAAATGCTGGGATTAAAGGCGTGTGCCACTACTGCCCAGCAAGGTCAGCCTGGTTTATAGAACAAATTTCAAGGCAGCCAAGAGCTACAAAGAGAAACCCTGTCTATAAAAACAACAAACAAACAAAAGACTTCATTTTCAGATGACTGTAGATTACATCATGTTGACAATTAAAACTAACCATTATAGCACTCCTGGAAATGGGCCAGTGCTGGGATAGAGTTTACTGCCGACCATATGGGCAATCAGATATGGGGTAGCCACATTGGTGCTAATAATAATAACACACATGTGGTCCTGCACTCCAATCCTTTCCTATGCTGCAGCCATTTTTCCTTTCTTCCTTTCATCCTTCTGTCTTTTTAGATGACTCAAGGGTAATGGGAAGGGTAACTGTGGTGCATTGAAAATGCTGACTCAGTTTCCTTCATGGTCCAACACCTGTTGGCTTCATATGCTGACCCAGCCAGACTGTTTCTGGCTGACTATGCTCCCTACTCAGCTAACACTATGATTTGTCTACTTCTGCCTTATACTGTAAGTGCTAACTCTTCCCTGTCTAATTACAGTAGGCAGTGCCACCCCTGAGGGTATGCAGATAATGCTTCAGCTAACAGATATTCCTTGCGCATTAGTGCCAAAGGAAAAAAAGCATCCCACCCATTTGGACTTTTAACTCAAAGGTGATTTAAAACAAAGAAGTGTTATTATTCATACAAACATGTCTTTTTCTGAATTTAGCCAGCTTACTAATTCAGGATTCAGTTATGTAAATTATTTATTTATTTATTCATTTATTTTAGGAGCTTCTTAGGAAAGCAACCTTTTCCCACTGTGATAAAAACAGACTCAGAGATGGGTGGTGGCTCACATCTTTAATCCCAGCAACTGGGAGGCAGAGGCAAGTGAATCTCTGTGAGTTCAAGGCCAGCCTGGTCTACCGAGTGAGTTCCAGAACAGCCATGTCTACACAGAGGAACACTGCCTCAAAAAAAAATCAAAATCAAAACAAAACAAAATTCTCAGAGATGCTCATAACAGAGAATAACTTTCAATTTTTGTGACTGGATCCTGGGAGAGGGACAATGTAGGCCATTGGCTTAAACCCCATTTGGGTAAAGAGTAGTCCCAGAAACATCTGAAATACAAACTAGAGCTTCTGATTTCCTATGGCTATTCTCAGACATACCAGAGGATGCTTTAGGGGTGTGAGGACAGGATGGTTGATTCCTGTTTAGGGTTGGAGATGGCTCTGTGGATAAAAGCACTTGTTGCCCTTGTAGACCAGGTTCAGTTTGCACTCAGTTTTCAGCACCCACATATATGAAGGATCTGACCTTCTCATCCCTGAGGATACCAGGCATACATGTGCTGCACAGAGGTACACGTAAGCAAAACACCAATACAAAAAAAATGTGGGTTTTGGGTTTTTGTGGGTTTTTTTTTTTTTTTTTTTTTTTTTTTTTTTTTTTTTTTTGGTTTGTTTTTCTTGTACCTCAATCTGTAGCTCAGGCTGGCCTCAAATTCAAAAGAATTTACTGCCTCCACTTCCAGAGTTCTGAGCCACCACTGCTCAGCTACAAACAAAACAACAACAACAAAAAAAAAACAAACTGAAGAAGAAAAGGAGGAGGAAGAGAAAGAAGAGGAGAAAGAGAAGAAAGAGGAGAAAGAGGAGGAAGAGAAGGAAGAGAAGGAAGAGGAGGAAGAGGAGGAAGAGGAGGAAGAGGAGGAGGACCACAATGAATGAAGATAGCATGGAGAACAGCTCTTTATCACCTTTTGGATTCCAATGCATTCCCGGGAATTGAAATAATGTTGATCTTTGAAAATATTTAATTTGTGTGTGTGTGCATGTGTCCTAGTGTATGTGTTTATGCACATGAGCGGATAGAGGCCAGAGGTAAATGTCAGGTAAGTTCTCCACTATTACTGCCATTTTATTTTTTTGCCATAGGGCCACTCAATGAATCAGGATGTCACCAGACAGCTGGTCAGAAGCTCCAGTAACCTGCCTGTCTCTGTTAGAAGTGGGCATCAGGTCTCCTGGAATGGAATCACAGATAGCTGTGAGCCACCTCGTGCTGGGAATCACACCCATCTGGTCAAATTTTAGAAGGAATATTAGAAAAAGTCCCTGTTGCCTTGGAAGTTAAATGCATACAAAACACACACACACACACACACACACACAAATATGTAGATGATTTGTTACTGTCAGTGGGTTTGTTTTGTTTTGGTTTTTTTTTTTGTGTGTGTGTGTGTGTTTTGGTTTTGTTTGGTTGGTTGGTTGGTTGCTTTTTTTGAGACAGGGTTTCTCTGTGTCCTGGCTTTCCTGGAACTCACTCTGTAGACCAGGCTGGCCTCGAACTCAGAAATCCACCTGCCTCTGCCTCCCAAGTGCTGGGATTAAAGGCATGCACCACCACTGCCCAGCTGTTACTGTCAGTGGAACAAGAGAATAAAATTATGAGCTCAACAGTTTAGCCCTGTTAAACTGTTAGAGACTTGGGGTTTCTAAAAAGTGACAGGGGCTGGAGGGATGACTCAATGGTTAAAAGCACATGCCATTCTTGAGGATCTGAAATCAATTCCCAGCACCCACTTTAGTCAGCTTACAACTGTAAATATTTTTTAAAAGAAGTTACAGTTTGAGAAACCAGGCCTTTAAAGGCTTAAAGGTAGACTCGAGATGGTATGATAAAGATAGTAAGAAATGCCTTACTAGAAATAGCTTAGTCAGAAACCCCACTGCACCTGATAACTAGAACCCAGTGACATCATTCACTCAAGATAACATGTGAATGCATAAGCAGAAAATTCCATGCCATTCCTACTTGACAGTATATAAAGAGATACTAGTCAAGAACCACCTTGGCTTGGAGAGGGGTTCTGAGAGAAGGGGTGTCTGGGAGCGGTGAAACAAACAGCTGGAAGTCAAATCACGAATCCAAGCTGGCTTGGCGGCTTATCTTCTGCTCAAGACAGCTTTCCAGACCACTCTATGTTCTGCTTTCTCTGGAGATCTCCAGCTCTCTGTGTTCTGCTGGAGACAGTTCTCCACACAGTTCTCCCTTCCTAGTCTAAAACTTCTCTGGATAGCTTATCTTCTTCAGATCATAGGCCCAGTCTTTTATTTTGTGTGTCAATCCAGCCATTTATTCCAGGTTTCCTTTTGATTATCCTATGAGTCAGCACCCTGTGACCGCCCCCAGCCCCTTAATTCTTAGGAGATTGCAAGCACATATTTTCTTTTAACATTGCAAAAAGAATTCAGAGATCTGCCTGCCTCTGTTAAGCACAAATGCTAAACTAGCTGGGCGGGACCCTGGCCTGAAGTTACAATTTCCACCACCCCTGGGCTCAGGACTCTGACTACCTTTGTAAGCATAAACAAAAATCTTAGTTAGGTGGGATCTCCTGTGATCACCACTCCCAAATCTCTTTATCTCCTTCCTTGGTGTCTTTCTGACAAGTTGGCTCACAGTGCAGCTGCCTCTGTTCCTTTAGATTCCTGAAGCCCTTTATACAATTCATATTGCATCCTTATTTTCTGAGAAATTATACATTTGTGAACCCATGTTTTTAGAGTTCTTTTCCACAGCCTTAAGGGTTGTCCTGAAGGTCCCAGTGTTTACCATTTGGCTGAGACATAGCCACACCTTTGTGTTGTGATTATGTTGGAGTCATTAACTTTAACAGGGAGGACATTCCTTGAAGAAGGAATGTAAAATATGTATATTATTATACAAACAAGCCTTCTGTCCACAGCAGCCATGGACACTGCGGAGGGCCACACCTGCTGGCCGTGTCGCAGGGGCAGGAGCTGTATCATCGTGTCCCTACCAAGGCCATGTAGGACCTAACAGAGACTAAGAGCACAGCATTGCTCTTCCCTCTTCAGAACTGCTGAAACATTGGAGAAATGCCACCTTGATCTACCCTGCTGCTGGAAAATCTCTTCTGGAATCCTGACCCTAAGGTCAGAGACTACTATTAAAAGAATGGACTGGATCTTCGGCTAAGATATGCCACACAGGTGAACAACCTTGGGGAGATAGGCTTAGAACCATAGCCTAAAAGTAGAATGTGAACCTTATGTGATATTAAACCTCGGCATAATAAGTGAGTCCAGGACAACCAGTGCTTTGTTATGTAAAGAAACCCTGTCTCAGAATATAAACAAACAAACAAACAAATGAAGCTTTTGTTTATTAACTATGCATACTTACCTTCTTGCTTGCTACAGAGGCCCGGCAGTTAAAAACACTGGCTGCTCTTCCTGAAGATCCCAGGTTCCAATCCCAGCATCCACCCAGGGCCTTCCATCAGGCATACAAGTAGTGTACAGACGTGCAAGACAGCAAAACATCCATATACATTAAGAAAGGAAAAGAAAAGCTAAAAGGAAGAAGGGGCTATATAAACATTTAGAATAGTCCATGCTTTAGGGGCTAATTAAAAGTAAAGAAAGAAATTAAATATTAAGGAACTAGTTACCCAGGTATTGGAAAACTTCCAACTGCCCGAGGAAACTGCAATTATCCAATCCCTAGGCACCAAAGGGGATACAACTTTGAAGCCCATAGAAACAGACTGGCTGATGAAATAACATGAGAAGCCATGACGGAATATCCCTCCCCACACCTATAACTATAACTGGAACTTCAACTGAAAAAAATGCTTTCATCAGACTGCTTGTAGGCAAGTCTTGGTGGGTTGGGAGAACATTTTCTCAGTTATGATTGATATGAGAGGGTCCAGACCCCTTGGGGGCAGTGCCACTCCTGGCCAAGTGTTCCTAGGTGTATAAGAAAACTAAGGGCTGGGCATATTGGTGCATGCCTTTAATTGCAGCACTCGGGAGGCAGAGGCAGAGGCAGATGCAAGTAGATCTCTGTGAGTTTGAGGCCAGCTTGGTCCACATAGTGTTCCAGGATAGAGATCCTGTCTCAAAATGAAACAAAACAGCAGCAGGGGGCTCTGGCTGTGCTTCCTGGACTTAGAGCAGCTTTACAGTCTTCCTCAGAGGTAGAACTTTTGGCCTCTTTGGAGTACTTTGTATTGTGTGATCATTTTCTTGGAACCCCAGACCCATTTTTTTTCTTTAAAATTTTGTTTTTACCTTCATTTATTATTTTTTGCCTGGGTGCACACATAGGTGGGTCAGAGGAAAACTTGCATGACCCAATTCTCTCCTTCCATCATGTGGCTTCCAGTCATCAGGCTTGGCACTAAGCACTGCTCTCCCTGGCCCCAGACTCATCTTAAACAAGGGTTTGGCTGTACTTAGCCACAGGGACCCCTAGGTATCCACTGGCCTCGGTAACTCTAAACTCAGGGCTCAGGGTCCAGAAAACTCTTATCTCTCTGCATTTAAGATGAGCACTGAAGGTATCCTGGTTAGTTCTTTGTCAACTTGACTCAAGGTAGAGTCACCGGAGAAAAGGAACTTCAGTTGAGAAAATGTCTCCATAAGACTAGCCTGTGGTCTATTTTCTTGACTAATGGTTGTGTTAATCCCTCAGGGTGAGAGCAAGATCACTACCATAATTTCGAGCCAAATTTGAAGCAAATTTGATTTTATTGGCATGCACCCAAGAGCTGACCAGGGACTGCCTCTCTAGTCCGGTTAAAGAGAACTGCCTCAAGTCCATTTCTTCACACACATACCTGCTCCCCACCCCCACTCTCATTTGTTTTGCTCTTTTGGTTTTTTGAGGCAAAGTTTCTCCATGTGGCCCTGGCTATCCTGACACTTGTTCTGTAGACCAGTCTGGCTTCAGAGATTCTACCTGCCTCTGCCTCCCCAGTGCTGGGATTAAAGGCATATGCCATCATATAGCTTTTCTTGTCCCCTTTTAAGGAGTAAAATCACAAGTAGTTACAAAGCAGGTTTACAGAAGAGAGCCAGGAACCAATATGGAAGTATAGAAAAATCTAAAACAAAACAAAACAAAAAAACAAACAAAAACAACAAAAAAACAACAAAAAAACCCCAATCAACCAGCCAAAAAACAAACAAACAAAAAACCTGAAAACAAAAAAAACAACCCAACATGTGGTTTCCATATGATTAAGGAGGGTGATTAAGGAGGATCTGGAAGGCCAGAGAGGGTCAAAGAGGGTCAAGGTGTTCAAAAAAACAACTGAAGGTCAAGGGTTGAGACAGGTCAGGCTCTAGGAAACAGACCTAAATCCAGCAACTTAGCTCTTAGAGTAAATGGAAACTTACTTTTAACAATACAGCATAAAGGCCTTTAAAATGGAGTCTGGCAGGTTCCTCAGTTGATGTAGGAGGGCCCAGCTCACTTTGTGCAGCAACACCATTCCTAGGCCACTGGTCCCGAAGTACATAAGAAAGCAGGATAAGCCAACCATAAAGAACAAGTCAGTGTTCCAGCACAGCTTCTGGTTCAGTTCTGGCACTGACGTCCCTCAGTGACTGTTACCCAGGATATGTAAGCACAAATAGACCTTCCTAGTCAGAGCCAAAGGAAACTGGGCATAGATGGCCAACTGTGGTGCCTCTTAGCACACCAAAAGAGCAGCTGACCCCTCGCACCCTCTCAGTACCTCTTAGAGTCTAGCTGGCTCCTCTCAGCTCTTCTCACCACTTCCCTACCCTCCCCCCCCCCTCTCTCTTTCTCCCTTTCCTCTCATGGTCCAGTTCAGTCTCCTGGTCATATCTGGTCTACTTCTCTCCCTGCTATGGACTTTCCCAGATGCCTCTGGCTATGCTCTCCCTCGTATCTATAATAAAAACCTTCTCCTCAGCCATACCTAGGAGCTGTCATATCTTCACTATATTCTCTCCCCAGTTCATTCTGGCTTTGGTGCTCAATCACAGCAATAGAAACCCTAAGACAAGAGGAAAGTGTGATGTGTGTGAGCCTCGGATACCTGGTAGCCTCGCAGTGGCTGGGAGATGTGCATTAGCCTCGGATACCTGGTAGCCTCGCAGTGGCTGGGAGATGTGCTTTAGCCTCGGATACCTGGTAACCGCGCAGTGGCTGGGAGATGTGCACCACCACTTTTGAGAAACTTCCCTCTGTCTTCTCATCAGAGTGCAAGGGGCAGGTGTGGATTGGGGTGGAATTGAGGGCCTCACATAAGCTAGATGAACACTTTTATCTTTGAGCCCAGTCCCCTGCTACTGTGTCAGAATGGGCTCCATCTGATCAGTAACCTATACTTATTTATAAGGAAAAGTCAGGCCACCTAAGTGGCACAGCTGTGAAACAGGTTGCTGACACAGAGCTATAAGGAGAGCCAAGGCAGTGTTTTAAGTCCTAGATATAGTTCCTCTTTTCTGCTTCTTCTCTCCCTGCCTAGGCATATAATGGCTGATGGGGAAGCAGGCTTTCAGTCTGAGGCTATACCCCTGCACACTGTGGCTGGACTGACTATTTAAATATTCTTAACTGTTTAAAGGTTTCCAAGGTGTGTTTTTGAATGTATTTTATAATACATTAAAGAGACTTATATACCACATTAATTGATACATGATCTTCTTGGTAGCACATGCCTTTGATCCCAGCACTGAGGAAGCAGAGACAGGAGGATCTCAGGCCAGCAAAGGCCACATAGTGAGACCCTGCCTCAAAAGGGGTAGGGTGGGTATCAATTAAGCAGTCCAGGCACTGATGGCATATACCTTTAACCCCAGCATTTAGGAGGCAGAGGCAGGGTGGATCTCTATGAGTTTGAGGACAACCTGGTCTACGGAGTGAGTTTCAGAACAGCCAAGGCTACACAAAGAAACCCTGTCTTAAAAGAAAAAAAAAAGCTTGATAAATCTATACCGCTTAGGGGCTGGTATGGCATATATATATATATATATATATATATATATATATATATATATATATTGAGAGTACTGGGATTAAAGGCATATGCCACTACCACCTAGATGATTTATCAAACTCAGAAATCTGCCTGCCTCTGCCTCCCAAGTGCTCAGGGATTAAAGGCGTGTGCCACCACTGCCTGGTGAAAATAAGATTCCTTAAATGTAAAAATGTAGATGCCAGAGATTTTGTTACACAGTTACTATTACTATTTTTGAAATTCCATGTTGTTTGTAGATGTAAAACAATGACCATGAACACATATGACACTGTATGAAATTTGAGTGGACCCAGTTAAAAGGATAGACCAAGTATAAAGGTTTTTGTGTCTGTCTCCTTGAGATGTTACACAGATTCAGTGACAAGAAAGAACAAGAGTGAAGTGTGATATGAAAAGTTATCACAGGCAACAGAGGGGGCATGCCCTTACAGATGGAAAGAAATGTCTCCATAGATGTCACAGTAAGCCAAAGTTTCCAATTACATCTTTTCATTATACCATTTTGTGTATGGGTGTTTTGCCTGCGTGTATGTCAGTGCACCAGGAGCATCCAGTGCACCCAGAGACCCAAAGATGGCGACCGATGTTAGTCCTGAGAAACATTTCCAGGACTGTCTGATTAAGCAAACTTTATTTAGAGGTGAACAAAGGACTGGCCAGAGGGCTGCCTCACCCTAAGTTGGGGCTTCAGAGAACAACCTCTCACTGGCTTTGGGGGTCCCTTTTATGGGGACGGATTAGGGAATGACACAAAACAGCTGCCAAGATAATTAGCTGTTAGTGCCTAGACTTAAAGAGTGGGGACTCAGGGTTCAAGGCTGCTCGTGGGGCAGATAATGTGATAGAAAGCAGCTGTCAGGATAATTGGCTGTTAGAAAGGAGGCTATAAAAATAAGTGCAGGAATGAATCATGTCAACGGGAGTCAGCGTCGTCAAGGTATCTGGGAAGATACATTTTCGAAGGCAAAAGGGCAATTGTAGATCACAGGTTTAGGAGTTTAGCAAAGCAAAAGGTGTGGGCGCACATTATGGTGTTACAAGTTCAGCATAGGTTAGAAAACATGATTTGTAGGCTACATTGGCTTAAGAAATAGAAACTTATTCTTGCAAAGTATGGAGACTTAATAACAATGTATAACAATGTGGCTCTTGTTCTGGTTTCACACAGATACCCTGGAGATGGAGTTTTAGACAGTTGCCAGCCAACATGTGGGCTCTGGGGATCCAGGCTCTACAGGAACAGTCAGTGCTCAGAACTGCTGGGCTATGATGCTATGGTGCTCCAGTCCTTCAAATGTTAAATCAATTTTTTTTAAAGCAGGGTCTCACTGTAAAAACTCTTGATTTTTTTTTTTTTTTTTTTTTTTTTTTGGTTTTTTGAGACAGGGTTTCTCTGTGTAGCCCAGGCTGTCCTAGAACTCACTCTGTAGAGCAGGCTGGCCTCGAACTCAGAAATCCACCTGCCTCTGCCTCCCAAGTGCTGGGATTAAAGGCATGAGCCACCACCACCCGGCAATATTTTTTTTTTTTAAATATGTAGTGCAACTAGATTGTAATTCCTGTGTTTGCTAGCATATGTTAAACAGAAAAATGAAGCTGGGTGTGGTGGCCCAAGCCTTTAGTCCCAGCACTTAACAGGCAGAGACAGGTGGAGAGATATAAGTTTGAGATCATCCTGGCCTAATCCCCTCTTGAAAAACCAAAGAAAGAGAGAGGGGGTGGGAGGGAGAGGAGAAAGAAGAAACCAACCAAGGACACACACACACACACACACACAGACACACACACACACACACCCCTCTTCCCTAATTGGACCAGGCAAACACTGGCCTGGCTCGTTTTCCCTGAACTAGACATCCTCTTCAATGGCCTCACAAGGAGAAAAACTTGAGGCCAGCAGAACTTCCCTGGAGGCTGTTAGCTTCAGAAAGGGCAATTAACAGTGAGTGTGTCCTTTGGAAAGCAGATGGGAAAAGTGACACAAGGTTCCTTTGGAAAGCAGAGAGGCTGGAGCAGCAGGGAGCACATATCAAGGGAGGGCAGGGGAAAGGGGTGTGGTGTGCTGGAGAGTGTGCCCATTGCTTAAGAGTACATACTTTTCTCTTCCTGAGGACCTGAGTTCTATTTCCAGCACACACAATAGGTGGCTCATAACCACCTGATAAAAACAACTCCTTAAGACAGAGAGTGCCAGGCAGTGGTGGTGCACACCTTTAATCCCAGCACTTGGGAGGCAGAGGCAGGTAGATTTCTGAGTTCAAGGCCAGCCTGGTCTACAGAGTGAGTTCCAGGACAGCCAGGGCTACACAGAGAAACCCTGTCTTGAAAAACAAGAAAACCAAAACCAAAACCAAAACCAAAACCAAACCAAACCAAACCAAACCAAACCAAACCAACTCCTTAAGAAGACAGAGAGCATGGACATGCCCATGCTGATGTGTTTTGGATCCAGAGAAAGTTGCTTGGGATAGTTTCATCAGTTTTTATCCCAAGCAAGGTTAGTTATCCCAGCAAACAATCCACTGTTTGTTCAAGAACAAGATGTGGAGCTCTCTACCTTTGGTGCCTGAGGCAATCATCAAGCAGTAAAGTGGGTCCTTGGCTAGAAAATGAAAGCTAAATAAATAAATAAATAAATAAACCCTGACTTCTAAGCATCAGTCACCTAATAATCAGTAGTCATGAACTATACCAACATTGCTCTGATAGACCCCAGATGAGTTTTAATTTACAGAGAGCTTTCAAGATGAGCTGTTTCAGTAAAGCAGGCCCAGAGATTTAGTAAAAGAGATTATGATGTGTGTGGACCTTGAAGTGGCAGAATTGATGCTACAAGAGATTTACTAAACTTTTTTAGGAAATATGAACTTACACAAAATATAATGTGGCTCTAGGAGCTCCGCCTCCAGGGTGACTGGAGGGTAAGCATACTGACCAGGCCCGTTAGAACTGGAGGGATGAGAGATTTGTACCAGAATTGAAGTTTGGGTTGTCAAGAAAACATCTCTGCTAATGTTTGTCCCCCAAGATTGACCTTCAATTAGGCTCCATTCCATACAAAAGGAGACAACCACTTTTAGGTCTGTCCCATATCAAAAACCATGCTTCTAAAAGGCAGCTCTAGGGGGCAGCACAGGGCCACAGCAATCATTAAGTCTTGGTCAGTCACTAAGTTTCCTGTGTTATATTATCAGGAAGAGCATCATTCTCCCAGGTGGGCAAGATGAACCTGGATCACAAGTATCCTAAAAGAACAAGATTGATGTGCTCAAGACATAATTGAGGGCTGGGTTTGGTGAGCACATGCCTTTAATCCCAGCACTCAGGCAAAGGCAGGTGGATCGTTGTGAATTCAAAGCCAGCCTGTTGTACATATGAGTTCCAAGACAGCCACAGTTCTCTAGAGAGAGCCTGTCTCAACAAGAAAGAAAGACTCCTAAAAGGCTGGACGGCAGTGGTACACACCTTTAATCTCACTGCCTGACCCAGCTTTTTATTTTATTTTATTATTATTTTTTTTTCAGAGCTGAGGACCGAACCCAGGGCCTTGTGCTTGCTAGGCAAGTGCTCTACCACTGAGCTAAATCCCCAACCTGTGACCCAGCTTTTTAAAAATTTATTTTTAAACCGGGCGGTGGTGGAGCAGCCTTTAATCCCAGCACTTGGGAGGCAGAGGCAGGCAGATTTCTGAGTTCGAGGCCAGCCTGGTCTACAGAGTGAGTTCCAGGACAGCCAGGGCTACACGGAGAAACCCTGTCTCGAAACCCCCCCCCCAAATTATTTTTAATAGGGGGTTTGTCTCTGTGTGGGGGCCGGTGCACATTAGTACAGGTGCTGCAGAGACCCCTGGAACTGCAGTTACAGGTGCTTGGGAGCCACTTGATGTGGATCCTGGGAACTGAATTTGGGTCCTCTGGAAGAGCAGTAACTGCTGAGCCATTGTGGATTTTTAAGGTGGGTTCTGGGTAAAAAGTTTTTGGTTTGAAATTCAACAAAGACCCTGGGCTGGGCTAGGCTGCCCATTTAGGTAAAAGGTTCATTATTTGAGTTACTAATGCCATGGACAGACACATGGGTAGCCTCATGGCAGGGACTCTGAGGCAAGTTCAGGAGCAAGAGGCAGAGTAGGAGGTCCCTTCACACAGGTCTCAGGAGAATAGGGAGGTTTCATGCCATGTGGTTGATGAGTAGATCACAGCATAGGTCTGTAGTCAGGTTGTGCCTGATGCTTGGGGTAAGAGAAGGGTCAGGAATCTAAATCCTCGAGGAAGGATGAGAGAGGAGTCGTGGTGCCCTGGATGACGTCTGTGGACCTACTGGAGTCAGCGGCCTGAGCTTGTTAACTTCCATGAAGATATGAGATTGGTATCTGCTATTCTCCTGGCAGCTGGGCATCTAAAGAGCATGTTAGAGGGCCACAGACAGACAGGTTTTGGTAGGGGGGTTGATATTTCCTTTACAGCAACTCTAGGAGAGAGGTTGCTGCAAGTGGGCGTGACTTGAGTACCCCCTAGCTCCAAACTAACACTGAGGATCCAAACTCAGGTCCTGATGCCTGTGTAACCTTCATCCATGGTTCCACTGCCCAAGTCCCAAGAAGAACTTTCTAAAACCTCAAGTGGATGTTTCCTCTGCTCAGAAAATCCCTGCCATACTGCTCTTACTCTAGGGTTGAAATTCAAGGAAGCCAGTGCAGTCCTTACTCAATCCTACCCCTCGGTTCCCTAGTCGGCTGCACTGCTGTTCTATTCTTCAGATCGCACTGTGTGTTCTGTCTCAGGGTCTTTGCACATCCTGTTCTCTCACCCTGCGATATTCCCTCTAGATCTTCTCAGTTTGTTCTTCCCACATTCTGTCTTGTGTTCTCTAGTAAAATCCAAGCTATTTTCCTCAATCCAAATAAAGGGTGGAGCATGGGTGGAATGTGCACCATTAAGTTCATATCACTAGAGTGAAGGGGGAGGGCCCACAATGGCTGAGGCCTCAGCGGTGACAGAATCCCAAGCACATGAAAGGCCCCTTCGAGGACAGACCTGAATCTCCCACATTCTGTTTTCCTTGGGATCAAATCTGCCCTAAGAGCAAAGGTTTTGGAGTTCTGCCCAAACAGGTTTGGGACCCCAGGCTTGCTTTGCAGCTACAGGCTTCCTGGAGTCCTTAGCAACAAAGTATCTTCGGGAATTTTGGGAAGTTTTCTTTCCAGTAAATTCTGCTTGTGACCACACCTTTTCTAATGCGACTGTAGCAAGCCTCACTACTTTACTTCCTGTCTCCCATATTTCTGTTTCAGTGTAGGAAGTTGCTGTGGAGTGTGTTTGATCCCTGCTGAGGGCGGAGGCTTCTGTCCACAGCACCTGGGAAGTGAGTCCTTTGCAATCTTTTGCAAAATTAATTAATTAATTTTTAAATTTTACGTTAATTTTGCATTAGTGTTTTGACTACACGCATTATGTCTGTGAGCTGGTAGGCCAAACTCTCCCTACCCTCCTTTCTTACTTACACCTTGTAACTTGCATGAGCCACTCACCCATCTGCTTGTTTACCCATAAACTCACCTGTCTGTCTGTCCATCTATCCGTCCATCCATCCATCCATCCATCCATCCATCCATCCATCCATCCATCCATTTGTCCATTTATCTACCTGTCCATTCCCTCATCCATCCATTTACCCATTTGTTTACCCACCCAAGCATCTTTTGCGCCTGTCCATCTACCCACCTTTGCATCCATCCATTCTTCCATCTGTCCAGTCATCCATCCATTCTTCCATCTGTCCAGTCATCTATCCGATATTCCACCTAATAGATATTTTGTGCACTATGTATACGCTGTGCACTGATCTAGACACTGTAATGTCTTCGTAAGTGAAAGAGAAACAATCTGTAATGTGTAGTGCTTGCCTTCAATCAAAGTTATTTGGGAGGCTGAGGTAGGAGGATCAGGAATTAAAAGGCCAAAACAAACAAAGCATTTTTGAGGCCAAAAAGTTTAAGATTATGTCACAAAAACAAGGAAAACAAAGCCCAGAAGATGGAAAACGGGTTCCTCCTGCCAGGTAACAAAAGTGAACATGGAGTTGGAGGGGATCAGGTTGGTGAGACTCGATGAATTCCTGAGTTAGGAAGAAGGGCATAGGCTCTATGAGGGTTCAGCCCCTCACTGTGCTGGAATGAGGAGCCTTCCTGGCATCCACAGTGCTATGAGCTTCACCATGACACTCGTGCTGCCAGCTCTGTCCCGGCTTCCTTACCATGAATCAAAATAAATCTTCCCTCTGTTGTTTCTGTGAGATACTTTGGCCATAGTGACAACTGATTACATGTGACAGGCTGCTTTTCAGAGTTCACACATACTTTTTTCCATAGCTAGCAGATAAAAATGCCTAAACTTTGATTCTCAAAGAAGATCTCAAATTTGGGGCCAGCCTGGGGTACATGATGAGATCCTATTTCAAAAACCAACCAAACAAAAGCCATTCTGGACACTGTAATACATGCCTGTAGCTTCAGCACTCAGGAGGTAGAGGCAGGGTTTCTCTCTGTAGCCCTGGCTGTCCTGCAACTTACTGTGTAGACCAGGCTAGCCTCAAACTCGGAGATCCATCTGCCTCTGCCTCCTGAGTGCTGGGAATTAAAGGTGTGTGCCACCACTGCCTAGCACATCTTTTTTTTTCATGCATGGCTCATTAGGCTCCATTGCCTCGAGGCCCATGGTAAGGATGGATGTAATAGCATTTGGTGACTTAGAGGTGGCTGCTCATCTCTGTGGTGCCAGAAAGCAGACAGGAAGGGGCCAGGGGCAGATATCTTCTCCAAGAGTATATACCCCAGGTATCTAACTCTTACTGGCTCCACCCTGAAGAGCCTCCCTTACCACCCAATAGCACCACAGGCTGTGGACCAAGCTTTTAACACACAGACCTTGAGAGCAGTCCAGATCCACACAGTAACACATTTCCTCGATTTCAGCCACTAGAGAGGCTCAAATGTCCTCTCAGTCTCACAGCATGCCTGGTTGGAATTCCCTCACATTTTTCCTGCAGGAGGGTGACCTTCAGGAACAAATCTTCCAAGCTCTTGGTCAGGCCTTGTGGATCCCATCCCTTCCCTAATCCACGTTTACCAAATCAGTCTCCACCTAACGCGATACTTCCTGGCTCAAGTATGCTCCCTGGACCCTTGAGATAATTTGCTCCCGACGTGAAAGCTTGGGCTTTTGGTCCTGCTGGAATCTCTGCCAGGTTTGCAGTAGTGATAGTGGGTGAACTGATCCTCCTCTAAGGTCTGGCTTTGAGGCCCATTAGTCTCTGGTTTTCTATTGAGGTTGGTTGCTACGGATGGAACCAAGAACCTCATGCATGCTGGGAAATGCTCTATCCATCAGGCCTTGACCTATCAGCAGACTCAGGATGTGCCTCTGCTTAATCTGATTGTGTGGGCTGCCAGCTCTCTGTACACCATAAGGGGCTGCTGGCCTGTAATCCACTCATCAGAGCCTTACCCAGTTCATCTTCAATTCGTGTTTTTTGTGGACAAGAGTATTGTACTCCTGGAATTTGTTCATCTGAGGGAGAGAACACTCAGAGGCCGCGTGATTATGGTGTTGATAACTCTATCCCCCCAGCCTTGTGTAACTTGAGAACTTTGAGGATTTTAACATTTTTAGAAGTTCCCGAACCTAAATCCCACATTGTGGAACCCAGGAATGATCCCAATGCTGGGGAAAATGGACCCCTAAAACCGCACATGAAGTACAACATATACCAGAAGAGTCATGCACTGAAGTTCTGAAGTTCTGTGCCCCCCCCCCCCCCCCCCCCCCCCCCCGTGCAGTGGAGGCGCAAAGTATGTCATGAGTGCTAGCTCTGCCCTTAGGCATGGGTTAACTATTACTGCATTGCTATTGTAACGGGTGTCTGGACACGTTCCCTTGCTCTTCTGCTGTCAGCCACAGACAGTGCAGCAAAAAGCCAGGTGTGACCCTTGACCTAGGACTTTCTAGCCTGAGGAATCCTAGAACCAATCTGTTCTTTACAGAACATTCAATCCTGGTTCTGCCGCGACACCACATGGTAGGCTAATAAATGCCACAGCGATCACCTGCTTTGAAGGCAAAGCCTAAAAGACCCGATGGCCACCCCCTGTGGCAATAGCCAGGGCCTCCCAGCTAGATTAGGGTGCACTGACTGATGGCAACACTGAAGACTGACAGAAACACCACTGTCACTGTTCTTCCCAAGGGACCAAGAAAAAACCAGAGAGCACCTTTGACAACCAGAAAAGCATCTTTAATATCTTGAAGCCATAGGACACAGCTGAAACCCTTAAATGTGATTCCCCGAGGCTGCAGTTAAAGGTTCAAACCACAGCCTCACAGGATCTTGTGTATGAAACTTAGGGCAATGAGCTGGACGCAGGACCCTGAGACTAGTAAAAGGACGTGTGGGAGGATTTGAACCAGCCCAAGTCCTGATCTGAGGAACGATGGGGGAGTGGCCAGGTGCTCCAGGGGAGTGTTCCTGTTCATAAGCCAGACTTCTAGATGCTATGTACCTTGCAACTCAAGACAGAGCCCATCTCAGCCCTTAAAAGGAATAAGAAAATTTCTAAAAACTTTATGTATTACTGAGGTCATCTGTTTCCCAAAGTGGACATTTGACCACAATACACAAACTGAGAACTATCTAGGGGTCAGGGTCTGGTTTTAGATGCTGGGCTGTCTAGTTGTGTGGGTTGCAGGTTGGTGACCCTCTTATTCTGACCCTGTCCCTTTGGTGGCAGGACAGGCCCTGTAAGTGGTGTCTCTTGGGATCTGCATGAGAATTAAGGTGGGGATGAGGCCACAGAGCTTCAAACCGCTGTGCCTCACACTTCTTACACTAGCTACTCCGGCCGGCCCTCGTGGGTTAGGGCCCCTGTGAGAGGGCTGCATGAGCAGAGTCCCTGTGCTCCTGTGTTTACCAATATTTCTGTCAGGAACCCCCAAATGACCAACTTCAGGGCAAAGAGCAGCTCACATGTCAGGCTAGTGTGGCACCATGACCCCCTCTAGGAATCTCTGTAAAGTTGTGGCCCAGCAATGAGGAGTGTGGCCTCTAGGGTAAAACTATGAGGTTCAGGTAGCTGTGAGTGGGGATACAGATGGCAAAGTTCTACAGACCTGGGCTGGGATGCTGATTGGCACTGTTGAGCTGGGAGACCTGTCAGGCCATGGCAGCCTTTGGAGCCTAGGCTCCCCTGAAGTGGAGCTGTCCCACTCTGCAGGCAGTGCTGAGGATCAAGAAATAGGTCGGGCACCAAGGAGGACCCCTTCCTATACAACCTATTTTGCCCTGTTTCTTCACTCTGGGGCCCCCTGACCTCGCTGTGCTTTAGTCTTTTGTCAGTGACGACCGGGATCATTGCAATGTGTTCAAAAGTCAGAAAAGTGAGGAAATGCAGGTCCCAAGACTAGCCTTGGCCCAGATACTACTGGTGGCAGGTTCAGAGTAGGAAAGGCACATGAGTTACTGCCTGTGTAGACTGGGCAAGGAAAAGAAACCCTAGGGTACGATCCGAGCACAGCACAGACCTACTGAAGGAACATGAAGTCTAGAGTGGCCAGTGCCTAACCACAGGCTCCTGGAGTGATTCAGAACATGGAACAGGTGCTGGGGAGCAGGGGGAGGCAGATGGGATAGCACCAGAGTGGCCCAGTTGGGCAGTATTGGCCAGGAGGAAGAGGCAGAGATATAGTTATTGCTACACCGAGAGGCTGTCAAGCCTCCGGGGCACGGTCTGTGGACTTTAAGGCTGCCAGGCAGTGAGGAAGGCTCAGGCTACGCTTCAGGAACTTGAAACAAGCCCACGGAGGAAGCCCAGCCACTCTTCTTGGGTCATTCAAGTACTGTATTGTGGACACACTGCCACCACAGCTGTCAGAGCAGTCAGTAATGTCTCCCTAGGGGCCCAGGGGTTTCTCTGGACCCTGAAGAGTCCCTGTCAGACAGAATGGAGTGGCAGAGAGGGAGGCAGGAGTGAGTAGTATGCTGTGTTTTTCTGGAACTCTAGGAGGCTGGAAAGGACAGGGTAAGAGCCAGAGGAGCAGGAGGTAGGGAGAGGTGGAGACCATAAGGGTCCGTGCCCATGACTGCAGTGGCGAGTGAGGCCCAAAGGTTCTGAGCTTAAGACCTCCCAGCCAGGATGCGTAGCCTCCTGGTCCAGATTTCAGTACTCTTGCAGAGTGGGCAAGTGTCTGTGCACAGGTGTCTGGAGTGACCTAAGCAGTAGTGGGCAGATGGCCAGAAGCTAGGAGTACAAGAAAAGATACAAAATAGATTCTGTGTATCACCATCTCATCCATCTCAAAGGTGACCCACAAGAAAGGCTCTGGGAAGTGCAGCTGAAGGCCAGAAGACTGAGGGTACTGGACTGCTCAGTAGACCACCACTAACCTCTGAGTTGACCCCTGCAGGTGAATACATGGGAAGGCAGACCCTCTGATAGGGACCTTGTTTTCTTGTAGAACCCACATAAGCCAAACAGTGTGGGTACCAAAGAGAGGAGGGTGTCCCCTGTCACCTGCCCTGTCTCTTGTGCTCATGTGCTGGTACACGCACTCACAAATGGGCCTGGGCCAGAACTAAATCCGCTGCTCTCACAAGCCAGGAGCGGCTGCTTCTGCCGCCGTCCCACTGCCTGTGCCAGGGCACGGAGTCTGAGACAGAGAAAGGCTTAGCACTGGCAGTGGCTAAGGCTTGGCACCTCCACCTTGGGACGCTGGCACATAGGGTTCCTGTTGTTCTTCTTGGCTCCAGGAACACCCTCCTCATTTGCGGGAAGGACACACCAGGAGGTGGTGAGAGGGACTCTACGTCACCCTCCTGCTGATCAGAGCAGGGACCCAGGAGCCAGGCCAGAGGGGATGTGCAGCTGGTAAGAGGACCACCTCAGCAGAGCTGGAGGATCTCTGTGGGGAGGGGGCTGCTTGGCCTGCCCTTCATCCCACTCTGGATTTTCACACGTCCACAGCCAGCAGCTGGTCCCCAGAATCCTGAAGGCTGCAGACGAGTGTCCTTGGAAAAATAACCCTGAGCCAGTCCCCATGGGAACAGGCTCCTGAGAGCACATGAGCTGGCTAAGGCCCACACAGAAGGCCCACAGGGTGCATTCCTGCACACAGTGGCCAGGGTCATGGCTGTAGGCGCTCCAGGTACTGTGGCAGGGGGTTCTCCTTGACATACTTCTGGATGTACCAGCAGGTGAGGTGGGCCCTCAGGTCTTCCTCCACCACGAAGTCCAGGGCAGCCTGAGTCAGCAGAGGGAAAACAGCTGTTAGAGGAGCAGCTTGCTTGAGGAAAGTGGCCCACTGGAGCCCAAGAAGACTGGTGGTCACCAGCTCTCTCTGTTACTGCTCCAGGTTCTCCATGTGGCTACCCTTCCCACTTTGCCTAGGTCAGCGTCTTTAGTTCCCTCCCTGGTAACTGAGTTAATGCACAGATTGTCCAGGTCCTGTATGGCAGGGCATGAGGCCCAGGAAGCCCCACAGGGAGGGTAAAGAGGCCTATTTAGGAGAGCCAGGAGCAGGGAGTAAGGGAGGGAGACAGGATTGGGAAACCCGTGTAGAGCTCTTCTGTGAGCACAGGGGTGAGGGTTGCACCTGAAAATCATTCTTTTCTCCACCTGTACTTGGTCCTCAGGCACCCTGGAATTTTGAAGTGCTTGGGAGAGGCAGGTGGAGACAGAGGACCAGGGCATGAAGCCACTAACTTGGACACTCATCTACTTTGCATCACCAGGGCTACCTAAGCAAGTACCGCATGCCAAGTCCTAGTCCCAAGGCGGAGTCAGGCTGTGGGGCCCCTATGCTCAGAACAGTGGCTGCCTGCCACAGAGGGCCTGGGAGCACCATAAGCGGTATCCAAAGCTCTCCCACTGCCACTGCAAACTCGTGGCCAGATGGGCCTGTGAAACTATGCGGTGGTCTAGAAGCAAATCAGAGCTAACCACCAGTCTATCTTCTCTGTAAGGGAGGGTGATAGCTGCACCCTGGTCTGCTGCCCATCCTACCTTGGCCAGGTGCTTGGCGATGCCACGCCCACGGTAAGCATCTGGGACCTCTGTGTGCTGCAGGTCCACGATCCGCTTGCCCACATACTCATAGAGCAGGACAGCCCGGTCATGACATCCTGGAGCAGAGACACAAACAGTTGAAGGGAGGACTCCAGGGGCCCTTGGGGCTTCCTTATGTCCCAGAGTAGGGACATGATAGCATTCCTCAGAGGGCTATGTGTAGCGTTCAATGGGGCACTCTCTGCAACAGGCTGGTGCCAACAACACTCTACTACCCACAAGTCCTTGCTATTGTCATTCCCCTCAGCTAAACCCCCATTCTAAGGTCCAGCACAGGACACGACAGAGCCCATCAAATCCTTGACTTCAGTGGAGGAGGAGGAAGAAACAGGAGGCGGTATCAGCTAGAGCATAAGACTTGCCAATCTCCCAACCAAGACCCAAGCTAAACCAGAGTTCACTAGGCGCAGGAAGCAGGAACAAATAGGTACCCACCCTCCCAGCCTTATCAGGACAAGAGTTTACCAGGCTACCAAAAACCCTGCTGGCAAATGTGACTGGGGAAGTTGCTCCAATCACAATCTGTAGTTCTGTCTGTCTACCCATCTATTCAATATTTATTGAGTCACAAACACTTTTGAGGTGTTGGGCGTACAGTAAGGGACAAGGATCTGCCCTCATGGCTAAGAGAAACAGGTGAAGTGAGTAGTCTGTAACATTCAGTAGATGGGAAACAGTTGTGAGAGATGCTCTAGCTGGAACACCTGTGCAAAGGTTCGGGCTAGGAACCTTTACGGGACAGCAAGGATGCTGGTGTGGCTAGAGTGGACCAAGGGAAGGGGAAGGGGCATGGTAAGTGCTGTAGCTTCTTAGCTGTGTGACCCAGGTCCTCAGCAGAGGGTGAGAAGGTAACTTGACGTTCTACAGAGTCCTCTTGCTGCACCAATACTCTAGGGCAGAAGAGTCCAGCGGCCTGAGTCCCAGTGGGAGAGAAGGCCAACTTCTCTCAAGGGGTCCTCTTTGGAGGACTTGCTGGTAGTTGGGGTGCTCAATGAGAAAAAGAGGCCAAAGGCAAACTTAACATTTTTTATTTGAAGGGATTGCCTTGGTATGGAAGAAATGTTCAAGCCGGCGGGGGAGAGGGAGAGCCATTATGGCAGCAGTTGCCAGAGGACTCCAGGACAAAGCCCATTGGCTGGGAAGGGCACAGATAAGGGAAGAGCAGAGGAAGAACAGGTGCAGGCAAGGCAGGAGAGGCCCTGGAGCCAGATGGGATCACAGGACTCCCTAGCAATAGAATAAAACATGTCAACGTCTGTCTGTCTGTTTTTTTTTTAGACAGGGTCTCAGGGAGCCTAGGTTGGCCTAGAATTTGAATTTACTAAAGCTGGTCTTGGTTTGTTTATTTATTTTAATTGTTATGAGTATACTGTAGCTGTCTTCAGACACATCAAAAGAGGGCATTGGATCCCATCACAGATGGTTGTGAGCCACCATGTGGTTGCTGGGAATTGAACTCAGGAAGAGCAGTCAGTGCTCTTAACTGCTGAACTATCTCTCCAGCCCCAGAGCTGGGCTTGAATGCTCTTCTTTCTTTTCTTTTTTCTTTGGTTTTTCTAGACAGGGTTTCTTTGTGTAGCCCTGGCTGTCCTGGAACTCATTCTATAGATCAGGGTAACCATGAACTCACAGAGATCTTCCTGTCTCTGCCTCCAGATTGCTAGGATCAAAGGTGTGTGCCACCACTGCTGGGCTAGATGATCTACTTTCTCAAAAGCAGATTGTACCACATATTTTAACTTTTAAACAAGCTGTGTTTTACACGTTCAAACTTTCATGTGCCAGAGAATCAGCTCCTAAATGCTGCACGGGTTCCCTGCCTGGACCAGGCGTTGTCACGGACGACAGGCTCAGTAGAGATCACCTTCCATAATCACTCCAGGAACCTTCGAGGGTTCTGTCCTCAGTGTCCAAGTCTCCTGCAAGTTCCAGGAGGGAGACTATGACTCATGTCATTTCCACAGGTAGAATCCTGAGATCCAAGTCATGCAATCACACAGGGGCTGGAGGCAGAGTGCAACCCAGACCTCCCCTCTTTGAACTACGTGTCTTAGCTCCTTCTTTTCTTCTGAGACAGGGTCTCACTATGTAGCCCAAGCTGGACTAGAACCCAGAGTGTTGCAAATTATGGACATGCCTCACCTCAGCCAGCCAGAGAGCTTTGTTTATGGACCATGCCCTCTTCTTCCCACCTCCAGACCTAGAATGCCATCTCCCTTCTCAGCCAGATCTACAAAGGCCATGGCCTCCCCCTGTGCTGAAACTCCTTCCATAGATTGAGTTATTTTGGGGCTGTGCCCAAGGCCCAGCTGTAACCTCCACAGCCATCCCCTATAGCTGCAAGACATGGGACCCAGGTCTTGTTCTGTACTTGTTGGGGTCAATTAAGACACTGACTGCCCACTATGTTCTGGGTGTGTTTGGAATGAACAGAACTGACTTCATACTCCTTCACATTTTAGTAAGGGACACAAATGACATGAGTCTCAGGAGATGGGCTCAGAGAGAAGAGAAGGGGTAGGAAGCAGGGGTGAGAGCTATCATTATAAAGAAGACATCTGGTTTTTGTGCAAAATACCTGAGGGAATGAGGGACCAGGACACTTTGATGTAAGGAGTTCAAGTGGTAAGAGCAGAAGAAACAAAATCCTTAGAAGCCCAAAACAGCATGGAAGCCAGAGTCGCTGGCCCTAGTGAATCAGGCAGTGTAGGGAACTGGGTGATGGGGATCCTAGGGCCACCCAAAGACCAGCTTAAGCTCCCAGCAGTCTTGGGGGTGAGGCTTGAGCTCTTGCAAACTTGCTAATGTCTTCAGTCTCTTCTTGTTCTCAACCCCATAAAGCCCAAGCCTATGGGCAACCCTGGGATATCACAGTGATTCTTTGCCTAGCCTTTAGTGTCTGGTCGTTAGGACTAGTCACACCTTGTCCCCATAACCCTATCCAGGGTAGATACCCAGGATATATCTCTCAAAAACCTGCTTCTTCCAACCAGATGCCTGCTGAGCCTGGAGGTGGACCAGTGGCATATGGCAGCCCCAAGGCCTGGCCCCGTGCCTTTGGTGGAATCCCCAGAGAACAGCCATGTTCCCAGCAGGTGTACGCTTAGGCCTGCAGAGGTCCATGAGCTTGCTTTCAGATAATGGCAGCAGGCTCCAGGCACAACCCAACTGCAGCCTCTCCCCATGGCAGCCACTAAGAGTTTGATTAGCTGCCTGCTCATCTTTCCACTTGTTACATCTATACCCAGGGCCTCCCAGTTGGACATCACCTTATTATTCCAGGTTTTCCCTCCGAGGCTTCTTCCCCTGACCGTACAACACCATGGACAGAATGTACACATGGCAACTGTCAGCTATAATGACCCCCAACACCTGTACTGCCACCTGGATTAGTGGCAGCCTAGGCTAGGCTCTGAGTGCCCCAGACCTAGACAAGCATATTGGGGACAGTGCTGGACATCCAGGAACTGGAGGAACCAGCTGGGCTTAGTTCTGGTTCTGTTTTCCTACTTGGGGTTACAGAGAATTCTGGGAGGGATTGGAGTGAGCCTTCTTGCAACAAGTAGCAGTCCCGGAGCCTGGAGAGCTGGCTCAGCAGTTAAGAGGGCTTTCTGCTTTAACAGAGGACCTCACTTCAGTTCCTAGAACCCACGTCTGACAGCTCACACCTGTCTGTAACTCCAGCTACCCGATCTGACGCCCTCATTTGACCTCTACAGACAGGCACTGGAATGCATGTTGTCTGTACACACACACAGCACACACAAATAAAATAAAAACAAATCTTTAAACGCATACACACAAACCCCGAGTGGCTGACACCCTGGCTGAGGGAAGTACAAGAAGGCCACGGAAGGGGCTGCAGGCGTGGTTCTAACCTTCCGATGACAACCATCCTCAGAAGGCAACCCGAGGTTCCATTCTGGACTAGCTGTCCATCAGCCTTGTGCCTGGGTCTCCCTCCCACCCATGAAATAGTGGCTACATGCCCAGCATTTTTCAGAGCTTCAATCTGGGGTCATGTACACTTGTGTTCCAGTCTCCTCCACATCAATAAACTCCTCCATGTTTCCTGTCACACCTGCTCAGGACTTAGACATTTCTTCCCATCCCTGCTCACATTGCTTGGACTTGTGCAGTACCTAGCTCCCCATCAGCATAGCCTTAGGGTTCCTGGTCCATGGCATCTGTCCTCTTTCCAAGGCATTTTCAGGAACCCGGAGCGCTGAGGGTCAAAGCCACATCCAAGTTCACATTTCCAGGTCCTATATTATTTGCCTCCACCACCCCCCCCTCAGCCTTCTCCTGTCACTCCTCATGCCTGCACCACTCCTAGCTGCCCTGAAACACACAATGGGTACTGCAGGGCCTTTGCTCTCAGAGGCTTCTTTCCCTTGGTGCCTTTCTCCACAGCTACAGCTGTTTGTCTCTTTCAGGTCTCTTCGTAAACACCACCTGCTTGGAACTTACGCCAAACAGCGGCTCTGCCCCAATATACCCTTACTTTTGCCCAGCTTCACTTCTCCCGAGGCTGTGCAGGAAGAGCTGAGGGGAGGTTGCTCGCCTCTAGCCACTGACTGTCTCCCTACCAACAGGCAGCAGGCTGAAGAACGGGTTAAATTTAAGGATACGGTCTGTTCACTGCCAGCTCTCAGAGTACTGCCCTTTTGACTGGACGGACTCATTTGGAAGAGGAAGAAAGAAAAAAGTAGCCCAAGGGTTCTGCCTTTCTCTTTGTGGATCTGGTGCGCCTCTACAGTCACCTGGAGAAGCAGAGCCTCCCTGGAACTAAGACAACTTCAGAAAAGAGGATCTGAAAAAAGCCTCAGATAAGGCCTCTCAAGTGATCAGGGCCAAGTGTCACTGTCAGCTGAGCTACCATCAGCATGACAACAGGACTTGTTTCTCTATGGCAAGATACGGCAAGGGGCAGCTGGGCCCAGATTTGAATATGACTCTGGTCTTGTTAAGGCTAGGCAGGTCACACTTCCTGCAGTCCTAGCCTCAGTTTACTCATCTGTAAGTGGGGCGGTATGTCACAACACAGGAAGTGACAGCTGCCTCCACAGTGGTTAGGTGGCACAAAAGGGAGACTAGGCCTCCTCTACTTGTGACCAAGTACAGGTCACAGAAGGTTGGCTCAGGAAGTCAGGATAGGCTTACACTTGACTGCTTACAACCTACTGGCCGACCTCACACAAGTGCATCCCTCCAACCAAAATAAGCACAGTGGCTAGGACAGTTCTCCAGGGGGCCCAGCTGGGAGGAGTGGGCTACAGAGGGCTCAAGGTCCCATATTCCACAATCTTTTCCAGCCCCTAGGATCAAGGGGAGGAGTGTCGGTCTGCTGGTACAGACGCTACAGAAGATAAGGCCTTGACCTCTCTATCTGGTTTGAAAAGTAGCCATTTATCTATGTTTGTCAGCACTTGCTGTGCACCAAATGTGTCATTCTGAACCCTTAACTGCCACTGCATCTCATCCAAAGCGGTGTGCACTACAGCTATCCTCACTGAAGATTCCGGGAGACCGAGGCACACATCGACTAGACAAGTTGGCCAAAGTCTCAGAACCACCTACCCGCCTCCTCCTCCAGGCCACACATTCCCTGGGTTATGCCCCAGGCCCGCGCAGGCTCCTTCAGGGCGGCAGGAAGCAACCGAACACCCGGGGGTTGGGGGTTGGGGGGAGGTGGCAGGCCACCAGCGACCTGCTCTCTGGGATCCACGGTGGCAGCCCTCCGTCCGCGATGCCGGAGGCCGGCTACGCTAGCAGGTGCGGGCTGCCTGGGCGGGCGCGCTCCGGCGGTGCCAGTCGGGGTTCGGGAGCCCTCCCGCCCCGGGATCCGTCCGCCCGCAGGTCCCGCCCCGTCCCGCCTGCGCGCGCGCAAACAAAGGCAGCGCGGTACCGTTGAGGCGCACGGAGAACTGGCGGCGTTGGCGGTCGTGCTCCACGCGGATGGGGCCGCCCTGCTCCAGCGCGCTCGGCGGTGTAGCGTGCGCCATCGCGCGCGCCGAGACTGGGGACCGCGGGCCGCAGCGAACTGACTCCTCGGCGGCGCGGGCCGGAGAAGGGGGCGGGGCCGGAAATCAGCTGTGAGTCACGTGCGCTGCGCGCACCGTCTGTTTGGATACATTCCTGGCGTCTCTTAAAGAGACCACGCTGCGCGTTTCGCTCCGGGCCTCAACAATGATGTGCTGGCCCATCAAGGGTGCCGACTGTCCTCCGGAATGCCCCAGAATGATCTTTAGGACCCACACGGACCCATCTGGAAAACACGCAATGACCTGTGTGGCAATTCTGATCCTCCCTGCGACAGCCATCGAATATTAGGCATTGGCCTCACTGCAAGCCTGGGGCATAAATACGTCAGACCCCTTTTACCGATGCAAAGCTTCGATGACAGGCATACCTACTCTCAGCTGGAACCGTGCGGGCTGGGGCTATGCAGCCCGTCCAACTCTGGGCAGCTGTAGCTGATATTTAGAGATTACCCCCAGGCATGTTTGGGACTGGGTGAAAAGCCACCCCTCCTAAAGAAAGGCAGAAATATGAGGTCCCTAGGGAGCTAGCTATCCAGGAACCAGTGTTTTCCTGAAAGCATAGTATTTGGAAAGCCTGTCTACCATGTATGTTCACAGAATCACATTCTGTTAATTAAGGTGCAAATTTGATGTCCACATCTATGAGACCACCACACAAATAGACATACAGAAAGTTTGAGTGTAAATTAGTGGAATGCTTGAAGGCTGTAAGTTCAAACCTGTACAAAATGTGTGTGTGTGTGTGTGTGTGAGAGAGAGAGAGAGAGAGAGAGAGAGAGAGAGAGAGAGAGAGAGAGAGAGAGAGAGAGAGAGAGAGAGAGATGGGGTGGGGGAGAGGCGCAGGACAGACCAACCAGGAAGCATTTTATAGCTAAATGGAGATCTTTGTGGGCTCCCTCCCTTCCAGTTGCTCCCTTCCTTTTGACATAGCTGTGCTCCCTGACTTTTAGCACGATTGACTAAACAGCTTTTTCTAAGAACATCCTATTTCTTAAGAACTACACAAAATGTCTACCTTTTCGTATTCTAGTTTCTTTGCTTCCACCTGCCATCAGCCATGTTGTTGCTGCTATCATATTCATCATCACTGTGTCAGAGATTTCCCAGTGAGCATGGACCAGTTTTCCATCACGTGTTAATGGGTTGTTGTATTGTTTTGGTTTGGAGCTGCTATGAGTAACTTGCTGTGGATGCCCTCTGGCTAACATTCCCCTGGGGTAACTCCCAGGAATATACTGCTGAGTTTTATAGCTGGTGTATATTTAGTTTTGTGAAAAACTGCAAGGTCCTTTTCCAAATGTACAACCTGACAGTTCTGTAGCTTACAGTGGGCATTTTGTCATTAGTGGCAGTGACTGGCTCTTGAACCTTTTCCCAGGCTGCCAGGCCATTTGCATATCCATTTAATGAACACTTTCCTCTGTTCCCCCCCCCCCCACACACAAATTTTTCATTTGACTTCTTCCAATTATTTTTATTGCTTGGTTAGGGGTCAGACATACTATTGAGAGAATCTTTTCTGAGCAAATAATTTCCTTTTCTTAAAAAGTGTGTGATGTATCACAGCATTTGTAAACAAAAGAAGGCCAAGGTGGGTCATTATATGCAAAGTGACTGAAAGGGATCCAGCAATCAGAGAGGGCTGTGAGCTTGGCTGAGTCAGAGCTGGAGGCAATTGTGAACTAGGAAGATAAAACCTGTGAGTCTCAGGTGACTTTACTTCTAAAGAATGTAAGTGGAGATGGTCAAAATATGTTCCTGGACCTTGTCTGAACCGGCCACTCATCTGCAGGCTACTGGGCATGACTGCCCAAGTACCACTTCCTGGGGAAGTCCTGTGCATTTATGCCTACAAGATGTGGCATCTGACCAGCCAGTCTGGATCAGGGAGAGTCTGGTCTGATTAGCCTCCAACAGGGCCTCCAATAGCACAGCAGTTCTCAATCTATGGATTGTGACCCTCAAACCACCCTTTCACAGTGGTTGTGTAATATCATTGAAAAATGGATACTTATATTACAATTAATAACAGTAGCAAAATTACAGTTATGAAGTAGCAATGAAAATAATTTTATGGGGGGAGTCGCTAGAACATGAGGAACTGTAGTAAGGGTCGAAGCCTTAGGAAGGTTGAGAACCACTGGCCAAGCACAATCCAGACTCTCTTTTCTTTGACTCTTTCTTCTCTGCTTATGTCTCTTTACTTGCTGGGGTCTGTAAGCCCTACAGAAATCCCTTCTGGAAGCCAAGGATGGTACTGGTCTGTAGTCCTAGGACTTGGGAGGTGAAGGCAGGAACTCAAAGCATTTCTCAGCTACATCCTCAGCTTGAGCGATACAAAACCCTGCCCACCCAAACCAAATACACAAAGTCCATTCTGGCAAACAAAAGAACAATGTGAGTAATGAAAACATTTGTTAGAGTCACTGAGTGACCCAGTGCTAGAAGCTTCCCAATGGCTGTGCCTGCTTGAGTGTCAGGAGGAACAGAGGATGGATCTGACTTATTTGGGTGCCCTCGACTCCAATGGGTATGTATTGAGCATCTCCTGTGAAGACACACATGAGCAAAGCAGAGGAAGCTCCCGGTGCTTGTGGTATTGCTCTGCAGAAGTGCACCTGAAGGATGCAGAGGTTGGATGGGGCAAATGCTCCCAGATCCAGCTGCTTCTGGGATCATGTGTTCCTGGAGGCAATCTGCTTTCAGAGAGGGTGGCCACAACAGGCTTCAGCTGAGATGGAGTCTTCCCCTCCCCCACCCCTCCCCAGACAGGGTTTCTCTGTCTGTGTAGCCCTGGCTGTCCTGGAACTAACTCTGTAGACTAAGCTGGCCTCGAACTCAGAAATCCACCTGCCTCTGCCTCCCAGGTGCTGGGATTAAGTTGGAGTCTTTTTAAGGAAGACCCAAAGGAAGTAAAGGGGTGAGTGAGTTGGGTGTCAGAGGGAAAGGGCAGAACAGTCCGGCAGAGAGAAGAGTTAAAAGCAAAGACATTGGGGTTAAGTTTAAGAGCATTGGTGGGAAGCTGCTGACTGCCATGGGGTTCCCTTGGCAAGGGCTTCTCACACTGAGTGGCAGGGGTGGGAGAGGGGGAGGGGGCGGGAGTGAGCCCTCTTCGGGGGGTTTATGCATGATTTCAAGCACATATGTAGATACAAAATAGTAAAATACAGTCTTATGGATCTACACGGTTGCTGTTTGTTCTCATTTGACAAAACTTAAAGGAGTGTTTATATACAGTAAGAGCTCCTTTGAGCAGGCATTCCACAAACCGTTGAATCACCGACACCACTCCTCTGTCTAAAACAAGGTCCACCTGACGCTTCTTTCAACACCTTCCCCACCTACCTGACCAGTTTTTGGTCCTTGTGCTCTTTTGCCTTTGCCACAGAGTGTCACACACCAGGAACCTTGCTGCTTGTGGCCTTTTGCTCCCCCTCCCCCCATTCTGATGTCCCTGCAGTTGTCTGGTTCACTCAGCACCCGGTCACTTCGCTGCTACATAAGATCTGGGAAACGATGCTAAGTACTCCTCTGCTAACTGCACAAGGGTGGGCCAGAAGTGAACAGGGATCAGGGACCCTGCACTGGTCCCAAGGACAGTGACAACATGGCTGTTGTTCCGGGTCCTAAGTTCTGCCCCCTAGTCCCCATGACTAGAAAGTCTCCATGGAGCTACCTGCACATTGTGGACACTTTGACCCTTTGCTGTGCTACTGTGACCATCCTGGGAAGAAATAAATATATTCTGAAGACATTGTTGTGCCTCTCCATCTGACAGACTGTTGAAACAATCGACCATGAGGAAGTAGGAATTTCCCCAGGAATTGCTTGCTGGGAGAAGGAAAAGGCACTAGCCACAAGGAAGGAACTTGACAGCAAAAGAGGTCTCACCCAGGTAACAAGCTGTCAGAACACTGCAGGATGAGACTGAAGCCCAAACACTGACTGACAGGTCCACAGGAAGCAGCAGGACCACACCTTGTCTGGCACTGCTTGGATGTGCTTATCCTTGGCCCTCAGTTTAAACTTTGATCTCACTTCAAGACCTTGAAGACTTGAGGGTTTACTGGAACTCTTTGTCACTGTGTCACATTGAATAATTTTTCTTTCTTTTTGTTTTCTGATTTCTACTTTTAATCTGGCTCTTTTAGTTGTCTCATTGAGGATGAGTGGCCAGATCTGACTTGGGACATAGGTTGTGACTCCTCCCCCATCAAGTTTGATAATAGTAACAGAGGACTCAACCCCAGGGAGACAGACCTGACCTTGGAAACGGAACAAGCCAGAGACCCCACCCACCTTGCACAAGTCGCTTGGCTTGATGTGGGTGCCCTCACCTACTCCTATAAGGGAGCTGAAGCTCCACCAGGAGGGGTGCCCACAAGAGCTCAGTACCAGGTCCTGGATGATTCCTGGATCTGTTTGTCTCCACCGCCTACAGTTTGGTAATCTTCAATCAGTTTCCCCTCACTTGTGAAACAGAACTAATGAATATAAACTTGTTTGGTGTCCAGGTATCTTAATGTTGGAGACCAAAGCCTGATTAAGCCTGCCTCTTCTGTCCCTGGGCTGCTGTGTGGTCTTAGGCTAGTCCTATGCTGTCTCTGGGTCTTATTATCCCTCCACCATGCTCCTGCAGACCTGGCTTTCTGTGTTCTCTAGCTCTGGAGCTCCCACCCCATCTCTCCTTCCAGGACACACACCCTTGCTGGGCTTGAGTGAAATGTGCACAGGTGGGATGGTGGTGGCCTCTCTGTTCAGCAGCTCAGCCTGTTTCTAGTGAGCCCTCACTTCTTAGTCTATAGCTATGTTTTCTGATTAGAAGCATGAGGGGATGCTCATTTTAAAAGCACAGAAAAAAAAAGTAGGGAAATATTAAGATAAAGTCCCACTTAAATCCGACCACCTTGCAAGCCTGGTGTGGCCACATGTCCTTAGAAAGAAGCCTAATCTTGTCACCCATTGTCCACCCACCCACCCACCCACATGTGCTTTCTGAGCTGCAACCACATGTTCTAGACTAGTGACACAGTAAGAGCTGAGGCAAAGTGCCTGCTCACACAGAGACTTGGCACGAACACAGTATTTTTTTCAAAAATGTCATCAACATATTTGCTGAGTTTTCTGTTTTGATTATTTTGGCTTGGTTTTGGAGACAGGGTCTCTATAAAACCCAGGCTGGCCTTGAACTTGCTACCCTGCCTCAGCCCCTGCATATTCAGACCATAGGCATGAACACTTTTTTTTTCCCACTTAACAATATACTATGAATATTTAATTTTTTTAATATATGGAAAACCAGATTCATTCTTTAAGATATTTTTTGTTGATTTTTTTTCTTTGGTTTTATTTCTTATTGTTGCTTTTTTTGAGACAGGGTTTTACTCTATCTGGTTGGCCTCAAATACCTGCCTTATCCTCCTGAGTTCTGGGATTACAGGTCTCCACACCACCACGCCCAGTTCAAAAATACTTTGCAATACCATTTTAATGAGGTCATTGTTGTAGTTTAGATCTGAAGTATCCCTTCCAAGACCCACATGTTGAAAGTCAGTCACTAGTTTGACCCTTTTGGGGTTGGTGAACCTCTAAGAGGTAGGGCCTACAAAAGGAGGCTAAGTCACTGGGCTGTATTCTTGAAGGGGGCTGTTAAGCCCTGGCCCCTTCTTGTCTTCTTTTACTTTGTGGCCATGAAGCTAGTGACTTGTATCATCACAATACTGCTGTAGGTCTCAAAGGAGGGGTCTCCAAAGCTGTGGCTCAAACCAAATCTCTTCTCTTTATATGACCTCAGGTGTTGTGTTAGACTGGCAGAAAGCTGCCAACAGAGTTGCAAAGTCATATATATATATATATATATATATATATATATATATATATGATTTATTATTATTCTTTGTGTTTTATCTGCACATATGTCTGTGTATCATGTTTATGCTTGATGTTTGTGGAAGGCAGAAGAAAGCTTTGGGTCCCTGTTGAAACACCCTCCGAGAATAGAGCTGTGTGATGTGAGTAGATTTCTGAGTGCTTGTGAGAAAACTCCAAGAAATCAAGATAAGAGTCTCATGACCTCCATTTCTTCAAAAACAGCATTGTTCTTGGAATGCCCTTTTGTGTCTGCCACATGCAGCTTGCTCTTGTGACTATTCTTTACTCATGTGACTTCTATTATCCCTCAGAGCATAAATTGTCTGATGCTCTGAATAAAGCTGACTATTGGCATGAGACTTTAGCTTGTCTCATTTATTGGCTCTATTCTCTCAGGTCCTGCTGTCTCTAGAGCAGTAAAAGATGGCCTGGTACTGGAGTTAGGATGGGTGTGAACCATCATGTGGTGCTAGGAATAAACCTGGATCCTTTGTAAGAACAGCAAGTGTTCTTAACTGCTGAGCCATCTCTTCAGCCCCCCTCAAAGTCTTGTCATCTTGTTATCTGTGAGGCATTGATTGGCACAGTGTTCCCTGGCAGACAGCATGCGCACAAAGCCAGTCTGACTGAGGCAGCGTCTTGCAGATGACTTTAGGCTTTGTCAAACTGACAGTCAAAGCTAACTATGATAGGCCTCATTGCATGAAATCTGTCACATCCTTCTGTAGACTCATGATGACTTATCATACCTGGCATAGTGTGAATGCTACAGAAATAGCTGCTATGTTGTCTTTTCAGGAAATAGTATCAATGAAAAGACTACACGCTCAGCACAGATGTGATATTTTTGTGTGTGTGGTATGTGGTGTGTGTATGTGTGTGTAGTGTGTGTGTGTATGTGTGTGTATTTGTGTGGTACATGTGTATATGTATGTGTGTGCAGTGTGTGTGTATGTATTTGTGTGGTATGTGTGTGTAGCATGTGTGTATGTATTTGTATGGTGTGTGTATGTATGTGTGTGTGGTGTGTGTGTATGTGTGTGTGTGGTGTGTATGTGTGTATGTGTGTGTGTGTGTATGTATGTGTGTGTAGTATGTGTGTATGTGGTGTGTGTGTATGTGTGTGTTTTGGTGCTGGAACCCAGGGCCTATAAGCACCAACCAGGACTCTACTACTGAACTATATCTAGTCAGTCCCTGAATGTCTCTGGCCCATGGTTGGCTGGAAACACAGATCTGAAATTTGTGTGGATAAAGGCTCACTGTAGGTTCAGAACTGGGGAAAACCTGCCTCTCATTTTGTCTGTCATCTGCTGAGCTCTGCATGACTCACACGCAATGGAACTTTAAAAAAAAAAAAAAAAACCCTCCCTTATGAATTCTTCCAGAATTTTATACCCGTAAATATAAGTTAGGATCAGTCTGTAGTTGTTCTTTTTTTTTTTTTTTTAATTTTGAGACAAGGTCTCTCTGTGTAGCCCTGGAGGTATAGTTCAATTATAGAACACTTGCATGGCCTACATGAGGCCCTAAGTTCAAATCTCCAGTATTATAATATATAAACAAATAAATACAATTTAAATACATTAAAAATTATAACTAGAATATCTTTGTCTCAGCTGTGGGGTCTAGGTCACCTCCAAATTCTCAAATCTCTGAGTGACTGACATGTTGCTATGTTGTTTTTTCCTCTCTTTTCCAAGAATCCTCTCAGGAGAAGGTACTAGAAACAGCATTGAGTCAGCCTTCTCATGCTCAGCTTCCTGTGTGTTACCTGATCAGCTCTGCTTGCCTACCAGAGTCTGGGGCCATGAGATGGAGGTCACAGCCTGAGAGCACCTGAGGACTTTACATAGCAAGCTTCCTTGGTGACATTTGGGATGTGAGCACCATGAGGCTGAGTCCGGAATCTGACGCCTTGAACTGTGAATAAGCAGGGACATGAAGAAGCTGGCCTGCTCCATTTGTTCTGTGGTGAAAGCAGCATCAAAAGAACATGGAAGAGCCTGGGCTTGTGGGGTGCTGCTCAAATGAGGAAACATCTGGGAGTCCAACAAGAAGAGACATGTGGTCCTGTGGGGCTGCCAGCCTTGCCTGGGATCTGGTCACTGCAAGTGTTCACTGTCAACAGGAGCTGAAAAGCAAGCTTTGGCATGGACTCTCTATGCTTATGTAGTGGCAAGGACAGTAGAACATGGCCCACACTGTGGTAGCTGAGGGAGGGGCGATGGCTGCCGGTACCTCAAGCAGCAGTGAGGCTGTTCACTTGCTGCCCACAGGTATCTTCTCTGGGTAGGTATCTGTTGGAATCTTTCATGCTTCTTAGATCTCTGGTTGTAGGAGTTTTACATATATACAAGTCCTGCATCTGAAATGTTTTGCGAAAATCTTTTTCTCAGCTTGCTTTGAACTTTAAACAAGGTCATTAGCACTTAGTAGTGGGTGCTAGAATCACTGTCAATATTGCCACAATTAGTTCATTGCCCCATTACACACTGAGGCTAGGGATATGAGCCCTTAGCTCAGAACTGCCAATGGCATCTTCCCACCAATTCTTTTTGGTACCCCCAAAACCTGTCACTCAGATCCCTCAAGCTAGACTTTTCGAGGAAGCCAACAACCTCTCATAGAGCCCAGGGCCATGGTTGTGTCTGATATTTATTTATCAAAACCTGTCAGCTGGCCCTGGCTGATTGCTAGAGTTGTTCATGGAAGGGAAGGGAGGTTCTGGGATTTTGACCTCACCCTCCCTGCCCTGCCTGAGACACACAGCTACAGTCTTCCCCAACTCCTATCCCAGCCCCACAGCCTATCTTTGCTGGGTGCCTATGGACAGGGCTTCTCATCAGAGCCTTTTTGTCTCATTTCTGATTCCTATTTACTGCAAAAGACCACTGAGGCTCACAGATGTGGCTATACAAGTTCCTCTAGAGGAGAGGTATAGAGCTTCTCCAGGGACTTGTACTAATGATACCATCCTCATTACCCTCCACTCTAGCCTAGTCACATGGGGACCTACTGTGGGTAAACACAACTGCTGAATACCTAGCAGGCTCCGCACAGCAGCTTCTTCCAGAATGGTCACATATCAGGGAAGTTCTTGTCCTTGGGTGATTATTCTGTTTGACAAACTAAAAATGTCTGAGGATTAGAGACCTGGAGCTTGACTACTGGGTTGGATGGGACCTTTCATGTAAAGTCCACAGGTTCAGAGGACCTAGGTATGATGTGGGTACATCTTTGCTAATCATCACAACAGTCCCCAGAGTCCCCCTTTACCTATGTCCCCTTTCCCTCCCTCTTCTGGTCTCCATTCATTCTGGGCCTCCATTTTTGTTCCCATCATCCCTTGGAGTGCTACATGCTGTCCTCCTTTCCCAAAGCTGCCATCACCTGTATCTATCCGAATTTCCTGGGAGAAACAGGAGGCCCTGCTGCATGCTTGTGCAGAGGGCAGTTTGGCCCCATCTGTCTTTATTCAGATGCAAAGGAGATTTTCCCAAGCAGCCCCTTCCACTGTCTTCTTCAGATGCATTCCCATTCTGGGGAAGGGATTGTCTGCACAAGGGTAGTCACTAACACTGAAAATTATTGGAGCCACCCAGATGGCTAAATGCACCACAGCATATAGAAAGCCATTCTTAGAATACTAATGGTGGGGCCCCTGGGGTTCTTCCTGCCTAGTTGCTGGACACTCAGCTGATGGGGCCTTTGGATCAATCCCAGTGGAACTTTGGACCTTGGGGGTGGAATAGACCCACTCTTTTATACTAGCTATTTTTGTTCGGTTACTTTGAGACAGGGTTCCACTCAAACTCAGAGAGGTCTGCCTGCCTCTGTCTCTTGAATGCTGGGATTAAAAGTGTGTGCAACCATACCTGGCTTCTACTAACTATGTTTTTTTTTTTGTTTTTGTTTGTTTGCTTGTTTGTTTTTTGTTACTAAATGTAGGCTATTTTGTACCAGGAAAGGGCATAAGCTGGGCAGTGACTTGAGAAATTCTCTGTTCTCATCATTACTCCTTAACCAGCATACACCTGTGGTAACCTGCTGGATATTAAAGCTGTTGGGGCAGCACTAGTTTAGAACATTGTTTGTGTCAAGCTCTCGCCTACAGTTCGCCCTGCACAACGAAGCAGAGGTAACGCTAGAATCAGGAGCCATTTGCTTTAATCCCATGTCCTGCCTCCATACCCAGCAGATACCGCTTGAGTCTGGGGTCTTGCGTCACTACGTAGTGCTGAGACCCTTTTGGATCGATCCTGCCACTGAAGATCTTGGGTTGGTGATCCAGAAAGGCTCCATGAAAGGGATAGGATTTAAGCCGTATAGAACAGGCAGACTTAAAAAATCCATATTTCATCTGTTTATGTTAAAATGCTATTAACATTAATCATATTATTCCATATTTTGATATTTAAATCCTAAATACTTAAGATATCCTGAAAATATTACATACTTCCTATAGAAATATTTGATGGAAAAAACTAACTTCCTTCCTTCCTTTCTTTCTTTCTTTCTTTCTTTCTTTCTTTCTCTCTTTCTTTCTTTTTTCTTTCTCCTTTCTTTTTTGTTTTTTAGAGATAGGGTTTCTCTGTATACCCCTGGCTGTCCTGGAACTCACTCTGTAGTCCAGGATGGCCTTGAACTCAGAGATCCACCTGCCTCTGCTGGGGTTGAAGGAGTGTATCACCAATATCTAGGAATTACCAGGGCTGAGGATACAGCTGGTTGGGGCTAAATAATGAGTCCTTTTCTTTAAAGAAAAGGTAGAACAATCTGAAAGAAGATATCCGATGCTGACCTCTGGCCTCCACATATGCGTGTACATGCATGCATGTACGAACACACACAACTGTCATGGGTGAGCAGCAGCTCTTTCCTGTTTTTACCAGGCAGCCCCACCTGCCATAGCCCATGGCAAACTTTTCTCTGGCTTCTGTGGAGGAGAGGCTAGTTGGTGAAAGGGAGTGTCCTACCATCCGCCAAAGGTCTCCGGCTAGCCCAGCTCCTTGCAGCCTCTGTAGGACCCCTCCCTCTTATCACAGTGGACCTTCTGCTGCTCTGGTACCAGCCTCTCCCTTGAGGTGTGGCTCTGCCCTGAGGGGTAGGAATATCATTTGTTCATAAGACCTGCCAGTTCTTAGCTCTCAAATCCCTCAGTACAACTAATAAACTCAGGCTCAGAATAGCTCTCGGCACAATAAATAAACTCAGACTCAGGACAGTGTAAATCTCGAGGGCTAAGTGGGCACTGCTATCAGGGTACCCAAGGCCTGACAAATGCACTCAACTGGCAAATGTCTCAACCCATCCAAGTCCTGTGTCCCAGGAGAAGAAATTGACTTGTTCAGGGTCTCCCACCAGTCCCCTATCTAGACAAGTCCTCTCAGACCCATATGCAGCAAGAGGCCAAGTGTGCAAATACACCTCTTCCCCAACTCAAGGAAGGGTAACTCCACACTGGAAACATGACATGGTTGCACAGGGTATTGCCTGAGACCTGGGTTCCAGGCAAGAGAGGCCCAGGGCTGGTGCTCTGAGCAAACAGATGTAGGTGTCAAGGCTTCCTCTTTGCACAGCAATGGAAGATGTTCAGAGAAACCCTAGCATTTGATACCACTTCTCCTTTACTGTTTGCTCGGGTGGGGAGTTATGCACTCCCAAGAACAGATTTATGACTTGGCCTGGGAGTGCGGCTTGCTTGCTCTCTGGCCTGATATCCTTGTAGGAGCTCACAGACCTCCAAGGCCTGGCCATAAGGGCTTGTAATTCAGGCCCAAGGCCATGCTCTTAGGTAAGTTGGGGTGGGGGGCAGGGGGAGGTGTAACTGGGAACCCTTAGGCCAGCTCCTTCTGCCTGCCTGGCCTAGATTCCTCTCCTCAGGATGCTGCCCTAGAGAAACTGGGTACCAGGGATAGGGGTGTCTTCTAGCCTACCTTGGTACTGGGATGCAGCTAATGCTATGACTAGGTAGGTACAGGTGGTCATTGTGACTCAAGGTACAAAGGCCAAAGTAGAGATGGTATCTTCACCCATATAGCTCTGCTGAGAAGCCTGTGGCTCGTGAGCTCATAGTTCATGGGTGGGGCTTAAGAGTGACCCTAGATTCTAGTTTGTTTTTTTATTTTTCATTTACTCCTTGGCCTCCCTTTCTTCCACTACTTTCTTCCTCTCCATTTGCCCCATGTCTTGTGCACAGTGGCCTTTTTCATTTTCCCCTGAAGTACCTTTATTTATTTATTTATTTATTTGTTTGTTTGTTTGTTTGTTTTTTGAGACAGGGTTTCTCTGTGTAGCCCTGGCTGTCCTGGAACTCACTCTGTAGACCAGGCTGGCCTTGAACTCAGAAATCCGCCTGCCTCTGCCTTCCAAGTGCTGGGATTAAAAGCGTGTGCCACCACCACCGGCCCTTTTTTTATTTTTATTAAAGCATGATAGGCACATGGTTCTAGATGCCAGATGGCACTATAACGGCAACACAGTAACCAGAAGCCATGCCCCCCCCCCCCCAGCCTGGGAGAGATAGATAGTCTGCATCAATCACTGCCAGGCCCCTGATGACGCAAGGAGCCAAGCTGATCAAGTTCCTACCCTGGATTTTGAACTCCCCCTTCCTTCCCTTCGTATGTGCACATGGCTACGGCTTCCGTTTCTATCCTCCTTTCATCCTTCTCCATTTTAGATACCAGCCAATGGCTTCCCAACATGGAAAATAAAGACTCAGCTCTGGTACAAAGGGGTCCATATATCTGACTTCCTGCAAGTTAGACAGACCAGTGGACAGACCCCTTGACTTCCTGGGCACCAGGGAGCTGTAAGCACTGTTAAGACATTAAAATTGCTTCTCAATGTTATTATATTCAAGGCTAAGTTTGTGACAGCTAGCTTTTATGTCAACTTGACACAAGCCAGAGAACTTCAGTTAAGGAAATGCCCCCCAGAAGATCAGGCTGCAGGCAGTTAAGACCACAGACCATAGGGCAGATTTTATTTATTTATTTATTTTTTTTTGTGATTGATGGAGAAGAAAGTCCACTGTGGGTGGTGCCATCCCTGGTCTGGTAGACCTGGGTTCTATATGAAAGCAGGCTGCCAGTAAGCTGCACTCATCCATGGTTTCTGCATCAGCTCCTGCCTCTAGGTTCCTGCCCTGATATTCTTCAGTGATGAACAGTGATGTGGAAGTGTAAGCAAATAAACACTTTGTCTCTAACTTGGCTTTGGTCATGGTATTTTATCATAGCAATAGTAACCCTACCTAGGACAAGATTGTAAGCGTTTTGTTTGTTTGTTTTTTTTTTTTTTTTTTTTTTTTTTATTTCTGCTTTGGTTTTGTTTGTTTGCTTGTTTTCTGATGTTCACTTCTGTAAATGAGCAGAGTAACTGGGGTGGGCAATGAGACTCCCTAAGTAGCAGCAGCTGGACTCTCTCCCTTGCTGCTCTGAGTGAAAGGACAGTCAGTCTAACAGCCAACCAGACCACCCTGTGCTAGCACCAGCTATCTTGAATACTCCACAGACACTTTTACAAGTGTGAATAAGTTATGAAAAAAGCATGGCTGACCGCCTTGGCTCCTAAAGGTGCAGCTTCAGCCAGTGATGTTTGGAACAGTTTGTACCAGCCATCATCCTCCCCCCACCCCATCCCCCTTCTTTTTGAGACAGGGTCTCTAGCTCAAGAAAGCCTCAAACTTCCTATGCAGAGGAAGATAACCCTGAATTTCTGATCTCCCTTGCCTCCACCTCTCAAGTGCCGGGATGTGCTACTATACCGGGTGCTGGGGATTGAATCTGGGGCTTTCTGCACGACAGGCAAGCATTCTGCTGAAGTACAACTTGACCCTACCCCCCCAACCCCCACTCGGCTAGCCTAAGTCTTGTTAAGCACCGCCAAAGGACTCTGCAACTATTTTCACTCTGCCCAGAAGGGGCGCAATTTCTCCAGTGATCCAGCTGAGGGACTGCTGAAGCTGCTGCTAAGGGGAAACATTGTGATTGGCCCAAACAAACGGCCTGAATGGCTCAACTGCGCTGCTCAGGCTCTCTAGACAGTCTTCTGTGCTACCTACCAATCCTGGTGTTACAATAGGGCTCAATAAAAGTTTCTCTCAAGTGTTCTCTCAGCCCTTGCTTTCAGTAGTGTGGGCTGAGCTGATGACACCTAAAGAAATAAGCGGAGACCATAGTAAGTGGTGACTGTGGCAGAGAGGAGAGAAGAGAGGCAAGAAGAGGCAGCAGAACAGCGGTGGCAGTGACAACAGAACAGGTGGCAAGCCAAGCTGTGAAGGCAACAAGGCAGCTACCATCAGGGGGAAAATAAACCAGTGGTAGTCCTGGTGATGGTCCCAGTGGCCCTATGAGAAGGAAGGCCTGCTAGGTGTTCTGGCTTCCCCCTTGCCAGGAGCCATAACTTCCCAGCAGCGGCTAAGTTGTGGAAGGAGTCAGACAACTTGGGAGTGGCTGAGAGGGAACAGAAGCAATGATACCTCTGGATGGGGGAAAATGCCCTGTCCAAGCACTAGTTCAGCTAAAGCATGAGGATCAAGAATTCAAAGCTAGCCTGGCCTACATCTTGGGATCCTATCTCCCAACACACAGACACAGACACAGACACAGACACAGACACAGACACAGACACAGACACAGACACAGACACAGACACAGACACACACACACACACACACACACACACACAGAGTACACATGCACATGTGGCAGAGACACATGATTGGCTCAAGGACTCTGTTACTTTGTGACTTAGGTTGGAGGACAGCAGGTGGACCTGGAACTGCCTCTGTGGTATAGTTGAAGCAGAGGTGATGCACTTCTGCCTCTTATTTCTTGGCTGTGTGACTGTGGGCAAGTTGCTGGTCTCTGCAATGTTTCTCACCAAATCTTGGCAATAAGAACATCCCTGTATTTCTGGATTCCAGATAGCAGGATAAGTACTCTGGTATAAGGCCCTACCCGGTACTTTCAGCCATCCTCAATCATTTGAGTTAGAATCCGGCCTGCTCCCTCCCTGCCATCAGACCCAAGAAAGGTGCTTGGGTCTTGGTTTCCTCATCTAGAAGAAAAATTTCCAACTATGTCAGCCTCACTGAGGTGTGAACTTGTGAGGCCTGGCAGGTGACAAGTGGCAATAAATGCTTGTGTTCTGTGTCCTGTACAGGAAGGACTATGTTGGACACCTATCAGCCTGGAACTATTTCCTGCTGTGGCCAGAGAGCTGTAAGTCCAGATCCAAGGGTAAAGAGTTACTGTCTTTCTAGAAAGCCATGGAAGAAGCCCAGAGAAAACTGTGTGGCTCAGAAAAGAACTCTGAGCATTTTAATGAGAGCAGGGGCAGAAAAAGTCAGGTGAAGGCGCCATGATCTGCCGGACTGGAATTTGAACAACAGCTCTGTTGCTGCACTGGTTGAGTGTATGTGCAGGTCTCCATTCTCTGCTTTCTTCCCTCTCTTTTCTTTCTTCCTCTTTCTTTCTTTCTTTCTTTCTTTCTTTCTTTCTTTCTTTCTTTCTTTCTTTCTTTCTTTCTTTCTTTCTTTCTTCAAGCTGGCCTTGAACTCTTGGAGCTTTGCCTCCCAAGTGTTGAGATTAAAGGCGTGTGCCACAACTGCCTGGCAATCAATCCTCTGCTTTCTATTCTGCTCTGTGTCCATGCACACTTCCTTGGGAGGTGTGTGCTCCAAGTGTTTAGTGAGTGCCTACTGTGCACTGTCGAGGCCAGTAGCCAAGTGTGGTGCTGCTCCCTAGAGCTTGCCTCATAAGGAGTCTGCATGAAGGACCAACACACAGTAGGTAGGGCTGTGAAAATGGCATGTGCTATTGTACAGGTAGTGTCATGTCACATGCATGAATTATCGTGCATGAATTTCAAAATGGTGGCCATTTAAATACAGCAGGTAAAAAAAAATATATCTAAGAGGTAAGTATTGCCTTTGTTTTTTCATATGGCAAAGGAAGGAGGGTAGGAAGGCACCAGATGAAGGTGGGGAAGGACATTCCTGGCTGAGGGAACAGCCTTCGAAAAGACAGGATCAAAAAGGAAAGCTTAGTTTTGAAGTATCTGGATATGTCAATGGGGTGGGAGGGTTGGAAATTCCTACCTAGGGAACCAGGAAAAGTCTGAGCTTTTCAGAAAGCTCTCTCTGCAGTATTGTGAAGGGTCTGCAGCAACTAGCACCTAAGTGAGAAGGCTGGATAGCAGGCAAAGCACAGAGGGTATCAGTTTATACTGAGCTGGACACCCACAGAGCATAGCCACACTAGGGCTGGTCACCCTATTTATCCTGAGAAGGCACCCATCCCAGGTCAGCAAGCCTTGGGGGCTCTACAGATGGCAGGGCACTGCACACACAATCAGAGCTGTGCATGACTGCTGTACCTGTCAACAGGTTTGCCACTGTGCAGCCATACTAAATGCATATAAACATTGTGCATCTCATGGGAATTCATGTGTGCTTGGGGTGTGTGACCAGTGCATGGGGAGGAGACTCTTATAGCATCTGGAAGGGCTGCATCCCACCTCTGACCATACCTGTGGTGACACAACTAGTTTGGAGCTTTTGCTTCCTGTCTTAGAAATGCTTATCCTCTCTCTTGCTTCTTCAAGTCCCTGCTTCTGCCGGGCGGTGGTGGCGCACGCCTTTAATCCCAGCACTTGGGAGGCAGAGGCAGGCGGATTTCTGAGTTCGAGGCCAGCCTGGTCTACAGAGTGAGTTCCAGGATGGCTAGAACTACACAGAGAAACAAGTCCCTGCTTCTGTGGCACCTTTAGGGAGGCTTTTTCTGACTCACTAAAATCACACTCCCACTTCTAGACACACTATCTTCTATGTTTTTCCCCATAGCTTTGTCAACCTGAGACACCCTATCATTTAACTTAGGCCTGAAATCCATTCCTTTCCTGAGAGCAGAGTTGTATCTGTTTTGTTCATTGTTGATCCCTCAAGGCTACATGAACAGTATGTGCTCAATGAATGAGTTGCTCTCCCTACTCCAGGTTTGGACCATCCCCTTTCTTCAACTTACAGTCACATGCTAACACAGGCTGAATCCTTCCCATCCCCAAACTAAGTTTTCTGTAGAGGGGTCTGCTCTCCCGGGAGTCAGGGTAAGAAGCAGCCTGCTGGGATCTGAGTCTAATGCTCTGGTCAGTTTCTGAGTGGTCATGTACTCCCCCACCTTAACTGTGCCACTTAGGGACAGGACGAACAGATGCTGTTGCCAGAGGTGGCCAGAGAGAAAAAGTCATCATGCCTCTGACTTGCAGGTGCAGCCTAGCCTGGCTTCCTGAGCAGATCTCCACTTCCTAGCCTGGCCTTTCTGTTTCTTCCAAGGATGGTCTCTTACCTCTCTCTTCCTGGTTACTAGTCCATGAAGGTCACCTTCTCTGACCCCACCCAGGTGAGGTAGGGCTTCTTCTTTAGGATTCTTGTATCTATTTATAGCACCCCACATGGAGTCTGTGATCCCTGGGCTGTTTGTCAAGTTCTCTGACTAACTCATTAATCTCCTCCTGTTTGAGGGCCTTGTCTGAGTCACCCTGGTGCCTGGGAGGCTGGCACGGGACTAGAGTCACTTTACCCATGTCTGTGGCATGCTTTTCCTACTTCCTCTGTTCATTCCTCGAATAGTTCTTAGGCACCTACTATGTGCATGGCTCTGAGCTAAGCCTTGGGATACAGCAGGGGATGAGACATTGGGGATTCCTAATGGGGAGGGGCAGGTGGCACGGGAAGAGGGCTGCGGTAGAAACCAAATATGCAAGCCAGGCATTCGGGGCTTGAGTGTTGGCCAGAGAGCTAAGACTTACTCGAGCTCCGACCGACTCCTTGACCTTGTGCTTCTTGACCTCACTAGACCTGGCTTTCCAACCGACCCCAGAGATTCCTGGTTAGTGTGAGGACAAAGGACCGACGGCCGAGATGGAACCCCAGTCAAGGCTGACAAAAGGTATTTCAATGTTTGGAATGACACTTTGTTTAATCTGAGAGTACCCCCAGCCCGGGGAGTAGAGCTGCTATAATGTTACAACCAAAACAGTTACTTTGTCACTAGGCAAAGGTTAGCCACTGAATTCCCCCGCTCCCTAGGTGCTGGCGTGCCAGGTGCTCATAGAGGCTGGACTTAAAACGCGTGCTCGCTCAACAAGGCGCAGTAAACTCTTTCCCACGGTCGGTGAACACTCACCTGGCACGCGCCCGCCGTGGGATCGCTCTTTTCCTGCTGCCCTAGGAGGCAAGCCGGTGGTCGCCGCTCTCTTCAGGGGAGCACATGGAAGCTCACCCTCGGTACGGCTCAAACATTTAGGAGTCCAGTCTCAGGGTGCACTTTTAACTGCACCGAGCGCATCAGCCCTGCCGGCCACCCTAGAGATTTTGGGCTTTTCCAGATTACGACCCGCACATGCTGTGCCGTAGGGGGCACAGGCTGGGGTACCCAGAACCACGCCAGCACAATCCTGCGAGTGGGTAGGGCTATCATCTTGATGGCAAGAGGGCGGAGCCGGGCTGGACTAGGGGAAAGCTGGGTTGGATTCCGGCTCTTGGAGGGTGGGGTTTGTGCGTGACAGTTCGAGCGGCGTCTGATTGGCTGGAGCCTTTTCAGGCGGGCCAATCAGTACGATGGGCGGGGCCTGCGTGGCGCCGTCGGCAGGCGTCCGGCGCTGCCCAGTGTGGCAGTGGCGCCGCCCGCCTCGGACGCTTGGAACCGTCGCGTCTGTGTCGCCTGTCGCCCATCGCCTGCCGCCGCTGCCAGACACCAGCAGCCATGAGCGCGCCCGGCCCCGGTGTAGTCTGCTGTCCTCTAGATTAGTGCTCTCCGCCACGACGGTCCGCAGCATGGAGTCTCCCGCCGCGAGCCCACCGGCCAGCTTGCCTCAGACCAAAGGTAGGCTCTCCCGCCCTACTGCGCGGCCCGAGCCACATTCAATTTGAGCCCGCCCGTGACCCTGGACTCCCTTCCGAGCTGGGCACAGGCATCTGCACTGCAACCCAGAACTGGGTCCAGCCGAAGCCCGGGACCTCACGGGACCTCGTTGAAATCCGGATCTTAGGCCGTGGGACTTCAACCAGGCAGGACCTTGTTCTCCTTACTCCGCTCCAAGTCTGGAGCCTCACCGTGAGCTTTAGGCTTCCGGGCTTCATCCTGGACTCAACCAGGATTTTCAGTGATCCTTGCTAGAGGGTCTTTGGGCTGCATTAGCCCCCTCAGGCCAGGCTCTTGGATTTTGTCCAGGCTGGAATTTACTCTGTTCTGGGCCCCAGGGCTGTGTTCCCAATGCCGGAAACCTGTCTACTCTTGAATTCAGAACTCCTCCTCTCTTCCAACTCCTTCCATCCTTGTAAATCCTCCTTTGCCCCATGCCTTGCTGGCCTGCACACTGACCGCCTGCACTCCTCTCTAAGGCTGTACCTGTAGAACTTCCTGGCGTCTCCATTTCGCAGCTCAGCCCATGCTACCTGCTACTTGTTGATTCAGTTGCAATCTTCTCACTGAGTTTTAGGAGCTGACCGATTCTTGCACCTAGTGTTTCTTGGTCTGCTGCTCTTAGATCTGCAGTGTGGTCCTTGGGCTAGCAGCAAGCTAGGGGCTGACGGTACAAGGCTTGGACTTGTCTTCTCCAAGTAACTAACTGTCTTTCCTGGAAATTTCTGTGAGGTGGCAGTGGTGCTGCGTGGGCTGCAGCAGCAGCAGCAGCAGCAGTATTTGTCATGGGAAGTGAGGGGGACAAAATTTGGAGGTCAGAATGCTTTTTTTTTTTTTTTTCCAGGAAGAGAGAAGGATGTTTTTGACATGTCAGAGTCTCAGTAGGTTGGACTGCAGAAAAGATTTCCAAGCTGGAGCTATAGATGTGAATGGGTTGACTCTCTGCATTTTGAACTGCCTCACTTGGCCAGTTCCTGGACATGTCTAGGCCTTATTAATGAAATGGACATTGGGGTGTGATGTGAGATTGACTATAGAGTGGTTTGAAGCAAGCATGTCTGAGATGATCAAGAACCCAGCATAGCACCCAGCACATAGTAGGTCCCAGGGGAAAATAGTTGCTGCACATCCTTGAGTGTTTCCAGTTTCCCTGCTGAGAAGGCTCAGCCCTGTGGGATCTGGGCCCAGTTTTGCATGGCAGCTGCAGAGTACAGAGGACAACAGGGATGGCGCGCACTCAAGAGGGTGCTGTGCAGTGGTGGCCTTCTCTCCTTCTGACCTAGGAAACCTCGACCTCAGGAGTTCTTGTCCTGGGCAGGCTGTCCTGAGCAGGCAGGGGCCTTTTGGGTCCCCTGCAGCTGGCTTCCATGGCTGTGCAGGAGCCTAGTGGGCGGGGTAATTGCATCTTACATAAGTGGGAGGCCAGATCCCTGACCATTGCCCAACTTCTGTGAGTAACTAGGGAGGCACTTATTGGGGGAGGTGGCTGGGGAGGGACTTGCAGTGCAGACCTCGTGGAACTCGAGAACCAGGAAATTAGATGCTGCTCCACTCAGGAAGGGTTTGGAAGCGGTGTTTGTTTTGGAGGCATTTCAGCTCTTCCAGGCAAGAGATGCCTCATTAAAATAAAAGTTGCAGTTGCAGATCACGGTGGGGGGGGGGGCGCGGCGGTAGAGACATTGCGAGTGACATTGCAAAGCAGTGTATAGGGAGATCGTGGACTTTCATGTGCTTGGTGACTTGAGGCCTGGCACTGGACGTTCTGGGCCTCTCCTCTGAGAGGGCCAGTGTAAATAAGGCAGATTTTAAGTTAGGTAATTGGGTGGAGGCTCTCTCCAAGGTCCAGGATCCCTGTAGCCTTTTAGGGGTCTGGAGATAGCTGTAGTGGAGGACTGACAATATCCATTCACCAAAATTCTAAGAGGTTTTTTTCTTTTCTTTTTGCTATATGCTGTGTATTGCTTTGTTTATTACTCATCACCCCATTTGCCCATAAACAGAGGCTGCACAGCCATGAGGGCAGAGCACAGCTACAGCAGGACTCTATTATGATCTCCCCAGGGCTCCTTCCAGCCCATTCCCATGTGAGGTGCTTAGTTAGGGGAGCCGTGGGACACTGGTACCCTGGCCATCACCCCCATGTTCACTGGAGCATGAGGCCTGCTGAAGCAGAGGACCACCTATTGTGCACGCAGTCTTTACAGTGGATGCTTCCTTGAGTGTGGCCCTGCAACAGATGCAAAGTGGAGACCTTGGTGAGGTCACACCAATATGGATCCTGACAGGAACGCTTTTCCACCTTTGCAGGAGACTTAAATTAAAAATTACACATATGAATACACGCGCAGGCACACACACACACACACACACAGGCACACACACATATGCATGCCACATGTATGGGGCCAGTATACTTTGTGAGTATCTGTTCTTTCAGTTCAGACATGTGGATCAGCCTTCCATGTGGGTTTCGAGCATGGAACTGAGATCATCCGGCTTGATAGTAAGTACTTTTACCTGCTGAGCCATCTTGCTAGCCTGTTTGCTGAGGACTTTGAACAGAGCTGGGAGTGGTAGCACCTGACCTTTGGTGGGGACTGCAACTTTATCTATGAACTTCCCACTGGCAACCTGGTCTTTGTGTTCAAGCCTAGGACACACGTGTGAGGCATGTAGGTCCCACAACTTTGTTGACTTCTCCTGTCTCCTTGCTCATTAGTGGGGCACTGGCTGCTATCTGAGGCCAAAGGCAGCTGGTACAGGGGCACATGTAGTCAGGGTGGTCTGGGTTTGCATGTCATATTTGTCCTTGTACATATTGTCAGGGATGGCCTTTGGCACTCTGTTGGAGGTGTCATTGGCTAAGGAGCACTGAATGTCTTGTCCTGGTCCTGTCTGCTATGGTTATAGCTTTCCTCTTGTCCTGGGAGTTGGAAAGACTAGAGGGTGGCACCTTGGGGACTTCCCCCAGTCCTGGTGTGACGCACAGGAAACTCTCTATCAGCCAGCCTGTGGCTCAGGGCCTGAAGGCAGTAAAGTTCCCAGTCAGCCTGTGTGGGGAGAGGCAGCCAGGCTTCCGGTGGGTGAGTCAGCAGGCGCTGGATGCTGACTCACCACAGACATGCCAGTCACTGCCTATAGCTTAAAAGGGGCAATGCCGGGCAGGGGCTTACATACCTCCACCTGTAGGCTGCCCCTGGCCCTGGGCAGGACACCACAGGTGGTCTGCTCTGGACCTTCAGTTGAGCTGGGATTCTGGGCAGATCCTCCTGTCCTGTCCAGGAACTTCCTCTGTTAGGTAAACGACTCTTGCTTCCTCTTGCTCACCACATGAGAGTAGATGGCAGCTGTTGTTGACTGCCCCTGGCCCAGGGAACAGTCCTGGTGAAAGCTAGGAGCAGTGGCTTTGCAGGGTCAGCCAGCTTGAACGGCCTGGAGTCAGCTCTGCCCATTTTGCAATGTAACATTGAACAAATTGTATCTAGTGCATTCTTGATACTTTGTATAGATTTCTGTCCAGTGAGTATGGGGCATCTTTCAGAGAAGAAGCGGAAGTGTCCCCCTCCTCCCAGCAAAATGAGTACGGGAACCTTGCCTGTATGGATGCAGATGGTCTTTTATCCAGTGGCATTGCAGCTATGTTATAATGGACCTAGGATCCCATCCTGACTCTTACTTCCTCATCTAGGCAAATGGCATATCCTCTTTGACTCTCAGTCCTCTTCTGGGCAGTGGGAGGAAGCACCTCTCCCCTGCAGGGTGGTAATAAAGATGGGAGATAGTGTTTCCAAAACAAATAGCATCTGTCATTATTTAATTGTTAGGATTGTGGCTGGTTCTTATTGGGAGGTGAATAAATGGCTTCTGATGATATACTCATAGAATTTGTAACAAAAAGCTTCTTTGGTTAGAAAGCCAGAGTTTGCCAGGCTCTAGGACAATCTTCCTAATGCTGCTACCCTTTAATACAGCTCCTCATGTTGTGGTGACCCCCGCCACACAATTATTTCCATTGCTATTTCATAACTGCAGTTTTGCTACTGTTATGAATTGTAATATAAATATCTGTGTGTTTCCAATGGTCTTAGGAAACCCTTGTGAAAGAATAGACCCTAAAGGGGTCTCGACCCACAGGTTGAGAACCCCAAGCTCTCAGCTCTTTCTCTGCTTCCTAAGCTGTAAATTACCATTGCTTCCCGAACTCCCTGAGGAAATCAAGAAGGGAAGCAGAGCACTGAGGTGATTGGTCCTTTCTGCAGATCTGTCCATGTCACTCAGCTTTGTTGACCAGTGGCATTGAAAGAATAGGTGAGGGAAGCTTGGGAGGTGTAGGGCCAGCCTCAGGGTAGAATCTCCTGGGCTAGTTTCTCAGGTGGTAGAATTTCGTCCATGTCAGACCTGGTGCTAGCCTGGGGAGTGAGTGAGTGAGTGGGCAGCAGGACTCAGGTGTGAATTCTCCCACACCTCCCCTTGGTTGTTTTTCCATGTTGCCCATATCTGTCAGATCTGTGTGCCCAGCAGCCCCTGGAGATTTTTTTTTCCCCATTGCAGGTAAAGAGCAGAGACAATGGCAGCTTGCCCTAACCCACTGGGGCACATAGACAACAAGCCTAGCAGTACTTGGCCTTGGGAGAGTCAGCAGCTTCCTAGCCCTCCCTATCCTTCTCCCTGCCTGCAGGGTTATGGTAGTAGTGCCTTGGCTGAGCTGGAGTCCAGGGCTGCCCTGGCTTCTCAGGATCTTCTGTCCAGCAGTGCCCACAGCTAGTCCTGACCCTGAGCAGTTCAACCAGACCTTCCTACCGTGTATGGGCCTATGGTGAAGCCTGCTCTGATCCCCTCTCCTGCTTTCCCCTCCCCCCAACTTCCTTCCTCTCCCTTTGCTCCCCATCTCCCCAGCACTGCTCTTCATCTTTCTCCTCTCCCCCCCTCTGTTTTTCTCTCTCTTCTTTTTGAGACTTAATTACAAATGTGCGCCCCCCCCCCCCTGTTTTATGTGGTGTTGAGGATCAAACTCAGGGTCTCTGGGGGTTCAAGTCAGGGCCTCATGCACACTAGGTAAGCATCTACCAGTTGAGTTCTGTCTCCAGTTTTAAAGGTTGCACTTATTAGCAATCAGTTGGTGGAGGCAGGAGAAGCAGAAGTTCAGTGTTGTGCTTCCATAGCTGTGGTGTATACACCTTTAATTTCTGCACTTAGCAGGAAGGAGCCATCATGGGACTGTATCTCAAAATGAAAAATTCAATGTCCTTCTCAGCTGTAGACTATACAATGAGGTCTTATGTGATGCTGGCTTAAAATATACAGATAAATAAAGTTGAACTTTGGTGTGTCCAAAGTATGTTTAGCCCTCTGTCCTACAGAGGCCCAGGCTGTTCCACACTGTCGACTACAGGGTATCCCTGGGATGAGAAGAGGAGGAAGCTGGACTCAGATGGCTAGGACCACCGTATCTCTTCTCTCTTGGTTTTGGCTTCATTTGTATTGGGACCTCAGTGAAAGGGAAGTTCTGTATGCTGGTTGATGAGGTGCTGGTTTAGGACAGTTCAGAGTCTATGTGGGTGAGTGTTTTTCTGGATGCCCCAACCTGTGTGTTGTCCACCTGTGGGGCTATGTGAACAGCCTTGGCTTTAGTCACCTGCATCACTGCAGATGACACCAAGTTCAGGAGTTTGTCTTGAGTCAGTGAGTGTGCAGTGACAGGCCAGGCTCCTTGGGGACAGGGCTGAAAAGGCCCCTGGATATTAGCAACGGAGTTTGGGCATAGTAAGAATGTAGATGGTGGTGTCCGGGATCCAAGGGTCAGTACTTTGGCTTGGCACATGATAACTCACTGAATTGCCATGGGAGTGGGAGTGGGTGGGCTATCAGAGGAACAGTTTTTAGCTGAAGGGAAATGAACATTTTGACAGCTCTCAGGATGAAGGCTTAGTGAGGTCTGGCCAGAGGAGGAGGACTCTTGTTGTGTGAGGACAGTACTGGGTCACAGTACTCGATAGCCCTCGATAGCCACAGCCTCTTCCCCTTTCCATCTGTGCTTGGCCCTGCTGCCATACTCAGAGGGCTCAGTCATTCCATGGTTACCCTATCCTGCCTCAAGTGCTTACCTGACTTCTAGGCCCTTAAAGCTGGCACATTTTATCTACTCAGGGGAAGCTGCTCACCAGAAAAGCTTGCCCTTCTTTTTGGTGTTCAGTTTATTATTCTGCTCAGTTGTGGATGGCCTAGCATGTTCTCTGAAAGCCTGCAGCATGCAGATGGCTGGCTGAGTGGGCAGATGGGACATCTTGCTTCTGACACTTAAGTGGCAGTAGTAGCTTCCAATTTAGTTGCCAGGCCCAGGAGCCATATGAAGCTCTGGTGATGGGGCAGGGATCATAAACAAGGCATGGGTGTCATTTTAGTCATTAGAAACCATGGGATGGCACTTACTGACTTATGGTGACTGCCTCCCCTGGCCTGCTCTCAGGCTATCCCTGCTGATGGATGGATGTTAGAGCAAGTGCGTCTGTTAAGGGTCACATCCATACCCCCCCCCCCAGATGTTCACAATGTCCTTTGTCATGCCGTCTCTCCACTTTGACCAACCTGTACAGTGGATCAGTAAAAAACTTTCCCTCATGGAGCAACTGAGAAGGAGGTGTAGTGTGGGTGGCGGCCTTAGTCATGCCCCCTGATCCTCTGTTAGGCACTGCTGGGTCCTGGGAGGTCTGCCATTCCTCTTCACATCACACTGAGGCTCTGGTGCCCAGAGAGGTGTAATCATGTGTCTGAGAGTGTAGAACAAGGAAGGTGCTGAGTGAGTGAGGGTTGAGCCCAGCCACTTGGCTCCAGAGTGGCCTGTCTGGAAAAGTAACTGAGAAGCCATGGCAGAGGCTGGGAGGACTCAGGGACAACAAGGGGACTTAGTTGCAGCATCAAGTGCAGGGTCAGGTACCAGCCTTTTGGGGTTGAAGGGCAGAGAGAATGGTACATGCAAAGCAAATATGGTGGGAAACAAGGTGGTTCATCCAGGGAGGTGTGAGGGGACAGTGGTGTGAGGGCAGGAGAGGGGGCCAGAAGTTCACCCTATCTCTGGGTAGGTACTTCATTATCAGGGCTGGAACCTCAGGTTAGTGGTTGAATCCCTCTCAGCCTCAGTGTCCCCACTTTCTGCCTGAGGAACTGCTGTGATGTTGGAGCGAGCTATTTTCATGCCTAGTACTGAGCTGGCCTGCACAAAGGACCCTGCGATCCTGGCAGGCCTGTGGTTTGCTCATGGTGGCCAAGAGCCTCTGTTTGTTGTGGTGACAGTCACCACCTTGGGCCACACCTGGATAGCCCCAGGCTGCCTGACCATCTGGGCCCAGCCCTGGCACTGGTATTGGATAGTGGCAGCAGTGGTTGGTGGCTCGAGGCTTCTTTCTGGGCTGTCTCCATGGCAGCCTTTCCCATTCCCTCTGACAGCTGGCATAGCTGCCCTAGTAGCTCAGGTCACTCCTAACATAGGCTGGTGGCCTTGTTAGGGTAGTTGGTTCTGTGCTGCCCAGCCTGGGACAATAAGAGAACCTTGCCACCATGTCCAACAGGCAGGTATGGGCATGCCTTTGACAGATGGGGCAATTGAGGCCTGGCAAAGGGCATATCTTAAAATATCTCCCAATCTACTGCAAGAGATCTACTCCCAAATCTACTACATGAGAACAGAAAGCGGAGGTGATGTGGGTGGGTAGCAGGTCCTACTTAGACAGGTTTGCCAGGGCTGGGGCTCAGACTGTGACTCTAGATGTTCTAAGCAGAGTTGTGTATTTTATTTTATTTATTTATTTTGTTTTTTTGAGACAGGGTTTCTCTGTGTACTCCTGGCTGTCCTGGAACTCACTCTGTAGACCAGGCTGGCCTCGCCTCAAACTCAGAAATTCGCCTGCCTCTGCCTTCCAAGTGCTGGGATTAAAGGCATGTGCCACCACTGCCCAGCTAGAATATTTTATATTTTGCTTACAGAAAGCCTCATATCAGAAATAAAATCTAGGTAGTGCAGGCCAAAGTGTAGAGAAATAGCTTGCACTAGTGTTTGCAGCTGTCTACCTTGACCCCAGCACATGTAGCCAGAGGTGGTGACTGGCAAAGACGGACCCACGAGTGCATGAGACTCAGGACCTGTCCTTCCAGCACAGGGAGAACCCCCACCAAGGGGTCTGCAGTGAGCCCAGCTGTACCTTGGTCTTCTGGTCAGTACTTTTGAGAGTCACTCTGGGCTGGCCTGAATACACAGGCCTTACTGCCTGAGTCACATTCCAAGCTTTATATTGTGCATAGCTATGGCTGGATCTGCCAGAAACTGGTTTAGATGTGGCTTCAGGAGCCAAGGTCTCCAGGGCAGGTGGTGGTAGGTATGGTGGGCAGTTCCCGACTATAGGGCTAGGTGGCCAGAATGAGCTGACAGCAGTTTGCAGGATGCAGTGGAAGCCTCTGGAAAGGGTAGGCACTTGGTCACTGCTTTTCTGCTGTGTGACACTGAGGAGACTTGCCATGTCTACCTCTCTCATCCTGCTTCTCCATGAAGTTTTCTCCCCTTGTGGGGGTCAGAGCCCCTGCTTCCTAGAGAAGCTGAGACTGAGTCAGTGCTTGATGCCAGTGGTGGGTGCTGAGCCACGTGGTCCTAGAAGTAGCAGGTGGAAATCCTAGGGCAGTTTATGTCAGTTGTGCACCAGGCCATGTCCTCATTGCCCTAGTGGGTGTCTATGCTCTGGTTTGACCAATGGGCAAATTGAGGCTCTGAGTGTGGAAATATGGTGAGCAGGGAATAGAACTCAGTCTCAGGTACTCCCCCACAAAGCTTGATCCTTGTTGAAGGACACTGTGTGGCAAGAGTTATTGTCAAAAAGTTCCACAGCCACAAAGTAGGCGGCTTCCATAGCAGGAATCAGAGAGGCGGATAGGCAGTTCTCATAGGCCACACAGGAAGGCTGGCTCTGCCTGTACTTGCTTTCAAGCCTCTCTTTGGCTAAGAGGTGGCATCTCCCATGGCTCACTTACCTTCTTTTTCTGTACCTGTTCCCTCTATTATAAGGATACCAGTGGGACTGGGAGAGCTCTTACCTAGGATTCATTCCCCTCTCCCCCCATGCACATGTGTGTGCACATGCACACATGCAGACACACTCTCCAGCTCTGTTGCTGGATTAGGGCCAGTCCTAATGATATCATTTTGATTTAAGTAGCTGCGAAAACCCCATTCTCCAAATAAGGTCACATTCTTGGGTACTGGGGGTCAAGACTTTTCAGCGTATAAGTTTTGAAAGACACAGCTCAGCCCATAACAAGAGACGTAGGGCATGCGCTTTTGTGTGGTTGGGAACACTGGTACTGGGCAGACAACATTCCATTCCTGGCAGTAAGAGGCCTGGAGACTCATGCATAGCTGAGCATGAGTGTGTGTGTATGTGTGTGTGTATGTGTGTGTGTATGTGTGTGTGTGCTGTAGGCACAGCTGTCTGGTGCCTCCCAGCTGCAGGGCAGCTCCCAGGAGGGTGGGGCTCGGCTTTGCTATTGTGGGAAGAGAAGGACTGAACCTGGTCCCCAGCCCTGAGGCTCTTCTGGGCACTGATCACACTCAGACATGTATGTGTGTGGGGAGGGGGCTGGGGAAGGGAGGGTCAGGTAGTGAGGACTAGGGGCCTGAGTAGCTTTGCCCAGCCTAGGACTAAACATTGACCAGATCTCTGTCTTTTCTCCACTTCAGGAAAATCCAAAAGGAAAAAGGATTTACGGATAAACTGTGTGTCCAAGCCACCTGTGTCCAATCCCACGTGAGTCTGCCTTAAGTTTCTCACTCTGTTGAGACTTGGAGAGGCCTCCTGGTGGAGGCCAGGGGTGTGAGTAAGAAGCAGGCATATGGGGGTCAGAGGTGGGCGAGAGAGCAGTCTCTTCTCATCCTGTCCTAGGTGGCTCCAGTGGGACTCAGGAGCATTGGCTGTTTGCCCATGCTTTCCCAGTCCTTGTCTTTGGGTCTCTGTCAGGGCTGCCTGGCAGCTGCACAATCACACTTCTACCTAGTAGCTGCTCAATAATCAATGAACTGAGGGGGCTGTGTAAGCTGCCCCCATGGCCAGCATAGTTCACCCTCTACCCCCTATTGTTCCTTCTCTCAGAGAAGCTTATGGATCTGATTTCTCCACAGACCCCCCCGGAACCTGGACTCCCGGACCTTCATCACTATCGGAGACAGAGTAGGTGGTGACTAGACACCAAGAGAGGCCTCCTACTTTATCCTATAGGGCCACTGAGAGGCGGCTATGGGTGGTAGACAGAGCTGGGCTCTGGGGAGGAACTTATCTCTTACTTGCTGGTGGTTGTGGCCCTGGGCTACCTGCCCTTAGATCTCCTATCTGGAAGAAGTACATTCCACTTGCCTTATAAGGGTGTGGGGAGCTCAGAGCTGCCACACTGCCTACTTCAGAGTGTGGGCTATGGATCCCACATGATTTCTGTATCACTTGGCAACAACATGTGGGACATGCAGGCTCCTGGGCTCTCCAGACCCCAGGTCAGACCCTAGACTCCATATTGTACATACCCCTGAGTGCCTTGGAAGACCTACTATTGAGAAGCCTGATTTGGGGATGTACAGGGCAGAGTATGCTGGGAGCCTCTTCTTGGAAGATCCTCCCTCCCCAGTCCCTGTCACTGCCTGGTGTTCTGTTAGTCTGGTTGTGTAATCCCATGTCTTTCACTCAGGGGAGGGAACTCCCACAAAGGTTCAGTAGATGATTGACTAATAGCTCCCTTTGCTGAGATGTGTTAGAAGACTTCTCCCAACATCTCCAAGTTTTTGGTTTTGCACTCATTTTATAGCGATCACTGGCAGGGTCAGATTGGCTAAGTTCTTTCCGCAGGGTCACACAGCACGGCATATAGCAGCTTCGAGCTCAAATCTGACTAGCTGGTTCTCTGCTTCTTTCGGGGTGAGGGACAAGAGCCAGTCTCTGGCTTGATGATCACCAGTCACCTCTCCCTTTTGCCTCTTAAGAACTTCGAAGTGGAGGCTGATGACTTGGTGACCATCTCAGAGCTGGGCCGTGGAGCCTATGGGGTGGTGGAGAAGGTGCGGCATGCTCAGAGTGGTACCATTATGGCTGTCAAGGTAAGCAGGGCTTCACCCTACCTGAAGTAGCACTAGGGGAGGCATTGTCTGAGCTTCAGGGTTACTGCCTACCTGTGGCTCTGTCCCTCACCCTCATCATCAGTGTTGAGGCAGAACTCAGACAAGTCAGGGCCATGGATTTCCCCAAGGTTCCTGTCCCTTGTGGACTGGGTAAGGGGAAGCAGCCTAGATGTGGCCTTGACATGTGGCTCTCCCACAGCGCATCCGGGCCACCGTGAACTCACAGGAGCAGAAACGTCTGCTCATGGACCTAGACATCAACATGCGCACGGTCGACTGCTTCTACACTGTCACCTTCTATGGGGCCCTCTTCAGAGAGGTAGGCTCTGTCTCTGCCCACCTCTTGCCAGTCCACAGCTGCCATTCCACTCCTGTCATGTAGAGTTCCCAGGACCTTGAGTATAGGGGAGCTATACCCAAGGAATGGGGAGCACTCTGCCACCTGATGAAATTAGCTGGGTTCTTGAGGGGCAGGCTTTCCTGTTCCTGGCCAAGTCTGTGCCTCAGATTCCTTGTCTGAAGATGAAGTAGGTGTCTGAGCAGTTCTCTTCAGGTTGTAGTCAGGGCCCTGGAGCTCCGTGGCAGCTGAGATTTGTGTTTGTGGTTATTTGCTTTCTGCTGGTCCCGTAGTGGCGATTCAGGGGAAGCCCCCAGGGGAGAAGCCCTGGAGGGGTGAGGATCTGGGCTAGATTCTAGATGTCTGTTGGGGTAGAGAAAAGCAGGGTGAATCAAGGTGTAAGGTCTAAGATCAGGAGCATAGAGCTGCCATCTGAGCCAGCTGGAAGCACAGCGTGAAGTGAGCACCAGAGTCAGGATGGAGCAGTGACTTCCCATGGTGACCTGTCATTTTGGAGCTCTTGAGTGGTCCATGATGTTTCTCTGTCCTGGCTTTCCTTTGGGCTCCTCTGAAGTCCCAGTGGTGGCTCAGACCCCACTTTATGCATCCCATGTGGTGGGCTGAGCACCTTGTGCAAGTGTCAGCCAAGTCTGAGCTCAGGAAGTCTTAGGCTGAGCCGCCTCTTCTGGAGGCCGTCTCAAGGCTGTGCAGGTTTGCTGGGAAGAAGAGAGGTGATTTGCCAGTGAAGAAATTTTGCTCTTGTCCTTTTATGTCCTGATTTGAAAGTCTCAGAACACATGCAGCTGCTTCCCTGGGACACTGTTGCACTGGGCCACAGGGCTGGGGACATAGGGCTGGGGGGCTTGAACTACATGGTGAGGTGTCAGAAAGGCAGATGGCAGTGGTGAGGGGTGAGAAAGTTCATCATGTCTCTTCCCAGGTAGAGGCTGAAACTGGTGCTCAAGGCTAGACTGTTACGATCAGGGCTGGGGAAGCCACTGGGAGCCTGAAGACTGTTCAGGGCTGGGCAGCACTGGTGGACAAGCTAAGCACTGGATGTTCTCACAGGGGGATGTGTGGATCTGCATGGAGCTCATGGACACTTCCCTGGATAAGTTCTACCGGAAGGTGCTGGAGAAGAACATGAAAATTCCGGAAGACATTCTGGGGGAGATTGCTGTGTCTGTGAGTGGCCTTGCCCTACCCAGTATGCACACAGCCTGCTGTGTGACTGACTCTTGGCAGAGCTGCTGTCCCCTCTAAGGCTTAGTACTTCTGAAGCCTGAGAGCAGTACCTTACTGAAGAGACCCCAGGGATGAGGCTCCTCAGGCTGGGCTCTTCCCTGGTTCCAAGCCCACGACTGGGGCTCTCACATTCCCGCTTACTTTGAAGAAAGGAGCTCAGTATTTCCCACTGCCTTGTACTAAGATGCCCCATCACGGCTATTGGAGGTCTAGGCCGCTTTGGGGAGATGCTTGCTTTTTGAGCCTACTGTTTCTAGAGGAGGGCAGCAACTCTGGTTTGAGCATTGCTACAGGGTGGGCAGTGGAATCAAGGATGCCCCTTTAATCCTGTTTGTACCTAGAAACATTTAAACCATCCCATGCCTCAGGGTTTTTTTTTTTTTTTTTTTTTTTTTTGCTAATCATCAGAGGTGGTTCCTGGGGGAGAGAAACTTGGGGAGGGGGTCCTGGGAGGTCTTGGTGATAGCCCTTAGGAGGCATTGCTTGGGATTTGTGGAGTAGGAGGAAGGCAGGAAGCTGATGTGTTTGTCTAGGACAGCCAGCATGGTAGGCAGATCTGGGTGTGGGCAGGAGCTGGGTGACGGGAGCTGGGATATGTTTAGAGGAGATGGGGCTCTACTGCTTTGTTGTCATTGCTGTTACCTGGAATAATAACAGTCCTGCCTCTCCCACCCCATTCAGATCGTGCGGGCCCTGGAACACCTGCACAGCAAGCTGTCTGTGATCCACAGAGGTCAGTGTCCTCCATCAACCACTGAAGCTCAGGCAGGGACAGACTGCGATATACCTGGTGGGGCATAGGTCACTTTCTGCCTTTGTGCCTTTGGCTCTGCTGTGCTCTGAATAGGAGGAGCTAAGTGGATCCCTGCTTTTCTGGGCTCCGTGGCCCACTTCTCGTTCGCATGTACATTTCATGTGCTGTGAAACGCCTGGGTTGTGGCATGTCACTCTAGGAATCTGCCACAAGCTCCCTTACCCCACACAAAGCCATCATAAGCTCTTCTGGGATTCCTTTGCCCCTGTGGCCACTGGTCGGGCTTTCCCCTCCAGGGCTGTACTGAAATATCAGCCTCCTGTTGACTTGGTTGCACAGTACCTAGAGAACAAAGGAGGCTGAGTGGGCTTTGATGCTCAGCGCCCATCCCATTCTGTCCTCAGGTCATCACTGTTGGCTCTCTGGCATGGAACCTTCCTGTCTTTTTCTGGGCATCTTTGTCTTTTACACATCCACGTGGCCCTTTGCTTAGAGGTTCCTGCCTCCTGTGAGGCAGGGGATGGGTGGGGCTCCTCATTTGCATGCATAGAGACCCATCATACACCTTCACTCCACTGTGGTTCACCCACACCTCTGCTTGCTGGCTTTGTGTCCATGGCAGGAGGCGTGCTTGGGTAGCCTTAATGTAGATATTCCAGAGCGCTGATGTTTCCCTTTGGTTGGGATAGGCTGAAGTACAGTTTGATTTGTCATCTAGCCTAATGATGGGACCCGGTGCTGCAGATCTCACTGCCTCTGTTTCCTTGTCTAATCCCTGGGGCACTGGGTAGCCTGCTGCTGGCCCACAGGGCACTGGAGAAGGCAGCATCCCATTTGGCATGAACTGAGAAAATCATGCTCTATTTGTAGATGTGAAGCCATCCAATGTCCTCATCAACAAGGAGGGGCACGTGAAGATGTGCGACTTTGGCATCAGTGGCTACCTGGTGGACTCTGTGGCAAAGACGATGGATGCTGGCTGCAAGCCTTACATGGCCGTGAGTAGGGGCATGCCCGCACGAAGGAGGACAGGACAAGATTTTGCCTCTGTGCAGTGGGCTGGACTTTTCCAGCTGTACCTCCGTTCTTAGGGACCCTGCCAGCATTTCCCTATACTCCGTGATTCCTGTTGGGATGAACTTGTGCTCTCTAGTGTTAGGAAGACAGGGATCCTTAAGACTGGTGGTCTGCTGGGAAGGCGGGGGTTGACTCTGGCTCTTGATGGCCTATATCATGCAAGCAGGAGAACCTAATGGCAGTCTGTTTTGAAGTAGAAGAGAAAAGGTTTAATTGAGGGAGCCTTGTTGGGTGTTCAAGCCTTCTGGTCTCTCTTGCAGCCTGAGAGGATCAACCCTGAGCTGAATCAGAAGGGCTACAATGTCAAGTCTGATGTCTGGAGCCTCGGCATCACCATGGTACTGTCAGGGGCTGGGCTCAGCACTTGCTGGTCTGTTGGGGTGGGAGCATGTCTGTACAGAGTCTGTGGGCTCCATCAAACATGCCTATTTGAATAAGAGGATATCTGTGAGTTGTAGGACTCCTTTCCTGATCATCATGATCTTCTCTGTATTCTGTGATGTCAGCCTTTTCCCTAGAGTCACTGGTGTAGATCAGGAAATCCCAGCCAATGCTAAGTTTAGTTGTTGTCATGTCCAAATCAAGAAGTAATTTCCAAATCAAGAAGGTAAACTCTTAGCTAGGTATAGTGGCACCCTCCTGTGATATGATTTCTTTGGTAGCATCCTTTTGTAATGGGATTCTAGGTGTTCAAGGGTATCCTCAGCTTCATAGTGAATTTGAGACCCTGTCTCAATATTCATCCCAACACTAAAAAAAAAAAAAAAAAAAAAGCACCTGGTTGCCCCTACTCCCTCCCTCAACCCCACCAAACAGGAGCCCATTGCTGTAGGTTTCTTTTGTGTTTCTCCAGGTCCAGTAGGATGAGGCTCTGGATCCTGGCTTGTGGAAGCTGAAAGGACCTTTGGTTTGGAGGGAGGAGAAGGGCCCAGAGCATTAGAATTGAGTTGGTCAGAAAAATCTAGATAGACCCGTGTCTTCTAGAACTGCCTGACAGAAAGCTCTAATTCACCTATTGATGTGATAAAACACAATAACCAAAAGGGGCTTGGGGAGGAAAGGGTTTATTTTGGCTTACAACTTTCAAGTTATATACCTTTACTAAGGGAAGTCTGGGCAGGAACTCTAAGGCAGGAACTGAAGCAGAAACCATGAAGAATGCTACTTCCTGGCTTGCTCAGCTTGCTTTGTTATATTACCCAAGACCACCAGCTCAGAGGTTGAGTTGAATGCCTATGGAGAGCTGGGGTATCCTACATCAATCACTCAAAAAAGTGCACAGGCTTGCCCACAGGCCAGTCCGGTGGGGGCCTTTTTTCAGTTGAGGTTCCCTTTTCCCAAATGACTTTAACTTGTGTAGAGTTGACACAAAACTAGCCAGCACAGTGTTACAATGAGGTTGAATTCTTTGAAGACGAGGACACTTCTATATTGCACACATGTGAGAAAATGATATGGGGAGAATAGTCTATCTTCAGTCGCAAAGACATTTAACAGACAGGGACATTCTGACCGTCAGGAGTCACAGTTACCAAGATATGCTGTTCTTCCTGTCTAGTTGTTTTGAGACTGTTCAAGTACCCATGATTGATCTCATGACTGTCAGGTAAACATTTTGTTATTTTTAAAGAGGCTTTATCTTGAAGGCTGGGGCCAGAGTTTTACAGTAGGGTTTTCAGGCCCTAGAAACAGGAGCAAGGCTTGGACTGTCTTCTAGAACCTCTCCCTCCAGGTCCACTGCTCACGTGTGTCCTTGGCCTAACATTTCCACTTAAGATGCTGCCGTCCCAGGGAGCAATGGCGGGCATGGTTCAGTGCATCCTTCTTGGTGGGCTCTGGCCTTGGGAGCTCTGAGCACACACATTTTCTGTGTCTTGGAACACAAGGGAGTTACCTTGCGCAGACAGGTCACACTCAGGAAGGTTCTGAGCCAAGAAGGACCTGAATGGTGTCACCATCCCCACTGCTCTCCCCAACACTCATCCATTATAGGAGGCTGGCTCCCAGGGATGGTCTTGTGATAGGTAAACTGTCTTTGTATTGAGGTAGTTTTTGTTTATTATTTTTTTAAACTCTTTTTAAAAAAAGATCATCAGAATGGGCAATGGTAATGTATACCTTTAATCTCAGCAGATTAAAGAGGCAGAGGCAGGTGGATCTCTGAGTTCAAGGCCAGCCTTGTCTACAGAGACAGCTCCAGAATAGCTAGAGCTACAAAGAGAAACCCTGTCTCAAAAAACCAAAGAAGACAAGATGTTTGCAGTCCAGGCTCTGGTGCCTTTGGGTTAGGTATATGGGTGCTACTGAGCTTTATTGTCTGCAGAAAAGTCCCATAGTAGATTCTGGAAATGCTGAGTGCAATTCTGTCCTGTGGGCAGGCACACATGTGACACACACTGTCTTCCTACCAGTGCAGTTCCCATGTTGGCTGGAAAGGCATGGAGACTGACGGGAAAGCCCCTTCTCAGCTTAGTTACTAGTGCTTTACGTGGGTCCAGTTGCATTTGCTATAGAGGTGTCTCCTCTGTTCCTTACGGTGGTTACAGCCTGTCACCAAGGCCTTCTGCTGCACCAGTCAGGAGGTATCCATGCAGGAGTCTGCCACTCCCTGTTGGCCTAACTAGTAAAAACAACAGCTGGATAGGTGGCCCTGGATAATGAAGTTTGTGTTGGGGAGGTACTGAAGAGGAAGTAGCTGGGGCCAATAGGGGCTTAGGAATTGACTCAGTGAGGTACTTTGCTGACTGCTGCCTCATGGGAAGGTGTATGTGACTGCCACTCCTCATGATTGACATTCTATCTGGAACCCAAGTTGTTAGATAAAATCATCCAATTTACGAGTGCTTGAAAAAAAAAAACCAAACAGTACTGGTCAAACCCAGCCCAGGGCTAGCCTTAGCCTGAGCTAGGTTTGCCAGTCCAGTCAGAGGCGCTCCAGTACTTGGCTGCTGCTCGGATGAGAGCAGTCAGTGTCAGCAGCACCACTGGCCTGGCCTGGGTTGTTGGGGATGGATGGGTAGATTTCTACTTCATGCTTCTGGGTACCAAATGAGCCTGCTGGCTCTGCTGTCTCTATTTCAGATTGAGATGGCCATTCTGCGATTCCCTTACGAGTCTTGGGGGACACCGTTCCAGCAGTTGAAGCAGGTGGTGGAGGAGCCATCCCCACAGCTCCCAGCAGACCAGTTCTCCCCTGAGTTTGTGGACTTCACTAGCCAGTGGTAAGTGTCTGGGCTTTGTCCCCTCCTCCTGCAGCAAGTTAACCCTCGAGCCACGTGGTATTAGAAGGCAGGAGGTAAAGTTAGCTCCAGCAGAAGTAAAACCTGGGTCCCAGTAGTAGCTTTTAGTTTTGCCTTTGCAGAAAAGGATGAATCAGGTAGACCCAAAGAGTGGAGTGCGTGTGCGTGTGTGTGTCTGATAATATATGTTATAGAAGATTAAAATGCATAATGAAGTTGCTTTTTTGGTATCTAGAAGTTTTTTACCGAATTATGGAATGTTCATAGACGCTTTATAAATGTTATGTTTTTAAGCCAGGCAGTAATGGTGCACATCTATAATCCTAGCACCTGGGAGGCAGAGGAAGGAGAATCTCTGTGAGTTCCAGGACAGCCAGGGCTACACAGAGAAACCCTGTCTCACAAAACAAAAGAAAAAAAAGATGTTTGAAGTTACAAAAGAATAAGAATAGCAGTTATAAAGACCAAGCTCTCTAACCATGCTTAAATAACAGCATGGAAAATTAAAAGTAGATTCATATAAATAACTCTTGGATTACAAAAGAGCTTAAGAAAATACATTTTTAAGAAACCAGTGAGAGCAAACCAATGTTTGTATGTGTTGGCCCAGAGATTCTCAGAGAACAAGTCAAAGCCTCTCAATGAAGAAAAAACAAACAAACAAACAAACAAATAAAACAAAAACAAAACAAAAACAAAAACAAGAAAAACTGCAGGCCCATGAGGCCAATAACAAAGTCGTTGATTAGTTTGACTCTTTTTGATTGGAATTCATGCTCCAGAACCACTGACTGGAGTCTTTCCTTCTGATAAAGGATAACCTAGTGTATGGTTTAGGCAGAGCATGTCAGGGTTGTGCCATGGACCCAGCCTGGAGTACTATAGAGACAACTGGATTCTAAGAGGAAGGGAAAGTTGTCCCAAGATTATAGTTAGTACCCATGGACCCAAAGCCACTTTGCAAGACCCCCAGACAGTTCGCTCCTTCTCTGAGCCCCAGGAGTCTGCTGCTTAATGGGGGCAAGCCCAGCCTGTCTAGATTCACTTCCTCCGTGTGAGCCTGGCTTCACTGCCCTCTTTCCTAGCCTAAGGAAGAACCCTGCGGAGCGCATGAGCTACCTGGAGCTGATGGTGAGTGTGCATGGGAAGTGGCTGCCCTATCTCCCGTGCTGTGTAGTGGCTGGGTGGGGCTGTCTGGGACTGTAGGGAGAGGGTTGCATCCCAGGGTGGAGGCTAGCTCTTCTGCCTGGCTCCTGCATGCGCCTGTGCAGTTGCACCTTTGCTCACGAGTGCACCCCAGACCTTGTGGAAAGGTGCACAGGGCTGTGGCAGTGGGGCACAGGAGTCATTGTGGCATCGGGGAAGGCTTCCTAGAGGAGATGCCATTTGAACTGAGCCTGGAAGGATGGATATGGGCTCTTTGCTGATGAAGGAAGGGTAGAGGGTCTGGTAGGGCAGAGGTCTGGTACCATTGAGGAAAGAGATGTGTGTGTGGTGGGAGGAGCACTGCAGGAGGATGAGGCAGAACCACAAGCTTTGATGGCTTTGGAGGGCTTCTAGGAGCAGTGGTCCTAGAAGGATTAGCAGGAGTTGGCCAGGTAGGAGCATGAAATGAGAGAGTCTCTCCTTTATACTTTCTTTTGTACCCCTTCACCCCCAGAAACTGTACCTCTCTTTCCTACCAGGAACACCCGTTCTTCACCCTGCACAAAACTAAGAAGACGGACATTGCTGCCTTTGTGAAGGAGATCCTGGGAGAGGATTCATAGGGACTGGCCTGGGACCCCACTAGTCTGCCAGCATCCATACACCTGTGCTGGAGCAGCACCTACCTACAGCCATAAGCTACTGCCATTCTGGTCCTGGGCATTCGAGAAATTAAGGGGGTTGTTCCTGTCTGTCTCTGCAACTAGCTGTCCCAAGTGCCAAAGAATCAGACCTCAGGGGCTCCCAGCCAGGCTATATGTGCCCCACAGTGCCTCTGCTGTTGCTGTTCCCAGGGTCTCAGGCCTCTACCCAAGGGATGAATTTTGAGGGGCCTTTGTACCTCAGCAAATGTTGTTGCTTCTTGAAGAGCAGGCAGCCGGTGCCTGTGTGGACAGGCCATAGCCTTGGTACTGTCCTGGATGCCATCCAGGTTGTATATATATTTTAAATCACTGAATGAATGGACTTTCTACACTGTGGCCTGGATCAGGGACGTCTCTATCCTGTCTCAGGTGCTGAGGACACGCTATGGGGATGAGCCATGTGAATCCCCTAAGACTTTCCTGAGAGATGTGTTGAGCTCCCCAAGGCCTTCACCCAGCACTGGCCAATGGTCTCTGAGGGGCACACTGCCCTCAGATAGCTCCTGGTCACCACCTCTGGTGGCATCTGCCTTTCTGACTTCACCCAGCACTGGCCAATGGTCTCTGAAGGGCACACTGCCCTCAGATAGCCCCTGGTCACCACCTTTGGTGGTATCTACCTTTCTTTTTGAACTATTATCCCTGTTGCCTTTTGCTTTGTGGGTGTTGCTGGTTTTTCTTGCATGGTTTGGAGCTGATCACTTAACCCTGGGTACTAGGAGGCTCACAGCTGCCCAGTGCTCAGACCGGAGTTTGCAGGATGGCTCAAGCTCTTTGCTCAAGGCCATGAGGGAGCTGTACCAACTCTCCAGGTGTGACCAGCACATGGAAGCTAATAGGTTTACTTTGGTGGTGTTTTTAAAAAAAAAAAAAAAGAAGAAGAAGAAGAAAATATATTTTTGTGAAGAAAGGCCTGCCTATTCTAGCCTTTTCCTGGGCAGGAACCTATTGCTGTTTTAATTAAAAAACAAACCAAAAAAAAAAAAAAAAAACCCAAAACAAAAAACCTGTGTGAGACTGACTGTGACAAGCCTGCTCTTTCTTGGGGGAGTTGTAGAGGCCTTGGTGGAATCCTTACTTTGGGACCATGCTTGGACAATATAGCCAGGCGCTGGAGGCTTCACACTTGGCCATAGTTCACAGGAGGACACAGGTGCTCCTAAGGTGCTCTGCTGAGGTGCTTCATTCAATGGCCACCCAGGCTAGCCCCCCTGTCGAGGCAACCTGACTCACCATCATCCAAGTGATGATTGATGGATGACTGGTTATGAGGAGGCAGGTTCCACATTGTTTGCATTGCTATTTGAACTTACAGATGAGGGAATGTGCCCGGAGAGCTCCCAGCACTTACTCAAAGCCAGCTGATGCGCAGGACAGGTAGTGGTGCCTACAAGAAGGCTCTGAGGGTGTGGCTTTGTATAAAGCTCATGCTAGGTCAGTGTGGCCCTGTGCTTCTTGAATGTGGACTGGGAGTCTTCCACAGGTCTCGTCCTCCTATAAGCAGGGATGTGTGTCATCTTAGGCACTGGTGGATTCAGGACAACATCTTAAAGGACCTGTGTTCATACACCACTCTATGAGGCCATCAGGATCTAGTGGCTGCTTCTCCTAGCTTGACAAACACAGGTCCCTAGCCACAGTCCTCTGGAGGGTTACTCCTGGCTAGGAAGGCTCATGTGCTCATGCCCAAGTCAGAAGACTGGAGTGGAACTTCAGGTATAGGTGGACCATGGGGAGAGTCAGCCCACATAGTTTGGGAGCAGGGCCTTGGTGTGTCTGTGAGAGTACAGAACCCCAGTAGGGGCTCCATCACCACTCTTCCTTCACCTCTGTGCAGTAGTTTCCCAGGTTTGGCTTCCATAGCTCCACAGAGCCCCTTGCCTTTAGACATAGGTTGGTTTTCACCCCAGAGGTCTGTGTTGGCAGGTTCTGTCTCAGGACAGCCATGACTTAAAAGAATAGCCCACCAGGCTCAGTGCCATCAGGACACATGTGCCTTGCCACTGTACTCCTGTGAGAGGAAACTGCCAATCCCTAAAGGGACTTGGTTAACTTTTGTTGAATGAATAGAGAGAGACTCTAAGTCCTGGCGTAACTACCCACAGGCTAAAATGGGAGGGCAATTCTGCTTGCACATGCCCAGGTTCTTCCTTGCGGCTGTTCTTAGTCTAGGGCGCGGCCACATCGCCTTTCCCTGGCCGCCAGGAGGCGGCAGAGCCTCGACCTAGTCCAGCCCTGTAAGCCTCAGTAGGTTCTGCAGGTTACCCTGCTGTTCTCCACACCCGGGGCTGAGGAGCTGGCTCTGCAGCTGACAAACCATTGCACTTCTAGAGCGCAGCACGCTTTACAGAGTGCCCAGCGGCTGACCAAACAGGTTCGGTAAAGTAGATAACAATTTGCAACTCTCCACTATGTGGGGCTCCAAAGGACTTAATAATTCAGTTTGCTGAAATTTGGCTAGCACCTCACAGTTAGCATATTTCTCTTTACAGTACTGCAGATAGTGATTTCTGTCCTCTTACTGTTTGGAGACTTTTAGCCCACTCTCCAGTCTGCAGATCACATCGACATTTCAAAGCAGGGCCCCATGGCCACAGTGAAAATCCCACACTAGGCTCCTTGCTTGGTGGCAGGCCCCTCTTGTCCTTATTAACACTTCTTGAGTCAGGATCAGGAGGCTAGGAACCTAAGAGGGCCCCACAGAGACCCATTGTTTGCTTCCCATCAGGCAGCTGGCTGGGACCAGCAGGTATCTCTAGGCCTGGGATTAATGTCTCTGGATTGATGGACACAGAGGGCTTTCTGTTCCAGGCACACCACAAGAGCCCTCAAACAGCACAAACACTACAGATAGAGAGGCCTGTCCTAGAACAGCTTCTGAAGGACACGTGGCTCTTACGAGACACCCCTTTCTGGAGGTCAGAGCAGGCGGCTTTGGTTCAATACCTCATTGTTGCCTCCTTCAGAACTGTGCTGCACCTCCTGCCTCAAAACTTCCCTACAATGGTCAGCATTGACCATTGACTTCTAGACTCACCCAGGAGACAAGACCTCTGGGCATGACTGTGATGGGGTTTCTAGGTTGGTCTACCTGAGATGGGAAAACCTCTCCCTAAATTCAGGTGGCTTTTTACTTCCACGTCATCTTCTCCTTCCCCAGTACTTTGCCCTGAGATGGTCTGTTCAGAGGCCACCTCCCCAGAGAATCTGCCTCATTTCCTTCGTGGTTACCCGTCAGCGTTCTTGTCTCTTCTCTGCCTCTGGGACTGGACCAGAAGGGTCTGATTGCTCTGAGCCTAGTTCAGTGCATGTGTGAGGTCTGGAAGGCAGAATGGGAGACAAAGACCTAGATGAAGGTCCCTACAGAACTATGACATCTGGGCAGCCCTTATGTGGAGCCAGCCCCACTCTGGCTGACGTCCTGTGGTGTCTCCCTGCAACCCAGGATGATCTAGTTCTGTGCTGGGGGCTGGGCCAGGAGAAACTTTTTGCTTACCTGCTTATGTGCCCCCCCAACCCCCCACCCCTGTATGCACCATCCCCCTTCCCAGCTGTGAGAGCTACATGGCCTGCCAACAGTTCCCTCTATTCTATCTTAAGGGGTTTCCCTGTTTTGGGGGCAGGGCTTTTCCTAGGCAGCAGGATCCATGTTGCCCCATCTCCCATCAGGAAGGTAAGAGTGGTTGCCTAAGACTCTCACCAGCCACTCATACCCATGGAGACTCTAGCATCTGCTTTCTCTCTGCACTGACCCCTGCCAGGGAGGTCACTCTGTGAAGACAACCTTTCCAGAGGGTCCTGGTTTGTCTTCTGGCTCTGTTCTGCTTCTTGAAGCCCACAACATGAAGGCCACGTGCACACTCTGGCCTGTGAAGCCATTGCTTCTCTTGCTCCTGGTAGCGCACGGGGCGGGGGGGGGGGGGTACGTATTTGCATTAGCTGCCATGCATTCCTTAGGTGCTCTCTAGCTTCATGCCCTGGGCAGCAGGCAGTAGGGCTCTCCAGAAGCTCCCAGAGGCTCACCAGGGTCCTGGATACTTGAGAGAGCACAACCAGGCAGAACCCAGAAACCAGACGTCCACATGACCCAAGCTCTGCACCATTGCAACTGGGCTACCGCTGAGCCATTAGTTAGCCTCAGTTGCCCCCTGTGCTACAGCAGGAGCCACGGACTGTTCTGAGAACCAATATTTTGGGGGACTTGACTTAGGGAGGTGGCAGTAGCAGCCATCTTGGGTTGGGGATGGAGCAGTTGCTCTGTGCATTCACTTCCCAAACCTTCCCTCTGTGGTGCTCTACTGCCCATGGCACCTACGGGAAATGAATATCTACAGCAGGGGGAAAGGGGGATTGTCTGTGTTCTCTGCAGGGCTTGACACATGGTCCTTGTTGCCTGAGCACCTACTGTGTAGCAGGCAGCATTGTAGTCCGAGAGAGAGAGAGAGAGAGAGAGAGAGAGAGAGAGAGAGAGAGAGAGAGAGAGAGCCAAGCAAGGCTTCAAGCCCTGAGCCTGCTCTTAGCTTGCTCAGCTAGCATCTCAGATGTGACTGCTCCACCTATCTTGTCGTCACTCCCCAGGGAGAAACATCTGGTTATATTCAATTAATTAATGTGATCAGTATAACTAATGAAGCTCAGTTACCATCCAGTCATTCCATTTGATTAATTGAATTATTTAAATTGAATTTAAACACTCCCAGGTGGGAGGACACTTACTGGCACCAAGAGGACATGGAGCTGAAGGACAGGTGGCACTGGTCCCTGTGGGCTACACAGAGTATACTTGATTTCCAAGCAAGGGTTTAGAGCAGGAAACATGTGACAAGATTGCTTTGTGCTGTGTCCCTATCTCAGCCAGGTGACAAGGATTTGCCTTCAGAGCTCTATTCTTTGCCCCTTACTCTCAATCTCCGAATCAGTCCTGAGTCCCATTCTGACCTTGAGGATGTCCTAGTGTCTGAGACTTTGCTTCCTCTGCTCCAAACTGACTTCTCCACATGCTCACCCTGTAGACTGTGGTAGCTTCTGGGAACCCCCTGCAAACTGTAAAAGACCCACTAAAGTCAGACAACCGAGTGCCACATTCCTGTGCTTGTCCCTCACTACTAACTGAAGTCTCCTGTGTGGAGCCAAGCTTGCCCTTCCAGCCTTACTCTCAGTGTCTGTCCTGGAATGGACAGTGTACAGGCTGCTGGGGCAAGTGAGACTTCAGCAGTACCGGAACAAGGAGGGCAGCTTGATTAGGTCCCCAAACTCTGCAGTGATCATAGGGAAATTTTAGTGAGTTACCATGCCTTCCAGGGCTCAGTTTTACTGGCAGAGGGGCCTTGGGCAGCTTGCCTTGAAGATGGCCCCAGACTGGGTAAGTGTGTAGCTGATCTTTTGCTACGTTGAGGATTCTTTCTTCCCACCTTTCTCCATCCCTTTTCTTCCACCCTTTCAACCCCCTAACACTAGATAAGAGGAAAAAAGGATAGAGGGGAAAGGACAGACATTTTGAATAAAGTCAGGGGTTGGAAAAAGATGCTGTTATCATTAGACTACCTCCTGCTGATTAGGGGCATTTGAGTTCCGTGGGACAAGTTTGATCTTTGCCATCAGGATATTTTATTTTTTTTTTTCCTTTTTGTTTCTTCTTTGAGCACAACTACTTAACAAACTGTGACAAACAGCTGGGCGGTGGTGGCACAAGCATTTAATTCCAGCACTTGGGAGGCAGAGGCAGGTGGATTTCTGAGTTTGAGGCCAGCCTGATCTACAGAGTGAGTTCCAGGACAGCCAGGCTACATAGAGAAACCCTGTCTCGAAAAACAAAACAAAACAACAACAACAAAAAACTGTGACAAACAACAACTACGTGACAACCCACCTCTTGGGGCTGGCATTTATTCAAGTGGGAAACAGTACATTGCCCACCAAGGATCACACACAGAGCTCCTTCCCTAAGCAGGGTTTTGATATTGATCAGCCAGCTTATCCAGCATCGATTCACCTGACTCTTTTTTGCCAGGGAAACCCACTCATCTTTCCCTTCTGATAGTGCTACTGTCCCTAATAGGAGCAGTCACCTGTGGTGGGTACCAAGGTGCCTGTCCTACCCTAGAACCCATGTCTCTTGAAGATATGGCTGCTTACCTTCCAAGCCACTCTGCCCAAGGCTGTCTCTGGGCCAGTTCCACTTGTGAGAGTGGGAAGCAGGTCAGCTAGGATCTGATGTTTCTCAGAAACATCCATAGACAACGAGAAGGATCTTGTGTTCTGTGCTGCCCCGTTCATTACCAGAATGGCTGTGCTGGTCATGTGCCCTTTGCCAGCTTCTCACCTCCCTGTCCAGATACTCTATTTCCTTCAATTCCAGGATTCACTGCATCTGAACCCTCTCAGTGTCCTAGTGTATTGGGGGGTCCAGGTGAGACAGTACCTCTAAGGACTGTGGTAGAGCAGCCATGGGGGCCATGACCTACACACCAGCCCTACAGTTTGGGGTCTTTCCCCCTGGGGTCTCCTCACAGCTTACCTCATTCTGTATCTCTGTTTCACCCTCTTCTTTCCCACCCAGCTTCTCCATGCTAGCTGACTTGGGGAAGTCCCTGCAGTTCTGTGGTTCTGTGCTGGGACATACTGCCAGCATGGGCTTTCTGGCAGTGGAATCACGGGTCTCATGGTGGCCTCCCACCTATGGTGGCAGGTAATGAAGACGAATGGGAATGGGCTGAGATTTCCAGTGAAATGTTTATCTTTTGGGGCCAAGGAATCACAGAGGACCCACCTGTGAGACCCACCTTCTGGGTTTCTTGGGTGTAGCACTCTGTTGAGACTTTGTTTCTGAGATCCCATACCTAATCTCAAACCCTGAATCTCAGATCAGCTTTAGAGGAGTATGGAAGGTGTGGACCCTTGGCTTACAACTGGATGAGTCCCAAGGTCCATTAGAGTCCTGCTTCAGAAGGCTAGAGGTATTCCTCACTCCAACTGCCCTGACTCCTTCATTGATTCCCACTGGGATAAGGACCTCAGTGAAGGTCCTTTGTTTTTGGAGAACCCAGTCGAAGATAATCTGCGAGCCTGGGTACCATGGTGAGTTTGTAGAACCAGAAAACTGGGTGTCTAGGCTTGGCTGCTTAATGGAAGACAAAGCAAATCCCATATGAGAGGTGGTTTAAAGAAAAAGCTCTTATTCTGTCTGAAGAGTGGCTAGAATCTGTGGTTTTTCACAAAGTGGGAGTTGTACAGGGTCATTGCCTATATCCCTTCTGTTGGGCTGCTCTGCTTTTCCTTGAGTGTTTGATTCCCGAGTCCACACCTCCCAGGTGATTGCAAGACCAAGCATGTGGCAGGATGGGGGAGGTAGGAATCAGTATCCCTTTCTTTTAGAAGTGGGACATACCACGAGCTCACAGCCCCTTGGTTATCTTTCAGTCACATGGTTAAGGAAGGCTAGGAAGTATAGTCTTACTATTTGGAACCATCTGCTGGCTATACACCCAGGGCTCTGTGGCCACAAGAGAGGGGCAGAAATGGGAGATACTTTTCCATCTCCCCCATAGGGAGGATACAAGAATGTTACTTTGGTTTTTTGTTTTTTGTTTTTTTGGGTTTTTTTTGTTTGTTTGTTTGTTTGTTTGTTTTTTTGTTTTTTTGTTTTTTTTCAAGACAGGATTTCTCTGTGTAGTCCTGGCTGTCCTGGAACTCACTCTGTAGATCAGGCTGGCCTCGAACTCAGAAATCCACCTGCCTCTGCCTCCCAAGTGCTGGGATTAAAGGCATGGGCCACCACTGCCCTGCAAGAATGTTACTTTGAAGCAGAAAGATTTGGGGGGGGGCAGGGAGAGAGAGGATATCTTTGTAAAAGAAAGATGCTAAGGACATTGTGGGTGGCCATGTAGGAAGTGTCTCCCAGGGGGGTATTCTGGGAGGTATCTGGTGTCTCATGTCCCAGTCAAGGTACTGGAGGAGGGCACAAGGCATGACTAGGGAGGAGTTCCTGGGCAAAGAGACCTTCTCTTTGAAACCCAGTCTTGGGAGTTTGGATCCTCAACACCCATGTATAAAGCCAGGTGTGGCAGCATGCGTCTGCAGCCACAGTGCTGACAAGTCCACACATCAGCCAGTCTAGCCAACTTTCAGGGGACATTTAACACATAGTGGCTTGTGAGGGGAGGGGAGACCCCAGAAAAGGAGCAGGAGTGAAGGCTTCAAGGACCAAGCCATCTTGAGGATGCAGTGTGGCTGACCCAGTACCCTGGAGGACATCGGAGGTTAGAGAGCCTACAGACCTTCCTTCTGTGTGGGTGTGTGTGTCTGGGGCTATGTGTGTGCGCAGGCTAGAGAGGCTGGAGGCCAACATGGAGTGTCTCCCTCTTTTGCTCTCCACCTTATTTTTTGAGGCACTGGAGCTCCTCAAATCACCTCTCATACGGGATTTGCCTTATGAAGAAACTGGAACTTAACAATTGGCTAGACTGGCTGACCAGTGAACTCCAGGGATCCTCCAGTTTTGCCTTGTTAGTACTGGGGCTGCAGACACATGCTGCCATGCCTAGCTTTTTACATGGGTGTTGAGGACCCAAATTTAACAAGCACTTAATCAACTGAGCCATTTTTTTTTAGCTCCCCAGTAGACTTCTGAGAACTGAGGGAGCCCAGTGAACGTGCATCAGCCTCCCTTACTGGTCAGCTTCTATTTGAACTGTGAGTGTTGTCCAGAGAGGGCAGGCTCAGTCTCCATTCACTCTTCTGGGGTTGACAGAACCAGTCATGTGGGGCTGGAAGCCATGGGTCCTCACCTCACAGAAGTCCGAAGCAGTTTGTTCACCAATTATTGTCTTAGGTGGCCCCTCCTCATCCCATCACCTACCTGTGCTGGATGTCCACAGCCTCCAGGGTTCCTAGCACGGACATCCTGCACAGGCAGCTTGTTGGAATTTCAGAGTCTATATGATTCTGAAATGAACGTGTTCCAGAAGAATGCATGTAAGTAGAATCACATCTGCCTGTGAGGGCCACAGTGTGAAGCGTGCGCACCCACGCACGGCTTCAGGGCCTGGTTGAGCCAATTCTGCCATCTTCCTGTAGGATTAGAGAAGTTTGTGCCCTGTGGAAAATGGGTTTTTAAAATGGGAACTGTAGAATGTACTAAGTAATTTGGAAAGAAAAACTTTATGTGTAATAATTTACACACAAAAATTTACACACCAATTTTTGTTATGAAAGTGTCCAACATAACAAACAGTAGAGAGAAAGGCATAGCCTGAGCCTTCTGGCACCTACCACCTCTGACTCCATCACACCCTGTCCTGGCTCCATCACACCCTGTCCTGGATCCATCACACCCTGTCCTAGCTCCATCACACCCTGTCCTGGCTCCATCACACCCGGATCTTGGCTCTGTCACACCCTGTCCCAGCTCCATCACACCCGGTCCCAGCTCTGTCACACCCTGTCCTGGCTCCATCACACCCGGTCCCAGCTCTGTCACACCCTGTCCTGGCTCCATCACACCCGGTCCCAGCTCTGTCACACCCTGTCCTGGCTCCATCACACCCTGTCCCGGCTCTGTCACATCCTGTCCTGGCTCTGTTGCCTTTGCTCATTTCCCTTCAAATCATCTGGACATCCATGCAACTCAGCTCAGACGTGGATAATTTAATTTTCAAATATCCCAGTGTATTTCTGGAAGATTAGGGTTTTTAAAATGACAATAGCATTAGTTAGTATTCATACATGTAACAACAATCCCTCACTATTGGCAAATACCTAGTTTCTGTTCAAATTTCTAATTGTCTCATAAACGTCAAAATTAGTAAAAGAAGTGAAACAGGGCCCCTTAATGTGGCTCGCAGTGCAGCTGGCTGGCACATCTGTTCAGCATTTTTTCAGACATATCTCCAAGTGTTCGCCCATAGAATCTATCTGTTGAAGAAATTAGGTTATTAGGTACCCACACCCTGTGTTTGCTGGAAATTGTTAGCAGGGTCTACAGAGTGACCAGATTCAGACCAGGTGTGGTGCCACATGGCCACAATTGCAGTGCTTGGGAGACAGATGTAGGAAGATCAGGAGTTCAAGGTCAGCCTCGGCTGTATAGGCAGTTTGAGGCCAGACTTGGATATATGAGACTGCTTTTAAAAAACAAAACCAACTAACCAGATTCTTAACTATATATGGGTTGTACTTTATAAGATATAATAATAAAATATAATAGTAACATATAATAATAACATATAAAATGTAACAAAGTAACTTTTTTGAGACAAGGTTTCTCCCTGTAACCCTGGCTGTTCTGGAACTCACCCTGTAGTCCAGGTTGGCCTTGAATTGATCTGCTTGCCTCTGCCTCCCAAGTGCTGGGATTAAAGGAGTGTGCCACCACCGCCTAACACAAAGCTGACACAAAGTGATTGTGCAAATCATTAATAGCTGTTTCATTAAACATGTCAATACTTGACACATTGTGCACACATCAGTGAGTGTGTTTTTTTAACTGGATGCATGCATGCAGTGTGCAATGCGAGCATGTCTGTCTCCTCACCTGGCATTTCTGTGTGTGAGAGCTTCCAAGTTCTCCTCCAGTTGTGCTTGCGGCAGAGCATCTGACATTCCTTCCAACAGTGTTCTGATGTTCATTATCCGTCCCATTTCCATGGCACTCACTCCATCTTGCAGAACATCCAGGGCTCTGTATTTTATTCTCTATTATGTGGTCAACTCTCTTAGTTTCCTTATGCAAATGAAGGAGAATGTTCAGTTTGTCTTTCTGTGTCTGGGTTATTTTAGTAAACTAATACCACCCAGCTCCATCCATGTTGCTGGCTGCATCGGACAGAATTTCATCTCTTCAGTGGTTGATACTCTGTTGCAGCGAAGCTGCCCCACGTTAGGCGCCAAAAATGTCCCGGACCGCTCTGTCAATGTTGGAACCTGCACTGCCAAAAGCCTTGGGGGCTAAATTGTTAGAGCCCACACTGCCCCAAGTTGCTCTAGTCTGCGGGTCGGGGTTCAGCAAGAGAGTGAGGATGGACTTGAAGAATGGAGACCAGACAGAGTGTGATCCAATCCCATTTATTCTTCAGTCTCTCTTCCTAGTCCAAGTCCCAAGTTTTGAGTTCCTAGTCCCTAGTTCCTAGTACCAAGTCTCAGATCTTAATTCCTAGTTCCTGTTGCTAGTCTCTTTCCCAGTTCCAAGTTCTTTCTCCAAGTGCTAAGTGCCTAATCCCTAGTGTCTAGTGTCTAATCCAAATTACCTGTCTCGAGTCTCAAGTGCCTACTCCCTGGGCCTAATACTTAATAATAATAATTTCTTCTGTTTGCCTCTCTTGCCTTTTATTTGTCTCACTTCTAAGCCACACCTTTAAGTCATGTCCTTAGGTCTTGTCTCTAAATCTGATCTCTAAGTCACACCCTTAAGTCACACACCTTTAAGTCTCACACACCCAAGGGAAAATCCTGGGTATCTAAAACAAGATGTTATCAGAGTGTGCTCAGCTGTTGTAGGCTATTGTAATCAAGTCTCTTGTCAGCGTATATGGCTCAAGATGGCTGCAAGGATGATAGCCACCTTCTGTTGGCTCCCCACAATACTTCACTGGGTTCATGAACCCCTTTCTTCCTTCCTTCCTTCCTTCCTTTCTTTCTTTCTTTCTTTCTTTCTTTCTTTCTTTCTTTCTTTCTTTCTTTCTTTCTTTCTTAAAGATTCATTGAGTATGCTGTTGCTGTCTTCAGGCACACCAGGAGAGGGCAACGGATCCCATTACAGATGGCTGTGAGCCACCATCTGGTTGCTGGGAATTGAACTCAGGACCTCTGGAAGAGCAACCAGTGCTCTTAACTGATAAGCCATCTCTCCAGCCACACATTATTTTTAAAATAAGTTTTTGAAGATTTATTTTCTTAAACTCTCTGTGCATATGCATACACGAGTATAGATGCCCACAGGAGCTAGAAGAGGGCACTGGGTCTCCTGGACCTGGAGTTACAGGTGGACGTGCGCTACCTGATGCAAATGCTGGAAACTGGATAGGGTCCCCTCTAAAAGCAGTGCATGTGAGCTGTCTCTCCAGTCCCTCACCTCAGACCACACCTTTTAAACCATTCACCCATCAATGGACATCTTAGTAGATTTCATCCCCTGGCCATTGTGGATGAGGCTGTGACTGGGATGGGCAAGCTGGTACTTTTTTGCCTGGTGTGACCTACCTCCTTTGGCTCTGTAGTCAGCAGTGGGCTTCTGGGCTATGTGGTAGTTGTCTTTTCAGGTTTTGGGAAGTCTCTATACTGTTTCCTACAGTGGCCACAGTAACTACATCCCATGGGCATCCTTGCCAACATTTATTGTTGGCTTTTGTTTCTTCAGTGAGACCTGTTTAACTGGGGTGAGATGTCTCACTGTAGCTTAATTTACATTTTTTTGGTGGTCAGACAGGCTGAACATTTTTTTTTTGTAGTTGTTGACTACTTACTCGTTTATCTTCATTTGAGAAATGTCTATTCCCCATTTTTTTTTTTTTTTTTTAAAACAGATTAAGGTGGGTTTTTTGTTTTGGGCTATTAATTGACTTCTTTTCCAGATGAATACTTTGAAGATGTTTTCTGTCAGTCTGTAGGCTCTCTCTTCACTCTGCGAATGGTTTCCTTTTCTGTTCACAGCTTCGTAGTATGACACAATCCCATCTGTCTATTTTTGCTGTTGTTGACTGTGCATTTAAGGTTTCCTCCAAAACACTGTCTTTGCCAGTGTCTCGGAGTGTTCCCGCTCTGGTTTCATCTGGCTTCCTTCTGACTTCTTCTGCTTCAGTTCTCAGTTGGTTTAGATTCATGACCTGTTCTGAGCTGATGTCTGTGTGCAGCAATAGGACTCTGGTTTCACACTCCCTGGCAGGCTCTTCTATTCCGTTTTCCCAGCTCTGTGTATGGAAGAGACTGTTCTTTGGCCGCTGTGTATCCATGGTTTCTTTGCTGAAAATCAGCTGACTGTAAATTCATGAATGAATTTCCGGGTTTTATATTCTTTCCATTGATCTGTATATACATCCCCCACCCCCACCACCCAAGGCCAGCATTGTGCCCTTTGTTTAGGTCTTAAAATCCATAGGTCTATAACTGCTTGCAGTGGTCTTTAAGGATCTTTTTGTTGTTGTTGTTTTTTTTTTTTGTATTCCTATGGTATTTGTTGAGTCATTTTTCATCTCTGATTTTATTGATATGATTATTTCCTCCTCCTTCTGCTCTTCTGAGCCTGGCTAATGATTATTCAATTTTATTCATCCTTAAAAATCTCACTATTGATTTTTTTGTATTTATTTTAGCCTCTATTTTATTACTGCTTTGATATCTTTTTTCTACTAAATTTGGGTTTGATTTTTTTTTCTTCATTTTCTTCCCCCCACCCCCTTCCTTTCTCCCTCTTGCTCCTGGTCCGCTCGCTCTAGGTCACACCTGCTCCAGGCCCACTCGCTGATTTTTCTTTTTCTTTTTCCTTGAGCCAGGGTCCCCTTCTGCAAACCAGGCTGACCTTTGGATTAACTCTGTAGCTGAAGCTGGTCTTAAATTCACAGCAGTCCTCCTGCCTCAGTGTTCCATATTGTTCTCTCTCTTTAAATTTAATTTTCTTTATTTTTTAGACAAGCGATCACTATATAGCCTTGGCTGGCTTGGAACTCACTGTCTAGAGCAAACTGGCCTCACATTCACAGAGACCCACCTGCTCCTGACTTCCAAGTGCTGGGATTAAAGGCATATACCTCTATTACTGTATTACATGCACATTACTGTGTGTGTGAGACTCTGTGCGCATGTCCTACAGTGCACAAGTGTCTTCTCTTTTCTACCATGGGTTCTGGGAATTAAACTCAGGTCATCAAGCTTGCATGGCAAGTGCTTTTACCTGCTAAGCCATCTTATTAACTCTGTAATTTGTTTTGTCATTCAAAGCTTACATGGTCTGTTTTGGAGAATAGTCCATGTGCTAATAAAAAAAATGTGAGTCCTGACCATTAGATGACCCACTCTGCTTGTGTGCTGGGTCACTTGGTCTACAGCATGGTTTAAATCTGATGGAAGTGGGGTATGGAAGTCTCCAGCTATTAACCATATTGACATCCACTGTTGTCTTTACTGTGGTATTTGCCTTATATGTTGCTGCTACAGTGTGATGTGAACATGTTTGTAATTCATTCTCTACCAGTGAGCTTATCCATTTTTCTTTATACAGCTGCCCTTTTGTATTAGTTACTTTTCTATTGGTGTGAGAAGACACTATAACCAAGGCAACTTGTAAAAGGTGGGTTTATTTGAGGCTTACAGTTTCAGAGGGTGAGTCCATGTTCATCATGGTAGGAGCATGACAGCAGGTAGGCAGGCAGGCAGGCAGGCAGGCAGGCAGGCAGGAATGGCAGGAATGGCAGGAATGGCACTGGAGTAGTAGCTGAGAGCTTACATATTGAGACACAAGCATGAGGCAGAGAGAGCTAGCTGGGAAAAGTGTGGGCTTTTCAAACCTCAAAGCCCATCTCCAGGGACACACCTCCTCCAATAAGGCCACACCTCCTAATCCTTCCCAAACAGTTCCGCCACCTGGGGATCAATTATTCTAACATATGAGCCTATGAAAACCATTCTCATTCAAATCACCACGTCTTCCTTGTCTCCTGTTAAGTTTTTAAAAATCTTTTTTTTGATTTACTTATTTATTTATGTGTATTAATGTTTTGCTTACACATATGTAGGTGCACCACACACACACATTTGGTGCCTGAGGGTATCAGAAGAGGGTGTCAGATCCCGTGGAACTGGAGTTGCAAAAGTTTGGGAGCAACCATGTGGGTTCTAGGTCCTCTGCAAGTACAACAAGTGCTGTAAACTGCTGAGCCATCTCTCTAGGCCTCTCTTCCAGTTTCTGACTTAAGATTTACTTTATGGTATAAGCACAGCTGCTCTTGTGCTTTCTATTTGCATGGAATATCATTTTCGACACTTCACATTTCAGCTTGTGTGCCTACTAGGAGAATGAATGTCTTGTAGTATACACTTGGATCTCTTTGGATTTTTTTTTTTAATCTTAAATTCATTCAATCTCTTTCTCTGCCCTTCCCCCCACCATTTACTCTTAGTCATCCTCCTTGTCTTTGTCTCCCAAGTATCTTGGATCAGTGCCACTCTGTGTTTTGGGGATTTAAGCTACTTATATTCAAGGTTGTTATTAGTAAGTATGAATCTACTCCTGCCACTTTTGAGTATTTTTTGTTAGAATAGAAAACCTGTTTAATGAGATTATATCTAAAAATCTTCTGCAGTCTTGGGAAAGATACACACATGCAGGCACAGGAAATTCACAAAGTCCTGATAGGCTTGACCAGAAGAATCTTCTTTAGACTGGAGCTGGAACTCAGGTGCTTGGTGTGTTCCAAGGCCCTGGGTTAAGTCTTCAGCCCCCAATCCTACCAAAAAGTCTTCCTCTGTCACAAAATTCAAAGTCCAAAACAGCAAGCCACATGTAAGGGACTAGACCAGATGACAACAGATTCCTTATCTTTTGTTGTGGCTGTTTATATTTATGTATTCAGTGTGTGTGTGTGTGTGTGTGTGTGTGTGTGTGCATGCAAGCCACTGTGCACATATGGAGGGCAGAGGAGTTGGGTCTCTTCACCACATTGGTCCTGGGAGTCAAACTCAGGTTGGCAGGCTTACTGACCAGTGCCTTTATCCTGGTAGGAGCCTTCACCCAGAGCCATTTGAATGGCCCCGATTCCTCATCTTTTATGTATTCTGTTGGTCTTCTAATGGTCAAGTCTACTTGTTTTCCTTCTTCATCTATTGTGCCAATGAGTTTTATTATTTTGCCTGGACTGTTTTAGGTATTATTGTTCTTAAGTGGATTTTGTGTGTGAGTGTGTGTGAGTGTGTGTGTGTGTGTGTGTGTGTGCCAGTGTAGTGGCAACGGACTCTTTCATCTTTACTTGTATAAGAAAATCTTGTCACTTTTGAACAACAGCTGTGCAGGGTATAGAATACTCTGTAGACAGTCTTTTCTTTCATAATTTTTGAACATGTTATCCATTTCCCTCTCAGTCTGTACAGTTTCTATTGGAAAATCTGCTGTTGGTGTAACAGAATTCCTTAAGTGTGACTTGCAACTTCCTGCATCTGTGTGCTGGCATGCACGTGTGTTTGTGAGTGAGACCAGACTGACATGTATACAAGCAGGTGGTACATTTTCTTGAATGATGATTGACGTGGGGGGGCTCACTGCTGGCGGTGCTACCCCTGAGCTGGTGGTCCAGACTGTAAAGAAAGCAGGCTGAGAAACCATGGGGAACAAGGACTCTTCTGTAGCCTCTGCATCAGCTTCTGCCTCCGGGTTCCTGCTCTGAGTTCCCTGAATGATGGACTGTGCTGTGGACATGTAAGCTGAGCAAACCCTTCTTTCACCAAGTTGCATTTGGTCATGATGTTCATCACAGCAATGGAAAGGAAACTAAGACATTGTGGCTAGTCTGTACCAGGCTGGCCTTAGACTTGCAGCAACCCACTGGCTCTGCCTCCTGGATGTCATGGTTATGGGCAGGCAGCACCTCATCTTGCTTTGAATTTTCTTGTTAGTCCTGACTCTTGACATTTGGACTGTACTGTACTATGAAGAGGAGGGGTTTGGGACAAGTATTTGGAATCCTTTGCGCCTGCTGGTCTTGGATGTTTATACCTTTTCGAAAGGCTGGGGAAACTTTTAGCTTTTAGTTCTTGGAATGTTTCCCCCATGCTTTCCTCTTCTCCTGTAACACCTGTAAAGTGAGTATTTGATTATTTAGTGATGTTCTGCAAGTCTAGGCTTTCTCCATTCTTTTTTACTTACTCTCTCTCTCTCTCTCTCTCTCTCTCTCTCTCTCTCTCTGTGTGTGTGTGTGTGTGTGTGTGTGTCTGAGTTATTTCAAAAGACCTCTTTTCAAGTTAAGTAATTTTTTTTCCTGCTTGGTTTATTCTGTTGTTGAGATTCTCCATTGTTTTTTTTTTTTTTTTTTTTTTTTTTTTTTATTAATGCTACTGAATTCTTCAGTTCCAACTTTTTGTTTGGATTTTACAATGCTTGTCCTGCTCTTGAAATTTTTGTTGTTTGCTTTTTTGCTTGTTTGGTTTTTTGTTTTTGTTCCAAATCATCAGTTGATTTCTTCACTTTCTTGGGTTCTCCATCTGCACACTTCTCCGTCTTCACGCTTCTCCGATAGTTCTCTCCGTCTGCGCAGTTCTCTGTACTCTCTTAAATTTCTCCAGATTTCCTAGGGGCATTATTTTGAACTCAGCTTTAAGAATTTCTTAGGTTTCCTTTTCTCTGTTTCTGAAAGTTACTCTGTTCATTTGCTGTTGCTTACTTAATCTGTCCCTCTGGGGGACTGTGGTTGTCTGTGCATCTCATATGGCAGTCACCTTGTCTGGTTTTGCAGAGTGGCTCAGTACTGTGGGCGACTCACAGGTTGATGTTAGACGTGGCACTTTGGCTTGGAATAGGGCATAAAGTTAGAGTTTGTTTGTTTGTTTATTGCTTTTTTTCTCCGTGTAGGCATGGTTGTCCTGGAACTCACTTTGTAGACCAGGCTGGCCTTATAGAAATCCACCTGTCTCTGCCTCCTGAGTGCTGGGATTAAAGGTGTAAGCTGTCCCTGCCAGACTGAAGGTCAGAGTTTCTGTGAGTTCTTTAGCTGTGAGCATCTCACTGGCTTAGATTGCAAGTGTCTGTGGAGGTAGCAGTGTGACCAGGTAAGGGATGTGGGCTGACCGTTTTTCCAGTGTCTCTAAGATCCCTGAGGTTAAATTAAGACCCAGTGGTACTGAAGATCCAAAGTTGACCTAATGGCATGAAAATCATGATCTGTGCAGTAGCTTTCTGTACTGGGAAGGCCCAGGCTGTGTCTTCTAAGTCTAATTTCCCACCAAGGCCCTGGGTTCAGGTACAGTCTCAGTAATTCATTAGGACTTAGTGGGGCAAGCATCCATCACGGAACTTCAAGTGGCAGGCTCACTCTGTCAGTGGGAGACATATCCTCAGGCCCTGTACTACCAGTAGAGACAGCCAGCAGTGGGGTGACAGCACCGGGAGCATGGAGACAGAGGGTGCCTCCCAGAACTGGGGACGCTCCTTTCTAAGAGCTTGCTCTCCACAGCTGGAGTTGAGAACAGGGCTTCATTATGACACTTTCATACGTATGTATCCTTTCTGCTCCATCTCTCCTCCTCACTCGAACCGGTTCTCTCCCCACTCTGCTCTCATGTTGCATATACTTCCATATGTGACAAAAATGCACAGTATTTGTTTTTCTGCATCTGACTTATTTCATATTACATAGTGGCCTCCAGTGTCATCTATTGTCCTATGAATGACATAGTTACATTTTTTTTATCCCTAAAGACCTCCCACATTTCTATGCACCACATTTTCTTTATCCACTCATGAGCTGGTGAGCATCCAGGCTGTCTGGAACAGTGTCTGTGCTATGCTGACTTAGATTCCTTCTAGTATATACCCAGGCATGCCATAGCTGGGGGCATAGCATATCTACACTGGTTTTCACAGTGGTAGCACCTGCCAGTTTATACTCCCATAAGCAGTGGACTAGGACTTTTCTTTTCCCATACCCTGATCAACCTTTATCATGGGCTTATTAACCAGTTGCATTTACTCTTCTGAGCAGTGTCAATGGACAGTTTTCCCATTTATTGGTTAGGTGGTTGGGGGTTATTTGCTTTTTGGAGTACTTTGTAAATTCTAGACATTAACCTCTGTTGGCTCTAGACCTGCCAGAGACTTTTGAATCTGTAGAGTCTGTAGTTGTGTCTCCTACAAACTCTACTGTAGGTGGAGCCTCTAGAAGGGGAATCTGTGATCTCAAGGCCTGAAGCATATGGACATGTCTGGAGGCCCCTCAGGAATGAGCCCTGCTGTTATGGAGCAATGGTAGTGGCAGGGATGTGTAACTTGAGGGACCTGTCCCCAGCATCTGCCATGGTGAGTGTTACTGGAGATAGCAGCTTCCAGCAGCAGCAGTGGAGCTGAGGGTCTGGACTAACAGAGGTGTGTCTTTAGGCTGCACAGTGGCCAGAACTCATGGGAGTTCTAGAGGACATTTGTGGTGGTGACCAGAGCCCTGGGTCCTGGGGTGCAAGTGTTTTAGCCAAGTGTCAAGAGTTGTTACCTTTGGGGCTGGTGAGATGGCTCAGTGGTTAAGAGCACTGACTGCTCTTCCAGAGGTCATGAGTTCAAATCCCAGCAACCACATGGTGGCTCACAACCATCCATAATGAGATCTGATGCCCTCATATGGGTGACTGAAGACAGCTACAGTGTACTTACATAAAATAAATAAATTAATTAAAAAAAAAAAAAGAGTTGTTACCTCTAGGGCTCTGTTGTAAGTGGGTGCTGGGATGTCAGGACACAGACTGGCCTTGTTCCGAGGTTACAGCCTTTTGTGCGAACATGGGGAACTTTGGACTTTTTGTTCTCCCTAGAACTTTTTGGGTTTTGATGCTCAGAATTTGGACTCATTAATTCATTAGTCATTTACAAATAAACCTAAAATAAATTAGTAGATAGACAGAGATGGTTCTGACCCTATCTTTCCCTTTGTCTTTATGGTTGAAGTAGTTCTATAGGGATCAGTCACCCCTTAGTCAGGTTTGCACTCCTCGGCTACCTCATGGTGTGGTTGGTAAAGGAAAGGCAGAGTCCATGCTCCCTTGGCTCACCCAACAGTTCTTTACATAAAACAGCTCTCACAATAGCCCACAAGGGCTAAGAAATAGCTAAACTCATGCGTGCAAATATACTTTCTGTGTTTTAATTGGTTGCAATAATTTCTGTCACTAGGGTTTGAATTGTCTTGTCTTTAATCAATCCTGAGTCCTTGGCTTTGACTCTGGTGTTCTTTTAGAGGTGCCTGCTGTCTGGTTTGGAAATCCTTCCTATTCAGGCTGGACTCCGCCATACCTCTGTGGAACCCAGGGCCTTGGTGGGAAATTAGACTTAGAAGACACAGCCTGGGCCTTCCCAGTACAGAAAGCTACTGCACAGATCATGATTTTCATGCCATTAGGTCAACTTTGGATCCACATTCAGTACCACTGAGTCTTTATTTAATCTCAGGGATCTTAGAGACACTGGAACAACAGTCAGAAAACTCTCCTCTTGATCCCACAGTACACAAATAACGTTTGGGGGTGTGATGGAAAACGCTAGATGATTTTTCCAGTTTCTTTTTATTATTGCATTAATTAATTAAATCAGTCAGTTATGAAGGGGCAGCGAGTGTGCGAATGTGTGTGGAGGTCAGAGGACCGCTTATGTGAGTTGGTTTTCTCCTCCCACTTGGGTTCTGTGGATTGGACCCAGGTTATCAAGCCTGGCAGAAGGCTCCTTTACTCAGTGAGCCATCTTGCTGGACATCTGAACTTCTCTTAAATGTTAGGGTGTATGACAATGGAGATGTCAGGCTATGGGGCACCGAAGTTCTTTGGAAAGAACCAGGGTGCACAGACCCATTTGTTTTCAATGTTTACACTTTATAAATATGTATTGGGGAGCCCTGCCCTTTTCTGAAAGGAAATGGAGCAGCAGTGGATCTGAGGGGAAGGGGAGGTAGTGGTGAAGTTACCAGGAGGAGTGGAGGGAGGGGGGTTGTAGTAAGGATGTATTGTAAATTATAAAATTAAAAGAAAAAATAAATTATTTAGAGCTAAAAAAACCTCCTATGTATCATAATTGTATTGTTTTGAAATCAAGTCTAGAAAAGAAATCATTGAGTTGACAATAAACACTAAACAGAATATCCACTTTCTCTGGTGTTCTCTGATGCGCTCACAGATCAAGGTGCTCTGAGTTCCCATGAAGATCTTTGAATACAGCCTCTGTACTTGGCACTTTGCCTGGGTTCTAGCCTCCCTGTCCCTTACTTGGTCTCTTTACAGAAGATGCTGCCCCCGAGCCCCCATACCCTGTGTTTTCTGCTGTGGAATGGGGGTGGAGATAAGTCTGATTGGGCTGCTTTCCCTGATTTGTGATGTGGTCTTTCCCTGACTCGGTGGTATCATTGAATGTCTTATTGGCTATCACCTTTCTATGGAATGTTCTGGATAAGTTTTCCCCCTTCCTCTCTCCCTTTCTTCCTTTTTTTGAGACAGGCTGTCCTTAGGGTTACTATTGCTGTGATGAAACGCCGTCATCAAAGCAACTTGGGGAAGAAAGGGTTTATTGAGCTTATGTTTCCATATCATTGTCTGTCATCAAAGGAAGTCAGAACAGGAACCTGGAGGCAGGAGCTGATGTAGAGGCCATAGAGGGGTGTTGCTTATTAGACTGCACTTTATGGCTTGCTCAGCCTGCTTTCTTATAGAACCCAGTGCTGTAGGACCTTTGATCAAATTGGGAACCCTAAGATTGTGTTGTTTACTGAAAAAAAATTGTTTTTAGTTGTGGTGTAGCTCAGCTTTATCACACACCTTCAATCCCTCTGGCTGGAATACGGACATACCCTTAGTACATACCTTTGATCCCAGACAGTGACGGTAAAGTTAGTTTGTAGGACGAAGCATCCATGTCTGAAAGTGATGTCTAATTGAGTGGCAGACAAAATGATGACTCAGAGAAAGATTTGACAGACTAGGATCTGCCCAACTCTCACAAGAAGAGAGAGGAAAGGGAAGCTACTTAAGAGAGAGCAGCACACAGAGAGAAGAGGCAGTTTTACTGGGACAGTTGTACAGAGACAGAGTTCTGAGAGACAACGAGCTAGACATAGGTGAAGACAGAGCAAGCCCAAGATTGAGAACAAGCTGGAATATGAGAACAGATTGCCAAAGTTAGTCTGAGGTCAAGCAGAGCAATTCAGGAGAAGCCGAGAGAAGCCAGATTGAATCAGTCAGCTTGGAGAGGAGTTTGAGCCAGAACAGCTGAGTTGACCAGACAGTCAGAATTCAGAAAAAGCTAGAAATGGTGAGCTTATTCAGCAGTAAGTCTCAGAAGCTGGAAGCATTCTAGGCCTAGATAAGATTGTATGGAGGCTAAAAGCTTCCAGGACTAGGCCTAGGTTAGCACATGGAGGCAGTAAGCCATGGAGATGACAATTACTTCAGGTGAATAAGAGATAACAATTAAAACCCAGGAGCGCCAGCCCAGGATGACCCCAACCACAATGGGCTGGATCCTCTCACATCTATCACTAAATAAGAACATACGCTACAGACTTGCCTACAGCCTTTTCTTAATTGAGGTTCCCTCCTTTCAGATGACTTTAGCTTGCATTATGTTGACATAAAACTATCCACTACACAAGGTCTCCCTATACAGCTTTGGCTAGCTTGGAGCTCCGTATGTGGGTCAGGATGGCCTTGAACTCACAGAGATCTGCCTGCCTCTGTCTCTTGAGGGCTGACTAAACTTTTCTTGATGTGAGGTATTAAATGTCTTTATGATCATAGCACTGTGATTGAGAGATTATGTTACCTACAGCTGAACACTTTTTGACTGGTAAACTGTGAAAGAGCCGGCAGTGTCCTAGAGTAAATGCATCTATTTCCCATTGCTACAACATAACCTGTGGGTGAGGGGCACAGGAAAGGTTACTTAGCTAACAGCTTTAGAGGTACAAGAATATGGCATCAATATCTGCTTGAGCCTGTTGAGGGCCCCTGTAGCTGTCATATGGCAGATGGCTGGAAGCCAGAGTGGGAAGGGTCAATTTGACCCTTTTTACCCATCCTTTCATAAATCTACCCAGGTCTCATGAGAACTACACGGTTTCCTACAGCTCCCTCGATGATCAACAGCCCATTTTTTTCAAGGTATCATCTTCCAACATAACCACACTGAGGACCACGCCTCTAATAGATGCAGGCTATGTGGGTGGGTGGGAATAAATAACATCTAAATCATAACAGTGCATGCATCTGCTTTTCGTGCTCCCATTCAGTGCTCCCATTCCGTGCTCTCGTTCAGTGCTCCCACTCTCCCTGCCCAGGTTTTATCTTCACTGGGTTTCACAACCAAGAAGACCTCCAGAAGGCCTACTCTAAGAACACACCAGAAAGCTGGAGTGGTGACTCCCTCCTCTGGCATACAATTTGCTTTGTCTCTCCAGCCTTGGCACCAGTCTGTGGCAGAGTAAGTAGGGTCCTTATTCTCCTCTTTAGAGCTGCACCCAAGTCCTAGAGATGTGCCAGGCAAAGAACAGTTGCTCAATTAATATTTGAGAATAATGTACATGTTATTTTAGCATCCCCACCCTGCCCTACCCAAAATAGGTTTAAAACAAAAACAAAAACTTGTTCAATGAGGTAAAGTTCTCATGACATTTGGAAGTGTAGATATTCAAAGTAGATTACTGACCCCTGCTGCACACCAGCCACCACTTTAATACCTTCCTGGTATTAAAGAGTCATATAGGAAATCAAGAAGCTGATTTTTAAAAAAATTCTCTAAAATTCTAGTGGAGTTAGTTGGCCAATAACAAGATAAAATATGATTTATATAATCAATGAGATGTTACTTATCTTTAAAAGAATGGAAATGCTGACCCAAGCCAACCATGAAAACAAACACGATCAAGTTCCATTCGTAGAGACCCACAGAGGAATCAGACTTGTGGAGATAGAAAGAAGAAGGGTGGGGCTTGGGCTGGAAGAGATTTTGGGAGATGGGTTAAATAAGTCCGGAGTTTCAGGATGAGGAGAGAGCTCTAGAGATGAAGGCAAGGATGGCCACACAGCACCGTGACTATATCCAGTACCACAGAACCACATGCTCAAAACAGTTAAGATGAGGGGCCAACTTTAAGTTTTATCCTATCTTAGTCTTTATATGCCACACATAGCACGGATATCCAAAAGAGTGTATGAAATGAATGAATGTCTGGTTTAAATCTAACTCCAAGATGCATCACAGAGGTCCACCTCTTGCTTAAAGAAATAGTGTCCAGTTGAAGCCCTAAGTCTACTCTCAATTTCCTCCCCACCCACCCTCAAAAGTCCCCCCTTTAAACATCAGGTGGGCCATTTCTACTTTCTTCTACATCCTGTGGGCAGCAGGTGATGTCATGTCCTCTGTGGTTCCTTTCCGCCATAAAGATTTTGAGTGTGTTTTTCCTTTTCCTTCTTTCCTCCCTTTTCCCCTTCCTTCTTTCCTTCCTTCCTCCCTCCCTAACTCCTTCCCTACATCCTTCTCTACCTCCTTCCCTCCCTCCCTCCCTTCCTCCCTCCCTTCTTGTTATCTGTTAAACTTGTGTACATGCCATATTCTTGTGCTGTCTCATGTTTTTACAGTTAAATATAAATATGTAAAGTGCTAACTATGAAGACTGACACCTTTGAAGAACCCTGACTATTTTGATAGCCTCTGGGTAGAGAAGCATAACACCGGAGACAGAAGCCACCATGCACAGGTTGCCACATTGGGTGGTAACACAGCTTAATGTGCTCGTGAATAAAATGTATCTTAAGTAGAGCAAGGAGTGGGACATAAAAACTAGAAAGAAGGCAAGGGAAAATGCATGGCTTACAAATCAGACTGATGGAAACCTCTCCTATCTCCACTCCAATGTGTGCTGGCTCATTTAAGAAGGCTCATAAACAGATCATTTTTTCACCAAGGAATCCCACTTTTAGGAGACAACCAGAGATGTGCACTAAAATTCATATACAAGACATCCTTCACAGTCACGTCTGTAATCAGGAAAAAAATGGAAGTGACCCAAACGTTAAGCAGCTGGGGACTGCTCCAAGCATCAAAGTGCCTGAATTGTTCTCTAGAGACCGGCCTGTGAGAGGAGGGAACAGGGGTTGAAATTTAGTTTTTTTTTTTAAAAAGCAGTCAATGCTCTAATAGATTGCAGGCTGGAGGGCAGCATGGTGTAGCTGCTTTGATAAGCATTCTGACAATCTCTTGGCAAGGCAAATATGCATATATTGCACAACCAGAAAACTTAATCTCAGCTCCTAACCCAATAGAAATAAAGGTGTGGGACCATGCAAACCTGTGGCTAAGTGTTCACTGCAGTTTTATTTACATAAACAAACAGGAAGCAGCCCAAGTACCAGCAGCTGCAGAGTGAGTGGTGAGCACACTGTGCTGTGCTGTGCTGTGCTATGGAATAGCACTCAGCACTGAAAAGGAGGGGCCTCTGGACCTGTCTCCTAAGGGTTGAGATGAAGTCTTCACAGAAGACTGTGGTCCCATTATGAAATCTCTCACACATGACATTTTGAAAAAGGCTCACCAGACAGGACACAAGTCAAGTTTGCCGGGGGGTTAGGGATTATCTGCAAATAGGCAGAGGGGGTCTCCAAGTTAAAGGAAGTACTCTGTATCATTACTGTGGTGATGATTCCACAGCTGCAGCTTCAAACCTCTATAGAGTCTTCCCGATCAGGGTACAGTTAGAGCACTCATCTCACGTGCAAGATTCCTTGGGTTCAATCCCCACAACTGCCAAAAAAAAAAAAAAAAAACAAAAAAAAAAACAAAAAACAACAACAACAACAACAACAAAACCCAAGCCAAACTAAAAAACCCAACTGAGCTACATTTTAAACAGTTTTTAAGTCAGTTATAAATTGACATGGTAAGAGGGGCCTCACTTCTCTCTCTCTCTCTCTCTCTCTCTCTCTCTCTCTCTCTCTCTCTCTCTCTCTGTGTGTGTGTGTGTGCAGAGAGGGTCTGTAATAACAAAGCCCACAGTTTTGAACGATGGACCAGTCTTACCCTGTTGTAACTGACTGTCTGAGGCCTTTTCCACATGCTGACCCTCCCTTCCCTGTTGTGACTCAAAGGGTTTCCACAGTGACCACCAACAAGGGAGACAGTAATGGAGGCAGTATCTGGCCCCTCAACTGTCCTAGCCTGGACTGTTCACTGTGATTTAAGTCACAAGACCATGCCTCAACAGCAGGAAGGCTGCGGGGTGCAGGAGAAATAGACAAACAGCTGATGCCAGCTCTTCCTTCTCTCATTCCCTCACAATCATTTGTTTTGCTTACATAGGAGGACCTAGCCCTCACTCAAAACCTGTTCCTGCCAGCGTAGCCTGTGGGTTCCCTGGGTGAAATGCACTGGTGGTCAATCCATAAGACTCCTGTCTGCCCACAGCTTACTGGGCTAAGAAAACAGGCCTCTGTCCTTTCTAGGTAACCCAATAATACAACAGATATGGACCAGAGAGGCACCGGAATCACTTCTGATAGAACTTGTCTAGACATTCCAAATCCTGAGCCATTTGGGGCGCCCTGTCCAGGCATAGTCTGGCTACCCCATGAATCTCCCAGAGTTCTGCTGCCCTGCTTTGGGGAGGAAGCCACATGCCGGGGTCTTCCAGAGCTTCACTGTGTGTTCAAGGAGAGATTCTTTCTCTCCGTTTTGTTTTTCCGTCTTGCCCTATGGAGAGAAAGATTTCCTACTTTCCCCAGCTGGTATCTTGTTTCTTAGAAGGGTAATGGTCTAATTTAGTTCCATTTTAAGTTTCAAGTCATCGTAAGTCCGGACACGGGAGCTACACTTCCGGTAGGTAGAACCCGAGGCCTTTCCACCCGGGTTGCAGTAAATGCATCTCCTACACATCCCCAACCTCCTCGATCTAGCTGCACTTTCAGTAATGCCAAAGGCAGTCTGTGTGGAGCAGCAGGTAGGAGGCCACGCCCTTAATCCAATCTTTAGCCTGAGATACTGTCACCCACTGACAGGGTTTGCAAGGTTTAAGGTTCCAAGTGCTTGAACTGCTGAACTGTCTCTCCCTGGAAGGAACCGAGAAGCTGCAGGGATGCTCTCTGTTCCCGCCCCCATCTTTGTCCTGGATTTCTGACTTAGCCAGTCCCTTTTGATTCCTTTTAAATGTCTTCCTTACAAGACTTGCTGAATGCAGCTAAAAGCTATAAGCAGAAGTTCACTTAGTCCTCTCTGCCACCAGGGCTAGGAACTCAGGACTAACTGAATTACTTTCTAGGTGACACATAGCTGTGGGGTGGGCCTTAGCCATGCTTGGTCGCTGTCCTGGCCAGCCCCACCACAGCCAGGCTGAGTCTGTTATTGTGGAAATCCCGATGGCAGTGTTTCTAGGCTTAGCTCACTCTTTGGCTTTGCTTGTTTGTGTTGTCTTTTGCAGTGCTGGGGTGGTACCCAGAGCCTTGCCACTGAAGGCCACTGAACCACAGTGAACCCTGAGACCCTATGTAAGCAACACTAGAACAGGCTGCATTAACAAAGTAACCTATGACTTGTATTGGAGAAGTTTGCTCTGTCCCTGCACAGTCTCCTGCAGCTGGATGGGGATCTAGGACTGAAGATCTGGCTCCCTTCTCCTCTGGCTCAGCAACGCCCTCCCACCCTCGGGGTAGGAATACAGCTGCCTTACTGAGCAGCCGGACAGGCAAGGCGAAAGGCACTCTTCTTGTAGTCTATGATACGGAAAAGTTGGTGCCTCTTCCTTCCTCTCGCTGGGGCCAGGGTGCTAATGGTGCATGAGCAGCTAGTGCAGAACACTAGGAGCAATTAGAAGGTGCCTTTGGCCTGAGCATCTCTATAACAATATGTCCAATATGTTTTCTTCATTGTGTTTTTAAAAAGAATATATATATATTATATATATACATATATGTGTATATATATAATATATATATAGTGTGTGTATATATAGTATATATAGTGTGTGTATATAGTGTGTGTATATAGTGTATATATATAGTGTGTGTATATATAGTATATATATAGTTGTATATATATAGTTATATATATTACTATATATATGTGTGTGTGTGTGTACATAAATGTGTGTGCCTGAGTGGATGTATGTGTATCACAAGTGTGCAGATGCCTATGGAGTCCAGAAGAAGGTAGGATCCCCTATAACAATAGTTATAGGTGGCTGTGGGTGCTGGGAACAAAACTCCAGCGAAAGCAGCAAGCATTCTTAACTTCTGAGCAACCTCTCTAGCCCCTTAATAGTGTTTTTGATGGTGTAACCCAAAGTGCTGTTAGAGGGTTTTACTCCGCTCCAGTCCTGGGTGCATGCTTCTCTTCATATTCCAGATGGCTTCGCCCCCAATTAAAACAACTTACTAACTTGCAGAATGGGGATGCGTGGTTGTTGGAGTAGGTGTTGGAGGAAGTGTGTCATTGTGAGTATGGGCCTTAAGACCCTAATCCTAGCTGCCAGGAAGCCAGTCTTCTATGCCTTCAGAATAAGAGGTGGATCTCTCAGTCCCTCCACTCCCATGTCTGCCTGGACGCTGCCATGCTTCACCTTGATGATAATGGGCTGAATCTTGGAACTTGCAAGCCAGTCCCAATTAAATGTTGACGTTATAAGAGTTGCTTTGGTCATGGTGTCTGTTCACAGCAGAAAAACCTTAACTAAGAGAGCAGCCATATTGCATTTTATCAGTGGTGAATGCTGCCATTCGTCCTACTGATACATTTGAGCTCTTCTAATGTGTGAGGCCTTCTGCTCATTTTATTGACACCACAGAGAAAGACAGAGCCACAGTTTCTTCGCCTGAAAGGTTTGATAGAAGAAACAGGAAGTCAGACATGGTTCATCCAAGGTGTCTGGAGTCAGTGGGAGGTTTCTTCTATCAGATAGAAGGTTCATAATGTGCTGTATGGATGGCAAACAAATTTCAACATGCCTTTATAAATGCCAGTGGCTGTGGGCAACTGGAGCTGTCTCTCAGTGAGCCCTCATTGTTCCTCATGTGGTCATGTGATCAGCTCTGTGGTCATGTGGTCAGCTTTGTTCCTAACAGCCATGTCACAGAGTAGGTGCGATTGTGTGTCTGAGGTGGGTTTGGGATTAGATCTCAACTCTGTTTGGCTTTTTGCAGCTGTCCCAGGCCAGCTGGCCTTGACTCCCAAGTGTGAGCCATTCCCAAGTGAGCTGTGACCTCAGGCTCTCACATGAGGATGTATGTGCTTGTAGGCTTGGTAGGCAGGTGTGGAGGAGAGGAGTAAAGGCTGAGCTGGACCTGATCGAAGCCTTCAGCACATGAGAAAAAAATTCTCTAGACATCACATCCAAGACTTCAGCCCAGACCTGAATACATGAGCAGGACCCTGCTGTCAGCCTCTCCTGGCCATGGTATGGCTGAGCTCTTGGGGGTCTCCCAGCCTTGCTTTCCTATCTGATGTGTTTGTTGTATGCAGCTGTGATGGGATGAGACACCCCACCCCCCAAGCTGCTTCTTCTCAGCTCCTGTGGTAGCTTGAATGAGAAATGTCCCCCATAGGCTCGGGTATTTGAACACTTGGTTCCCAGTTGGTGGCGCTGTTTGGGGAGGTTATGGGAGGCTCAGCTTTGCCGGAGGGAGTTGTCCCTGGGGGAGACTTCGTAGCTTTGCTCTATTTCCAGTTTGCTCTTTCTCCTTTGTGTTTGTGACTGAAGACTCGATCTCTGGTTCTTGTTCCGTCTGCCTGCCTGCCACATGGTGTGTGGCCTCTCTGCCATTATGGACCCAATATCTCTCTGGACTCCAAATCCAGATGAGCTCTTCCTTCTCTAAGTTGCCTTGGTCATGGTGTTTAATCACAGCCATAGAGAAATATTTAATATGCCTGGAGAGGAGAATTCCCATCTGAGCCGAGCACCTTCGGCCTGCCCCAGGATGGAGGTACAGGGCTGGGGACCAGTGGCAATGTCAGCAACAACAGGACCAGGATTGTTGGTTGGTCTTTTTTCTTAATTTCCATCCCTTAATTTTCATAATGAGGTTCTAGGGTGAGATATGCATTAAGCCTGTCTTGAAGGTGAGAAACTGGGGCAGAGAAAGGTGAGTGAGGTTGTCTGTCTAAGCTTGCACAATGAGTCAAGGTGCAACTCTGGAAACCCAGGGATGGTAGCACATACCTGAATTCCAACATTGTAGGCTGAGGCGGAATCGCCAGTTCCTGGGCAGCCTAAGCTACACAAGGAGAATCTGTAACAAAGTAAAGGAAGATGTGTGTATGTGGCTTTGGAAGGCTCCTAACACCAGTGGTCCTGCTCACACACACCACGTTGACCAGATTCGGGGGCTGGGACCTGAGACCCTGGGCACCATGCCAACGGCTGTCACCTGCTGTCTTGGAGCTGGAGAATCGGAAACAGTGAAGCTAAGTCATGTGTCCAGAGTCACATAGCTTCTAAGTTTCAGTGGCAGGAAGTGGCTGTAGCAGAACTCTGAAGACGAGCATGCCAAAACATCCCAAGCCTCAGGGCCAACCTGGGAAATGGGCCTAGAATGAGAGGCAGCCATCTTTCCCTTCTGAGGGGACAATCTCAGAAATGTACCTATCTTGACTGATTTGGGGGGGGGGATGAGAATGAATGTGTGCTCATCCCACACAGGGTGTTGTCACTTAGATCCCACCCGGTGAATCAGAGGTTTATTAGGGTCACTAATAGGGGTATGAGTGAGGGGTCACAGTTCAGGAGCAGGGATGACTCCAGCATGGCTGAAAGGCCCATCCCTCCTGAGAACTCTCAGGAAGCTTGGCAGGCTAGAGTGGTGTCCTCTTTCTCCGCATCCCCTGCACCCCACTATCCCTCCCCGCAGGCAGCTCTGTGGGTGAGGGAGTCTGCTTGCCTAGCACTTGTTTTCTGTGACTCTGTAAGACAGGCTTTCCTGGATTCATTCATTTATTTTCCCAGTCTCATGAGCTTCTCCTCAAGGAGGGCATGTCTCGTTTTGGAGGAAGTTCCTAGGTAGAGCCCCAGGAAACCAGGAAAGAGTGCCAGGAGGGTGCTCACTGGTTCCTTGGAGGGGCTGGGTTCCTAAGCTCAGCTCTCAGGTCTGGGAGGCAGGAAGACAAGTGCATGCTGGGCTGGGTACTCATTTCTCCAGCCAGCAAGCAAAAGACTGGGGTTGGACTCTATAGGTCTTGCTATGGGGTCTCTGCACCCCAGGTCTGATATTGCTTAGAACACTAAGGTTCAGGGAGCAGAAGGGACTTCCCCACTTCCCCAGCACTTGCATGGAAGAGCCATAACTGAAATTACCAGTTGCGTGGTTGAGGCCTGTGCCTTGCTTACCTTCCTTCAGCCCGCAGGAGCACTGGGGATAGTAGTGGCCTTTCCCTCAGAGGGTCTGTTGAGAGAGCAGATGAAGTGGAGCAACCCCTAGTGTGGGCAGACACTTAGACAAAGTAAAGGTGTCATCAACTCAGGTGGCTGGGAACATTTATACTTATGACAGTCCAATGAGACAGATGGTTGGGAGTGGCCTGAGCCCCTGAGCTGGGGACATGAGAAAGTGGTATATCGATGATAGCCTGGCAGAGGCAGGCCGTAGGCTTTGAGACTGGGTGCCCCTTGGGTGGGGAGGGCTGTTTGCTAGTGGCTTCTATGGCACTCATGGTCAAGCCACAGCACTGGTGTCATAGGATGACGTGAGCTTGTGTGGCCTAGGACAGGACCAGCTTTTTCTCAAGTTTTATGCCAGTTCCTCTCAGGTGGGGTGGCAAAGAGGGCCAGGGGGCATATGCCTCAGGTAGACATCAGCTGGGGGCCAGGAACTGCACTTGACAAGCACCCAGCTGGAGCGCCTTCATTATTTACTTCTAAGCCAATATTGGGGAAACTGAGGTACTGAGTGGTCATGGATTTTGACAAAAGCCAAACAGCTAGGAAAGGACTGAACTAGGATTTGAACCCAGGTCTCCTGGCCACAGATACTATGAAAGTGGCCATGAAATCATCAGCCTTTCAGGGACCTTCCTAACCCCTGACCTGTACCTCACTGGATCACACTGACTGGAGTTACACCTCCCAGTCAGTTCACCTGTGCCCCATCATGCATTCCCTTTGACTGGTCAAGGGACTCATGGTGTTTATGTGTAAATAGCCTCTAATTGACCAGAATCTGGGCCTCAGGTCAGCTCAGGTGCCAGTCCAGGCTCTCCATAGCATGATCTTGGAAGTGCACAGGTTTTCCAGGTCCCTGCTGGGAACTCCCGTGGAACCTCACCTTGGCCTTGGGAGTATACCTTGTGGGGTGGGAAGGGATATCGTCCCCCCTCCTTCAATACCACCTCACCACCCCAGTTTCCCTCAGGCACCAAAAGCTTCTTTAGGGATTCAGTGTACATCCTGACCCTCCCCCAGCATTCCTCGGGCCCTTCTCCTCCCTTTGATCTGTCTGCCTTGCTGCAGAAGGAGCTATTCATAGCCAAGATGATGCAAAATTTATAAAGTGTGGCTGGCAAGGCTGAAACCGCCCCCAGCACATGGCACACTGCCCCCACCCCCACCCTGGAGGTTCGTTCTCCATGTGAGGGTGTATGTGAGAGTGAATGAGCGTGTGAAAGTGAGTGGGTGTGTAGGGGGGTTAGATTGCTTCACTATTAGACCGCTGTCGCCGTCATGGTTCTGGTGGGTCATCTTCCCCTTCCTCGTCCTTCCCCTCCTTTGTCCTGTCAGGACTGGAGATGGAACTCAGAGCCTCTCACTTGTCACTTGGTGCTCTGCTTAATCTGTTTTTAGCCTTTGCTACTTTTTAATTAATTGATTTAATTTTATTGTCATTGGTCTCTGTTTTGACATGGGCTCACATAGCCCAGGCTAGCCTTAGATTTGTATAGCAGAAATTGGCCTGGAACTCACTTCCCTCCTGCCTCTACCTCCCGAGTGTTGGGATTGTGGGTGTGTGCCACCACACCCGGCTTCAGTGTGCTGTTTTGAAATATGTATGCCTTGTGCAACAGCTGCTTCCAGCTGAGTGACACAGCGTTGACCACATACACTTGTCGTTTCTTGTGGTGAGCACACTACTCACTCCTTTCCAAGGCTGAATGATTTTGCCCTGCAGACAGACATGATATTCTCCTCGTGCCTGCCTCATCATGGATAGGCAGAGCTTGCTCTTACCTTCTGGCTGCTGTGCATGGCACTGTTGCCAAAACTGGGGCCCACATTTTCTCTGAATACTTGCTTCAATTCTCCTAAACAGAGACTTTCAAATCCAGTTGTGGGTCATAATCCTGATGCTATGAGGGCCTGTTGTCTTTTTGGTTGAAGCCTTGCAACAATCCTCAGAGACCCCACTGCCCCCTACTTCCTCCTCTGGCCCTATTGAGCCAGAAAGCTCCATGGTGCTCCCTGGCCCTGGGTGTGTCTACCCCAGGGCTACTTCCTCTGTACACTTCTCCTCACTTGTTAGTCCTTTTTTATTACCCAGAGCTCCAGCCAAGGTCTCGAGCCTACAGGGACAAGATAGAGATGGCAAAGGCAAGATATAGGGAGTGGGCCTGGCCTAGTGGGTCACAGTCAGGTAGAAATTGAACTCCAGATCTGTGGGTTTTTGACTGAAGCTGTGTATCTTCAGTGGGGACACCCACCCACCTCACCACCCTGCACAGAAATGTCAAGCCACAGGTTATACACAACTTATTTTTCTGGAAACTAGTTTTCCTAGGAGATCTGGGAAGGAAACAATTCTAGGTAGACTCTACTGATTTTATACACACACACACACACACACACACACACACACACGCCTATATATTACAATATAGTCATCTATCTATCTATCTATCTATCTATCTCTTAGTGAGGTATATCCAACATGTGAGACCTTCCCCTCACCTACCACACCTACCAACTTCTGGCTGCCCAGGGACTCAGTGCTATCTCAGCTCCCTGTCAGCTTCTATAGTGGACATCTAGGTAAATGTCTTAGTTAAGTTTCCTATAGCTATGATACAAATCATGACCACAAGCAACTTAGGGAAGAAAGGGTATCCAGGCCAGCAGGACAATCAAGTGGGACCCTTACACTCTGTGGAGAGGACTGAGATGCATAAGAACATAAAAAGGCACAGCACATCAAGAAGTCTGATCAAGCTGGCAAAATTTTTATTGTTTACACAGGTTATATACTCTGAAAACAGGATATGGGGAGGAGTAGGAAAGGAAAGAGGGCTTTGCAGGTGGAGGAAGCTAGCTGCAGCTGCAGGGTCTAAGTTATTCTTACAAAGCCTTTCCATTACCAGGGGTTCTAAAAACATCTATCTAGCAGGATGTTGTCTAAATCTAGAGATCAGGAGGAAGGGTTACTAAGGTGAGTTGCTATGAGGCCTTGTTTGAAGTTCTGAGTACTGACAAGTGAATCATGGAAGGTAAGCAGAAAGAAGAATAGTAGATAGGAGAGCCAAGGGTGAATGTTTGCCAAGAGTAAGGCCTTGCCATGGCTTCCCACAAAAGGGTTTTTTTTTTTCTATCTTACAACTCTTAGGTCATACTTCATTACTGAGGGAAGTCAGAGCAGAAACTCAAGGCAGGAACCTGGATGCAGGACCTGAAGCTGATGCCATGGAGGGATGCTGCTCACTGCCTTGCTCCCCATGGCTTGCTCAGCCTGCTTTCTGACAGGAACTGAAGCAGAGACCTCAGAGGGATGCTGCTTACTGCCTTGCTCCCCATGGCTTGCTCAGCCTGCTTTCTTATACAACCTAGAACCATCTACCTGAGATTGGCACCACCCAAAGAGGTCTGGGCCCTACCACTGCAGCCATTATCAAGAAAGTGCCATTCAGGCTTGTCGGGAGGTCAATCTGGTGGGGGAATATTCTCAATTGTAGCTCCCTCTTCCCAAATGATTCTAGCTTCTGTGGCCTTGACATAAAAACACATCACTATCAAACCATAAGCTTCCCTTTCTTGCTTGTCCCAAAGATCTTATATTAATATCACTAGCACAATATAAAACATTCCAACTTCAAAAAGTCCTACAGTCTTTAAAAATTCAAATATTTTAAAACATCCAAAGTTAGCTGCTGGTGGTGGCTCATGCCTTTAATCCCAGAACTAGGGAACCAGAAGCATGTGAATCTCTGAGTTCGAGGCCAGCTTGTTCTACAGAGTGAGTTCCAGGACAGCCAGAGCTACACAGAGAAACCCTGTCTTGAAAAACCAAAAACCAAAACAACACAGCAACAACAACAAAAAGCCCAAACAACAACACCACCACCACCACCACCTAAAAACACAAAACAAAATAAAAAACAAAACAAAACAATAAAAAACATTCTAACTCTTTCTAAAATTCCAAAATCTCTCTGAAGCTCCTGAATTTCTTTAAAAGTTCAAAGTCTCTCAACTTTGGGGTTTTGTAAAAATCAAAATAAATCACACCCTTTCTACCCCAGGAGGGAAGAACCAGGGAGCAGTTATAATTTAGTCAGAGTAAAGCCAAAGTCCACCAGTGTAAAGCTCAGTGTCAGACACTGGGGCCCAGGCAGGATCCATAGGGCCCCAAAAGGCTGTAGACAGCACCGTTCCTCCTGCTCTGCCTTACCCAGCACAGCACAGCCTGTCTCAGGACCGGGCTGGCTCCACTCCACAGTCACTGCTATGCTTGGCTGTCATCCCATGGTGCTGGCATCTCTAAAATGCTGGGGCCTCTGCTGCATCTGGGCTGTACCTTCACAGATCCTCTCCTGGGTTCTCTTCAGGGACACTGGCTGTCGCACTGTGCCCAGCTTCAATTTCTCTCCATGGTCCCTTCATTCAGTCCTGAAGCTTCTGACTGAACTGTGGCTGCACTTCCGCCATGGCGTCTCCTGGTTTCTCGTGGTGCCAAGCTTCAGCAGCTCTCCATGACCTCTTTATGGCTCCAAAACCAGTCCTGCCTGGGAGGCTGTTACACAAGACCAAGTTTGGCTGCTAGCGTGTGTGGTATATATAGCCTTGGCCCTCTCTGGACCATAGCTTCTGTGTACTGATCCTTAGGAAACAGTTCCCAGAAAAATCTTGCCTCCATGCTACCTCTTATTAATCACAGATCACAGCTCTAGCTGAACGGAATCAATTGTCCCAGAAAAACCAAAAGTTTTTGCCTTGGTGGTTCTTAGTTCCAAATATCATGTAAGCAGTCCTGATACATTCTTTGCTTCCCTCTGAAACGTCACAAGGTAGGCCTCCACTGTCTGCTCTGCTCTCAGTCTCATCTTCTAAGTTCCTACAACATCTCTTTAGGCTCTTGAATTAAGTTTTTATTGATGTGTTAAAACACCATGACCAAAAGCAAGGCAAGGGTCTAACTCATCTTTGAACTCTTGAGTCACACTTCATCATTGAGGGAAATCAGGACAGGAACTCAAGGCAGGAACCTGGAGGCAGGAACAGAAGCAGAGCCCATAGAGGGATGTTTCTTACTGGATTGCTCTTCATGGCTTACTCAGCCTGTTTCTTACACAATTCATGACCACCCATCCAAGGTTGGCACAACCCACAGTGGTCTGGGCCATCTCACATAAATCATTAGGTAAAAAGAAGTACTCCCCAGGTTCGACCCCTCCCCCAGGCCAATCTAGTACAGATTTTTTTCAATTACAGTTCACTCTTCCTAAATGATTCTAGCCTGTGTCAATTTGACATAAAACTAATCAACACAGTGGGCTTGCCTCACCACCCCTGAACCTCTGAATCCCCAGAGCAACAGGAAAGAGACCACTGGCCATGTCACCTGGGTGGCTAAGCAGCCCTTTGCCACTGCTGAAGACATGAAGCAGGCTTGTGTTTGCTTCTCCACCCATCAGGGACCATGGTTTCTCAGTCAGTGGTTAATCTTTCTATTGCTTTCTGAACAGCTATATGCACTCAAAACTGTTCAGCTGACTGATATTGTTGGAATTGGTATTGTTGGAATTCAGACCTGGGACAAACAGCTGAGGTTCATATTTAACAAACCAAAGTAGACCTGGGCTCCAGGTTCTCCCAGCATCCCTCACTCCCTACCTGGTATACCCCATCCTCTAACCTGAACTTTCCAACCCAGGGGCCGGGCTTCCCCTCCCCCAAAGGCTTTTTTCTATACAATCTAGACATTTTGGTTTCTCTCTTCCTGTTTCCTCCCTCTCTTTGTGTGTGCTCTTTTTTTTCTCTTTCTCTGCCTCCCTCCCCATGGTGACTTCCCTGGAATCAGTGACCCCACCTGAGAGCCACTTCCCAAAAAACCCTGTCTATATGTTTTAATCTTTATATTCTACTTGGCTCATTTCACTGGTGGAGAAATAACTAATCAAGTATGTTCTTTTGAGGACCCACAAAAAGACAGGGGAAATCTTGGGTGCATGAGACAGAAAGAGCATCCAGTCGAAGCCTTTCAGTAATAGGAAGCAAGCATTCTCCCATGATTACCAACTTCTTAAGTTCTTCCTCTCCTTCAAGTCATCAAACTATATTTTTTCTAGAACTCTTATAGAAAACCCATTTATAGAAAAGGATGTAAACCTTTTGTGCTACTCTGATAGCCTCCAGTTTTATCTTCTCAGATTATATGTATTTTCATACAAGGTGTCTCCAGCCCTACCCTGTATTCCCATTTACAAAAAGAATGGAAAGGAAGAATAAAAATCTCTTGGAAACTTAGCAACTAACTGCAGCTCTCTTGAAGAGTTTGTACCTCGGCCTGGACAAGCTTTTCTTTCTGAGATTATTCCTTGAGGAGCTAATCTTATACTCAGGTATATTTCACTTTTTCTTACTGTCCCATGGGAAGACATCTACACACCTCCTAGGTGTATCCTCCTGGTTGCCTTGCTTTTTCCCAATTCTCATGCTTATGCTTTGTGGTGGATTGAATGAGAATGGCCCTATAGGATCATACATTTGAATGTTTAGTCCCCAACTGGTGGAACAGTTTGGGCAGGATTAGGAGGCATGTCATGGTGGACAGGCTTTGAGGTTTTAAAAAGTCTTTCCCATTTCCACTTAGCTCTCCTTGCTTTGTGATTGTGTCTCAAGATGTGATCTCTCAGTTTCTGCTCCAGTCTATGTCTATATGCCTGCATATCATGCTCCCTGTCATGATGGACAGGGACTCTAGCTTTCTGAAACTGTAAGCCCTAAATAAACTCTTCTTTGTAGGAAATGCCTTGGTCATGGCATTTTATCACAGCAATAGAAAAGTAACTAAGACAGAAGTTGGTGCCAGGGAGTGGGGTATTGCTGTGACAGGCCTGACCATATTGTTTTTGTTTTTGTTTTTGTTTTTTTGGACATATGTAGAAGTTTTTAGTACTCTGGACTAGGGAAACTGTTGAGTTCTGTCAGCAGAGTTTGACAAGCCCTCCTAGTAGGGGCTTGAAAGACAATAGTGCTGAAAGTAATATGGTCTATGGAGGCCCAGTTCAAATGTTGTAGAGGGCAACAATATTAGCAACTGAGCTAGAAATACTTTGTAATATTTTGGTGATTAACACAGCTTCCTTTTGCCTGTATCCTAAGAAAGGTAAATTGAAAACTATTGGATTACTTTCATTGGCAGAAGAGATTTCAAGACAGCCTAATATTGACCCTGTCTTGTGGTTATTAGTAATCTTTTTATATAGTTTTATAACTGAAAAAAACCTCCAAAAACTTCCCAAAATTGGTAGTTGAAGACAGGGAATAGATTCAGTCCAAAAGAGAGAGATGTGTGTTGCAATCAGCAAAGCTGGAGGATGGAGCCATCTAAACCCTCTTACATCATCACACATGGAGTTACAGGATTTAGAGTTTCCCTGCTGAGTTGTGGTCTTGTTTTGGTCCAGTATTTTCACACTGTACTCCATTTTTTCCTTTTTGGAATGGCAGTGTATATTCTGTACCATTGCATGTTGGGAGTATGTAATTTGTTTTTTAATTTTGATTTTGTAGGAATTTACAGTTAGATTTTCTGGAGTCTCAGAAGAGACTTTGAATTTTTAATTAAAGAGTGTTAAGACTATGAAAGATTATGGGGAGCTTTGAAGTTATGCTAAATGTACTTTTCATTATGATATGACTACAGGCCTATGGGAACCAAGGAATGGAATATGGTAGTTTGAATGAGAATAGCCTCCATAGGTTCATATGTTTGAATACTTAGCTGGTAATTGGTAGAACTGTTTGGGAAGGATTAAGAGGTGTGACCTTGTTGAAGGAGGCGCGTCACTGGGGTTGGGCTTTGAAGTTTCAAAATCACATGTCTTTCCTAGTTAGCTCTCTCTGCCCTGATGGTTGTGTCTCAAAATGTAAGCTCTGAGCTATTGCTCCAGTCTATCTATCCCTGCCTGCTGGCTGCCAGTCGACACCTGCCTACCTGCTGACATGCTCACCACCATGATGGTCATGGATTCTAATTCTCTGAAACTTTAAGTCCCAAAGAAGCTCATTCTTCTGTAAGTTGCTTTGGTCATGGTATTTTATCACAGCAATAGAAAGTAATGAAGACATGCCTATATTAAAATATTTTTAGTAAAATCTCCAACTCTTCATCATACCTGCTAGTTCTAAGATTCTTCTTGGTATCAAAGCCATGAATCCTGGTTTTATCTCTAAGAGATTAGTGGAACTCCTTGGGCTGCTGAGCTCAACAGTATGGAACTGTCTCCGTTTTCTCACTATTCACACTCTGTCCTGGCCTCCTGGGAAACCTTAACTTTGGTAGTATTTGCAGACAGCCACTGCACAGGTGAGAAAATTGAGTACTTAGTGGAGTGCTGGTTTCCAGAGCTCTCCACCCAGTTTGTGTGGTATGGGTGAGTTGGCCAGCCCACTTGACTCCCTTGGTCAGATCTCAAGCTGCCTTTAGACCCTGGAGCAGGCCCTGGTTCCAATACCATGGTATTCTGTAATGCTAGATGATTATTGATATCCTCAAGAACATATCCTAGGATTCTGAAGTACTGAATGACCTGGTCAACAGATGTCAATCATCACATGTACTCCAGACAGCCCACGATGCCTCATGGTGTGCTGATGTCTTTAGTAGGAAGACAGATGACACTAAAATGTGGAGCAGGGAGAAGTGAGTGATGCGAAGAACAAAGTAGAATAAACAAAAGGATGTGAGGGAAGACCTCAGAGAAGACCGGCTTGACCAGATACCTGAAGAAAGTAAGCAAGTGGGATTCTGGGAGACTAGCTTTCCCAGCAGAGATCAGCAATACTCAGCTCCTTTGTGGGAAGTGCTGGGTTTGGTCCAGTCAATTCACCTTTGGACATAGCTGCCAGGAGAATCTCACCTTTTCATTTAGTAAAAATGTTTTTGAGGGTAGGTGATAGCCCAGAGTAGGAGGAGCCTCTTGAGGTACCAGGTAGCAGCTTACATGACCTGGCCTGATCCTCTTGTCTCTGTTGCTGTGGCCTGGCCAATGGTGTCTAATTCACACAGAGTACTGATGCTAGAGCCCAGGAGGCTACAGAAGGACTGGGTTGTGGACTTTGAGGAGGATGTGGCCTGTATGTCCCTGGGCCCCTAATATTTGCCACAGAGGACAGCTGCCCCAAGGTTCTCCTCAAGTCACCCATCAACCACCCCTGATCTCGACTAGCCTTTCAGATCCTCACCAAGGTATGGCATCCGGGCATCTACAAGATGGAGACATGCACATCTCCACCCTCCATCCCTGGCTAATGACCTCCCCTCCCTAAAAGGATAGCTGTTTCCAGAGTGATAGAACACCATGTGGAATAGTTGTTAACGTGATCTCCCTACTCAACAAAACATGATCTCCCTACTCAACCGGATTTGTTGTTCAGCATGGGCGTGAACAAGGGAAAGGATATCATTTGGAAGAAGGTGATTTGGGCCTGCAAAGGCTTCTTGTGCAATGGGGGTTCTGAAACCATGCCCCCCAAACAGATATATAGAATTTTACCTCATCAGGATGGGACCTGAGCCATCTCAGAAGATAGCTTGCCTCTTGCAGGTTTGAACTGGCTGCTGTCCCAGCTTCCTTGAGATTGCCTCTCATACATTGCTTGTCCAGTTTTCCTCAGAGAAGACCTGGTCCTCACCTCCCATGTTCCACAGCCATTTCTGGACCAGTAGAAAGTACAGAAGCCAAAGACCATCCATGGGCTGCTGTGCCAGCTGAAGGGTTCCATAAGGCGGTTTGAGTGCCAGAACCACAACTTTGTACCTGTAGCTGACACTTAGTGGCCTGGCTCGAGAGTGGCTATGCTATGGCCTCATCTCTGCTTTGGTTTATGTAAAATCTAGGCAAAACGTCTTTATGAGAAAAAAAAATCCAGCTCTGATAACTGTGGACTGTGCACTATGGAGGTGGACCTTCTTTCTATACTTCAAGGGATGCTGGAGAGTTAAATGGGAGGCCTGAATATCTGCATGGAGGGAGGAGCACAGGGAGGTGTCCATCTTCATTCCTGCCTGAACCCTGCCTATGGCTCATCCTTGCAGGGACCTTATGGGCAGTAGATAGATATTCAAAACTAGGGCTTCCATTGTCTGCAGGGTAAACACCACACCCCTTGCCCTTCAATGCTATTGTCTCAGGGATTTTAATTCACCTCTCCCCTCCTCACCCTTTCTTGAATGCCTGGCATCCTTCCTCGCCTTCTCCAGTTTCAGCCATTCCTGAAGCTCTGGTGTACCATTGGCCCTTAAATTTGAGCAGTTCACAAGAACACTTATCACAGAATGCAGTTGCATAGATGCCAAATGCCTCCTGAACTGGGCATCCAGCCTATAGCAGGTGGGTAGTGAGGGACTGGGTAAAATCTACCAGGCACCAGGAGTTGGTTTTTCAATGAACTCCATCTCTCAGGCAAAACAGCTCAGGCTGCAGAGAAAAGGCAAAGTACCATGGTGGCAGGCTGCAATACAACCCAACATCACATGTAGCTATCAGTATGTTTGGTTATACTTCCAGAATGGGGAGCTAGGCTTTCTTTCTGTCAGACAAGTGATGGAATAGAAGGTGACAGAACCAAGGCTGATTCACTCTAATGTCCTGCCTACTGCAGTGTCTCTTTATGGAGAGGAACTGGCTAGGGGAAGACACATGCATGTTCCAGGCTCCACATGGGAGAGTCTAGGATACCTTTGGTGACACCACACCTGATCATGTCACTTCATATCATTGTACCAGGTACAAATAGAGTTTGTTTGGAGATCCAGGGTGTCATGGAGGGCCAGCCCCTACCTTGAACATCCCTTCCAGCTGGTTCAACTCCAGGCCCTTTAGAGACTTCTCAGTATGCATGAAATTCACCCGCAAGGACCAATCTCTCTGCTCCTAGGCTCTAGAAGGGGTTGAGACCTGGGATGGTGAAGGATGAATGTTGACATCTCCTCTGCAGTTGCTGGGCAGCTATATGGTCCTTCATTTCTTATTTCTGCCCTCTTGAGAGCATGGAGGAAAAGACTTGGTCCCCAGATCCAGACTCTTTTTTTTAAGGATATTTTTGATGATTTTATGTCTGTATCTTGATCATATTCTCTCCAAGCCTTCTATTTGATCTGGATTCCTCTAGCAGGCTCACTCCCACTTCATGCCCTCTTTTTTTTTTTTTTTCATTTTTATAACTCATTGGGTCCAGTTTCCACTGTCTGCATGCACATGGGTGTGGGACTTTGTCCCCTGTGGAACTGAGTCCATCCACCAGAGCACGGGTCACGAACCGGTGGACACATTCCCAAAGGAAAAAAATCTCTCCTCCTCACTTCCCAATAGCTCGTCAGTATGGAGCTCCTCAAGAGCCCTCTCCTGACCACACTGGACTGCTGACAGGCTGGACCTTGTACAGCTATTCATGCACTGTAGTTTATACACAAGTCACTCATAGGCCCGTGTGTTTGGATACTTTGTCACAGATTCAGAGAGGTACAGAAAGTAGATCACACAGCCTGGCCCCATTTCCTGTTTCTTTTCTGCTTCTATATTGTCAATGCAATATCAAGGGCAGGCTTCTTGCACCCATCACAATGCCTTCTCCAGCATGGTGGACTGTATCCCCTATGGAACTGTGAGCCAAAAGGAAACCCTTTCTCATAAATTTCTTTTGTAGGGTAGTTTATCACTGCAACAGAAAAATAACAGAGGCAGAAATTGGGAGAGGGGATGTTGCTGTCATAAACCTGGCCATGTTCCAAAACTAGGTTGTGGAAAGAATTGGAAGAGTTTGGAACTTCAGGCTAGAAAGCCCTTGAATGCTGGAAGTAGAGCATAATGGGCTGTTCTCATGGGACTCTGGAGGATCAGAAGGCCAAGACAAATATGGGCCTGGCTTATGAAGGGTGCTGGCTAGTTTTATGTCAACTTGACACAAGGTAGAGTCATCTGAAAGGAGGGAATCTCAGTTGAGAAAATGCCTCTAGAGGATCTGGCTGTATGGCATTTTCTTAATTAGTGATTGATGGAGGAGGGCCCAGCCCACTGTGGGTGGTGCCATCCCTAGGCTGGTGGTCCTGAGTTCTATAAGAAAGCAGGCTAAGGCTGGAGAGATGAATCCGACATTAAAGGCTAGGATCACAACCAAAAATATAAGAAAGCTGATTGAGCAAGCCATGATGCTCAGTCCAGTAAACAGCACCCCTTCATAGCCTCCATACTGGCTCCTGTTTCAGGTTACTGCTCTGTTCGAGTTCCTGCCATGACTTCCTTCAGTGATGGATTATGATGTAAGCCAAATAAACCTTTTCCTCCCCAACTTGCTTTTGGCCATGATGTTGTTTTTGGTTTTTTTTTTTAAATCACAGCAATAGTAACCCTAACTAAGACATGAAATTTCAGAGGGGGACAAAGACATTTTTATGGGTGTCTCTGTTAGAGGCTGTCTTAGTCAGGGTTTCTGTTCCTGCACAAACATCATGACCAAGAAGCAAGTTGGGGAGAAAAGGGTTTATTCAGTTCACATTTCCACATTGCTGTTCATCACCAGAGGAAGTCAGGATTGGAACTCAAGCAGGTCAGGAAGCAGGAGCTGATGCAGAGGCCATGGAGGGATGTTACTTACTAGCTTGCTTCCCCTGGCTTGCTCAGCTTGCTTTCTTATAGAACCCAAGACTACCAGCCCAGGGATAGTACCACCCACTATGGGCACTCCCCCCTTGATCACTAACTGAGAAAATGCCTTACAGCTGGATCTCATGGAGGCATTTCCTCAAGAGAGGCTCCTTTCTTTGTGATAACTCCAGCTTGTGTCAAGTTGACACACAAAACCAACCAGTACAGGGGCCAGTCACTCAGGTTATATTCTGACAACAACTCTGGCTACATTCAGCCCTTGTTCTCAGAGTTTGGCTGAAGCTGAATCCAAAAGTAATGTACTTTCTTTGATGGAGGAGATTTTTTTTTTTAAATATAACATCACATCTGTAGTTACTGCTAATTCAGTTTATACAAGTCTACAATGAAAAAGAGCAACATATGAAACAAAGAATGTATGTTTTAGAGAGGAAAAGCACACTGGGATGCTTAAGATTGTGTCTGAAGCAAGTGATGGAAGAGAGGCTGTAGCAAGAGGTCAACACCATTCAAGAGAACCCTTCTGTTCTGATTGGAATAAGAGGAAAGATGCCCTGAGAGCCAAGGCCTCACCCAGCTAAGCCTCCAACCTATGAAAGAAGAGAGCCCAAGATTCCTGCTCTGAAAGAGCAGCTGTCTAGGGATGTCTTCACCAGCATCAGCAATCAGAGGCTGTTCTAATTGTAATCCAAAGCTTCTATGCCAAGTTGATGGCAGAATTTGTCAGTTTCATCAGTATGATACTGGTTTTGGCAGCATAAAAGATGCAAGACTGAAGGCATAATGAGTTCTTTATCTTCTGTCTTAGAGAGCCACCATGGCCAGATAATATGTGGTAGGGTTAGAGTCCTTATAAGGAGGCTTTGGGAGGCCATTCCAGGAAGCTGTGAAGGTAAGCTCCACGGTATAGGAGATGCCAGAGTGATGGGATGTGTGCCTAGAAGGGAGAAATACAGGGATTAGAAACAGCCCAATTCAGAGGCTTTGCATGTACTACAGGATTTGGTGTTTGCCATGTGTCTCGGTCACTGTTCTACTGCTGTGAACAGACACCATGACCGAGACAACTCTTATAAAATAAAGCATTTAATTGAGAGCTTGTTTACAGTTGTAGAGGTTTAGTCCATTATCATCATGGTGGGAAGTATGAAGTCACAGTGACAGAAGTCGTGCTGGAGAAGGGGCTGAGAGCTACATCCTAATCTGCTGGCCCATTAGGAAATTCTGGGCTTGCATTGGGCTTTTGAAACCTTGAAGCCACTCCCAGTGACACACTTTTTCCAACAAGGCCACACCTCCTAATCCTTTAAAAATACTACTCCCTGTTGGCCAACAATTCAAATCTATGAGCCTATTGTGACCATTTATATTTAAATCACCAAACCATGCTAGGTTTCAGTCTTGATATAGTCTAATCTTCTCTTGCTATGCCTCTCTTCTTCCCTTTTGGGAACGGAAGATGTACTTTGTTCCCTTGTATGTTGGAAGTATGTAACAGTTAAAAGACTGCCTTGACTCAGAAGAGACTTTGGTCTTTGGAGCAGTGTTGGGACTGTTATAGAATGAGGACTTTTGGAGTTGGGTTAAATATATTTTGTATCATGAGATGACCTTGAGCCTATGGGGCCCAGGGACAGAGTGTTGTGGTTTGAGTGTGGGAATGTCTTCAACAGTGTTTGGTCACTTGGTCTCAGGATGGTGATGCTGTTTGGGGAGACTAAGAGACCTTTGGGAGGTAAAACTTTGCTAAAGGAAGCACATCACTGGTGATGGTGCAATGTGAGGGGCTGACTTCATCATGCTCCAGGTGCCATGCCTTCCCTGTCACGATGGACTGTTCTCCTCTGGAACTGTAAGTAAAAATAATTGCTTTCTCCCTTAAATTGCATTAGTCCAGGTATTTTATCAGAGAAACAGAAAAACAAGAAGACATCATAGCTGCTTTGAGTTTAGAAGCAAATGGTCATGTCATACCCTGAAGACAGCATTTTACAACAACCCATTGAATCTTCTGGTTCCTAAACTCTTCTTGCTCTTCTGTGACATTCCTGAGCCGTGGTGGGAAGATGATATAGATGATCCATTTCAAGCTGAGGACTGACTTGCTGTCAGTAGTAGCCTTGACTTCTACCCACTGCAAAAGGAAGCTTTTATGACAGAGGTTGAAAATAGCACTGTCTTAGGAAAATAAACATAGTTATAAGACAGGTTAGCCAAAGAACAGTAGCAGCATGCCTCCTAGGGCCTGTGACACCTTCAGCTGTGAGCGTTTGTTCAGGTTTACAGTACCAGACATGAGTTCTCACCTGTGGAGCAGGCTTCCAATCCAATCAGAAAGTAAGTGGTTAGTCCCATAACAGTCATGCCACTATTGTATGTGTGGGACCTGTTTCATGAGCATAAATGTTCCCAGCCACCTGAGTTGATGACACCTTTACTTTGTCTAAGTGTCTGCCCACACTAGGGGCTGCTCCACTTCATCTGCTTTCTCAACAGATCCTCTGAAGGAAAGGCCACTACTATCCCCAGTGCTCCTGCGGGCTGCAGGAAGGTAAGCAAGGCACAGGCCTCAACCACGCAACTGTTAATTTCAGTTATGGCTCTTCCATGCAAATGCTGGCAGGTTGGTACTGTCCCATACAGAGTCCAACTCTGGATAAATCCGCTGATGAGTTTTCTCTCCTAGAGGCCTGCATATGAGCTATGAAAACTAGCCATCGGGGAGAGAGTTTCTTGGTCAAGTTGGGAATGATTTCTCCATGTCCTGCAGCCAAAGTGTGTGTTTAAGATCTTAGCATCTAATTATGATGGACAGTGGCAATAGCCTGTGGTGTTTTGGGGGCCTCTGATGATTCTTTTGACCAATAAGTCCTAGGAAGGTACCCTACAACTGGCCCTTGGACTTTCATTTAATAACCTAGGTCTTCTATAGGAAGCATTATTCATGCATGCAGGGCACCTCCATTCAAGCAGTCATTTTCGGCAGGGTCTTTCATGCCTCCTGGCATTTGTCTTTCTGGTTACTTCCACCGAGTATTATGGTTTTCAGTTCCATTTCCTATAAATTTCATCCTTCTAATTTTCTTTATAGCTGAATGAAATTCCATTTTGTTCATGTACCACATTTTTATCATCCACTCATCTGTTATTGAGCAGTCAGGTCGATTTCATTTCTTAACCACTATGACTATAGCGGCGATGAACATGAATGCGCGGGTGTCTCTGTTGTAAGGAGCGCTCTTTTGGGTATGTGTGTAAGAATGGTATAGCTGGGTCAGATCATAGTTCAATTTCAAGTTTTTTTTTTTTTTTTTAAAGAACTCACACTGATGTCTTTAGTGGATATACCAATTATTTATTTATTTATTTATTTATTTATTTATTTATTTATTTATGTATTTATGAGACTGGGTTTCTTTGTGTAGCTTTGGCTGTCCTGGAACTTGCTCTGTAGATCAGGATGATCTCAAACTCACAGAGATCCACCTGCCCTTGCCTTTTGAATAAAGGTGTGTGCCTCTACTTCTTGGTTCAGTTTTTATTTTTATTAACAACAAGGCTCCCCTTTCCTCACATCTTCACCAGCATCTGGTGCCATTTCTTCTCTCTCTCTCTTTCTCTCTCTCTCTCTCTCTCTCTCTCTCTCTCTCTCTCTCTCTCTTTTTCGAGACAGGGTTTTTCTGTGTAGCCCTGGCTGTCCTGGAACTCAATCTATAGACCAGGCTGGCCTTGAACTCAGAAATCTGCCTGCCTCTGCCTCCTAAATGCTGGGATTAAAGGCGTGCGCCACCACCGCCTAGCCATTTCTTCTCTTGATGGTGGCCATTCTGAGTAGGGTGAAATGGAATCTCAGGGTGGTTTTAATTTGCATTTTCCTTTTGACAAAAAATGTTGAACATGCTTGAAAATAGAAGGCTGGGTATGAAGGTGCATGCCTTTGATCCCGGCATTGTGAAGTGGAGGAAGGTGGATCTCTATGAGTTCAAGGACAGCTTGGTCTACATAGTGGGGTTCCAGGACAGCCAGAGCTACATAATAAGAATCAGCCTAAAAAGCATATAAAAGCATGTACATACACTGTGGTGGTTTGAATAAAAATGGCCCCAATAGGCACATAGATTTGAATGTTCTATCACCAGGGAGTGGCATTATTTGAAAAGATTAAGAGGTTAGGCTTTGTTGGGGTAGGTGTGGCCTTGTTAGAGAAAATATGTCACTGGGAGTGGGTTTTGAGGTTTCAAGGGTCCAAGCCAGGCCCAGAGCCTCTGTCCTCCTGCTGTCTGTGGGTCCAGATGTAGAACTTTTCTACCATGTCTGCCTGTGTGCAGTCCTGTTCCCTGTCATGATGATAATGGACTAAAACCTCTAAAATTGTAACAAGCCCCAGTTAAGTACTTTCTTTAAGAGAGTTGTCATGGTCATGTTGTCTTATTTCAGCAATAGAACACTGATTCACACACACACACACACACACACGCATTTTTATTTTTTCTTTTGAGAACTCTGTTCAGTTCCATAGCCCATGTTTTGATAAAATTGTTTATTTTATTGACACTTAGTCTCTTGAGTTCTTAGTATGTTCAATTCTGTTGGATGTGTAATGGTAAAGATTTTCTGCCATTCTCTAGGCTGCCATTTTATTTGATGGACAGCTTCCACTGCTGACAGATGCTTTTTAATTTTACAAGATCCCATTTGTTGATTATTGATCTCATTTTCTGAGTGATCAGAGCAAGGACTAATTCTTCTCTCTCTGTCTTTGTCTGTCTGTCTCTGTCTTTGTTTGTCTGTCTCTCTCTGTTTTTAAAGACAGAGGTGCTATCTATGTAGCTCAGGATGGCCTCACATTTGTCATTCTTCAATCTCTATTTTGGAGGTCGGGTGCCACTCCTGGCTGGGATTCTACTTCATGTTTACTAAGCTTGAGAGCCCGCCTGGCTCTTTCTGTTATATAGCCCCTAAGTCGATCCTTTCTGAGGGAACACAGTTTGGGTATGAGAGGGCTTCTTTTGTGATCTTGACTCCATATCCTAGGGCTTGTGGCTGACACCCAGCTACCTTCTTTTTCTTCCTGAACTTCTTCCCCAGTGGTCCCACAAGGGCCCAGACTATGGGCTTGTAGGTCCTGCCTGCTTCCTGTTGTAAGAAAGAACCACTTGTTTGCTTCTTCTTGTTCTCAGGCCTTAGCCATGCCCTTGTTCCTCCCAGACGCTTGGAATGGAGAGCCTGCATCATCCCTTAGGCTCAAAAATGAATGTCTCCCAGTCTGTTCATAGGGAAAACAAGACTTTTCCAGGATCACATGGTGGTCACTGAGCTGGGACCCTACTCTGGCAGTATCTATTTGTGTGTGTTAGTCTTCAGGGTGCTGTGAGCAGCTTGCCTGTGGAAGGAGGAGTGAGTGCAGTGGTCTCCCTGTATGCTGTGAAGATGGCCCGTGGGGGATGGGAGACAGGGTTCACTTGTGTCTGATCTCAGGGAAGGGCAGCTAATGTGAATCAAAGCGCTGTTCTGGGGAGAACAGTGTCTAAGCTGGGCTGACTACACTGATTTCTTCCTGGTGCCAAGACTGGCAGAGGTTGGGGGGGTGGGGCAGCCACCATGAGACATAGCCTCGGCCTGTGAGAATTCAACAGGAAACATACACAGCACACAAACAGATACACAAGGATAGAGTCATGCAGTTGCAAAGATTCTCAGGGACACAGACATATCAACACAGATGCACAGAGACATACATGTCCACACTTGCATGGACACACAGAGACATAAAAGCAGAGGAGCATTTTGAGACATTAGGGTCATCCTTCAATATCTAGACTCCAATATCCCAAGATAACCAAAGCCATGGTTGCTCAAATGATGTATTTGTACCCAGCCTGCAGCCTCCTGCTACCTTTCGGTTACATAATATCTGCTCCAATGAAAATCCCGTATGAATAGTCTGTAGCATTGTTTAAGGAATAAAAATGAGAAAATGCCCCCTGTTAGATATGGAAACAGCAGCACAGGCTGGGGACATAGCACACAAACTCCCAGGTCTGGCAATCCTCAACTATGGTGTGCCAGGAAGTGAGGCAGAGCTTTTAGGATGCCAGGAGCTGGCACAGGCTGTGTTCACATGTGGTTATGCGTGTGGATTCACTGCGACTTTAGTTTCTTTAGTTTGTTCATTTGTTTTGTTGAGAAAAGGTCTCATTCTGTTGTCTAGGCTGACCTTGATGTCCATGTGGTGAGGCTGGCTTTAGGCTTGTGACATCCTGCATCTCCCACCACCATTTAGCCTCTAAGGTGCCCAAGATTACAGGTGTGAGCTACCATGGTTGATTTTTTTTGACTTCTTATTTATTTAAAAAATATTTACATATTTAAATTTTACATGTGTGGGGGTCTTGCCTGCTTGTATGGCTGTGAACCACTGAGCTACCCCTCCAACTTCTTGGATGCTTTCATTTGTGCTTGTAAGACCCATGGTGTGGTGGTTTGAATAAGAATGGCCCCCTCAAAGTCCTGTGTATGAATGCTTGGCTCATAGGGAATGGCACTATTAGGAAGGTGTGGCCTTGTTGGAGGAGGAAGTGTGTCAATGTAGAGAGGCAGGCTTTGAGGTCTCAAATATGCACACACACACACACACACACACACACACACACACACACTCAAACACAGACACAGCAAGCATGTACTATTCATGGTATACCCATGAAGCGCAGTCTGTGACAGCATGGAGATATATGTACCACAAGGTCCCAGTCTAGCCTGAGTCAGGCATCAAACCTGAGGTGAGGAACTTTACCCTACAAGCAATGCACATTCTCAAAAGTACTGGGGTAGCATCAGGAAGAGCCTGGCACCCTTATCCCAGCACACAGGTACTGTCAACCCTTGAATACTGACCTGGTCATTTTCTGTACAGCCCCAGCTGTCTGCCTCCATCTCCCAGCTCCCCCACCTCCTCCCATCACCCTTCTATCCCACAGTGCCTTCCTCATGGTCAACTATGGCAACTGTTGTAGGTGGACAACCTGGACAGGGCCCCTGGGGTCATTGTCGACACACCCCTTTGTTACAAGCTTCCTTGTTCTGGTTGTCTTCACTATGAAACACCAGAGTGGGAGCTGAGAATCCCAAACCCAAAGGGCCGCTGGGCTTTTGAATGCACAGGCTCTCCTACCCCGCTTGCCTGAGTCTTACAGCTCTTTCCTCTAGGGACAACCACTGGGTTCCCATGCACACTTCTGGAGAGTCACACACTGTGATGGTTCGGTAAAATCATCCGGGAAGTGGGAACCTCAAAGAAGAAAATGCCTCCGTCTGATCAGCCCGTAAGCTATTCTGTTGAGTGTTTTCTTGATTGATGATTGAGCACTGCGGACCAGCACCACCCCTGAGCTAGTGGTCCCCGGTATCTAAAAAATTGGCTGAGAAGACCATGAGGATCAAGGATCAGCTCCTGCTTCCAAGTTCCTGCCCTGAGTTCCTTGAATGATGGGCTGTGGTGTGGACACGAGTGCCAAATAAACCCTTCCCTCCCCAAGTTGTGTTTGGCAGGGCGTTCATTACAGTGATAGAAAAGAAACCACTTGGATTATACATACATAACTGATGGCAGGGCTTTTCTGTGGCCCTGGCTTGAACAGAAGAGGTAGCTGGTATGAATGCTATCCTGCTCTTTGTTGCTTTAACTGGGTGCGTCAGGTCACCCCATCCACAGCTATGGGCAGCCTGTTTTGCAAAACGTGCTACCGTTATCTCTCGGGAGTTTGCCATTATTGGGCTTTGTAGACCTGTCATGTACGACAGTCTTGATTCCCCCGGTGGCCAGCCAGGCCTGTGTCACCCTCACCCGTGTGTACTCATTCACCCATGTGATATGAGGTTCTTCCTATTGAGATGAGTGAAGAACAGTGGATTCAGGAGGATAAAATCAGCTTTGCACCAGAGCCGAGTGCAGGATCCTGAGTGAGGAGGAAGGGCCTGAGGCCAGGCGGTGGGGCCTCTGTGGGGCGACAACTTGACAATGCTCAGGGTGGGTATGAACCATTGATGTTTTAGGCTCTCAAGAAGCGGCCAAAGCTTCCTAAACAGCCTCCATTACTGAGCCTGGTATAAGCGGCAGGTATTACATCAGCATGAGGATGAGGGAGGTTCAGTCAGCAGACAGGCAAAGCCATGGACATGTGATTGTTTGCAGGGAGCAGAGTGGGGCTCTCTGTGGGCTTGGCAGGAAAGGAAGAGGGCAGCCATCTCGTCCAGAGTTTCAATGTATCCTCTAGGTTCCAAGGAACCGAGTTAGTATGGGGAGAAGGAGAGGAAAGAGGGGCAGGGTCTTGTCTGCCTTAAGGAGGAGTGAGTGGAGGTGACTTTACAAAGAGCCCTGTCCCCCTTAGCAAATAACGAACCCGGGATAGAGCGGAGGCCAATATTTTATTCATGGCTGGTGCAGAGCAATCAATTACAGGCTCCTGCCATCCAGCTGGGCACGGCCTTCATCATCCTGCCATCCCAGGCTATTTTGGGTTGGGTTTGGCCTCACCTCCCCCACCATCAAGGCCTCTTCCTGTCTAGGGTAGGGGGTACTCATTGTGGATCAGTGCAAGAGCACAAAGGTATGTTCCCACTGACTGCTGGGTAAACAGGCTCAGAGAGGTGCGCTAACACAGCCAGGCTCCCACAGTCACGGAGGATCAGAATTCACGGCCTCCCATGAAGCCCAAGGCCCATGGACAGGGCCTCCCTAACCCACTCACTCCCTGAGCCCACTTCCTACTTGGACCCTCCCTGCTGTAAGTAGCCATCTTGCCACCCACTAACTGGGCAGCTGGGGGTGGGAGAAGCCTCTAAGAAGCCTTGGAGACGTGAGAATGACCTCCCTTCGGTGTGCCCTGCACACTGGGTAAGTAGATCTGTGCTGCTGCACAGGAGGTGCTGACTGAGGAAGTGAGGTGTGG